>NC_136119.1:5588167-6188167 GCF_965212315.1 Lampetra planeri | reverse complement strand
AATCGTCAAACGCGCCCGTGACCGACGCTTTCATTCAGCAGCCGTTTGAGAAATGGCTCTGGATGATTATTGATATTTTATTAAATCCCATTAACAAACAAAAATACAAATATATAAATGCTGATCAGGTGGGCTTGCATTGCATTGCTCGCTCGAGAATGGGTGGAGGTGACTTATTTATTTAAGTCCGTATTTACACGGGGATATTGTGTCACCTACTTATTATTAATCTTCTTTCTTGATTCCTTCAGGTATTACCTCACTCGCACACAAATTACTAGGTACAAAGGCCCTGTTTTGTTAAATCATAGACATTTGAAAAAGCAAATGTCACAACGCCTTTATTAGTAAAAAATATGAACAAGTTTCTGCTTTGATCGAAACCTGCACGAGGTGAGTTGCACAATGTTTTTCGGAGCCTTCAATCAGCCCGTCGAATGGTGATACGCATCACGGTGTTACACAACATTAGTCAGAATTAAGTTCCCTACCATATTTATATGGAACTAGGACAAAGAGCCATGAGGTTAATCGCTTGCTAAACCGATATTATTATCTTTTTGTTACATATACTCTATTTGGATTTACAATGGCTGATGATGATCATAATGGTGATGATGATGCAGCTGCTTTTATGCTTATTTCTAGTTGCTTCATTGCTGTAATTTAATTTATTTCATTGTTTTTTTTTTCAGTGTGGCGACCCAGGTCACTCTTACAAAAGAGACTGATCCTGGTGACACAAAGTGCCCCTCCAGCCCGTGGGCCCTGGCGCAGTGGCACCTCCTGCGCACTCTGTAGGTACGCCACTGAGTTTTGGGAAGTCTGGGGACACTGAGTGGCCGTTGGCTCCTGTGGGTTTAAGAGACCTGTCGTTGCTTTCGCGTCATTGCCACACGCACGAAGCACAAAGGGCTTCTGGCAACAATCGAGCAATGTCTGAACTATGCCATGGGCTGCCTAAGAAGACCGCTCAGCCTATTGTATCATCAGTTCGCAGCTTAGCAAGGGACCCGTGGTCTGCTCCCCACCTCCAAGAAAATGCATCGTGCAAAACAAAACAGGTTTCATTAGGGATATTCTCAGAATTTTTTTATAAAGGTAAATGATATATATTCAGCTGTGTAATTTGTGCATAATAATAGTGTACAGTCCCTTTTGTTGATGCGCTGTTGAATGAAGACTCGTGACTTTTATGGACATATCAGATATTCTACAGTTGTGCAGAATGAGTGATGAGTAAGCGTGTAATAATTCACCCCCCCCCCCATGAATGTGATTAATTGTTTCAGTCACCATTCGATTTAAAAGTCAATAACATTTGACTCATTTTTACCGTCTCGTTTGTACCGTGTCTCATTTGTACAGTCTCGTTACACCCTATTATACGAGTCTAAATATATCGTGGACTTTTCATCACCATATAATGTGCATAAATTGATAATAATCAATTATCGCACGCACTATGTGCATGCATGGATTGTGATCATAGTAATTTATTTTAATCGATGTTTGTCGTTCCATGGCTTGTCATTAGTGAATAAAGTGCTATGAGCTTAAACCTCAAGGGTTGAAGTAAACCGATTCAGCCCTCCCACGAATTGAGCGCGATACATAATTTTCTACCGCGGTATTGCCAAACGCAACATTGTTAAAATGCATGAATAATTTACGTAATGGCAAATCGGTCAATAATACAATCACTTGCAAGCACTGGGCAAAACTCGTGACGTTTAAAAAAGATACGTTCCTCAGCAGAAATGCCTCCTTTAAATTCACGAGCCATGCTCCCAGCGATCCTTATCCAAAAAAAAAAAATCTTTAAAAATCTTTGTTAAAAACGCCATTAATTTTATACATATTGGTGATAAAACTGCACGGAGGCCATCGTCTCAGCGAGAAGCTCGGCGAGAATATTCTCACTGAGAATCTCGCACGACAGAGCGTTGGAGGCAACAACAATGCACCGCGAGACTTCCGCAGCCGAGTCGCGCTCAAGCGCGGCGGCTAAGTGCCGGCGCGCGCCACCACTTTGCAAAGGTCCCGCTCTCCGGTATAGTGCCTTTTGCTTCATGGCCTGCCAAATGAGATTCTAATGAGCATGCTGAATTGAGGAATAAAGGGGAACTCAGACCACGCAATTGGCTCAGGGATATTCCACGGATAAAGCCGACGTCTGGGCATTAGCAGAAGACGTCTTTTTATTTAAAATATACATACGGACTTGCCGCGCTGGATGCAATGCCGAGATGGATGGCATCTGGCAAATTTATGCCTGGGAGGTGAACTATTAAACCTCTGTCCTTTCCACTAAACATCCTTATCTCCTTCTGGCACAGTTTTTACAAAAGTCAAGATTGTCGAGTCCCTGCGTATCCTACAAGCCACGACTGTGTTAAAAAAAAAACTGAAAAAACGAACACACCGAGTGCATTTGGCTTGAAACAATGACCCGCCCTGGAACATTTGGAATGTGCCAAGGCAGCGGTAGGATTAGTACATTTATATACGCACGGTGTCCATGGAGGTATCATCATAATCTTTGTTAGCCACGATCTATCCACTGCTCGATGAAGACCTACCAAAAGCTATCGCCATCGCTCTCTTGGTCTCGTGATGCAACGCATCCATTGGGCACCCGCAAACGAGCCGATGGCATTGCTCCATCTCCACGTTATAGCTGTACTCTGGGGCGACGTCTGCTGCCCAAGCCCCCTTACTTTATAAACAGTCAACATGACGTATTCAACTTGCATACGTTCTCCGATCAATGCGTTCACATAACGGTATAATCTATTATTATTTCGGATAAAAAAACATTTAAAAAATGTATTATTTTGCACCAATTAATTTAAATCGGTAATGTTTCACAGGGGGGGGGGAGGTTATCGTGAATGTACATAGCTGCTGATGATTATTTTTATATTTAGTTTGTTTTCCTTCCCCCGCACCGCTGGTTAGCACGGTTGGTTACGTACGGCGCGAAAGAAGTTCAACATACTTACATACGTACAGCTTGCTTTGTCAGAGTACTGCATGACGAGGGCGTTCCCACGGTACGGAGTTGGTAGGGGAAGGTTGTCCATACTTCACCACGTTGGTCAGTGTGGATTGGTGGTGGGGAGCAAATACGTGGTATCACATACAGTACAGTACAACATTGGAGTTTGCTTCAATGCCCTCTGCTGCCCACAACGTAGCTCAGAGTATATGAACCGTATGGCGGTACCCCGGGGTACCATAGTACCATAGTACCCCGGGGTACCATAGTACCCCGGCTCTCGCATAATATCCGTGATGCAGTCATTTTTAGCCTGTTCATGGTCGGCGATGCGGCAATCGACTCATCTCGACGAGCTGTACACGATGCACCACTACGGTGCATGCGAGCGTTCAGGGTTTCGGCGCAATCGTCCTCGCTGCGTTTCGACATCGTGGATTAGCACTGATTTCGGATTGATTGCTACCCCAGTCGCGGAGTGAAGTACACCCCTGGGAAAAATAGTGTCCCAGAAATAAAATATTTAATTGCCATTTTGTATTATTTGGTACCCCGGGGTACTGCCATAAGGATCATCTATTTAAACTCGAGGGTGACGACGCCTTAAAGAGGAAGAAGATATCTCACTAACGAGAGAAACAATATTTCCTTCATCCTGGAAAAAACCCTAGAGTACTCGTCACCCTCCCTGGGGTGGCCTTACGGAGTGTAACTTTGTCCAGAGGAGATGATGATGACGACTTCATGTTAATTATAGCCAAGTGACAATTAATCGGCCCTTTAAAGTCACTAAATTCGGGTCCTCTCGCCAATGGACCCCGTGATACTTTGCAAATAATTTGATGACAACTACCGTAAATAATGAGAGTGCATCCTATCTCTAAATAGCCAGCGGCTTTCAAGACTTGAACCATTACTGTTTGGATCTTTCGGTAAAGTCACGTAGAAAGAAAACAAATTTAAAGCAGTCTTCATCAGGTAGAACTAAATTTGAGAGAGAGAAAAAACACAGACACGGAGACACACAGACAGACACACAAGCAGAGAGAGACAACACAGAGACACACAGAGAGGAACACACAACAGAGACACACAGACAGACACACAAGCAGAGAGAGACAACACAGAGACACACTGAGAGAGACACACAACCTGACTGCTTGTGTTGCAATCGAAACGTCGTATTATAATTTAATTACATTTGTTTCTACGTTACTATACCGAAAGAACCAAAGAGTAATTCCTGCAGTCACGAAAGCTTAAAATCAAGTTTGACTTGAGTCATGTTGCATGGGAGTCTGGGGTGGCGCAAGCGGATATTTAATCCTCACTCCTCTGCTGGCTTCATTGTGTTGGCTCAAAGCCAGGGCACAGCCCTGATAACACACCATTCGTGCGTTATCACCGGTGGTTGACAATGATGTGCGGAGAGGTGCATGCTCGGACTCACCGTGAAAGATCGGAAGAGGAACAGATGGATCAGATAACACACGCCAGTTAAAGACGTCACATTGGACCGTCACAATTCTTGCAAATGGCCTGATGAAGCTGATCGTCTTCACAAGCGCAACGTCTTGCTCAAATTGTAAATGTTGTGGCTTTACTCTCCGACACACCGGTGTGCTGAAGTAGTAACTGATCGACACGTTTTGTTTACGTGACAAACCTCACGAATTGGCTGAGTCGGCTTGGGTAGGATAAACGTCGCGAGAACGGATAATAGTCAGTGGTTGAGACCAACGACGGAGTGGAAGCCAAAGCAGGGGACCCAAGAGGGACACACTCAAGAGGGACACTCAAGAGGGATACACTCAAGAGGGACACACTCAAGAGGGCAAACGTTGCACAGATGGGGTGATGGAATCTAAACTGTAAACTAAGCTATTTTTTATTTTACCGGGTAAGGCCCACTGAGCTATATAGTTCTTTTTCAGAAGCGACCTGGCCACAAATGATAGCCCAACAAAGTTACTTATGTGGAAATGTATAGCAGCCAAAATACCTTAAAAGTATATTTCTTAAATGTGGGGGGCGGGGGGACCCAGAGGACCCAGAGGAAAAAATCCACGTGATCGCGGGGAGATAGACATGCAAACAGGCGTCATGGTCGGGATCAAACCCACGACCTCCTCTATACCAGGCGAGGTAGTTAACAACTCGCCACCGTTGCGCTTGTTCACAGATGCGAGATGGATTTATGCATCGCAGGACCATAAAGGATGGTGACGGCCAGGGAAGCTCTTCATCCAACAGCGGATATGTCATGGCTGCTGATGATAATAAAGAAAAATACATCGGAGTAAAAACAAAACTCATGATGCTTTCAGGATATTTATTGGCACGGTACTTAATAAATAAGTATCCAGACACGTTTATATTCGCATACAAATAATGATTTTCTCGTCATTCGTCAACCAATTTGGTGTTCTGAAATAATGTTTTTTGTAAGAGCATCTGTTAAATCGGGCAAATGTTGGACGAAACTTGGCCTTCTGGGTCTCTGCAGCAGATTCTGTTGAACAAAATCAGTGATCTCACCACGTGGTCTTGTCGAGTTAGTTATTCATTGCAATGCATCGGGGGGAATCGGTTCATGCCCATGAGCGATGAGATGATTATGGCATTCCAGGGACCGTTAGAAACCACGGCATGGGTCGAGGCCTTCATCATCCAGCAGTGGAAAACGGCTGACGAGAATGGATGATGATGATGATGAACAATGTACAGCTTGCGAACAGGGCATCTGTTTTCAGCCGATACACCGAAATCGGGCCTCCTCGAATCCGATCGGCCACGAATCAAAACAAAAGAGTCGTTTCTTTTTTTTTTGCGCGCTGACCATTGTTCAATGAACACAAATAAGCAAACATGAATGAGAGGAAGTCTGGATGTGGGGCGGACCCGGCGCTTTCTCCTCCCAACCAGCCACAGAGCTGCGCTCCATCACGTAGCCAAGCCACCTTTGCGAAGCCTCCATCTCCTCCACGGTGGCCCCCTGGGTGCCCCTCCCCCCCACCACCACCACCCCTGCCCTCCGCTCCCCCTCCACCCCAACCCCCACCAGCCCTCCCTACCTCCTCTCCTTTGGCTACCCACTCCGCCGCCTCTGTGGGGGCAACAGTCTGGCCATTGCGTCTGTGGCGCCGCATGGGACGGGTTTTGCGGGGTGTGCGCGCGAGACGCGTTCTCACGCCGGTGACGTGGCCTCTACGCACGCGGCCCCCACAATCACGGTGGCTGCTGCACGTACACACGCGGACGCACGCGCTGCTCATGCACGATTATGGTTGGTATTATTGCGATGCTTGTTATATCCAGGACGACCTCGCCGAGTCTCGTGATCATTTTTTAAGAAGGATCCTGCCAGGTTTAAGCAGTGATGGAGTGGAGGGGTCATTGCTATGCGTATTTTAATTTAGTAATTTGCGGTGATGTTTTTGCACATGCACTGATAAACTTAATGGACCGCCGGGGGTAAAGTTATGTCGGCGAGCAGCTATGAAGGCTTACACTGGGCACAAGGGGGTGTGGGTGGCCAGCACCACTCCCGGCCGCCTTTGTCTCCCGAGTCCTGATGTTTACACAATCGTCCGGACGCTCATTTAAGTCTCAGTTGACGTATATTGTGAGAGGCCTAGGACAGTTAAATGTTTTACTCGCCACTGACATTAGTCGTTGCTGGGAATCTAACACATATACAAAGACAAAGATCCCCCGCGTGGCCTTGACAAACCAGGGGCAAGTGCTGTTAGCGAGCACCTATGAAGGTACAAGAGGGGGTGTGGGTGACCAGTACTAACAAACACAAAGACAAATACAAATCCCCCGTATAGCCTTATCATACTTTTGGGGCAAGTGCTGTTAGCGAGCACACACACACGCACGCACGTGTTTTGTGGCCCGACTTATATTGTGGCCTTATCCTGTAATCTCTTGCATCTGTTCTAAAATGTTGCCATTTTGGTGGCCCAGGTGACTCTCACAAACGAGACTCATCCTGGCCTCTCGAGTTTGCAGCCGCGCGGTTCGACAAAATAAACTCGAAACTTGCCACCACGCGTCGTAGTGCCCGTGACTTTTTGAGACCAGCAAAAGCCGACAAAAGCGGGATTCAATGACGTTTAAGATTACCGATTATTTGTGCACATTATTGCTTGTTGTTGTTACTCAAATTTAAGTGTCAAATAATTATCCACATCCCACGGGGTATCAAGGCAGGCACGTGAGCACATTGCGAACATCGCGCGCATATATGGCCCCATGCAGCGCGCACGTAACGAAACGCACGTCTCGTATTCCCATCACGTCGTCGCTATTAAACTTAGACAAAGGAGACCCCGCTGTCTGCTAACCGCGAGCTCTCAGTTGGTTAAATAATGGCGTCCATTCATTCGTGCCTTTGCTTTTTCCGCAACTTTTCACGGATGCAAACACACAAAGGATTAATTATTGAGAGTTCCACGCAGTTCGGGGTCGGACACAATTTGTTCTTCGCGGCAATGTGCGCTCGAGTATGCGTATTTTGGGCGATGTCTGCCCTCCCTTCGCCAAGCCTGCATTTACCAGCGTTGTGAAGTATGGTCAAACAATCCCCTTGACCAACAAAGTGTGGGGGAGGCCTTAATGCAGCAGTAGGTTTGCAACAGGCTGTAAACTATGTGTTGTCCTGAATTTGGGGTCATGTGAGAATCGGTGTAAACTTCCCCCAGCCATCCGTGTTGTTGTCTCTCTGCCCCTGTTCAAGTCCAGGCTCAAGGCCTTCCATTCCCCCACTACCTATGACCGACCGCCTCTTTCTCACCCCAGAATAAACATGTCCCACTGTTTCGCTGTTTTTTTTTTTGCTGGATCGCCTTGTGCTGTCCTTCCCCCGCACCTCCGATTAGCACGGTTGGCTACGCTTCGTGAAAAAAAAGGTCACACACACACATCTTCACATGAGGATATGGAACATCCACATTGCATTGTATAATTTAACAAAGATTTCTATGCATTATCTCTGTTCAGTATCGCTTTCAAACCAGCATATATATGTGTTATAAATGCTAGCTGGGCAAACCGCACTTCGGGTTCAATCGTGCGTCAATAAATCTTTAATTTATTTTCTAGTCAAGTGAGCTATGCAAAACGTATTTCCCCTTAGCACACGCACACACACACATTCACACACTGTCACGTACATACATATATACACACTGACCAAGAGAGAAAGGTTTTCTTTTACAGGAAAACCAAAAAATTATTATTTTACAGGATATGGCCTGTCGGATGCTGGACGGGGACCAGAAGCAAAACGAACCCCGTCGAGTCGATCCCGTGAGAAGCTCACAATGGCCGGGGCAAAAATAGCCAGAGATGAAACGATTATGAAATAAAGAATGCATCCGCTAGTCGCTATTATGAATGGCAACGGCGGGCGCACACAATGCTGCTACCCCCCTTTTGTAAGAACGGCGTCGCAAAGTTCGGGCGCAGCATTTTCACTGCATGGGACGCGTGACCCCACGTACCACACTGGCTGGCTCCAGACATCGATATACAAAACGCACGAAACGCAGAGACGGGAGTGTCACGTCCAACCAAGGTTGCTGCGTCAGCACATTTTGTGAGTAGGGCCCCCCCCACCCCCCACCCCCCACGGTTCAATAGCGAGCTGGGCTTGCAGCGTCACTGGGCCGCGTTGTGTGAACGAAAGTGGCTTCAATCGATCGCGGGCCCCAGGACCTCGCCATCAACGTTGTTTCCGCAAGATATAATTACTACGCGGAGTCTCTATATATATGTTAACTTAAGGATTTTCCTGGTTACTGATATACATGTACAGGCAATTAAGTGTACAGTCTTGTTCTCCCGTAACGCGGTATAGTTGCGTTCCTGTAGAAACACCGCGTTATTGAAAAACCGCGTTATAATAAACGATATGAGGTGAAGCATGGTCCGCGATAACACGTGGGATGCGTATGCACGTTGAACAGAGGCTGAGGCGCGTGGGTAGCATCCAGCAGCATCCCGCCGTGGGCGATGCTATGCCGATGTAGTTTTGTTCACTCGATCGCGTTATTATCCAATTCGCATCCACGTTAGGGAAAAAAACCGTTCCCTAATACATCCATCGCGTTATATACAATTCGCGTTTTGAAAACGCGCGTTACAAGAGAACAGAATACACGAGCATATTATTTCATTATATATATATTTATGTAAAATAGTGGAGCGGTCGTGAAAGAGTTAATGATAATTAATCTAGTTATTTCTGTTTAATAGAGCGGCCTTCCTCTATACCGGGACGTCTCAGAGCTCTTCACATCGCATCTCAAACGATTTTCTTTTTAAAGGGCACCCCTAGTGGCAGCTGTCCCTGTGCGGCATGAGGCGTCTCAACGCCCGTCCTGCAAACGGGCATTTAGTCCGCCAGTAGGGAGACGGCGATTGCTATGTGTAATACCAAATTAGTATTCATAATCAACGTTTTTGGGTTTAGATCGCGTTATTTATAAATGTGTCGTAACCTTCCACCAGCCGACACGACCAATCAGTAAAAAAGTGTCACGTTGACAAAATACAAATAGTTCACTGCTTTAGCCCACCGGTGTGTTGAAGCGTGAAACCACAACATTTACAGTTTTCAAAAAGTGTAAATGTTGTGGTTTCAAAAACTGTAAATGTTGTGGTTTCACGCTTCAACACACCGGTGGGCTAAAGTAGTGAACTATTTGTCATTTGTCAACGTGACACTTTTTTACTGATTGGCCGTGTCGGGTGGTGGAGGGTTACGACACATTTATAAATAACGCGATCTAACCCAAAAACGTTGATTATGAATAATATTGGTCGCGAAAGCCTACGTGTTAAACCGACCAAATGAGTAGTTTGCGGATCTTAATTTTTGGAGCTTTCGTGACTGCAGGAATTATTCTTTGGTTCTTTCGGTTAAGTCACGTCTAAAGATAAAATAAGACGTGACTTAACCGAAAGAACCAAAGAATAGTTTGCGGATGTTCTGTCGCATTTGGAAAAATTGAGCCCCGAGGCTGGCAGACGATTGTCTACTTGTTTCGAATGACGTCATGGGGGTATTGAACGACCACTGTGAAGCAGTGTGGTTATTACACCCGCAGTAATAACCAGGGCGGCCGCCGATATTGAAACGCAGAGGTGAACACGAGCCTCTGGGCCATGTCACCGCCCATCGCGCACCATGCGCTATGAACCCCCCTGCTGCCTGAGTTCGATTTCCGGCCTTCGGCTAACATCAGTGAAAAGTGATGTCTGAACAAGTCTTGGACCCGATCTCCCCCCCGCCCCCCCCCGCCTTCACCAAACCATAGTGACAAAGGTGGTGAAGTATGGTCAAACAACTCTCATGACTGACACTGCGTTCATTGAGCAGTGGAGTGACATATGGATGTCCATTTATATTGATATTTTGATTATTTTCAATACATATTATTAATAAAATAACAGGACTTTAATATTTCTCAGGTGGCTGTGATTTCAGATCATCGAACATTTTATCCAGGAATTAAAGGAACGCTCAGTGTAGGAACGAGCAGGACGATTTGGTGATCATCGGTGGTTGGGGTCATAATACAAGTGTAGTCTGTTCTGCTTGTAACAAATAAAACACTCATTAATGTAGTCGGCCTAAACATCTCAATTCAGGATAGTGCTGAAAGTGGGCCTTCCTGGGTAAAATACAAATTTGTATCTTGCCATTGGCATGTTTAAATGCACCCTGAATAGCCTGAACTTGAACTAAACGTGTGTAATAGGGCGCAATAGTTCACACACTGCTCGACGAACCTGGCTCCGACCACGGCTTTCATCAGTGACGACTCCCCCTTCACCAACCCGCACTGAACCTGCATGGTGAGGTATGGGCACACACCCCACGAGTGGCATGGGGTGGTTGGAGCCTTCATCCAGCGCGGGATTGACAAAGAGCTGCATATATGTGTACAGTACATACACTGGCAGTGGACAATGGTTAAAGTACGTTGTTCACTTCGCAGTAGATTGAAATTGGATCGTCTTTTTTAGTTTGGCAATTTGGAATTAGCAACATTTGATATGTGGATATCAGGGTTATTAAGTCAGGCAATAGCTTCCGTGGAGGCTTGCGGGATAAAACAGGATGATGATGAAGAAATGTGAACTTACCTGAAATATCAGCCTATGTATACACAGCAACATTGATTTATTACCCGTTCAAAGTCTATGTTTTTCTTTTCTGCAGCGGGCTGTTACTTCTGTAAATACCTTAACCCAAGACACTATTTCGCTTACATAAGCACAAATAAAGCGTCATTATTTTCCTCCTTCACAAAAGCCAATAGTAATAATAATAATATCAAAGACTTGACTTAATTATCCAATGAACTTTAGGAAAAAAAATATTTGGCACGTTTCAGGACTTAAACTTCAAACGCTCTAAGGGTCTCCCAGGGCATGGGCCGCGCTCCAAACGCCACGCGCAAAAGGCGCAGCCCTGCAAGCGCTCGCTCACGAGACTGCTGGCGGAAGGGTATTCACTCGAGGGAGCTCCAGAGAGCCCACCTCGACCCTATTCTCCCTCTTCTTCCACGCCGGCCAGATGATCTTGAAAGAAGTCGGGCGCCACGGTGGCCAGGAGATGGTCATCTCCCTCGCTTGGTATACTGGAGCACCTAGGTTCGATCCCCGACCCTGACGACGCACCCTTGTATGTTTGGAGTTTGCGTGTTCTCTATCGCTCTCTTCCCGTGGTGGTTGTGTGGATTTTTCTCCGAGTCCTCTGGACTTTTGCCCTCCACATTTAGAAACAAGCGTTTAGATTATTTGGCTGCTGCTATATATTCCCAAGTATGATAAGGTATTTTACGAGCTCTCATTTGTGGCCAGGTCGCCTCTGAAAAAGAGTTAATAGCTATATGGTTTTAAATTGATACAAAAAATAGATTAGTTTACCCAAACTTTACCGCCCACCAAACTCGAACTACCAATGGAGTAACTGTGGTGTACGACGTTATACAATACTGTTGAGCGGACAGAAAAGCAGGGCGGTTTTTAAAGAAATGTGTTTGTTGTTTTAACTGCCATGCTGGCGGATCGAATCGAAGCGGCAAGCTCTGGATTACAAGTGTAGTGCGCTATCCGCCATTATACGCACGTGCAGAGGAGTATCGTGTGTAACCAATGAGGGGTCGAGTGGAAGGAGGAGAGTCATGCAGGGCCAAGGATGACGTAACGTCACGGGTTACGCGAGCGGCTTTCGGAAAGCGCTTTCAGAAAAGTGGGCGGGGCTGAGCTGGGGGGAGGAGCCGCCCAAAGGGTTCTTAAAGAGGACCCTGTGACGGGGGCGTGGTCGTCGTTGGGGGCCAGGGTAAGGACCAGCTGGAAGAGGGTCTCTCTCTCCTCGTCGCGCAGCGGTGTTGGCTGATCCCCCGCTCCGGGCAGACGAGTGAGAGAGCCAAAAGGATAGCCGGGGTAGGGTTCAAAATAGTTATTCAGTGTCCGTGTGAAGGACGGAGATAAAGTGCACCTACACTGGTGTGAGTGTACAATGCCGAGTGAGAAAGTGCTTTAATAAACGGCAACAGCCCTTATAGTATTCCTCGTCTCGGCGTGGTTGTACTGGACAACACACGTGTAGTGTCATAGCGCCGGCTGGTGGCCAGCAGTATGTGAGTGGGTGTGTCGACAGGGCGGAGGAACTGGGGCAAGGGTCATAGAGGGCCCCATCTGGAAGCCCCTGGAACCTTCTAGTGGGTTCGAGAAGGGAGGCACGGCCAGGGCGGAGCCAGACCACGCTGGAAGCATAAAAAGGGCCGAGATCGGAAGCTCGAGGCTGCCGGTTCTGGGATTGGATCGTCTCGTTCTTGCTGTCGTCTTGTTGCCATCGTCGCTGCCATCTTAGCTCGATACTGTGCTGCTAGGTTGTTGTTAGCTGTCTCCGTCAGCACCGTCGGTGTTAGACGGCTAGCGTTGTGTATAGGCTAGCGAACGTAGAGTGTGCAGGCGAGATAGTGTGTGTTCAATAAAGAAGGTGCCTCTACAAACCTCGTCTCCGATTCACTGACACTACACATGTATTCGACTGCGTGTAAATTAAAGGGGGCTGTAAGTAACTCGCTCTTGTGTGTTTTTTTCTTGTGTAGGATTAATGATTGCTCACGCGTTAAGACGCACACGTTACAATGAGGGACACACAGGCTGTTAGAGCAAGGCATGTTGTTGACCAACAACCACGCCCGGTCGTATTTGTTTCTCCGATGTTTACGTTTTACTCATTAAAACAGGTACTCGTTTCAGGCTAAGTCAACCTGAGGAGGCTCAGAACCGGTTCAGATATTGGCCACTGACGTTAACCGTGAGCGGGGAACTCAGGGTCCCGGGTTTGGTCAAACACTGTTTGAGACTAGGCTCGAAAGAAAGCTGTTGCTGGTGTGGACCAATCAGTTTCAAAGACAATGCATATGTTATCAGCCCAACAACAGCCAATCACAACACTCTAGACCCTAGACTCTACCAGTCAGCCCAACAACAGCCAATCACAACACCCTAGACCCTAGACTCTACCAGCCAGCCCAACAACAGCCAATCACAACACTCTAGACCCTAGAGTCTACCAGCTAGCCCAACAACAGCCAATCACAACACTCTAGACTCTACAAGCCAGCCCAACAACAGCCAATCACAACACTCTAGACCCTAGACTCTACCAGCCAGCCCAACAACAGCCAATCACAACACTCTAGACCCTAGACTCTACCAGCCAGCCCAACAACAGCCAATCACAACACTCTACGAGAAACCAATTCACCGTCAGCCGACTAACCCGTCAGCCAGCCAGAGCGAAAGGATGGTTACTGCTTGCACGCACGCTCAAAAACCACGACTTCCATAACGTATAATTAAGGACTCCTGCCTGCTATGCATGCCATCATATTCCACCCCCCGTGCCATTTACTCTCCTCCCCAAGCATCGCAGCTCCTGTCCTGCCCTCTCCCTGTCTCTATCTCTCTTCCTTGAATCCAGCCCCTGATCCAGGGTTTCAAGAACTCCAGGCCCGAAAGCGCGGCCAAATGTCATCCATTAGAATACATAAAAATGTAATCGTTACGCGCTGCATGCGCGAGAGTTGACAACAAAATGCATTTTGTGTGTGTATGTCAGCTCCAGTGTATTTGTTAAACCAGGTGAGAACTCACACGAGACCAGGATAGTCTCATTTGCAAGTGTCACGAGTCACCAAATTGACATAATCAAAACAAACGAAGTTCAACAATAACGCAGTTAGAATTCAGTGCAAAAGCAACCGTGTCGCATGAAAAATCGAACATATTGCAGACACATAAACAAATGTTAAATTCCCTGGAGCATAAGTAGGCTCTGGCAGATGATACTTAGATTGATGTATGTATGTATGCTGACATTCTTTAGCATCGTACGTAGCCAACTATGCTAATCGGAGGTGTGGGGGAAAGACAACAAACTAAACACGAAACGCAGTTCGAAAGAAATTAGTTTTCAATTTACGTTTAAAAGTGCATAGCTGGTCCTAGTACGTGTGCGCTCACGTCACGTGGGACGTGTTTGACAATCATCAGGCACGCGCAACGTGTAACGGCTTCACTTGTATTTGAACGAAGACTCCTGGTAGACGTGGTAAGTCTCGCCGTGGTCGGGACGAGGACAGGAGCTTGTGAAGGATGTCAGCCCAATAATCCATCCCCGCCACACCGCACACACACCCCAACGTGCCTGCTCCTCCAGTCCCCTGTGTTATTTTTAGTAATGTGTTTTTAAAATTAATTTCTGAGAGGTCATGAGCATGACCTTACATATATGGGTCAGTGAGCACTCTAAGGGTTCTCAACGGCGGGACGCTTAACAACGGTTCATGAAGGCACGATTGCAGAACGCGATGTTTAAATGTGGATGTTACTCCAGCCCTTGCTTGCATGGCTAGAATACAATGGGCGGAATAAAAATGCGTTGACTGTCTTGCATTCTATATTCTTAACTGAATAAGACAAGCGACACTCAAAAGTGTCTCATATCTACAACATGCATACTTTTTCTTCTTGGTTCTTTCGGCAAAGTCACGTAGAAGGGAAATAATAAAATAATAATAATAAAACATAATAAAATAATTCTCACGACGTTTCGGCCACAACGCAAGCAGCCGTCCTCAGGTGAAGACCAGGTCTGTCGGGGAGACATTCAGACGCTGTCTCCCCGACAGACCTGGTCTTCACCTGAGGACGGCTGCTTGCGTTGTGGCCGAAACGTCGTGAGAATTATTTTATTATGTTTTCATTTTATTTTATTATTTCCCTTCTACGTGACTTTACCGAAAGAACCAAGAAGATGAATCCCTGCAGTCACGAAAGCTTTAAATCGAAATGCATGCTTCTCTGGTGGATAATTATTACATCTTAGGATCGTGAAGGATGGCGGCGGCTTGGGGAGGCCTTCATCCAGCAGTGGATTGGCCATGATGATGAAGGTTAACGTTTGTAAGGGTGCTCCCCCAATGTAAGCGGTGGTCTGCATATTGCACTATGAACCCTATACTCTTAGGTGTTTCGGTAAAGTCACGTAGGTAAAAAATTAATAATAAAAAATAATAACTAATAGAAATAATAATAGAAATAAAATAATAAATCACGACGTTTCGGAGGCAACACAAGTCTCCGTCATCAGGTGGGACCGTCACAGCTAGATTTACTGTCTCAAATGAGGCAAAATTCAAAGAGTCAAGCTCTTAAATACAAGTTTAAGGGGGGAGGGAAGGGGGAGGGGCTTATCTGAATGTGGAAGCCAATGAGTGGAACGTGTTGGGGGGGAGGGTTGGCGGGGCTTGTTGTCGCGGCATGAACCCTTTCCAACTGAGTTCGATATCCGGCCACGGCTAGCATCAGTGGTGAGGGATATTGGAATCGGACCGGCTCACCCGGACTGGTACAAATGGTGCAAAAGCAATTGAACACACAATCCCCACGACCGACGCGGCATCAGTATAACTGCATCCAACAGTGGATTAATAAAGGAGCTGTGAATGCATATTATTATTTTAAACAGGTGCAGTAGATGATAATAAAAAAAATGATATGTGTTTGGTAACGGCGACGTTACGCAACTGGTAAATGTATTAAGCGACTGTGCCAAGTCTCTGTTGAAATTGTTTTAATTGGATGGTAAATAAGCTTGCCAGACCAAGACATGCAGTATGCCATTTGTTTTTTTTCCGCATAAAACTTTCCAACGAATTGATCACGGCTGCTGATGGTGAACCAGAGTGAGAGTGTGTGTGTAAGCACGAGTTCGATTCCCGATTATGGTCAATACGAGTGACGATTATCTGAACCGGTCCTGGACCTCCCTTGGTTGACTCGGCTTCAAATGAGTACCTGGTGCAATGTGCACAAATCGCTACTCGGGAGACAAAGGCGGTCGGGCTTGGTGCTGGTCACCCATCTCCTCGTGTGCCGTGCCCGGCTTCATAGGTGCTCGCTAACAGCACTTGCCCCCAGTATGCTAAGGCTACACGGGAGGATTTTTGTCTTGTAGAAATACAGGGAGCGGACTTTTCCTGCTCCATATCTGTTTAAGCTACGAGGCCACTCACTTGGTTCGGTAATTATGGGGATTGTAGAGTTTATTTTCAAGTAGAGTTCGAATGATTGATTAGTCAACCAAGTTGGCGGATCGACTACCTTTTATTACTGCTTTTTTTCTGGTGGAATACAGTATTAAAGTCTCTTTAAAAATGTGTCCGCCCCAGACATTCTGCCTCTCGAAGGTGGGAAACCCCCTACAGACCATCATCCATTTTAAGGTAGGCGTGCCGATAATTGCATTCTCCACAACGACGCTCGCCATTACATGATTTTTGCGTCAAACCAGGACCCGTATCTTAAAGAAGGGGCCCTTGCCAATGACATCTGACAGTTCACCAGCAGCAGTTCAAGCAAGCCTCACTGCAGATGACACGCTGTATGTTGATACCAGTCCAGGGGTTGTTTCTATTGAATCAATGCTGCTGAAATTATGCACTTCCCAGAAGGCCGTTGTGGCCTTTGGATTATGTAAGAAATGATTTTACTTTTTTCCCGTGTTCCCCACGAGACACAAAGCAACGTTGAATGTGAGGCTGGTCCTGTCCTGCGAGTGAACCACCAATCAACCTCCGACTCATAATATTTAAGAGCCCAAATGAAACATATAATTACTGTATTTGTATTTTTTGCGCGTGTCTGTTTGCGATAAGCATTTGGTTGGTCTATATTTGTGTCAAAACTTCACCTTCACAAGTTATTTCTATAACATCGTTGGAATATTGATATCGGTCTCCGCGCTCACGATCGTCCATGCAGCGGCAATAAGCTACTCGAGTGCAGCCCAAATCCTAGGGACGGGGCGATTCTTCCGCGCCCCCCCCTCCACGTCCCGATCGGGCCCCGCTTGCCTGTCACTGTACAACTCAGACACGTGAGACACGGTTAGCGTGCAATTACTGGCCTGCGGAGAGCAATTGTTGGCTCAAGGAGCACAAATGATTGACGCGCAACGCGACGAAACGTCACCTCGCCCCTCGCTGCAGCGCCAATGAGGTCACGAAATTGCTGTTTTTAATGACGGTGCGCGCACGATGTTATTAAGACCTTCCTTTTGGGCGCCACAAACATGGGCCGTGGTGCCATGCAACGCTATTAGTTGAAATTGCGGGTAATGATACAGCACTGCACACTGAATTGACCCGAATACTCCGTGCTGTATTATCAAAGTGTGTGTGTGGAAGTTCTGGACGAGGTATTCGATGACTCTACAGCAGCAAATCTGGCTGTCCGCCTGATGCTGCTCGTGGTAGTGACTGGCGAAACGTCGTACTCAGATTGTAAATGTTGTGGATTTGCTCTCCAACACAACAGTGTGCTGTACTAGTGACGAATTGGAATGTTATGTTTACGTGACAAACCTTACTAATTGGGTGTGTCGGGGTAGTGGCGGGTTTAACGACACATTTATATATTTACGCGATCTAACCCATGAAAACAATATTATGTCTATGGCAGTGGTTATTAACCGTTACTGCAGCCTTGCACCCCTTTGGTTCTCAATCGTAAAAAAAATATGTTAATAAATTAATAGGTTTGATGAAACAAAGTAGTTTTACTTACGTGTCCATGCTTAATTTGTGTTTCGATGATTTACCTTCTAAAAAAATCTGGCATGTCTCGCATCCCCAGAAACGGCATCTCGTACCCCCAGTGGTGCATGCACGCCACTTGTCTATAGCATGGTCTGCAATGTACGTGTGTCGCTCGACATTACACCTAGGATATCGGATTGAATTCGTAATCGATTAACGGTCGGATTAATCGGTGGTTGGGGGGGGGGTCTCGCCTTTGTCCCCACGTGTGCTGCTAGACGGGAGGTGATGGGCGTGACTCCATCGGCATATTTTAGCTACGTCAGCTGGGCGTGGCTTGCAGGGGTTTCCCGCCTTCGGGAGGAATGCTGTTGCGGCTGGCGTTATTTTGACAGAGGCCGGAGTAATCGAACACAAGAAAGCAGTCGATGACAAGTTTTCGTCAATGAATCAATCGCCCCAGCTCTGCTCTATACCACTCTCTTGCATTGTCTACCACTACACCGACGCACTGCGCTATACTCCAGAGCATGTGTTCTGCATGTAGAGTATCTGTACTTGACTGCACCATACTCCTGCATGTCTTTGTATCCCATTCGTACCCGAAACATTGTCCTATGCTTCAATGCAAATACCCAAAGCTCATTGAGCCAAACTGTGACACCATACAAACGTTTTAGCTCAACGTTGGACAAACTTTCGTCCAACGGTTGCACTGGGCAAAGGCCTCACTTGGGAGTGAGTCTTAACACTCTCTGTGCAGGAGGTTGTTGCACAGCGGTACACGACCAATTCGTCTCTATGAAAGAGAATGGGCAGTTTGCTGTAGCTGTCTGGCAAGCAGTGGCTGGCTAGCACGCTCCACGCAAGTAAATGGACATCGATTAAGACGCAACAATAGGGCAGTGATTTTTTTGCTTTGTTACAATGTCCTTACATTGCAACAATGTAAGGACCCGTGTCCCACGCAGCGCATCGGCACCGCAGTCGCATTAGCATCTCAATGATGACGCTGGTGGGCGTTGGTGGGGGGGGGGGTCGCACACGAAGAGAATTCACCATAATTCTAGGTTCGATTTCTCATTTGGAATTACGCAGAGAGAAATCGATCATCGCCCCCCCCCCCCCGTACTTTCGAAACCTTGGCAGGACCCTCCTAAAGAAGAGCCATGAGATTTCGCGAGGCTTTCATGGGCGAACAGACGTAATAAATATATATATACTCAAGATTGTGTATATAGGTATAGTTACAAACACTGTCATGTTGTACAGACTACATTGGGTACACTTGCAGGGTTGGTTCAGGCATGGCTTAATTCCAACTGTCCGAGGCTGAGCTCCGGAAAATATCCCCCCTCTTCCCCCCCCTATTGAGTAGGATGGACGTAGGGGGTATCTGTAAGCTGGGGGCTCCTGAAAATATGTAATTGTTGATGATGCTAATGACGCCCCACCGCTCATCACCTCCAGTCCAGTGGCACACATGGGAACAGCTGAGCTGGTAAGCGCTGCGCTACGAACCCGCTCACGGCCAACACCAGTGACGATTATCTGAACCTGTCTTGGGCCTCCCCTAGGTCGACTCGGCCTCCAAATGAGTACCTCCTGGTGCGGCGTGTAAATCACTGGCGCTTGGGAGACAAAGGCGGCCGGGCGTTGCGTGCTTGCCTGGAGCTGGCCACCCACCGCCTCGCGTGCCGTGCCGCATAGGTCCTCGCTAACAGCGCGTGCACCCCAACAGTCTGTTAAGGTGACACGGGTGATCTTCGTCGCCTTTGTCTCTGGGAATGTGACGTGGGTTGCAGAAAGAAGGCGGTGGAGGGGAGTTGTCGTGCAGGATTGGAGGGGAGGATGCGGTGTTGCGCCATAAGGGACGGGGAATGTGTGTGTAATGGCGCTGCGAGGTGGGGTTATGCACACACGACACGGCGCAGACCCCTGGGCTCCGTGATTGTGACGCCTGCACCTCGAGTCGCCGCTCTTAGTTGCATAACGTACCGGTGCAGCCCTTTGTCGAGCCGCTGCTGGGTGATGGCCACCCAACGCTGTGCTGGTCGTGGGGCAGAGGTGTGTGTGTGGCGGGGGGGCTTGACCATACTTCTCCATGATGGTCAATGCCGGTGGGTGAAGGTGGTGAGCGTAGACCTGAGAGCCATAGTGGTACAGAACTACAATTGATTTGCTGTACTTTTTTTATCCTTCCTACAACGTGGTGTGGCCCCGGGATGGGCATAATACGAACAAATTAACAATTAAGTCCACGAGGATGAGCAATGTTTCTCATCAGTATTTGTTTAAGCAGATCACCTCTGAAAAAGTTGAGACTTTCTGAGCCTCATCAGTACAGTGTGCCCTGTTGAACGATTGCCATTGGATAGCATTGGGCCATAACGTTTATATATTTTCTGATCGTGATGAAACACTAAATACCGAAATGCAGTTACTAAACTATGCAATAAGGCGTTCAAGAAATAACCCAACAATATAATCATAATGATGAGCATGCTATAGATAGATACACTTTATTTAACCAGCTAAAGCTTAATGGATGCCTCCATTAAACCGTGGCCATCCCTCATTCCATGCAATAATATAGCTTTCTGCACACAACCTGAGCATTATGGGTTGCATATAATTTATAATATCTTAATATGAATGTGGATGCAAACGATCCATATTCGATATCGTTCGTATTATGTATGGATCGTATACAACATATATCGTATGCATCCACATTCATATGTTTACATTCATATGGATATGCATATCCGTATGGACGCATACATACATTTCTCTTGCCCAAGAAGACCTGGGAAATTGTTCAAACATATCTGGTGCAGAAATAGCCCAGAAGCCAAAGCCTGCAGAATGTTACGAAAATAAAACACGATAGAAATGTTAAATATAACAACATTGAACAGAGATCAATAGTGTGCTACATCGCACCGATACAACAGGCGTGCAACTACTTGCACATTCATGGGTTTCCAATTATAAGCAGATACAATTACTCCACTTGTGCGGCTCAACGAAGTCTATCCCTGTTCAATCCAGCGCATCCTTGAGATACTATTCGACACAGCGTCAATAGCACTGTCACTAAAAGTAAAACCAATATATAATAGGCGACGTTTTGAGCAATGGCCCCGCTTCACAACAGAGAGATGAATGATTCTTCAAGGCACACTGAGCAAGATCGTGCAGATGGGTTCAATATGCGAGGAGTACACACACTGCGTTTGGCATACAGCACAGATCCAATAGCAGCATGTAGATCAGCGCTTCTCAACCCGGGGTGCACGCAACCCCATGGGGGTGCGAGATGCCCTTTCTAGAGGTGCGAGACGTGGCCACATTTTTTTGTTAGAAGGTAAATCTTCGAAACACAAATTGAGCACGGGCACTTAAGTACAACTACTTTGTTCGATCAAACCCCTATGTATTTATTAACACTGTAACATGTTTTAACGATTGGGAATCAAACGGGTGCAAGGCTGCAGTAAAGGTGAAAGAACCACTGTTGTGGATGAATAGCTGTGCCGAATACAGAACTGCGGATAATACCCATGACGACAATTTCGACTGCCGAGGGAAGCCTTCATCTAACAGTGGATAGACAATGGCTGCAAAATCTGAAAGTTCACACACACGTGTGTGTATGTATGTGTATATGTGACCACGCATACTTGCACCGCCCCCCCTCCCCCGCATATCCCTCGGCTCTTGCCACCACCCACTCCGTACCCACCCATCACCCACACCCAGCCGCCCCTTCTGCCGCCCCTCTCTCTCTCAAGAGGAGACCCCCCTGGGGCGCTTCCCTCCATCATCCGCCCCGTAGCCTCCCTGCCGCCGAGTTGGCGCGACGTATAATTACACGGAGGTGCCCCCACCCCGCCTGCAACAACCTCCACTCCTCCCCGCCTCCGCCTGCACCCACGACCCCCTTCTGAAGGGGCCGAGGGTGTGGAAGCCCCGACGTTGCCCACGGCGTTGCGCGTATGGGATGACGGTGGGGGGTGGTGCTGTCCCTTGCTGTTGTTGAACCTTTTTTGTTGTTTTTTGTTGTTGTTGTTGTTGTTGTCGTTTCGGAGAACGGGCGCCACTGTTGTGTTGCATTGTGCTGCCTTTTTCTGGACGAAGCCCCCCCCTCCTCCTCCGCCCCCTCCCCACGCTGTGTGGTCACGGGGGTTCATTGACCATACTTCACCACGACGAGCTCGTGCGGGTTGTGGGGAAGGGAGTATACGGTCCAGTGAATAATATTGACTTTCTTTTGCAAAAAGACATTCGTCAAAAATACAGCATTCTAAGGAAAAGTATTTAATAGGCGACGTTTGGACCAATGTCCCTTCCTCGTAGCACATAAACAGAGAGGCCACAGAGGAAGATTAACGTCGCCTATTTTCTACTTTTCATTGTAAGACCGCGCCGTTATTGACGAATGTGCACCACCGCTAACGCAGCAGCGTTGCCGCATAACTTGGTTGGGTAGAGGGTCAAAAGGGCGGCGCGCTAACCACTGCACCACCACTCCACTCCACGAACCAACAACACATTTGTTTCATTTCAGTTTTTTGTGTTTGACCAAAAAGAAGTGTTCCGTATTTTTGACGGCTCCACGCGAGCAGACATCAACCACCGGCACAAATCAATGGCTGAAGCGCCAGAAGGGCGCGGATCTTGAATGAGCGGCCTTGAAAGAATTCACCTTGTCGGGTAATTCACAATGGCTCGCGTATTCAGGTGTAGAGGAGGAGCGTTTGCCGATAAGGCGCGTGGCGGCGTGAGGAAGGCCATTCCCGAGAAATGACACCGGGGCGTCTCCTCCCATAAGAGAGGCGCGAGGAGGCATCGACGGCGTGGAATTTGTGATGAAGTCTGTAAAATCACAGAGTAATATTGTAGGCCGGAGAGCCACGCGTTTCAAACGTCACACGCCGCCGCTAGTGGCGTGATGTTATCGCTCTCGCCTGGAACGCGGGTCACAATCGGAGTGTATTTATACTGGAGGAATCCGATGAGCTATAAAGGTCTGTTTCTCACAGACGTCAACGTAGGGGCGGGTCAGAGCGTTTTCAACAACAAACAATACAAAAGAACGATAGGCGTGAAACGTATAGGGAAGGTAAACAAATCACTGAAAATATGCAAATAAAACAACAATTGTTGTTATCTTACCAGGTGAAGCCCACTGATGTATTCACTTATTGTTCAGAAGCGCCCTGGCCACAAATGCTCGTTCAACAAAGTGGCTTATCATGTGGACATTTATATCAACAAAATCATCTAAACGATCTCAATGCATGGTTCTCGCATGGAAGGAAAAATCGGAGGACCCGGAAAAAAATCCATGCGACGACGTGGAGACAGACATGCAAACTCCACATAAAGGCCGTGGGCTCGAACCTTACACTGACCATGCCTGTACATTTGGAGTTTGTTCTCCCCATAGTGGTCGCGTGGGTGTTTTTCGGAGGGTTTTCACGCAACATTCAGAAAGACGCTTTCGTGTGTAGCCAGGTCGCCTCTGGCGGTTTGTGAGCATTCCCACATCGGGGACACGTGCATTCAGTAAGAACGCATCGATAATTGAGCTTTACACATGCTACCTGCGTTTTGTTTCACAGCACAACGCGCCACGTGCGGCTTCTCGAGACGTGTAGATGCAGTAAAGCTCAGGTGAATTGAAATGTGTAGAAATTACAAAGAAACTCCATCGCAATAGAAACGCGAGTGCAGGCTTGCGTAAGCGGGGGGTGGAGGGGGCGCGTAGGAAATACATATTTAACAACATCAAAAGGTGTGCATTTCAAGTATGATGGTAATTGCATGATGCAAAACCACCAGTTCAAAAGAACTGCATTGTGGTAATTTTGTGGGGGGAAATGTGCCATGTTCTATAATAATGTACTTTGAACTTCTTTCGCACCGTACCTAGCCAACCCGTGCTCATGATTGCATTATTCATGGCCTTGTCTCACCAGTGTTAGGCAAAAAGCTCCCATGGATAAAACTCCTCGACTCCAGCTATAACTGCTCTACTTGCATTGTCTGTGTACTGTTCGCCTTTTGGCGTTCTCTGGTCTAACACTGGTGAGACAATGCCATCAAGAAAGCTGTCTATGGTGTAGGCCAGGGGTCGGCAACCTACGGCTCCGGAGCCGCATGCGGCTCTTTACGGGCTGCTTCTTGACGATATGTACGTATGTACAGTATGTACTCAGATGCATTGCGGCTCTTGAAATACTGAATTTTGTACCGAATTGGAAAGAAATGGCTCTTCTTGTTATTTTGGTTGCCGACCCCTGGTGTAGGCCAATCAGTTTCAAAGACAATGCATGTATTATCAGAGCATGTTTGTTTGTATGTTTTCCCACAATTATGTGTGGTTAATGCAGACTTGATGCTTTGCAAATAAAACGTTATCTACTTGGTGTTTTAACGTCTTAACACCTCCCGTGTTATTGTCAGAAAGAGTAAGACCCCATTGTTCGACCAGGTCCTGTTCGCGGGCCCATTCGGTGTAAGGCGTTACGTGACGGCGACGAGGGATGCGCATCACCGCCACCATCACCTCGTGCCCCAACTGATGTCGGCGTCGACGGTTTCTCGCTTCTTCTAAGGCCCCTAAAATAGTTTTTGTATTTTAGCGGCGTTAAAGGCAAACTGGAAAACGGCCGAATGTTTAGACGACTAGTCATATCAAATCGACTGATCGTCCCAGCTTCAATAAGGTGTTTTAAAATTTGTTTCATATACTGTACACGTAACACGTTGGAGGGAAATGAATAGCAGAATTTGTAAATACAGTACAGTAGTTCATGTGTGGACAAATTAGTTGTGATCAATGTCTTTTTGGGTTAGGCCATGGTAACTGAGTCAACTCATCTAACCTATGCACATTAACTCTTACAACTCATGAAACTTGTTCATATTAACTCAACCAACGTATCTAACTTGTACACGTTAACTCTTACAACTTATGGTTAACTCGTCCAAATGATCTAACTTATCCACGTTAACCTAGCTACGTTTTAAGTTCGATTAGTTTTGTGTTTGTTTTGCAAGAATTTGTCAATACACTCATGAGTGAAGGCCTTCCAATGCTGTTTTGGTCGTGTGTTTTAACCATACTTGACCACGATGGTGGCACTGCATGAGGTTTTGCCTGTGTGTTTACACATACTGTGCCAGCGTCACATCTTGACGAATATTCATTTCCTCCAAATTTATTTAACGGGAGGCGGGGGGGGACGTGTCTGAGTCTCTCCATCACCAACAATGAATGGCCCTGCATGTTTGACAACACGAACCGGTGTATGGGACGTTGTGAGGACAGGTGGCGGGCACACGAGGCGTTTGTTGTATGCGGGACTCTTTGCCACCACCCCGCTCAGGGGGCCCTGCCTGCTTGCCGTCTGGTTTCAGCGTCGTCACACTCACGGCGATGATGGGGACCGTGTATATGTCACTGTTTCGTACGACACTTGAATAAATGCAGTCTCTTCGATATAACTTTAAGCTAAGCCTAGCTGAATAAAACGAAATTGACGTTCGGATGTAATTTTTTTCTGGGAGGGTGGGAGTCTCAATTATAATGTTTTGTATTCTTTGGGTCTTTCGGTAAAGTCACGTAGATAGGTTCAAAGAAAATAACAAAAACATGTTTTTTTCGAAATCGAACCCACGACCTCCTGTACCGGGAGAGGTAGTCAACATCTCGTGCGCTGCCAGACTGTAGGAAGGATTGGTTCAAAGTTATCGAGGCGACATTTCCGGTAATGGACCTTCTTTATTCATAGCAGTTTTGTACAACAAATATCTAAGTTTCTTATGCATGTAAAATGTACATTAAATGTACGTTAAATGTCGGTGATGTTTCGGACAATTAGTCCTTATTCAAGCACCATTGCCCCAAACGTCGCCTACTGTATAATTTAGCCGACTGTGCGATACGGTACAGTGCTATGCCACTTTACAAGTACTGTACATTACATGCAATACACTTCATTGCCTGCCAGCGACCACAGGCGTCGTTTCGGCCAATGACCCTTTTACATGAGAACCTAACAACCATCTCTCTGGGGGGCAAGGGGGCATATTTGTGTGTCATTTCCACCCTCCTTATGGCGGTTGGTGCCGGTGGTAGTGGTTAGTGGTGGTGATGGCGGTTGATGCTGGTGGTAGTGGTGGTTGATGATGGCGGTTGGTGCCAGTGGTAGTGGTTAGTGGTGGTTGGTGTTGGCGATTGGTGCCGGTGGTAGTGGTTAGTGGTGGTTGATGATGGCGGTTGGTGCCGGTGGTAGTGGTTAATGGTGGTGATGGCGGTTGGTGCCGGTGGTAGTGGTTAGTGGTGGTGATGGCGGTTGGTGCTGGTGGTAGTGGTTAGTGGTGGTTGATGATGGCGGTTGGTGCCGGTGGTAGTGGTTAGTGGTGGTTGGTGTTGGGGATTGGTGCCGGTGGTAGTGGTTAGTGGTGGTTGATGATAGCGGTTGGTGCCGGTGGTAGTGGTTAATGGTGGTGATGGTGGTTGGTGCCGGTGGTAGTGGTTAGTGGTGGTGATGGCGGTTGGTGCCGGTGGTAGTGGTTAGTGGTGGTGGTTGACAATGACGGTTGGTGCCGGTGGTAGTGGTTAGTGGCGGTGGTTGACGATGGCGGTTGGTGCCGGTGGTGGTTGGTGGCGCGCATTCTTTACGCGCAACGCCGAGATAAGCGAAAGCTCTCCGGAATGGCGCGTGGGGGTAACGCGATCCCCCTGTTTGCGCAACAATCGCTGCTGCTGCTGCCGCTGCCGCCGCCAGCCCGTCTAGACGGGCGCGTGTCTCGCCGAGCGGCCCAATGGAGACCGAGAAAGGGGGGAGGTTGCTTTGGTCGGCCCGGTGCCTGGGCGGAGATGGGGTTGGATGGATGGAGACCGGTGGGTGGATGATGATGATGCGTGGGTTAGCGCTGGGGGGGCAGGAACGCTTGGGCAGTGCTCTCTCGCTCCCAGTCGCACGCAGCTACCCCCACCACCACCACCTCCCCACTGCCTGCTCGGCAAGACTCCCCGCATCCAAACCTCGTGCTGCAGCAGTCGCAAGCAGCCGGAGTCGAGGATACATCTCGGCTGAGTCGTCGTCTTCGTAGCCGTGTGGCTAGAACTCGCCCAGGACGTTTTCGCGTTTTGAGACACGCATTAGCCCGGGTGTAAATTCGATTTAGATGAGCACAGCGAGAGAGAGAGACACACAGAGAGAAAGTTAAACTCTTACTGCGGCGGTAGTGGTAGTGGGAAACTCGCTCTACCGCTGGGATTTTTCGTTTTTCTCTTCTTAGAAAGTTGTTAATGAAGCTTAGTGACACCCCCCGCGCTGTGCCTTAGCCTTATCAGAGAGCTTGGGCGCTGCATCTGCGGTTTATGCGACCGTCGGGTGACGATGGTGATGATGAGTGCGACGACGGTGCAAGTGGTGCTGATGGTCATCGTCCGCGGACTGCGCTGCGTTGAATTCGGCCGAGCGCTGCGCTAAGCGGCTGCCCAGGGGGGTGATAAACCACAGAGGGCGTCGTAGCGATTCCTCCTCCACGCAGCCATCGCGGCAGCGACCAAGCAAAGCCATCGTCGTCATTGTATCCCATGCATGGATCGGTCGTCGTGACCCACGATATCCGTCGCTTCGGTGAAAAACCACCGCTACTGCCATCATCATCACCGCCACTGCAACAATCACCGCCACCATCATTATCAGGAGCAGCAGCAGCCGGCAGGCAACAGAAGTGCAAGACGCACCGTCGGATACAGCAGCCTCGCTCCGTGCCCTCGCCGGCGCTCGCAGTCTGCATGCCCCGGCCGCCCCTCTCCTCCTCCTCCCCGCGGGTGGCTCCCTTCAGACACCCCCCCCGCTCCTCCTTCATGCGTTTCCCCGGCCGAGCCGGTGCAGTGAGGAGCATCGTGGGCAGCAGCAGCAGCAAGGGCAGCAGCAGCAGCAAGGGCAGCAGCAGCAGCAAGGGCAGCAGCAGCAGGAAGGGCAGCAGCAGCAGGAAGGGCAGCAGTGTCCGGAAAGCCAGCGGCGCATGTTCAGATCTAAACGATCGGTACTTGTGCGGAGACTGTGGAGAAGTCGAGCTATGGGCTGCGAGGAGGCTGCATCGGCAGAAGCGGCAGCGGCAGCAGCAGCAGCTTTGGTGACAGCAGCTGCTTCATCATCATCAACATCATCATCCTCAACATCATCGTCATCATCCGCTGCTACTGCCGCTGTTGTTGCTACGGCAGCGGGCTCCCTATGCAGCGCGTTCTGGCCTCCTTGCGGTGGAGGCGGACGGGAGCGCAGAGACCGAGAGAGGGACAGGGACCCTCCGAATGAACTCAAGGCCATCGCCTTCTCCGTGCTCGAGAGGCTCAGCGAGAGACACCTGGAGGCCCTGGCGAGCGCCGTGGAGAGCAAAGGAGCTGCGTCTTCTGGCTGCGTCCACGTGCCCGTCTTACCTGGAGACCTGCAAAGGCAACAGCAGCAACAGCAGCAATCGCAGGTCACCTCGACGGTGCTGTTTCTGTGCCGGCTATTTCGCTGGCCAGATGTGCGACACCAGAGAGAACTCAAGCGCCTCTGCTGTTGCGATTCGTTCGGACAGACGGACGCCGAGACCGTGTGCTGCAACCCGTATCACCTGAGCAAGATGTGGCAGCCAGGTGAGGTTTGCATTGGCATTGGGATTTGGGGACTTTAATAATAATTGTGTGTGTGCGTGTGTTGTTGTTGTTGTCTTGCGTATCATGATTAATACTGACGACGAGTGATATACTTTAATAGTCTTCTTTAACCTAGGAACGTCTTGCTGAGTCTCGGGACGATGTTTTGGTAATGTTTGGTTAATCAGGAGGTGCAATGTTTGGTTAATCTAATAGTGATGCACGGCTGGCTTCATGTGGGAAGAAACACCAAGAATCCACCACGCATATGGGGGGCTAACACACTGTCTAATCACCGCACAGATTCAATAATCCATTGTTGTGCTGCCATCTCTTGGTCACCTCAGCCCAAGCCTTCAACACCTGTTATTAACATGCAATCTCCTGTTCAGGCTCAATCTGCGTAGCTTGTGATGTCTGATGAGATGGGGTGCAATCAGGGCGATTTAGTTGTAGGATACTGCACTAATCTGAACTCTTATCTCTGACTCCTAACCTGCTATCTAGTTGCCTATGGGGTGGTGGAGGGCATAGCAGAGGGCCACGTGATTTTCAGAATCAGAATCTTTATTCTGGAGAAATCTGATGAGCTATGAAGCTCTTTTTAAACAAATGTCCAGTAGGGGTGGGTCAGCGAGTTACAAGTTTATCTTTTTGGGGTGGATGTCAATACATGATAGAATTAATTATTCGAAAGTGTAGGCCATTGCGTGCCAAAGCGGTAGTGAAAATCCAATGGTCTCTGAAAAACGACCTGCTAATTCCATTCTCAGTAAACCATTCTAAATTACCTTCCATGCAATAAAAAGTATTTATATTTTCCTCGCAATATCAAAATGTATAGGTTATCGTCTGGTTAAATCCTAGTGGATTTAAATATCGAATAAAAATGACATTTATTCAGGAAACCCTCACTGATTCTCAAAGGTATGTTCTCCCAGGGCCCAACTCTGGGACTGTTTGGCCAATTCCATGAATGCATTAGTGTTTTTTTGCAACTTCACTGCCACCGAACTGACTTCAAATGGTCACTATTGTAACAGTATCAGTCTATTTGGGTTTTGACAACTGTTACCACACAGCACGTACTCGAAATGAAGTCTACTCATGACCGCATTGTTGGGGGCATTGCTAAATTCCTGCTGTGCCTCTTTCACAGTGGCAGTAGTGTGCGTGCTCTCACAGCGGAGCAGTGTTTTTGTTTTCACAAGACATCAATGGGCTGATGGGGCTCTACACTGCGGACGCTCATATGTCATCTGTATAGACAGGTGCCACACATAAGTGGTCACCCAAAGATTGACCTACGTGAACCCGAGGCCATTGCCATTGCCAGGCATGAGAATTCGCATTGTACAGTGCACGGCATCATCTCGTGTGGAACGGGAGATGGGACTTGTAAAATCTATAACCCCCCACCCCCGTCCCTGCATCGTCCTTCCAATGGACAATGCACACAGCATGTGTTGGACATTGTGGTGAGCACACAGATACCGCCGACCGAGTGTTTCGTATCAAAATTGTCACTGTGCGTCGACAATGTTGGCAATGTTACATTGCCATCACTGCATCGTGCACTTTCTAGGTGCGCTTCTGCGGTCGTCTGGAACGCTCTTCCTTCCGATGTTAGGAAGCCACTGGAGAATATCCACTTTTAGATCTATATTGAAAACTGCAACAATTTTAGAGATGCTTTTTGTGTTTAGTTTGTTGTCCGCCCGCACCTCCGATTAGCACGGTTGTCTGCGTACGGTGCGAAAGAAGCTCAACATACAAACATAACTTTGACAGTTTTGAAACTTACGTTGGTATTAAGTTTGTAATCTGCTGCCTATGGTTAGTGTTGGTCATGGGGGTTGGGGGGAGGTCAGTGCTGGGTTGGTGAAAGTTGGACTAGTTTGGACATCACTCGCCACTGATGTTAGCTGTGGCTGAGAATCAAGCTTAAGTGACTGTATCTGTAGTGCAGTGCGCTAAACACTGATTACTGCTCCCTCTCCCGTAAGCGTTTACCATTGAGAAATTTGCTTTCCATTAACTTCTAAATCGACACAGCAATTGGTTTATCGCAAAAGTCCAACCCTGGGTACAACTGCTGTTTACAATAAACCAAAATGAGAAGTGCGCAGCCCTGCAATGCCTTGCTCACCCCACTGCTGGAGCAAAGGGCCTTCAGGACGGGCAGCTGACGAGGGCCCCACGAGAGAATATATTTGGCCTACTCTTCCACACTGACCACGTGTCTCGGCAGAGGTCGGGCGAGAGTACCCACCACGGTTTATCTCATCACGCGCGCGAACCTTGCCGATCCGATCGACTAACCGTGGGTGCACACATTTATGCTTCTTGCGTGGACAGAGAAGGTGTGTTGGTGTGGTGTGGAGATTTAAGAAACCCGATCATTGTTTCAACCGCCGCGGCCGCGAGATAGAATCTGGATGTGCAAGTCCAGAGTGTCAAAAAACAACAAGCTAAAAAGCATCGAATGGACCGACCGCTCTTTTTTTGCGAAGATACCGAAGACCCCAACAACTCGCCAATGCATATTCTAAGCCACACTTGCGGCGGCGAACGGGGGGGAGGGAGGGGGCTTTGTTTGTTCTGACTCCCCGGGCCATGCGCGTGTTTCACGTGGGATTAAGAAAATAAGACACTCCACGGTGAGATTTCGAGCACACACACCACAGGGCCCTCCTGCCCCTTCACCGCCAGGGGAAAGTGCAACGAGAAATTATCGTCCAGCGATGGCCAAGTCGCGGAGATGAAGCCACCCTCGTCCGCGATTCACCTTCAAATCGTACTCCAGTTTCTGTATCTATATAAAAATCAAATGCATATGTCTGAAAACGCACGTTACACGTATGTACAGTATAAACAATTGCTATATTTGTCTTAGTACAAGTAACAAGCTGTGTGTGTGCGTGCAGTACAGTCGTTTAAAAGTATTTTTTGTGAATACAGCACTGTTGGTAATAGTGGCTCACTTGCAGTGCGATAGATTTATTCTCAACTACTAACTAATCACCGTTACGTGTGTGTGCAACTTCACCTTAAGCAAAGGATATTTGACATGACAACACATTACTATTCGCAGCGGTGGTTAGCGTGCTTCGCTTGAAACCTCCGGCGACCTGAGTTTGAGTCTCAGCCACGCTAACATCAGTGGCGAGTGATATCTGAAGCCAGTGCTGGGCCATTCCCATTCACTTAACCCATTAGTGACCAGCATGGCGAAGTATGGCCTTCATCCAGCTGTGGATTGACTATGGTCTAGTTATTGCAACACAATAGTGGGATCTGTTCATAATTTCGACAACTCTTGAACAAAACAAGAGGGATCTATCGCCACATCCACTTGTGGAAAAGTCAGGGCCCCGTGCCCTCACCCTCATCCAGCAGTGGATTGACAAAGGATTGTATCTAACACATTGAAATAATATCGTGAGTATTAGAAATATTAACGGGACTTTATGTTTGTGTTTCTCTGCATGTGAGTTAGTCCATCGCACCCCATAGTTTGGATGGGAGTGCCCCTTGCCAGAGAGATTTGTTTAACAAGCCTGACTCTGCCGACGATACCCAGAAAGTCGAACTTGTTCCATAGTTTATTTGCTCAAACAAATTCTGCTGGATAAGAGTGGTTTCGAAAGCCAATTGGCCGATTAACCATAGCGAAACCTTTTTTATTTTTATCTGGAGACACAGGACAGAGGTCTGCTGATGTATGCTTTTAACCATAATGCTCCACAGCATTGCATAATCGATTTATATCTGCATTGTCTGAGTAGTGTGGTTCCTAACCTTTTTCGATCCACCGACCACGACCAACCCTTACATTCGTCTTACTGTCACTGACCATGGACCAATAATGCATTTTTCTAAACTACTCCAAATGAGAATATCTGCAACAGTTCCATGGACCACTTTCCATGGCCTTGAAGACCACCAGTTCCTGCAGACCACCAGTAGTTTGCGGATCATAGTTTGGACACCACTTGCCTAGAGCTTCTAGCCATTGTGTGTGAGGATTCATGTCGGCTGGAGGGGGTGGGGGTGGTGGTAGTGTCTGGTGCACGAGTGCCCAGGGCCACGCGGCGTTGTTAGCCGCTGGACTGCAATGTGCGTGCTCGAAGCCGTGGCTGGAGGTCGGCTCGGAGCCATATCGGCACGGCTGGCGCCGGCAGGCTCGCGAGCTTATCACCGCCACTTCAGCTCCACATGAGCGATGGGAAGAGGCGGCGAGACGGGGGAAATAATAATGTGGAGGAGGGGTGGGGGGAGATCGCCAATTGAACGGCCGGATTGCGCAGAAAATAAATTTGAAAAATCGACGCGCGTCAACAGGGGCACGTTCGCGCAGAGTGCTTCGTTGGCACGGGGTGTCCCTTCTAGCCCCCGTCGCGACAGCAGCTCGCTGTGTGGCGCGCGGTGTCGTGTGTGGCTGGCGGTGTCGTGTGTGTGCGTGCGTGCGTGCGCGTGTGTCCTCTCGGCTCGCAACAAAGGTTCATTGTTCCACTGTGTGTCTCTCTTTCACAGACTCGCCTCCGCCCCCTTATTCAAGATTTCCCCAAGAATCTTCGAAACTACAAGGTGCTCTTGAGTTACATGGCAGATTTTTGAATTTGAGATCGAATTAATTTTTGTCTCGAAGGCTGAAGCTTTCTTTTTTTTGCATGAAACATATTTTGGCACGCATTTATATACACTGATAAAAACAGCTGTTTTTATTTCATATCGATGTATTGTGTGGTTTATCGTATATTATATGATTAGTCTCTTTACATTAAAATCTATGAAAGACTGCCATTTTTTTGTCGAAACAAAATAAGGAAATAAACAACATTTGGCACACATATTTAGCGTAAAATCAAGGAACTGACGCCTACTAAACATAAAACCGTGTTTCCCATAAGCTGTTTGATTTTCCCAGAAAGTCAACCTCAGTATAGTTTTGTTTTGGTCCACAGAGCTCTCCCACACAACCCTGATGACCACAGAGGCAGAAGGAACAGAGCTCTCCCTGCTTCCCGGCCTAAGAGGTACATTTCATGGCAAACACATTCACTCTACAGCGTAGCTATCTCGAGTATGTATGCCGTGCAATTGCACCAGGGCCTACGGGCTCGATGAGCCAAGGTGCTGGGATACAAATATTACGTGCTAAGCACACAATGTCACTGCATCCAAACACCTATACAGGCAGTCTTCGACTTACGAATGGGTTACGTTCCCATTCATAATTGTGGATGTTCGTAAGTTGTATGTCCGTATCTCGAGGACAACCTTATTTTTTGTCTGTATCTTCCCAATCCCGAACCCACAATGCATTGCCAAGCTAAAGCTCACCTAAACTAAGTTGGTTGCACATTCACATTTAAATGTAAAATGGTTGTGTATTAATACGAAAAAAATCAAAGTAACTAAGTGCATGTGCAAACGCTTCACATGTGTGGAAGAAAATATATAGGGTGTCTGTAAAGGAGTTAGCCATTCGTAAATAATGACTATTTCACTGCAGTTTGAACTGCCCAGTTGAAATTTTGCCAACATCTTTATTGATGTACATATATTTTTCGTACCAAAAATAATCTCCAGTGATCCTGAGCAACAGATGACCGAAGCGACCCACACAATCACACCTGAGACATGGACGACACGTGGATGATCAAAGGGATGAGTCTCATCCAATCAAATATTCATACAACCAAGCATTGTCATATATGTATTAACCTAACTCACAGTGCCGTCTGTAATTATTTAACGATGTATAACCACCATGAACAGCCCTGCAGTTTTATGGGTCAAAATAGCTTCGTCTTTTCTGCCCTAGTTTCAAGGGTTTGGCAAAAAACTCGCGAGCTTGGCAACACATTGACAACAATTTGAAATAGCCTGCAGCATGTCTACGATTGACAGTTGGTTTCTATTATGAAACGTCAAATGCCCACGCTGCACAATTTGACATTCGGTCCCGCTGCTTAACACACCTTTAAACGCTTTGCAGTGCACGAGATCATCGTGGTATGATGTGCGTTGGCTCAGGGTTCAAAGCGCGACAGAGCATCGAAGATTCATGCGAGCATTTGTGAAATACCATTCGTCATTTCTGACTTTTTTCTTCCATCAAAAACGAGCCGATCGGACACAATGTCAAGAGAAGGGAACATTTTAGGGGAAACTGTTGGAACAGAATCTACCCCGACCAAAACCTGATTCCTCCTCCTCCTCCGTGCAGATTCCTCTCACCTCCCACCCCACAGCCCCCTGTCACTCCACCACTCACCCCCCCCTACCCCACCCTGCCCCTACCCCCCATACAACCCCTTCCAGGCCGACCTCCATAACAACGAGCTTCTGCTCGGTGGGTTTTTTGATAACATCTCTGTGGGCGGTGGGCTTGTCTGGGACGAGGGGCCAAGAAAAGGGAGGCGAACGCCTGGCTTTGTAGCCTGGGGTTGCAGTAATCACTTACCACAGGGGAGGACCGCCGCTGATTAAGTCCAGCGTTATGAGCGTGATTTTTCATTTTCTTCGGTTTAATGTTCAGAAAGCGGGCCGATGTCGTTCCCGCCTCGGCGTTCGCCCACCAGATGTGGTGGGGGTGGTTTATGTTGAGCTCGTGCAAAGTAATATAGCCCAGTGGCCCAGTCGCAAGAAGTAGTTTGTTTAAAAGTTTAGCTCTTCCACAATGGCTGTGTAACCAAGGCAAACGCCCCCAACTTCATTAAAGGAGCGAGGCCCTTTGTCCGAGTGTCTGTCTTGTGCGCGCCCTGTTTGTGCTGCACTTAATTGCATCACGGAGAACAAACGCGTCACAGCGTGATCCGGTGGGGGGGGGGGTTGGCGATGGTTGTGGGGGGCGGAGGAGGTGGTGGAGGAGGGGGGTGGGTGGTAGTTGGAGGTAATTCTCCGGGAGGAGCCGTCATGCCTGTCGTAGGACCCCAGTAAGTCACGGCAGTCCCTTTTCACTCGGTGGCATGTGAATGGGGCGAGGTCGCTCGCGCCGCTCCAGTTGCTCTAGGCGATGACCCTGGGGCTCGGCTAAGCGTTGAGAAAGGCGGGGAGAACCGGGGCTCTCTTCGCCGCACGCATGCCTGCGGGGGCACACGGACGCTTGCACACGCGCCGTTTCAAAACGTTCGTCGCTCCATCGATCTACGAACCGATTGTCAACTCGCTAAGTTCTTGTCGTTTTCTCACCGGCCCCCGCCACTGCTTTTATCTTATTCAACGGAAAATATGAAACTATGGCTTCAAATTTTGAGCCTTTCTCGGATGACTGAAAACATGGCATGAAAGGCCCTTTAGTTTAACTTGGAGTAAATGCGAACCAGATTTTAATATTTTTCAAACTCAAACATTCTTGAGCTCGGAGCTTATGTGCACAATGTTACGTGAAACAGAAGACTGGATGTGTAAACTTTTGAGTTCATCGGCATAATGTAACAACAATAGCCCGAGGGAGAGAAAATGTGACAGCCCCACACAGGCACTTGTGAACTTTGCTCTGTGGTGTGAGCCAACTGGTTTCCGCCGTAAGGAAACGGGCACAGAAGTGATGAGGGAAAAAAGGTGGTGATGTAACGTTCATCATCGTGCAAAAGCGCTGTAGACTTTAGGACTGTTTGCAAACCGGGGCTCGGCTTAACTAAATGTGGCAGCGAGAGTGGCGAGCCTGTTGTCTGTTCTCAGGCGTTCAGTGGAAAACGTGAACGCACCTTGGAGGGTAGAAAGAAAGATGAGTGTGTGCGCGCGCGCGTGCAATCGGTGGTGAGGATGCAGTGTGTTTTTTTGCTAATTCATTGGGGGTGAGGATTACAAGTCTGCCTATTGAAGGAGCCTCGGTTGTTTTTCCTTTTGCGGTTTAATCTTTTCCATTTTTGTAACTCGACGTTGTTTTCCTAGTGCCACGGTGATTCCATACGACTGCTTGCGCTAATTGAACGCTTGCGCTAATTGCCACCACGCTGCCGAAGATTGGGGCAACAAATTCGGGCCAGGAACGTCGCATGACGGTGGTACTTAGTGCCTGCTGACCGCACGAGTAATGCAAAGCATTGCATCTGTGATGCGGGCGACGATGCTACGTGACCGCTGTGATTCCGAGTATTAATTAGCTCTGCGTATCCATTCGCACACGCGTTTGCACGCTCGGGGAATTTTGTCCGTAACGCTTATTTTAAGGTTACTCTAAAAAAAAGCGGAAATAAAAATAGATGGCCTATTTTGATACATTCAAATTCAAAAGCTCTAGATATCAAAGGGAATGGAATCATCTCAGCTTTCAGCCTTCGAGCCTTTGACATGAGACCTTGTGGTACCTTTTAATGCTGTTAGTGGTTTTCTTTTTTTTCCATGTCATGAATATGGCTTGCTTGTTTATTCAGAACCTTTCCTGGCCCCTTCGGTTAATGTTAAGATGTGGTTTCTTCAAACCCAAGCTGCAAACGTTTTCCAAAGAAAAAAGCGGGAGGAGTGGGAGGGAATGGTGGTGAGTTTTTTGGGGGGGGCGGGGAGGGGGTGAGGGGAGGGAGTGAGGGAGCAGAAGGCTGGGCGCTGCTTGGGGGAGCGATGGGGTGAGAGAGGTGGAGGTGGGGGCGCAGAAGAGAGAGGCAGAATGCATGAAAGACCTTCAGTAGTTGCTTTTAAAGAAGGTTTCCTGTGTTAACATCTCTTAGAGAGGGAGAGAGCCTCCGGACTGAAAGTGAATGATGTAACAGGATAGCAGCTCCGGCCCATCCACCAGTGGCATTCCTGCCGCTCGATAATTGATCCTGTAAAGTTGGATGACAGGATGTCTTGTGTGGAGTCGGGCGCGAGGGAGAGAGAGGGAAGAGAGAGAGAGAGAGAAAAGGTAGCTTTTATCTCCACCTCTATGGAGAGAGATTGACGGGCGCGCCGTTAAACCCTGCTTAGAACCTGTGCTGCGACATCCTCTTTTGCTGTGAGGTCGAGGTGGGGGATGTTGGGTGGGTGGATGGGGTTAGTGGGGGGGGGGGCAGAGTGGTGGGGTGGGGGGGTCGGCTGCACCGCCACACAGTGGAGCGTACGCCGCTCCCTGCACGAGAACTAATAAACACGTCGATGAGGTGCCGGGTTTGTTTCTGGTCCCTCCTCGCATCCCTGGTGTCCCCGCAGGATGCGGTGGGTGTGGCCAGCTTCCCAGGACTTGCGTAATTTGTGCTGCATCATGCACTGCGCCCAGAGTGGGAGAAGAAGGTTCACGAGGTTTCTTGAGCCGTAGTCGTCTCAGGGTTTTCTTGAGCTCCTCCATGGGCACTCGATCGGAGTCGTCTCCTGGGGTAAATGAACGCCAGGCGCGGTTGTTCGTGCCATGCGCTATGAATCTGTCGACCGGCGTTCGATGTGATAACTCTTAACGGTCCCCCTCCTCCCACTGTACCAACCTGCAGTGCATAATGTGGTGAAGTATGGTCATGCAACCCCCCCATGAGTGACGCAGCAAAGGGAGGCCTTCATTCGGCAGTGGATTGAGAATGGTCTGTAAGTTATCTTGCACTCATATGAACGAATATTGATTTCGATTTAAAGCGTTCGTGACTGCAGGGATTCATCTTCTTGGTTCTTTCGGTAAAGTCACGTAGAAGGGACATAATAAGGTGAAGAACAGGTCTGTCATTCAGACGCTGTCTTTCCGACAGACCTGTTCTTCACCTGAGGATGGCTGCTTACGTTGTGGCCGAAACGTCGTGAGAATTGTATTTTATTATGTTATTTTTTTATTATTTTATTATTTCCCTACTACGTGACTTTACCGAAAGAACCAAGAAGACGAATATTGATTGTTCAAGGGTTTGACCGGACAGTGCAAGCTGGAGGGTGTTGCGGAATGCTGCATGGGATGACAGTGGACGTTCATGTCAGGCGCTACCGAGTACCCAATAAACGGACAATGTTGAGCCAACGTTGGTATGTGGTTTGAAGAGTTGGACCAACGCTGGCCGAATGTTCCATGTTTACCGGGTACACGCGTTGGTCGGAACATTTTAAGAACCGGCGGAAATTGTGCCCCAGTAACACTGTCAGAAATCGTTTAATGGGGTCCACCGTAAATAATCCACGCGCTCCGCACAAAGCGGTTGCACTCCTTAACATCCGCGGCTCTGCAATACTCATGCAAGAGGACGAGGACACTGATGCCCAGCAGTTGTGGGTGTTCTCTGCCAGCCTGGCGGAGTCTGCACCGAGCCGCCGCTGGCTCGGATGCGGAGACTTTTGTCTGCCATTAAAAGCCCCCCCCCCAGGCGAGAGTTGCAATTTATTATGCGGCAGGAGTTCCTGCTCAGACGAGAGATTAAAGTGTCTCCAGATCCATCGGTGGCCCTCGAAACCGCGGCTTTCTCTGCTCGTTAATTAGTTGTGGCTTCGCCGGTATCGACGTTCTTCGGAGCCTTGTAAGGCCTTCGTCTCTGCTGCGTGCGTTGAGTCAAAGTCTGCGCGAGGTTTCGGGGCCCATTCCCATGTACTGCCCCCACCCCTGCCCCATCGTTTGTCCAGCACAAAAATCCCGCTTATCAGCATTCTTTCCCTTCCACTGAAAATACACACGCACACACGCACTGCGTAGTAGCAGACCATACAGGATAGCATCCTCTTCACGTCCAAGTCAACCGTCTGGCAACTCTCGCATTGAGCAATGCTGGCGGACAAATGGCTTGCGCAGCCGTCTTGGTAGTAAATTGCCCCGCGGAAGCACTTTGAGGCCATTTACAGGCACGTGGTGGTGCCACGGCCATAGCGAGTGCCGCCCGTGCCGGATTCCACCTCACATTTAAAGCAGAGGCATTTGCGCACTCGCGCAAAGAGCTCGATCGCACACACCGGAGCGCGCGACTCGCGCATCCACGCACAAACGAGAAATAAATAGCCGCTAAAATTAGGTAACGTACGGTTAAAACGAGCTTTATCCCGGTGAGAGGATGCCGCCGCTGCACACTGCCACTCGGGGCATCCTGCGGAGACGATGGGCGGCGACGGTGACGGTGGGTGGGGAGGGGGTTGGAATCGGAAAGGTCGCCCGGTGATTGACAACCCGCGAGCACCGTTATATTTTTTTAAGGTGCCGCGGCCTGGCGCGACATGCCGGCGAGCACGTCGCTCTGCCGCTGAACCGGCGACCTGCCGTTCCCTCCCCGCGGGTGTCCCGGCCCCATTTCCAAGTGCACCCGTGCGGCTGAACAGGCGCCAGCGCTCGCCGCATTTAACCATTTCCTCTCCCTTGACATCACCTCATCAAACAGAACACTGCTGCCTCTCGCCAATGGATCATTTTCAATAAATGCTGGGTGGGAAGCTGGGTGGCTAGGTAGAAGACGTTGTTTTTTGTTGTTTAATCCTCACTTTGTTTTGAAAATTAGGTGGATACTGTTTTTTTTTTTATAAGTGGTGGCAATGTGTGAGGTAGCTGTGCGGTTGGGTGGCTCAGAAGTCGCATCACAGAGTCAGCGTCGCTGAGATCCTGGGTTTTGAATTCAGGTTTTCAGCCACCTGTAATGAAACTGGGTTCTCAAGTGCATGGGAGTTGATTGTCTCAGCAAAGAAGGCCATCGAATAAAATAGTTTTTTTTCTCCACTTAATTTGGCCACATTTCTAGCTCTAAGAGTTTACAAATAAATATATGAGTTTGACTCTCGTATGATGAACATTGCCCAAAGCAGGGCTTGTGGGAAAGTTTGTCCCCATAGTGTGTGGATAATAAAGGTCACTTGAAGGGTTCTTAGATGTAGTTCTACCATGGGGTGGTGACTCACTGCTCCGCTAGAGTTGCGGATGGACACTGTGGCTCCCGTGACACAACGCCGACAGCACAATTGGAATAAAATTGGCCAAAGGGCAACACAAATAAAACGGTTTTTTCTGTGGTATTCCAACTAATTGTCTCGGTTTGTTTGGTTGGTTCACACCGACCACACACGCTGCTGGCCTCGTTTTGTCGAGCGTCATGTGGCACACTGCGTGCTGCGCTGGTAACGAGCACGGCCAGGGCACGTTCATTTATAGCCCGCAACTCCAGATAAACTCGCCCTGCTTGCTTCGCGCGCACGCACTGATATAGCTGTCACGCCATTTAAAGTGCCTAAAATTGCCCTGCCTGTGCATACGGAATGCCTGTCTTTATCGGCTACCGTTAAATTTGCTCCTGGTCAGTGTGCGCAAAACCATCCCATTAAATATTTGACGTTAGTTACATTGCTGCTGCTAAACCCAGAATGTACATGCACTGGCACCTTGTTTATTAATGCGCATGAGCAAAGGTCCTCTACGAAATGCCTTAATTCCTTTAAGGATAAAACAAACTCGGATGTTTATGTATGCTGTCTGTTCTTCGGACGAAACGCTCAACTCTTGAAGTAAATACAGTACTCGCAATTGTACATGAGGTATTGGAGAAATGTAAAAGTGAGATTTATTCTTAAGGATGCTGCCGTGGGCGTAACGGTCAGCACACTGGACTTGCAACCCAATAGTTTACCATTTCAATCTCCTGCCTCAGCAGTTGAAACAATGGGGCAAGATTGTTAAGTCCCTTTCCTCGCCCCCTCTGTCCACCCAACAGTATAAATTGTTGCACCACAGCTTGCGTCAATCGCCACGTCACGTATCGCGGTGTAAAATGTGAGAGATGTTAACTCCCTCGCCTGGTATGCAGGAAGTCGTGGGTTCAATCCCGACTCTGATTGCCTATATATTTACAGTTTGCATGTGGTCGCATTGATTTTTCTCCGGATCTTCTGGTTTTTCTCTCCACATTTAGAAACATGCGTTTAAAGTATTTGGCTGCTATAAATGTCAACATGATAAGCCACTTCATTGAACTATCATTTGTTGCCAAGTTGCTTCTGAAAAAGAGCTATATAGCTTAGTGAGCTTTATCTGGTAAAATAATACGTAGTTTAGAGTACTGCCACCTACTTCCAAGACGTCTGGTCAGCATGTAGGAGTAGGCCAAACTAGCCGTCTAGAGTCTAGTGGAAGGCTGTCCAGAGCTCCCTCTCATCGAGGCCCTTCTGCCAGTAGGGATGTGAACAAGAAATTGCATGGCTGCACCTTGAACTCCTATTCGTGAGGGGAGCAGGCTTGTTTGTGTCTGCAGAGACTCGATGGTCTTCCAGCAACCAGCGTGTGCTCGCAGCTACGTTGGACATCTGCTACGGCATGGACACGGTTTGTGGCCCAGCCCGCGCGGTTCCCAATCCCCCAGATCATCACGCCGCCCGCCGTACACTTAGCAACAATTCTAACATTTTGAAGATTTCCTTTTGTCCGTTGTAGCAATAATAATAATAATGTTGATTTTCCGAGGACTCGGTGACCTTAAGATACTAAATAAAAAATGTGCTTTACAAAGTTTGGCGCGCGCCATCCTGCATTTCATCTCCACTGTATTTGTCCAGGAATGAACTGGCTTTAAAAGCGGTGAGAGCATTAAGGGCTTGAGTTACGGAGCCCTCGATTCTGCGGCGCAGTCCCATCCACTCTATCATTCAGCGAAAAAGCTGAGCTCCTCCGCACACGCTACACTGTTCGCTTTGTTTAGTTAGCTCTATCTGGTCAGAATGGCGAGCCACAGACTGGAAACGGTTAATTGTAACATGGAAGGGGGCTACGGGTGTAGGTTGGATGACCTCTGCCCTGTAACACAATGCACGCTTGGCAGGGAGGGGGGGGCTTGACGGCCCTGTGGGTGGGTGGTGGGAGGTTGGGAGTGGAGATGGGGGTGGGGAGGGAGGGAGGGAGGGAACGAGGGATGGGGGCGTGGGGGAGGGAGAGAGGGAGGGAGGTTGGGCCGAACCCAACGTAGACCCTGGGCCCTGGCCAAGACGTTCATTCTGCTTCACCGAGTGCCACATTCCAATGGCCGCGGCATAGCCCTGTCTCCTGCGGCAGCGAGAGCGCAGGGGCATAAAAAAAAGTAATGGAATGGCAGAGCGGCAGGATGGGGAATGGTCGAGTGGGGGTGGTGGGGGAGCGAGGGAGAGGAATGGTGGGCGGGAGCGCGGCTGCCAAAAATAATTTCCAACATGGATTTCCTTAACAGTTTGCACAATTGTTATCAAAGCGAAAATAAAAAAAATATGGGTAAACGGTGTTTCGCAAACCTCTTACCACACCGGAGATTTGATTTCTAATTGAACTAATGTTGTCGCTGCTGCTGCTGCTGCACACTGCTGCTGCTGCTGCACCGTGCCTCTGCAGCAGTATGCACAGTTTGTCGTAGCCGTGTGTGTCCAAGTGCCGCTGTTTGTGGAGCTATCGCGGGCCACGCGCTCACCGGGCGGTCGTGGTGGTGGCGGGCAGGGGGGGGGTCGGTGAGGGTAACAGAAGCCGGCAGCCAGCACCACCACAGCGGCAGCAGCGCCACTTTACGAGCGCTGGAATGCTGGCCGGCTCAATCACGCTGGCGTCTGACACAAACCAGGAGGCTTAGAAATGGTTTTGCAAACCCAAGCCGCCGCCGCCGCCCTCTCCGCCCAACTACCCCCACCCCCCTCCTGCCTTTTGCCCAAACAACACAATTGAAAAAGATGGCCAAGGGTTGTTTTCTGGTGGTAGTCTTTGCTGACCAAACCCAGATCGCCCGATGGTTTAGCAGTGCCCTACAGCAAAGATGGTTGTTGGGTTTGATGGGAAAGCCAGCGCTGCATGGGCCCTTTTTGTGTTAGACCTTTCCAAGTAAAACAGCTGTATATCAGCTTTCAAAGGATGTGCGTGTGTTTTTTTCCCCTATCGGTGGTTTCGGCCGTGCGAAGCCAAAATCAATTTACGCGTGCAAATCGTACGGCGCGAAAATGTTTTCAAGGCGTAAATCCGTCCGCGTAATAAATGCGAGCGCAGGTAATCGCGCTCTCGAATCAAGTTTTACTCGGCGCACACTTCGATTACCATGTCGTGAGCGAGTTGGAAACATCCGAGGGAGAGAACGAAAAAAAATGTAAACGAACCACATGGCAAAAAGAATTGTGCTTTAATTGTTTTTGTTTCCAAAGTTCACAGCGTCGTGTCTCTTGGGGAGGGGGAGGTCACACAATAGGCCAGGGTAAAGCCGGGTTATTGCAGTTGCCAAGGTTGGGAGGGAGTAAATCAATTGGTTTACAGTAACTGCCCGGCGGTTATTAAACGCGTGCGATGGCTTTGTTTAGACTGCAGAGGAGTGCCGACGGAGTAACAAGCTGATTGGGAACCCCAGAAAATATTTGGCCTGAACCCCTTCATTCCTCATAGTGTTTTCTTGCACTTTGCAGCAAGCCCGTTCCTCCAGACACCACCCGCACTCTCCTCCGCCCAAGTTGCATTTGCCTCCAAATATGTGGCGTGTTTGTACTCGGGGGAAAAATAAACTATGTTGGATAAATTCCCGCTCATTTAATAATCGTAATATTAAAAGTATTATTCAAAGTAATATGACGATTGTTTAGCTGGGAAAAAACGTCACCGAGTCTCGAGACTCAATTTCAGGAGAATTCTGCATTTGGATGTTTGGGCAAAGCCATGAACGGGAGGAAACTGGGAGAGCACCCAGAGAAAACTGACGACAAATACGAGGAAAGTTTCAAGAATTTAGACAAACCAAAAAACCCTCCTCTTCCCACATTGTATTGCATGCGCTGAAGATATCTATCAGACATTAATTTATTTAAAATTGTCTAACTTTTACTGTGAAATTTGAACTGCAACATATCATGACAGTTTCAAAACTGATTTTGGGACAGCGTCGTTGCACTGGTCATTTACATGGGGAGACAAACGCGTTCAATTATGAATACTTGATGGCACCGGTGTTGAGAATCTTTTATTGTGCTCTTCCATCAAAACTGAAATTCCGTGATCTTACAGTTTTTGGTAAGCTTTACTTTGCCATTGCGTGCGCGCATTTCTGCCCCCCACCCCCACGCTCCCCCGACAATCTGAACGAAGCAGTCGTCTCCATCCATCCTGTCCACCCACCCACCCATCCCTCCCTCTCTCCCTCCCCCTACCTACCACCACCTTCTATGAGGCCCAGTCCCCGGCACTGCATGCTCAGCCTTGCTCAGATAAGACGGCGTGCTGGAGGCAGATAGCCCTGACGCCAGCCTTAATGGGGGCTGCTGAAGGTTTATGGTAATGGAAGTCTGTTTGAAGTGGAGGAAGCCTCTCTCTCCTAAGAGGATGGGGGAGGGGTGTGGTAGGTGGGGGGGGGAGGAATTTGAAGCGGGGAATGTGGGTGGGTGTGGGGCGGTAGCATTATAGAAAATTGCCTTCATTTTCTCCAGTAGGCGGCTTGTTTTATGTCGTTATTATTTTTTTGGACTTTGTTTCGTGTTGTTGTAGTTGCTGCTGCTGCTGTTACGGCGGCGGCGTATATAAAAGCAGAAAGAAGCACACAAAGACCAAGCATGCATGCAGCCTGCTATGATGGCGTATTGGCATATGACTAGCGCACGACCTTTGTAGGTTTTGTTTGTGGATCGCGAAAAGATAATTGTAATACACGCCCACCTTGCAGGGATACAGAGCAGCCAGCGTGTGGCAGTGCAGCAAGTAGGTTACCACCCTATGTACCATACGTAGCCAACCGTGCTAATCGGAGGTGCGGGAGAAGGACAACAAACTAAACACAAAATGCAGTTCTAAGGAAATGAGTTTTAAATCTTGATGATTTGAAAGTGCACAGCTCCAATGGCTTCCTAATATCGGAAGGAAGAGCTTTCCAGATGGCCGCCGAAGCGCATCTGAAAGCACGCGATGCATTGAGCTTCTTTGTTCGATGGTTTAACCAAAAACGTTAACTATCTGCATAGTTAACGTTTTGCGGTTGTCGCCTTCTTGTATGCGCGAGTTGTCTCGGGGCAATTTCACAGTTTAACCCCACGCGCAACCAATCTCAAAAAAATGAACGTTGGCCACCGAGGCTTTCCCGACTTGCGGGCGTTCAAAGGCACGATCGTGGCCGTGAGCGTGTCGGACCGAGCCGGTGTCGATCCGTGGCGTCACTCGCAGCAGCTCGAGCGCAAACAACGCCCAGGCGGAGTTGAAGCCATGCGCTCCCAACCAAACGCACACAAGATGGATGCTCGCGTGCCTGCTCGCGGAGCTGAGAGTTAAAGTTCAAGCTACTGGCTGTGGTCGACTGCCGAACAAAAGGGACGGAAAGTAAATAAGGGGAAGAAGATGCTTCTCTCTTTCGGTCTTTCTCGCTCCTTCCTCCCCTCCCACTCTCTCTCTCGGTTCTGGAGAAGAAGCCCTTTTCAAAACAAGTGGGAGGGAAGCAGCAATAAATGTTACTCCTCTACAATCTCCTAACGGCTACTTTGATGATCTCCTTGAGTCTGCCTCTGGGCTACACCCGGCAGTTACAGTGTGTGTTTATGCCCCCCTTACTTACAGGCAATTAATGGCAATTACTGGGGTTTATGGCAGTTGCTCCTGGGTAAACAAATGTTTGGGTCTAATGGCAGCCCAGAGTATGTCTCTCGCTTTCCAGTCGAGAGACATTTCTAATTTACAGCGTATGTTTTCGCGGTTGTTCGGTGTGGCTCTCCTTTGGTGCTTTCGGATTGTTGATCGCGGTCTTAGACCGGTCTCAGGTATCCGCAAAGGCAGTCTACAATGTCTGCACAACGGCCGTCATGGCTTTAGAGGCCACAGTTTTTAAACCGAGTGCTGCAATGTAACAGCAGCAAAGGCGTAAAAATAACCGGACCAAGAAGCGGCTTCTCTTAAGCGCACCGCTAGCGCATAACGAACCACGTAGAGACACAGACATTATTTAGGCGCTGCGGCGAGGGCTGCAATAATGCATATCTGCCGCTGAATGGGAGAACTTTGCATTTCCTATGAAACACAGCTCGCGTGCAGATTGCAGACGCGAGATAACTGCTCCGACTCAGTTTGGGCAGTGGAGCGTAAAGTGGCAGCCAGATAAGACTTGAAAAAATGGGCTTGCTGGGGTAGGGGTGGGTGAGTGTGTGGGATGGCCCTGGCGGGAGCAATGTTTTTTTGTTTATGGACTTTGAAAAAACATAAAATGTGGTGAATCAAGAGTGATACGTTGCTGGTTTTGTGTGGATCCAGCGCTTTGATGACTGCAGATGAGACCTGCAGCACTGTCAGAGTACTCCAGTAAAAAAGTATTTGTTTAAAAGTGCAGCCCTGCGATTGCGTTGCCCGTGCCGCTACTGGCGAAAGGGCCCCTCATCTACAGAGAGTTCTAGAGAGCCTTTCTCGAGAGGAGGCTATATTGGCCTACTCTTCCACACTGACTAGGCACGATACTTTACCCCACAACAAACGACTTGCCCATTGGCTAAACTGAGGTGTAACCATTTCTATTGCCGGGTGGACAGAGGGCGGGGAAAGATTTCAGAAACTTGCCCCATTGTTTCAACTTGTCGCACCAGTGGATGGAATCGAACTGGCAACCTCTGGCTTGTAGGTTCAGTGTGAAAACCATTGCACCACTCACTATGGCAGCATCCCAATACGACAGTGCTGCGTTGAAAACCCAAGCAAAAAACGATGCGATGGTAGGCATGGCTTTGGCGAGGCTCTCAAATGTCAGGAACTGCTGCTGCGAATCCATTTAAACCGTGAGTGGGAGAGGTGAACAAACGAGAGGCCCCTTTCGTATGGAGCCGTTGTAGCACAAGCAGCAGTATTATTGGTAGGCTTTTTTTTTCTCAGGATATTCCTCAAGGTTTTATAAGTTATCAGTAGTTTCACGGCTGCAGCTTGAACAAAACAAGTACCGTGCTGAATCGTTTTGCTGTCCATGTCCTGGTGAGCAGCAGGGGGCAGTGCAGAAAAATCCACTGTTGGACACATCCACACTTCCACGTCTATGCCTCCCACTGGGTCCAACCCGCATCCACCAGCGTGGTGAATCGTGGTAAAACAGCCCCCATGACCCGCAGGGCGTAGGAAGGAGGGCCTCATCCAGCAGTGGATTGACATAAGGGATATGCACGTGGAAAAAAAATCCACAAGGTCTCGTTCACAAAAATCTGTATTCTAAGCCAGTATAACTGGAGCAAAAACGAAAACAGCGTGCGCTGAGGCACTTAACACAATGGTATATTTAGTTTTTTTTATATATAGCTTCATTATGCAACTAAATCACACAACGCCGTGCAATCCGCAAACATGGAGGCGATTATGTATATCTCAAGATGTTTTCAGTGAACGAGTGTTTATATTTGTGGGAGGAAACCGGAGCAGCCGAACCACGCGTGCGAGGGGGCAACACCCTATCCCATACAGATGGGACAGATGATATCAGTCCGCACTTTCCTCTGGCGAGCCAAGATATGGCACCTGGACGCCCATCGGGAAAGGAGTTTCACAACATTTGTGTGATTCACCAACCTTTCACAGTGCTGGATTATAAGGCGACCTTGGAAATGTACAGTAAACAAAACATCAACCCAAGTTCACATCTCGGGCCCCTGCATACTGGCCCTATTGTTTCAAAGTGAAAATGAAGACTTTGCATTTAAAATAATTCAGACATTTATTTGCTGTTCTCAGGGCGAGCATTGTTAATTACTCCTCTCCGTGCGCCTCCGTTCCCCCTCGCTTCTGGGAAATTGGTTTGGTCCAATTGGCTGAGGAGGAGGCTGGGGTATGGCAGTGGTTGGAGGGGGGGGTGGGGAGAGCAGCAGAATATGGTACAGCCTAAGCTTTGGGTGAGTTAATGAGGTTTGATGGGTTGAAAGGCCAGGGTCAAAGGTTAAAGAAGTTGCAGGTTTACCGTTATTGAAAATGGCTCCTTTGGAAAGAACGAAAGAATATAAAGGGATCCTGCAGAAGGATTTTTTTTCTCTTCCGCTTCGCGAGCAACGTAATCTCTCTTCTACGGCCCCTGCTTCGCTGCTCACAGCCTATCGCCAGAGTTGAGTTGAGCAACAGCTCGAGTGTGTTCCAAATTGCCGACATCACCGTTTAAGAGTTGCGTGTGTCTGAGCGGGCCGCGCCAGCGTCCTGCTTACCTAGATTGTAGGCAATTTTGGGATAATGATTACACAGGGCCTCTCGCCACACGGATTTGGTGGGGCGGGTGTGAGGTCCTAGGGGGGGGGAGGGCGGTCTGTTGATTATAATTGCTGCTCAGCAGGTGTGTGCGGGCGCAATCGGAATTTTTTTTGGTCGCGGCCAAATCAGACTTTGGGTCTTCGTTTTTTGTCTTAAAGCATCCCCCCCTTTTTGTCGTCGGGCGACACGTTCTGTTCCCAACGGGAGTCCCCCTTTGCCGCCAAGCCGTTCCGGACATAGGTTAACCCCATTGCACAATTTGCGTCGGCAGGCACATTCCTGCCCCCGGACGTCCAGAAAGCCAAGCCGTGGTGCACGCTCGCCTACTGGGAGTACAAGAAGCGCCTGGGCCCGCTGCACCACGTTTGCCGCGACACGGTCGGCGTCTACTACGAACTACCTCACCAGGCCTCGCCCGGCAAGGGCAGCGGCGCCGCGGATGCCGGCGAAGACCTGTGCCTCAAGTCGCTGCCGCTGGGGAGCGGCGCCGGCGGCGGCGTCGGCGGCCAGACGGCGCAGCGGAGTCGAGCGCGCGTCGGCGCCGGGCTGCTCGTCAGCTGCGAGCCGGACGGCGTGTGGGCCTACAACCGTGGCGAGCTGCCCGTGTTCGTCAACTCCATGACGCTGGACACGACGGTGGGCCGCGCGCCCGTGTCCCACCGCCTGCCCACGGGACACTCCGTCAAGATCTTCGACCCCGAGCAGGCGCGCTCGATGCAGCGCGCGCTCGCGAGGCTGGCGCAGGGCGAGCGGCCGCGGGACCTGTACAGCGTGCGCATCAGCTTCGGCAAGGGCTGGGGGCGGGACTACTCCCGCCAGTGCGTGCTGGACTGCCCCTGCTGGCTGGAGCTGTTTTTCTATAGATGACGGGACCCTTGAGAGAATGGAAAGTAAATATAAAGTATATATTTATATCACACGTATAAGACAAGAATACAAATACAAACGACGACGACGACAACAACAACAGCAGCTCACTTGCGACAGCGCAGGATTTGACATTTCTGCCTTTTTTGGGAAACTTGTGGTGTTTTTTGCGCGTCCCAGCTGCTGCGCGGCACGTCTTGAATGGGGGTCGGTTCGACTGCAGCGTGCGCGCCTGCATCGTCGAGACTGTGCTCTGAACGAATTGGCTTCGAGCACACACGAGCCAATGTAAGTCTGTGTGAATGGCCGCAGGCTGAGTGTTTTAGTACTTAATTGGCATCCAGTTACATTTCAACATCCGAAACGCTTCAGACGCATGAGGTGCTCACGTCGTGTATACAATCCTTCAGTGTGCCCGCACTTACGAAACCGATACGTTATTGCATCATTGGGAAGATTTGTCCCTCTAGTGGAGGCCCTTCTGCTGGCAGTCGCATTAGTGAGAAAGTGCAGGGCTCCGTCCAGAGCCATCCCTAGGGTACGGCGAATCCGGGCGACTGCCCCAGCCCCCGCGCTTTGGGGGACCCCGCGCTTCGATGTCACGGTGGCGGATGTAATGCCTCCAGTTTAGTTTGAAGGCGTTGTCGAGTGGCCCACGCGGTGTGATTTGCCTCGGGCCCGTGCACCCCCCTGGGGACAGCCCTGGCTCCACCTCTACCTTTGTTACTGAAAATATTTGGTCGGTCCAGTTCACCAATTGGTTGACACTTGAGCAGCTTTTGGCCGAAAAACAGCGTTGGCCGCAAAGTGCCGTTGGCTAACATAGCTCCGGTGTTTGTTTGTTTTCTCACCGGTTGTTTGTCGTCGCTATTTCTTTCCTGGCATTTCACACAACATTCCCGCAAAATGGCAGCGATTGCAAACCCTTCGTCAAGACGTGTGTACACTTCTCTCTTTTTTGTGTAATACCAGCAGACAAATGTGAACTGCGGTGTGCGTCCATTGCGTAGAGCCAGGTGCAGGCCTACTCATCGACAAGCCCCCATGCACGTGATGGACTGAGCTTGTTTTTGTGAACCACAATCGACAAACGTCAAAAGTGTTCGGTGGTGGTAAATAGCAAAAAATTTAATTGACATTTGGGTTCAGTGTTTCAGTCAACACCTGATTAACAAAACAGAGGGTAGAGAACCGACTGTCGGAAGTTCGCAACACTGAGGAGTGACCTGGCCTGTCTGATCCAATGCAGCCCACGTGATTTAGATAGGAAAATGAAATACTTAAAATGATCATTCATGACCCTTTTGTCAATCCACTGCTGGCTGAAGGCCCCCACATGCCGTGTCGGTCATGGGGTGTTGTTTGACCATTCTCCATCACGTGGGTCAGCACACGGGTTGGTTCATATGTTTGCTGCTGGTGTTAGCCTTGACGGAAGATCAAACTCGGGCTGCCGGGTTCATTCTCAGTGCGTGAATCACCGCGCTACCCTCTCATTCGAGAGGTGTTTCTGGAAAAAAACTCGATAACCCACAAATCTCATTGTTCAAAATGTAAGAGCCCATTGGCAGTAGACGGGTTGATTGGATAAGTGAATTAAGTTAATTGTGCTGCCATCTGTATGGAGAAGGTACAATAAAAATTAATTGTATTTTTTACATTGAAATTAGCGTGAATTATCAAAAAAATGTATAAATGTGAGTTATCAACCTTTTACATGGTTCCGTAATTAACTTTAATAAATGATGAATCCAAACTGCGTTGATAGCTGCTGATGTTGATCTCGGCTGGCCCATTTTAAAACTAAATAAGAAGCGGACTGATAATTGACCCTTGAACTAAATTCCTGCCATTTGGCCCACGAACACTGAAGGCAATTTAACACGTAATGTCCATTAGAGCATTCGAAATAGGTGTGGAACACTGCCCAGTAACGGGTTTCAAGGCCTTGGTTTATTAGCCACCTGCATCATCATTCGCTTCGATCGAGTTTTGTTTTGAGCTTCGCACATTTCTCGAGAGATGCGTCGACGATAAACTCTGGGGCCTTGTTTCCCCAGCAGCCCACGCTCGCCAACTAAACACAATCACTGTACAACCACAGAGCTTTCAAGATTCTTATCTGCCTCCACAGAGTCGATTGATATTTTATATACAACACTATATGAATATATATTGTAATACCTGTAAATATGGAGACGTTTTGTATTTGTACAGTGTAATTATTTATGTACAGTGCAATGCATACGGACAGACGAAAATGTATTATTGTAAATGCACTTTGTTGAAACTTTTAAAAGCTTGATTAAAACCATAAGTGAGTTTTCAAATGACCTCTTGGCGTTTCTGTGCTCTTTTCTTTGATAAAACTGCTCGCAAATTTGGGGCAAATATAACAGTAGAATTCACACTGGTCTCAGACCTTAAATGAGAAAGGCAAACAGCCTCTCGTTTGCCTTTATCTAAAAAAGGTAAAGCTGAAGCCCTGCAATTCATTGCTTACTCCGCTGCTGGCTGGAAGGACCTCCTCTAGAGGCAGCTGAAAAGAAGGCCCTCTACCCTTCTCATGCATGGCCACACATTGAAAGAGGTGGAGGCACCCACACTTTACTCCCACCATGCACCGCGACCTACACAATTCACTCACCTTGGTGCCCCCATCTGTGCTACTGGGGGGTGGGGGGGGGGTTAAGAAACCTGCCCCATTGCTGTCATTTAACAGCTTCAGACCCCGGCTGTGCTTCCTCCATTTGAACCCACGGTTTGAGAATTCTTCTCTTCACTCATTAAGTCGAGACAATGATGATCGCTGGGTTACCGGGATTTTTTCTGAGCTTTTGGTAAACACCTGAAGATGCTGGTTGTAAAACGACGAATATATATTATAAATCGTTACAATTTTGCTCGCTTTTAAACATTCCTCCGGTCTTAATTTAGGAGCTTTCGTGACTGCAGGAATTATTCTTTGGTTCTTTTCGGTTAAGTCACGTCTAAAAATAAAATAATAAATTAAAATAACATATTACGATGTTGCAATCGAAACGTCGTAATATGTTATTTTAATTTATTATTTTATTTTTAGACGTGACTTAACCGAAAAGAACCAAAGAATCATTCCTCCGGTGTTGCGAAAAGAAAAAAACGAAACAATTGGCATATTTGCCCATGACGTGATAACGTCATTTTATTGGCTCTGTCGGGTGGTGGAGGGTTATGTTTGGAAATTTGCATTATACCCGCAACCGTCAGCATTACATTGTTACTTCACATGGCCTACTGTGGAGCGATTTCTCTCTTAACTGCCACTCACGGCGTCGCGTGCTGTGATTTGCGCATCATATTTGCGGAGCTTGTGCCAGGCTAGGTGCACTTTTACCATAATAAAGACGGCTCTCCCGTATAGTCTACAAAGCTTTGTGGGGCAAGTGCTGTGTTTAGCAAGCACCTATGAAGACCGATGCGGTGGTCGTAAATTGTGGCCAGTATCACGCCGGGCCACCTCTGTCTCCCACACTGCACCAGGTGCTCAGGTGACCATTCATCTGGGACGTGAGCAGGATTCCAACTCAGGTGGCCAGGTTCGTAGCGCAGTGCACTGACCGCTGCACTACCCATCCCCATTACAAAGGAAAACGATCCCCCGTATTGCTTTTTACAGCGTGTTGGGCCAAGTGCTGTTAGCAACCACCTATGATGGCCGACACGGCACGTAGCCTTACACCACGCCCGGCCACCTTTGTCTCCACGGTGCCGATGTCTCTTGCCGCACCAGGTACCCATATTAAGGCTGAGTCCACCTAAGTGAGGCCCACCGACCACTGATGTTCACAATTCGCCACGGGACGTGCGCGGGAATCGAGCTCGACACGCCCGGTTCGTAGCGCTAACCGCTGCGCCACCGCTCCCCGCTAACACTCGGGAGATTTGGAAGCGGCCACTGCCCAGCGGTCGTCACTGCTCGTGCCGGCTGTGTTTGGTTGGCCGGTAGCAGGGGATGCTTACATTTGCAAACAGGGTCACTGCTCACTACTAGCCCCTGATCTCCAGCTGAGGATTTGAAAGTTGCCAGGACTTCTTGAAAAATGTGAAGAGAGTTGGTGGTGTTGGGGTACGGGGAGTCGGGGGGAGGGCGGCGAAAAAGGAAGACAAGGCTGCATCATGTGTTCCCGATTACTGTCAAATTGCACTGCTCTTGCTGGAGGGAGCGGGGAGGGGCTGTTAGGAGGTAGGGAAGGCGAGTGTAAGTCCTGCTTTTTGTGTGTGTGCTTCTTTTAGCAGGGGCGCTGCGGTGGGCCGAGGAACGTGGGGATGGTGTGACGGTGGCACACACACACGCACACCCGTGAGCGTGTGGCTAAGCCCAGAGCGCCCGTGTGACGAATGGCATTAGCCTATAAACGCAGTGGAGAAATCAGTGATATTTGCAGGCATCTATCTCTGCGCGATGCGCTGGGCCGTGAGAGCCGCTGCATGGCGGTGCTTGCGGCGCTCGGGTCGGCTCGATGGAGGATGAGGATTTTGACTTTAAACTTTCGTGACTGCAGGAATTCATATTCTTTGGTTCTTTCGGTAAAGTTACGTAGATCGAAAAATAAAAGCAAAATAAAGTGAATAAATTAAAAATACCACTTTCACTTAATTTTTACTATTATTTTTCTACCTACGTGACTTTACCGAAAGAACCAGAGGATGAGGATGTTGATTCCCAACGGCAGTCATTTAAGTGACCTCCCCCCCCCACCTCGTCCACCGTATCCCATTCTCCACCAAGCGCCCCGTCTCTCATTGCCCCCCACCCCGCACCCCCCCGCACCCCCCCACCCTGCACCCCCCCGCACCCCCCCACCCCGCACCCCCCCGCACCCCCCCACCCCGCACCCCCCCGCACCCCCCCACCCCGCACCCCCCCGCACCCCCCCCACCCCGCACCCCCCCGCACCCCCCCACCCCGCACCCCCCCGCACCCCCCCACCCTGCACCCCCCACGGTGTGTGATTGACGGCTCGGGGCAGACGCCTCAAGTCGCAGTAAATTGTAATGGCGGCGCAGAATGCGGTGGCTTTGATGTCTCCCCCCCGCCGCCCCGACACTTTACGGTTTGCGTCAAATCTTGATTTGAAGCTTTCGTGAATGCAGGAATCCATACTCTCTGGTTCTTTCGGTAAAGTCACGTAGATAGAAAAAATAAAATAAAAGAAGAACACGACGTTTTGGCCGCCACACAAGCAACAGCAGATCACTCTTCCTCACCTGATGACGGACGCTTGTGTTGCAACCGAAACGTCGTGTTCTTTTATTATTATTATTATTTTCTACCTACGTGACTTTAGCGAAAGAACCAGAGGGTTTTGCGTCAAGACGAGGCACGCGGGCGGCTCTGCCAAAATTCAGGTGTGGCGTTGTTGCAGAATATTTTTCTTGTTTACTTGTTTTTTTATCACCACTACACATATAAATCAAGGCGAGATGAGAAGCCGTCTCGTTTAACCGTCCATGTGCGAGGTGCAGCACTGCAACTGTGTATGTACTGTATTTGGATTGTCAACCAACACCAGGTAAAACAACAACATGTGCACCTATTGTTCTCTTTTAGCCCCCCCCAACACCCCTCCCCAACACCCCCCCCCCCAACACCCCCCAACACGTACCATTCATTGGCTGCCACATTCAGATAACCCCCCCTCCCCCCTTAACTTGTATTTAAGAGCTTGTCTCTTGGAATTTTGCCTCACTTAATACAGTAAATTTAGCTGTGACGGTCCCACCTGATGACGGAGACTTGTGTTGCCTCCGAAACGTCGTGATTTATAATTGTATTTCTATTATTTTATTATTTATTATTTATTTTTACCTACGTGACTTTACCGAAAAAACCTAAGAGTATGTGTATGCCACTTTGGTGATGTGCTTGTTCAATGGTTACGCTGCAATGATCCGTGGCATATATTATTACCCTTTGGCAAAACATAAAACGGGCTCGAAATGAAATGTCAAGAATCGTATTTGAAATGTTTAGAAATGTATGCATCTTATTTATTGAAAATATATTTGCAAGGCATTTGTCAAGCCACTGCTGGATGGCCTCCCCCATTGTGCGTCAGTCAATGGAGTTGTTTTCACCATACTTCTTCACCACGCTGGTTCAGGAGAGATTCAGGTCTCTCGCCACTGATTAAATCCATGACTGATAATACAACTCGTTTCGAAGACGAGATGTCACCCAACCTTTCAAGGGGCTCACAGATGCAAACGTGTGATTCGAATACGTCACTCGCGATGCCTGCATAACATCGAATTGTATGCAGCAGTTACTCGATGCGACACAATGCTCCACCGAGTTAGAATCATTATAATTTGTCCGGTTCGCCTGATACCGTCAATACCCCTTGGTAATGCCGTCCAGAGCGTCAGGATGATGTTGCGATGTATGATGTGAGAGAGGATGTCGAATAATGTTTTTTTTAAATAAAAAAAACCGTCACCGATTTGTTTATGGAATCACGACCGCAAGTCGTGGCAATTCATCGAATATTGAGAGGGTAGTGGGGGCGGCAAGGGGGGAGGGGGATGCGAATCGTTACTGGCCTCAACTTGTTCACACGCATTGTAGTTGAACTTGAATCTGACGAGGCTGATTACGTGCTTCCTATTAACGCTTCAGTTGACGGGGTGGGTATGGGGGGGGTTAGAGAGACGTCTGCTTCACAGCCGCCGAGTTGAAGGCGTGAGCCGGGTTGCCACGCCACCACAGGTGTCCCGCTTGGCCACAAAGAAGAGAAACCCCCTTCTGCCACAGCAAGCCCATGTTGAAAGTGCACCACGGGCGCGCACTGTGTGTGCGGGACCCACAAACACACGGGGAAACCCGAGATGCTTTAAGTTGAGAGAGCAAAAGAGCATCGGAGCTTTGTAACCCTGAACGGGCTGTATAATACCGCTTCAATTCAGAGAGGGCTTTGTGAAACGAGCCAGCCTCTATGTTTCATCACAGGCCTTTATGTATTTATGTGTGTGTACGTACTGTGTGTATGTGTGAGTGTGTATGCACTCATGGTGACACTCCACCCGCTCAACTCCCTACGAGTGATGGGGCAGTTGCGGAGAGAGTTGAGGAATTCCCATACCTGAGCAGTGTGCTTATAGCCAGCTCCGGTTTGGCAGCAGAGGTCTTACTCCGAATAAGTCGAGCGGCGTTATTGTTTTCATCGTCAGCGTAACGCTATGGAAGCGACCTGGCCAATCGCTCCATGTCTCGTCGACCACAGTTATGCTCCCTCTTTTGTATATGCTTGCGAAACCTGGACCCCTCTGAAATAACATCTGCGTAGGTTTTAAAAAGGACGCTACTGGGCTGTCGGAGGCAGTTGCCCTCCAGCAACAGGGCAGAGGAGCGATGCTCACAGGCATAAATAGCAAGTGAGCCCATGAACGGTTCCGATTATCACTCGCCACCGATGTTAGCCCTGGCCAAGAAGCCAACTCATGTCATAGGGAGTTCATAACACAGTGCGCTAACCATTGTCCCACCAGTCCCCTCCACACACACCCCCGCCCCCTCACCATATACCATATAAACACAGCCATGCTGTGTATAATGCAGTCTACACAACACGACACAACAACATTATTAAAAAGCTTTTGGCATAAAAACAAAGCGTTTGGAGTAATCAGATACACATGGCAAGTGTGCGCGCGCGCGCGCGCGTGTGCGTGTGTGTACTGGGGGTGCCGCTGTGTCCGGCGTGCGAGGACCCTGTAACATCAGAGCCTTTCGTGCTGCACGCACGCCAACGAACGGGGGGCTCGTTTGGACACGCAGCACCCATTCGTGTTCAAACTGCAACTGCATTTCCACGCAGTGAAACGTGCAATTATCAACTGTCAGTTTGATGCGCAGTAATGATAATAATTTTACTCTATTTGTTTATCCGGGGACAGTCACGCTGAGTTTCGATGCTTTCGGGACACAGGTGGCAGTCACTGTGGTTTCGTGGGTGTCTGGTTACCCCCAGCATGTTTAGATATGGCTAAGATACCCCCCTCCCCCACACGCCATGGGCCCCCTCCACCCGCCCCCCACAAATATTCTCGTAAAAAACGTTTGCCATTTTTTAAGTCTACGAGATTCTTTTTTCAGACCAACAAGGCGACAATTGTCGATTATGCTGATGGCGGACAATAGGGTCATGGGTGATCGAGCCATGGATAAGAGGAGATATCTACGTCTCTACTGGCTACCGACTCGGTACTGAACCCTGCTGCTTGCGCACGCTGCTGCTTCCGCGTATTTAAGAGGCTCCATCGTCGGTACAATAAGAATATTTACGTCCCCTTGCTGAAAGGGAAAAAAACAAGGACTCAAAAATTCCTGGACATTTTTGTCCACAAAACCAAACATTATCGGGGTGTCTGGAGTAGAGTTTTCGCCAATCCTGGTTTTCCCCAAGACGCCCTCTTTTTTAAGGGAGCTTTTCTTGGAAGTATTCCCGGCACATTAAAAGTCAAATTTCTCTTTGTCAGCTTGCATAATAACAATAATAATAATACGTGACTCATGTCGACGAATTTGCGTGTAGTTCCCCTTTTATTTGGTATTGTGAGATATTCTTCTTGTACCTCGGAGGTGGCAGCCAACCCGAGTTTGGACAACCACAGTGGCCGTGCCCTTGGTTTCAACTCAAGTGGAGCTGCGCATTGAGCCCAGATTCAGCTGCAAACATATTTGTATCGTGCGCGGCGCTAACGCTGGGTTTCTGTCTCGCACGCCTTAGCTTCTGTCTGGTCGCGGGCGACTTGCAGGCGTCGTAATTACTGGGTCCAAAGCATTTCCTCCCCGCCTGATTTTCTCGGGAAAGTGCTGAAACCGTTCACATCAAGCCAAATCAGAACCTTCGCCTTCCCCCAGCCTTCTTTCAACCTCTCCCCCCCCGCCACCACCGCCGCCACCACCACCGCCCCCACCACCCTCCCACCGCACTCCTCCCACTCGGTATCCTTCTCTGTTCTCTGCATGAAAAAAAAACGCACGCGTGGCTTCTTGTTGCCAGAAAGGCCCCCCCGGGCAAAAGCGAGGAGCGTGCATGCGGAGACCGCGCCAAGACAGCGCACCGCAGTCGTTGCGAGCGAAAGAGAGAGGCCCTGGGGCCGGAACGTTAATGGCCATAATTACGGGAGGTATGACGTTCCTGCCGTCAACAAAAGTCACCAGGGCCCATCATCACACGGGCTCCCCTTGCGCTTCCTGCGAAAGATCCGACCGAGCATCTTAGCGAAAAGCAAATAAATAAATAAGCCAAGCAGAGAATGAGTGATTAAATAAATAAACAACGCATCAAGACCTTCCTCGGAATTACAGTATTTTAACAGCAGTGGCCGTTTCTCTCTCTCACTCTCTCTCTCACAAAACTTGTACACACAGACATTTGCAACTATTAAATCAAGTGGTTTCTGCCTGGGGTGCTAACTTGATACGGAGCTTTTTAAAGGAAGAACTCTTTGAAAAGTATGCATGTTGAGGCCGTTTCGGGTGAATTATATGTTACAGATAAAAGTGTGGCTATCAGCATCTGGTAAAACAACAGCTGTAATCAAAGTCAAGATTCATAAAATGGAAACAGCACAAGCTGGGTTTCTTGCCCATAAAAAAAACTACAAGCTTTGAACAAGCAACTTGAAATGGATCTAAAGGTCTCATTCGCCCGTGATAAATCCTCGCAACTCCACTTCTGAAACGCAAGAAAAAAAGCAATAAACATCTTCCCCATGTCCACCTATGAGGATTGTCATCCAACATTCATGTCTGCTGTCAGTATAGATAGTCTAAATTAGTTTTTCTTCCCCTTTATATCTGCCGGACTGGCTGTGTGTGCGTTTTATGTAGGCAACGGTGGTTAGCGCGCTGCCACCTGAGTTTAACTCCCGGCCATTGTCATTGACCAGCATGGGAAAGTGTGGTCAACCAACCCGCACGACCAGCACACCATGTGGGGGCCTTCATCCAGCTGGGGATTAACAAAGTGATTTCGTTTTGTTTTGTAAATAAAACTCAGCTCAGTCAAATTTCGATTTAACGCTTTCGTGACTGCAGGGATTCGTATTATTGGTTCTTTCGGTAAAGTCCCGTAGAAAGGAAATAATAAAATAATAAAACATAATAAAATAAAATTCTCACGACGTAAGACGGCTGCTTGCGTTGTGGCCGAAACGTCGTGAGAATGTTATTTTATTATGTTTTATTATTTTATTATTTCCCTTCTACGGGACTTTACCGAAAGAACCAAGAATATCATCTCAGTCACTCACTGCCAGTCAGTCGCTCCATTAACACTCTTCCATTGCTACTTGTTCACGCGCACTGTTGCTGTTCCTATGAATGAACTCGTTCGCTCCTCCACGCGTGTTGAGGACTCGGTCTGCGAGACCGCTGGGTCTCATCCACAGTGCAAGACACTCGCTCGGACTCCTCCGCTCTGGAATTCCCTCCCGTTGTGTTCTTGCGTCAAGTTCCCATAGACCAGGTTCCAATGCAAGACGCGTATTGACTTGTATTCATCACACCTTCACGAGCTGCTGTATATTGCTGGTCCACTTGGCACCACGTTGGTTTCGTTGGGGCCTGTGCTCGGCGAACCGTGATGAAAACTAAAAAAAACTGACAGAGGAGTTGAGTTATCTTCAGAGAAATGTCAGTTCGCATCAACACGACAGACATCCTCCCTCCACATAATCACCCTCCACTAAGACGCACCCCTTATCCCAGTGCCCCACAACAGCTGACACGCACCAACAGCACAAACATCCTGTTCATTGCGCAATTTGTACTGACATATCGGTCGCATACTACAGGTTATAGAAATTATATTTTTGGGAGAAATATCATTGCTTATCACAACACAACTCCCCCCCCCCCCCCCTCCAAATATATAAAAAGCGGGCAAAGGAAGGGACAGTAGAATTAATATTTAACACGCAGGCTTTCGCGACCAATATCATCCATATTACAGGGTTTTTTGGGTTACATCGCGTAAATATATAAATGTGTCGTTAAACGAAGCCAACACAACCGGTGTGCTGTACTGGTAACGAATTGGCATGTTCTGTTTACGTGACAAACCTTACTAATTGGCTGTGTCGGGTGGTGGCGGGTTTAACGACACATTGATATATTTACGCGATCTGACCCAAAAAAACTGTATTGTGGAGAAATCATCTTGGCCGCGGTTTTGGGCACTTCCTCGCAAGCAGGTGTGGTCTAAATCTGTAATTGAATATCGTGCGCTTTTGTTCTGTTGGAACAACGGAGAACGCGCACGCTTCAATCGCCTTGCTTTGGCTACACCTGTAGAGGGAGATGTGAAAACCCTGTCGTGGAATAGCCCGCACACTCCACCCTCCCCACACCCGCAAAGGTACTTGCTCATATGTCCAGATGTCACGGTGTCATCGTTATCATCATCATAATCATAACATTACTTTAGTACACTTGTATTTGTGTCATTCTTATCGCGCAAGGCTATTGACAAAGGCGCAATGTTTGCTGACGGATATTTTCTGCTAACGGGAGGTGTTGTTGCTATGCCGGTTTTATCCAGTCATGTGATTCGTCTTGTGCGGTAAATGATCACATTTGGCGAATTGAGACTGTGATGCTGCCACACATAAACAACTGTGTTTCTTCATATGTGTAATTATATTAATTTATTACATTGGCTATCCGCGCTGTTCTTAGAGCACACGACTGTCGTGAACACACTGTTTCACAAACGGCTTCACTATGCCAGAACGAGGCGATGCTCCTCTTGTTTTGCCCAATTAGGTAATTTGCATATACATTTTCTAATTAAACAAATGTTGACAATGACGCTGGCATAGACACGGCCTACTCTATTGTTTTAAATAGCGTGTTTTTTTCATAACGTCTGGATCTTTAACGTCTGTTGTCAACCACACGGCGCATATTTTGGCTAATACACCGACAGTATTAACCAGGGCGGTCTCTGGGCTCGAACCGCGAATCTCTAAAAACAAGCGGAAAACGCACTATTACGCTCGGTCACGTCGCCATGTGAATGCAAAGCGCCCCCCCCACCAACCCCACCCACCCACGCTGGATATCCTGCTCTCTGGGAACAGGGATCGGCGCTGCGTGTATGTCCGCCTGCCGTGTGTGACTTCAGACGGCCGCCTTTGCAACCCGCACAGAGCGGCGGTACCGTGCCGCGGACTTGCGGTCACCGTGATGAAAACGCACGCATCACGGAAGACATAACGACACTCTTTAGACTCATTGGCAGTTGGCAGGGGTGATGTTCCTGTTGTTTGTTAGATAACAGTCGATTTGCAATACATTCTTATTCTGTGCACACAGTCTGGATCCGGAGAACAGAGGGGCTCTCTGTGAGTCGCTCCCCTTAAATTCATTAGGTTACTGATACGAAGTAAGATTTGGGCTCAGTCGGAGCAGCGGTGTTTGGCTCCTTGCCAGAGTCACAGCGGGGGGGGGGGGCTTGCAGCCAAGTGGTTTTAGCAATCGCGTCTGGGAGAAGCGACGCGCGTCCTCAGCACCACCTGTGCCTCTGGAGAAACCAGTTTTTGGGGTGCAAATCCACCGACCGGCGAGCTGACGCCAAACAGCCCCAAACTTGTCGCTTGGCGCCCTCCGAAAGAGGCTGCTCTGAAACATTCGGTGAAGTGCCCCTTTATTCTGTGGCCATGTGCCGGGACTAGTCTGTGTTTATCTGCAGGAGTTCTACTATATATATCTGGCCTCTCTATGTATATGCGATGAAGAAGGGTCATTGCCCGAAACGTCGCCTATTATATATCGGTTTTTTTTACCTTTGAAGGTGACAGTGTTATTGACGAATGTGTCGAGTTGCTGTTTTGTCTGCTTGTGCTCCAGTGCCGATGCAGGATCATCACGTGATTTTCTCGTGCATCTCTCTGTGGATAAGCGTGCATAATACAGGATAAATGTCGGGCTTCCGCGAGGCACCTTCTGGGTGACTCCTATCTGTGAATGAATTAATATCATTGGATTGACTTGAAGTCACTTTCGCATGACTCATGAAGGATAACACGATGAATGTTACACTTCCGGTAGGCAATTTATGAAATTACTCATTTCAGGTAAAATGCGGACATGTGATTTATTTGCCAACACTTGGAATTGAATCCTCTCGTCCGTGAAATCGCTGCGAACAAACGGGAAACACCGATGACGACTGGAGTTTACATTCACCCTCCAGCGTCACCCAAGAGGGTCCCTCCTGGCAAAGCCCCAAGTGAGCTCCCTGCTTCTCACAAGTCTCAAACTGCAACGGACACTGGGTCTGTGGTGGCGAGATGTTAACACCCTCGCCCAGTATACAGGAGGTCGTGGATTCGATCCCGACCTTGACGCCTGTACGTTTGGAAATTGCATGTTCTCTCTCTCCCCGTGGTCGTGTGGATTTTTCTCCGGGTCCTCCAGATTTTTGGTCCACATATAGATATACGCGTTTAGAGCATTTGGCTGCTAGACATTTCCGCATGATAAGCCACTTTGTTGGACTATCATTTGTGGCCAGGTCGCTTCTGAAAAGGAGCTATATATCTCAGTGGGTCTTACCTGGTAAAACATTTAATACAAATTGTTTATCGTAATAGATGAATAGTTTAGTCTTCCTCCTCCTCCTGTAGCCGTGAGATTATCTACCGCAGAGGACCCGATGGGTAGAGTCAGACTATGGCCAGACACAAAGTCATTCCATTTATACTTTAGCATTCTGAGAAGAGCCTTGGTCACAGAGGAGCCCAGTCGTGCCCTGAATGATCCCCTGAGCTTCCACGTCTCAGACAGGAACCACAAGAACCCTTGACCACACGGAGCTTTGTCCTTCCGCTAAGATAACGGCAGTGCCAATCACTGTGATCGATTGGGATGTGGATTATAGGAGTGGCGTGTAATGAGACTGGAGCTGCCCTGTGGGGTAATGTATTTGCTTAACCGCAGGCAGTCTGGGATCAAAATTATGAAATAGAGGCACGCAAGAGCAGGTTAGCGTGCTTTTAGAAAGCTGAATTAGATTATGAAAAGCAATATACACCGAGTCGCCTCAAATGGAAACAATTTATTCAGTGCATATTTCTGGCTATGAAAAATAAATCAGAAATGAGGACGCGGACAAAGAAAATGGAACCTGAAGCTGAAAAGTGTGCAAAGAAGCACGGATCAGAACACAAATGCCAATCAGGGACATCGTAGCCGATATAGGGTGATGGCCGATGAATGACACTGGTGCAGGAATGGCCACCAAAGGAAGGAACACATTCGAGAAGATTACCACCCCACGCACTTCAAGAGATGGCGACGTCACGGGGAGGCTTTCATCCAGCAGTGCACAGATAATGGCTGATGATGATGATAATGGTCTTTGTAGATGAAGGGAATTTTTGGACAGAGGAGTTCGCGTAAACCCCCTCTGCACCAGCAACATTTTATATCCACAAACAAGACCCCTCACATCAGCAAATAGACGTAAAATGGAGCTGTGGTGTACAGGACTACAATTTGATGAAACATAATTGCAGTTTCCATACGCGTGCATACAAAAATAACAGAATATTCTGCAATTGACAAAATGTGGTCCCGATGGAACCAGACTGACCCTGGCAATGTTACAGAACGATGGGACTGGCTGGTTTCACCGTAGACCATTGGCGATTACAGATGTTTGCGAGAGAATCCACAGAGTTAACAACTTCAAAGATTACAACAAAGATGATTGGACCACCCAGCATTTAACTTTTTTGGGAAGTTTTATGTCATTGAATTTATCGCTTTCTAGTAAAGTAAAAAATAAGGTAAAGGTTCAGCCCTGCAATGTATTGGTCATGCCAGCCGACAGAAGAGTTTTAGAGAGTCCCCGCAGAGTGTGGAGGGTATTTTGGTCGAAGATTCCACACTGGTCAGTCGTCTTGGAAGAGGAACATTTAAGAAACGCGCACGATCGGCTTCCAACTGCCGCGCCATGGAGGTCGAATCGAACGCGCGACCTCCGGATTGCAAGTCCAGTGTGCCGACCACGACACCACTGCGGCAGCGCGCCCCCCCCCCATCTCCCCGCCCGTGGTGGATCGAGGAGCGTTGACGCGAGCGCAGTGGCAACAGGCGTGGGGAGCGGGGAGAATGTGGACGTGTCGAGGCGACGCCTGCCACGGCTATAAGGCGGTCGTCGCTCGACTGCGAGGCATAGCTGCGTAATTGGCGGGGGCCACAGACAGACCGGCTTTTGAAACCTTACAACTTCTGCCGTGGTCCCTCTTGCCCCAGACATAATTAAGGCGCCCCGTTGTGTGTTTTTTTTTTACTCTTTCTTTTCCACGGTAAGTTTCAAACAACAAAGAGAAACGCGTACAAGAAGCGCTCGGCCCTCTGCGCTCTATGTAGAAAGAAGCCACCAAATACAACTGCATTGTGGTCCTTTCATAGTCTCCGGTCACCGTCGCAATAAATGCGAGCCAAAGTGACCGACTGAGAGACAGCAGTGAGACAATCTTCTTCCCCCCGGCTTTCGTCCTCATTAAGACTCGCCGGTCGAGCGCATAGTCACCAAAGCTCACTGCAGTATGTTGCCATTTTTTTCGACGAGGTTTTTTTTCTCCCGTCTACAGACGTGATTCTTCACCCGCAACGCCACGAGTTCTTGAACCAAACGTGGCCCATTATTCGTCGTCACCTCGACGCTCTGCACCTCCCCCACACCCCCCACGGCCGCCGAGTGGAGGGCGCTCGGGAACTGTGGCCGCTTAACTGACCTCATTCGCTGGCGTTCCTGGAATTGTATTTGCCGGGGGGAAAACTGAGAGCCATTCGATCAAAGCTGCAAACCGGCGGCGCTGCCAACCAGCCGGGGCTATTCGCGCGACGTTGCTCCGCAAAAATGTTCACGTCGAGTCGCGCAGCTTCTCGGCAAGAGTTTGAGAGAGCGCTGGAGTTTTAAGAACCAATTGGCAGCGGCAGCAGATGCTGAAACTTTGGCAGAATCTAAGATCCTCGTGCATTTACCGTGACGTTACGGTTTCAACGAGAGGCATCTTCAACGCTTCAATTGGTTCACAATTTGTCTGCTTTTCTAAAATGTCTTAGCTTTATTTAAGTTTGCGAACTTGTTATTTATTTATCGGGCTCTTGTTAGCTAGGTATGGAACTTAGGGAAAGAAAAAAATATATATACCCCACCAACTCCGGGAATCTGAAACACATGTGGAAATGTGGCGGTGTGCTACCCCCACCACAAACCGCACCCTCTGTATCCCCCCCCCACGCACTCACTTCCCCCCACCTCCTCCCCCACTCTCACCGTACACATCCCCACGCAATCCCCCCCCCTCACTGCACCTCCTCCACTCTCACCGTACACCCACCACCCACTACCAGCCCAGACCCTTCATCTCCTCCCACCCCGACTCCCCACCTTCTACTTCTACCTCCCGTATCCCCCACCTCCCTACCTTCTCCACCTCGTTCACCCCTTCCCACCCCCCCCCCTCCATGGAGATAAAGCTAAAGCTGTGTGAGCAACTCACGGCAAGTTTCACCTAGGGCACGCACGGCACTGGTCCCACTTTCGAGTGTCGGAATGCTGTCCGGCGGAAACTCATTAGTGTAATTGCGCTCCTCCGCGACGGGGGCGGCTGATCGCCGAGTCCCTTTTGAAAATAAATTCTTACGAAAATGGGGTCAGCGTCACGACGTGAGACGCCGCACTCGCCTTGACCCCCCCGAGGGAACGAGCGAGATTAATAAGCGAGCGTTCTGGGAGGTCATCAGGCTGATAGGATAAAATAATAATAATACCGAAAGACCCATAGAATAAGATAATAGTAACAAGAAAACACACGCATCAGGGTGAGGCCTGGTGAGAACTTGGATGGGAGACTGATAATAAAGGGTTGTTGTCGGTGTGGGCCACAAGCTGGCGATGAGAGGGCAGAACAACAATTGAATTCTTGAATCTATCTGTGTGGTGATTTCAGTGTTGTCTCCCTCCAAATGCATGGTGGATTTTCTCCGGGTACGTAGGTTTCGTGATGCAAAACCACTGATTAATGGAATCGGCCAAACAAGCAGATGCAATCCATAATAGAGGTTTTTTGGGTTAGATCGCGTAAATATATGAACGTGTCGTTAAATCCGCCACCACCCGACACAGCCAACTAGTAAGGGTTGTCACGTAAACGTAACATGCCAATTCGTGCTGTACTAGTGCTATACGTACTTCTTAAAGAGCCATTGACCTATCACTAGTTGACTACAATACGTAATTCGTGTACTAACAGGTGTGTCGTCCTCCCTTGTTTGTTAACTGCATCGGCTATGAATGAGCAACGCATCAGTTAATTCCCGATTGAGAACCTCTGCGCAATGAACAGGGACATCGAGAAAATAACATGGCGAAGAGGAAAGAGCAAGAAAGAATTGGAGAGCCGGGATCGACGGTGATATTCGAAGGTAATTGTAAAATTCATGGGGTGACCGGGTGGCTCAGCTTGACTGAAGAGCGCTAATCGTGGTGAAGCTGTGTTTACGCGAAGTGCCACTGGTACGCAGCAGGGCTTGATCTCTCACTCGATATTTATAGGAACTCTGCTGTAGCCTGCATGGCTTGGGGGTAGGGATTATTGGCGCAAGGCACGACTGCCACAAGAGTTTCAGGTACGCCTATCCAACACAACCCTATGTTATTGTACCTTAGGTTTATATAATCCTATAACCAGGTTAATGGGAATATAGAGTACAAATCGGGAAGTGGCGTTAACAAAAGCAATTACCGGAACAGCGTTCCGGATTGTTCCAGTGGATGAGATTGAGCACACGAAGCGCCTATTTCCAAGGCAAGGTACAACATTGCGCATGAGTCACACTGGAGTAATTATGTAACAAATGTAACGCAACTTTCTGTAATGTTCGAGCGTGCGTAAAAAGCACACGTGAAATGTTTTCCCTGGACCCGCTCACAACTCTCGCAGGGATTCGAAGCCAACTTTCAGAATGTCCTGAAAAACATGGTTGTGTGTTTGTTTTGCCCGCAGTTTTGTATGACAATTCTTCGAAATATACGACGGCAATTGAGCAAAGCAAGATGCATGACCGAAGACGACATATCGGCCCTTGTTTTGCAATTGTCACGTGTATTTTTATTTACTCACTAGCTTATAGCCCGTCCAAGGACAGGCGTATTGCAGTAAATCTGAAACTTGCAAGCGAAAAGCAGAGCGCGACGTGATATCCATTGCATCAATGCGTGTGCAGTTTGTAAGGCCGCGGTGACACAGACTTATTTCATTTTAAGGTTATAATCCCGTGTTCATCGTGACGTCCTTTTTACTTCGATGTCTCTGTCTCAATAGCGTTACGGAGATCGCGTGACGTGAGGGTTCTGCCTTTGTAGTGAGGGTTGTAAGTTGACGCCGAGGAGGTGGGAGGAGGCGCCTCATCCCCCACCCCCATGTGGAGTGACGTCACCCGCTCATGATTATTAATGAAGGGGGGGGGTCCATTTGCAAAACGTCACCTGATCATGATTATCAATGAGGGGGGGGGGGTGCTCCATGTGGAGTGACGTAAAACGCTCATGATTATTAATGAGGGGGAGGGGCATGTGGAGGACGTCAGCTGTTCATGATTATTAATGAGGGGGAGGGGCATGTGGAGGATGTCAGCTGTTCATGATTATTAATGAGGGGGAGGGGCATGTGGAGGACGTCAGCTGTTCATGATTATTAATGAGGGGGAGGGACATGTGGAGGACGTCAGCTGTTCATGATTATTAATGAGGGGGAGGGGCATGTGGAGGACGTCAGCTGTTCATGATTATTAATGAGGGGGAGGGGCATGTGGAGGACGTCAGCTGTTCATGATTATTAATGAGGGGGAGGGGCATGTGGAAGACGTCAGCTGTTCATGATTATTAATGAGGGGGAGGGACATGTGGAGGACGTCAGCTGTTCATGATTATTAATGAGGGGGAGGGGCATGTGGAGGACGTCAGCTGTTCATGATTATTAATGAGGGGGAGGGGCATGTGGAGGACGTCAGCTGTTCATGATTATTAATGAGGGGGAGGGGCATGTGGAGGACGTCAGCTGTTCATGATTATTAATGAGGGGGAGGGACATGTGGAGGACGTCAGCTGTTCATGATTATTAATGAGGGGGAGGGGCATGTGGAGGACGTCAGCTGTTCATGATTATTAATGAGGGGGAGGGGCATGTGGAAGACGTCAGCTGTTCATGATTATTAATGAGGGGGAGGGGCATGTGGAGGACGTCAGCTGTTCATGATTATTAATGAGGGGGAGGGGCATGTGGAAGACGTCAGCTGTTCATGATTATTAATGAGGGGGAGGGGCATGTGGAAGACGTCAGCTGTTCATGATTATTAATGAGGGGGAGGGGCATGTGGAGGACGTCAGCTGTTCATGATTATTAATGAGGGGGAGGGGCATGTGGAGGACGTCAGCTGTTCATGATTATTAATGAGGGGGAGGGGCATGTGGAGGACGTCACCTGTTCATGATTATTATATTTTGCCACTGGTAAAGGAGATGTCTCAGTGTAAATGCTTTACCCCGAGCTCTCAATACTCTGATAGTGCGCTGTGTTTGAGTTGTACGCCTTTTGGCGTCATCTGGTCCAACACCAATTGAGACTAGGCTCTAAGAAAAGCTGTCTCGGGTGTGGACCAATCAACTTCAAGGACAGTGCATATCATTATCAGAGTTGTTTCTTTTTGTTTGCATTTTGACTGCTTGTGTTGTTGTTATTGCAGATATGATGCCTTGTATAAAGGTGTCATTTTTTGTACCAGTTGAAAGGGTAAAAACCTACTACTATTCCTTGCAAAAGGTTGATATTTGTTGTTTAAACATCTTAACACTAGTCTTATTGCCAGAAAGGGTCAAACCTATTCTTATTTTTTTAATGTATTTAACGCATATATATATGGTCATGTTTGTGTGTGATCAAATCGTAAAGAATGTACCCGATCCTTTCAGATCTCGAAAGCTAAGCAGAATTTGGCCTGGATTAGTGCTTGGATGGGAAATTAGTGCTGGGATGTGGGCAGCAGAGTGCAGCTAAATCCACTGTTGTACTGTACTCTGCTGTGTTTATGCTTCTCACCTTCACAAATACGCACTGACCAGCGTGGTGAAATATGGTAAAACAAAACCTCCATAATCTGCACGATGTGGGGAGGGAGCTTCCAGTGGAACATGCTGGTACCCCCAGCACAGCACGCGCCGGCACGTCGAGCGAAACGTCAGACATCACGCTGAACAACAACAACCCCATAGCACATCAGAGAGCTTGCTGGACAGCACAACCCCGCAAACGCCTCGTATTCTTCCCAAGCGCTCTCACGATCAGCCAAATGCTTGTTGACCCACGTTGACCCAACGCCCAGATCCTTCGCATTTATTTGCGAGCTCCAGACACCGGCCTCACCACCAACGGACCGGAGGCACCTTTCCTACGTAAGGATTTGGGGGGAGGGGGGGGGCATTTTAGGCCATCGTCAATCAAGGCTCCCGATAGCTCTGCACGTAGGCGAGCGTGGAGTCTTAATCACGGCCAGGGCGTGCGGGCTGAGGCAGGGCGAGCGAGCAGGTTGTCCTCGTCTGCCACGGGCGATGTCGGCTTCAACTCAGCGGTGCTTCTCCCTAGACTGACGGCTGCCAGCCGCCATCACCACATCTAAACATCCGCAGCACGATGCCTGCGGGTGTCTATGCCAACTTTTCGCGTGTGTTTTTCCTTACAGCACTTACGTGTTTTCGAGGAACAATTATGAGATGACTCGATGTTTTGTGGCCGCCCTGGCTCCTGACAGCCTCTTGGCTCAGCGTCAGTGCCGTAAGCTCGCGGTCGCGCATCATAAACTGCCGGGCCATGAATATCTCCACTGCTGGATGAGAGACTCCACCAAGCCATCTCCATCATTCACGGTCAGGCAACAATCCGTCCATCTCCTGCACACGAGCCAATCTCATTTGTTCCATCTCTGCAGTGGACGTCCTCTTGGGCGTGTGCACTCGGCCGTTAGCCGGCGACCACCAACTTTCCATCGCACGACGTGCCCTGCCCCAGTACGCGTCGTACTATTTATTAGCGCATCATACAACGTCGTCTCTGGCTTGCAATTTGCTCTCGGATCCACGGGCTCAATGTTTCTGTTTAATTCCTAATAACGTGGGGCCTCTCCACGCCTCTCTTTTGAGAACAAATGAGGGTCTCGACGTTGCAGCCGACTGGCTGGGTGGTGGGTGGCCGAGATGTTGACGTCTTCCTTTTCCTCTCGGTGACAGTTAAAAACAAACTAGTTCATTATATATATATTTCTATCGCCCTGTTGCTTTACGGATAAGTTCACTGAAGCAACGGCAGTTGTAGACATATAATAAAGAGTTCATTTAATGTGCGTAACTTTTAATGTCAAGAGCTTCCTTCCCGATGAGAAAACATTAAAAGTTGCTCAACGCCAGATGCAGAAAATGAAATGACCTTTTAAAAACGGTGTCCCGACTGCCACATTAGGGCCAGGAATGGGCTCATGATATAATAAAAATAGATTTGAAAGCAACGACATGTTTTTTCACAATTACATTTAGAGGTTTCTGTAATTAAAGTCGTCCGCTTCTACACCATGGCCAAATGTGAGCCGTTAAAATCTACTTTCTAAAAATTAAATGAACATAAAAATCGCGGTGAAAGAAATATGTGAATTAAAAAGGCACCAAAACTGGGGGCTTTCTGAATGAACCAATTGTTTGTGCGGGGTGCCGTTTGTACAGCTCGCGGAACAGCAAGAAGAGAAGCCGTGTTCTAGAAACGAATTCACAGGCTAACAATTTACAGCCGCCCTGGTGAAAACCACACTGTGCCTCCCGGCCGTGTTAACTTTCACAGGAAGCGATTTCAGCTCTCATGTTACCCGGCCGCTCCTTCTCCTAAACTCTCCTCCAAATCGTGCCCTTTCTGGGCAGACGGGAAGTGCCAGCAATCACACACAGTATTGTGGGAGGAAGTTGTTATAAATTCACTCCGATCAAAGGTATTTCCCCTTGTGGAGTAAGAGCCAGTACCCCCCCCCGCCGCCCGTTCGCTAGCACCCACAACAACTCTCGTCTCTCTCCCCAGCCAGAGCTTCCTGCTCAGGAAACAGCAGAGCAGCAATCTGCAAGAGCAGAGTCCAGAGCAGCACAGGACCTATAGTTTATTGATACAGCAAATCTGGCTGTGACGGTCCCACCTGATGACGGAGACTTGTGTTGCCTCCGAAACGTCGTGATTTTTATTATTTTATTTTTATTAATTTTAATTTCATTTTTTACCTACGTGACTTTACCGAAAAAACTAAGAGTATGAATCCTTGCAGTCACGAAAGCTTCAAATCTAGAATGTATTTATTTACGCGCATTCAACACACAGGACGGCGATGCGCTACAGACTGACACTGAGGATTCAGCGGTGTGCTGTGGCAGTTGGGGCAGTGCCGGATTATCCCAGTAGCACAAGTAGCTACATATGTATGTAGCTACGGGCCCCGCACTTTCAAGGGCGCCGCGCTAAACGCTTTCAAGCCATCAATTCCGGTTCAATGATTCTGCACTTGCTCTATTACTATAGTTCTATACTGCCTTCAATTTTTATGAACGACTGGGTGTTTAAGGTTAGCGATTGGTTGTATTATCTGGCTGTATAGCAAATGAAAAACTACAATTACTTTACTATGCAAGTAAAAAAATGTGTGTTTTAATATTTGTGTGTTTTTTATTTAGGGACCCTTTATAACATAATATGCTACAGGCCCCGCACTAGCTTAATCCGGCACTGAGTTGGGGGCGATGTTTTGCGTTTAATGAAGAGCCCTGAACTGTTAACGAATGCCAGCGATGCGCCCCATCTGTCCCTGTGTCAATTATTTGCTTGCAAAACAACGCGCTGAGCTGTAAAAAGATTGGCGGCGCTCGCTGTCTATCCCATGACCGGTTGTCTGGTGAAATTGGCATCGTGGGAGGACGGGCATGTTCCAATCTTCTCGGCATAAAACCTCACCCACCCACCCACGCCCCGCCCGCCCTCAGCCTCCGCTCCGCATATCGGGATGGCAGTTTCTCGTTAAGCCGCTGTTAAGTTTTATAAACGAGCCATCATCCAAACCACATGGTTCCATTCCCATGGCAATGGTGAACGGTACGATGCATATAAAGCAGGGCTCTCGGGCAGAGGTCGCAACCGGGTACCCGATACCCGTACCCTACCCGATACCCGGCTACCCGTACCTGGCCGGGTACGGGTACCCGTTTGCGACCCTAGTGCGGCCGGGTATGGGTAGGCCGTGAGTCACTGGTGAGTAACTGTTTGTCACTAATTTCCCAACGTCTTGTCTCTTATCACAATTCAAGTTCCTAGAATCAACCCACCCGCGCCTGCAACATGGCTTCATCCCAGAGGTCGCAACTGGGTACCCGATACCCGTACCCTACCCGATACCCGGCTACCCGTACCTGGCCGGGTACGGGTACCCGTTTGCGACCCTAGTGCGGCCGGGTATGGGTAGGCCGTGAGTCACTGGTGAGTAACTGTTTGTCACTAATTTCCCAACGTCTTGTCTCTTATCACAATTCAAGTTCCTAGAATCAACCCACCCGCGCCTGCAACATGGCTTCATCCCAGAGGTCGCAATCAGGTACCCGATACCCGTACCCTACCCGTACCCGGCCGGGTACGGGTAGAGTACGAATACCCGTTTGCGACCCTGGTGCGGCCATGTACGGGTACGGGTAAGGAATCAAAACCCGTTTGCGACCTCTGCTCTCGGGCACGGAGCGATCTTCTATGTGGCAATGACGAAGCCTGTCTTAGGATCGAACATATTTGGCCCAAAGAAACCGTTTCTATTTTTTTTTAAATAACTCCTTTCCCTTTATGTGGCACTGCATTAACAAAGCAAACAGCTTCGTTATCTTTTGTGTACATCGGTGCAGACCTGCACTGGCGAAGGCTGCTTGGCTTCTCAAAACAGAAAAAAACCATGATCACACGGGGGGGTGGTGGGGGGGGCTGTACACCTCCTCCCCCTGAGCACGGCGCTGCCTCACTTCTTCGCTAATTCCTCTTCGGGCGTAATGCAATGAGACACTAATAGCTCACTCGGATCATTCCTGCAGCTCGGGTGGACGGGTCGAGGGTCAGAAGTTTTCACTCAAATGGTGGCTTTATTTTGGCTGGGCCTTTGAGTTTTTGAGCCACGGTTTACAATTGCTGTCAAAACAGCCCACGCCTTGAAGCATGCCATGTCACAGCCTGCTCGCTCGCTCGCTTGCTCACTCGCTCGCTTGCTCGCATTACACACCGTCTCTCGCTAACATATGTTATAGCTGCTCCATATGGCCATGGGTCACTTATAGCCGTAACATTTCTGAAGTGAAAAACTGGCGGTTTACTGTGTTTAATCCGTCCTAAGTCAAGTGGGTTTTGGTGTGGCACAGAAGGGCATGCATCTGAAGCGCTCATTGAAACACGGAAGATGATGTGATTGTCCCGCACTGAAATTATGTGATTGCCTCGCCGGATCAAGTCGAGCCATTGATGATACCGCGACGTGGGTCCCACATGCACACAACCTTGTAAACGGGGGGGGGGGGGGACTATAATGTCTGAAGAAAATAAAAACAATATGGAAAAATATACTTTAAGTCGTAAAAATGTACAGCAAAAAAAACCTTCAAACTGGACGTATTGATTAGCCCGGAAATTAAGTGTGTTATCATTTAGGTTGTGTAAAATAAATACATTTAGCTGGCATAATTATTGCTCCTCTACAGCTCTGCCACGTGGGATTATAAAACATTATTAGGATTCAGGTGACATGGACTCGTAGAGCCATGCTAAGGCATTCCTCGTAAAAACGTTTACTGATAAATGTGGGTCGTTGCCGTTGACAACAGGCTCGACAGAACAGCATCTGTGAAGCAATATTAAAATAACATTCACAAATGACATCTCCAGTTAACGTAATTTCTGTATAATAAGTTTGTATAAACAGCATACATGTCTACCACCATTTGCAATGCATAGTCTATGCATACACAATGTATATTTAAATTATCCTTCTGCTTCTTGATGGATTGAAAGTTTATTTTATATGCCTTAGAAGGTGCCCTTCAGTGTTATTGTACCAATTTTTTCCACGAGACATGACGAGTGTGGACGTGTCTGCAGAGAACAACGACGAAACATAATAAACACAAATAATGTGTTTTTCCTCCTTTGATCTTAGGGTGGGAATATTCCCGTAACGGTTATGAAAATGTCGGAACTTTTTTTTTCTACAGAAGTCGATGGGGAAGTCCTGGAGATTTGGCCAAGATTTGTGGAGTGGGAAGGGGCCGTTTTGCTCAGAGGTCACAGTGCAGAGCTGGCACCAATGAGATCCTGGGTTCGAATCCAGGTTTCAGCCACTGGCTGTGAATAAACTGGGGTTTGAAGTGTCGTGAGATGAGTAAAGAAAAGAAAAGCTGGACAAATCATTTAATTTGGAATTGCAGTCCGAATTTGTTGACGTTGCCAAGACAAGAAAAAATAAACAACACTTCACGATATCCCCCTTTGTAAATTAACCCATTGTTATGTCAAATAATAGTCAATAATATGGGTCCCGACCCAGCTAATCGGTGGCTCGGTAGGACGCTGAAACACCATGGAGATGTATATAGGTGCACATTCATAGAACGGCCGACTCGGCCAGTCAAGGGGGCTGCGGGAAGTGTGTTTCGTTTGGCTGTGGCAGCCAATGTTTTGGCGAACGTTCGGACACATCAAAGGTGAATGAATCCCGGCCCCACTGTGCTCCGCACTGGGCCCCCTCCAATTAGGCAGGATGAAGTCATAATGCGAATACTGCCCGCCAAATAGTCTGTGTGCGGTGCGGTGCGGACGGGAGAGGACAGGAAGGAAAGAGCCATGAAAACAAAAAGGGTGGCCAGATTTTGTAAGTACGGAATGCAGCCACGGTGTAATGGTTAGGACACTGCAATTGGAATTCAAAGGTCGCCGCCGGGTTTTCTACGATCTCCCGGCACAGCAGTTGAGGCAACGGGAAAGTCCGTCCCCCCCCCCCGCCTCTGTGGTGGGGTAAAGTGTGGGTACTCTACAACTATCGGTGTCATGGTGGCGATCGGGGGTTCGATCCCGACCGAGACGCCTGACTATTTTAGTTTGCACGTACTCCCCCTGTTTGTGTCCATTTTTCTCCGGGTCCTCTGGTTTTTCCCTCCACATCTAGAATCATGTACATAAAGTACTTGGTTGATATACATTTCCACATGATAAGCCATTTCGTTGAACTTTCATTTGTGACCATGTGGCTTCTGAAAAAGAGCTATACAGGCTCAGTGAGCCTTACCTGGTAAAATAAAAGATAGCGTAACCATAGCAATCTTCCAAGGTGTCTGGCTGACATGGAAGAGTTTGACAAACACCTTGTACAGGGGATGTGGAGAGCTCCCTCTAAATGACTGCTCATCTGTCAGCAGTGGCGTGAGCAAGTAATTGCGCGGCTGCACCTTTAATAAACAATTGCAGCCGTGCCATATGCTAAGAAGGAGCATCGAAACGTATTTCCAATGACTGGCTGGGAATAGGTCTGCATGTTCTGCAAAATAGCATCGTGAGTTCATTATATCTGGTATAACAATTCACATTGGACCAGTTGGAAAAGACAACTTCCATTATATATAAAAACAAGTTTAATGGTTGGGCTTTTGTCAACTAACTTTAGCTACAATTAAACTAAAACTAAATTATTATTTTATTTTGCCAGGTAAGGCTCACTGAGCTACATAGCTCTTTTTCAGAAGCGACCTGGCCACAAATGATCGCCCAATAAAGTGGCTTATGTGGAAATTTATAGAAGCCAAATACTCGATTTAAAGCTTTCGTGACTGCAGGGATTCATCTTCTTGGTTCTTTTGGTAAAGTCACGTAGAAGGGAAGTAATAAAATAATAAAAATAAAACATAATAAAATAATTCTCACGACGTTTCGGCCACAACGCAAGCAGCCGTCCTCAGGTGAAAAACAGGTCTGTCGGGGAGACAGCGTCAGACCTGGTCTTCACCTGAGGACGGCTGCTTGCATTGTGGCCGAAACGTCGTGAGAATTATTTTATTATGTTTTATTTTTATTATTTTATTACTTCCCTTCTACGTGACTTTACCGAAAGAACCAAGAAGATGAAGCCAAATACTCTAGACGCATGTTTTTTTTAATGAAGAGGGAAAAACCGAAGGTCCCGGAGAAAAATCTACCACGGGGAGAGAGACACGCAAACTCCCAAATATACAGCAGGCGTCAGGGTCGGGATCGAACCAACGACCTCCTGTATACCAGGCGAGGTAGTTAACATCTCACCACCACGGTGGGAGTGCGCAAGCTTATGCTGCCCGCGTTGCTACTCCTACCTGCGCCGTGGCCAACCCCACATCTAATCTTTATGACGGTTATACATCGCCTGTAAACCGCGTAGGGCTGGAAATTTCACCGATGCAACAAGGGGGGGGGGGGGGGGGGGCTTTACAACACAGGGAAAGGAAAAAAAACGAGAGCTTGCATTAACCCCTTGCTCAAATATTAGCACCTACAATTTATCGGCGTTGTGTTTTCAGACAATAAACTAAAACTGCAATTACACAAACAGAACAAAGTTAAAAAGTAACAGCTCTTTTATCTTTTTATCCGTTATCCCGCAGCAGCATTAAGCCTGACACAGATAACAAAAAAACAATATATGGATTTTGACACCTATTTTTACAACTGACTTTGCGCCTTTCCCACTGATTTCACGGGAGCAAGTGACGGAGATTATCTGGGTAACCCGGCAATTATACAGCTGCAGCCCCAGCGCATTATGGCCACAATAAAAATTTGTAGCGGGGGCAAATAAATACACAAAGTAGCACATAAATAATTAAATAAACACAACAAATTCCCCCCCCCCTGTCACTCGCTCACCACCAATAGCTCAATTGCTTCTCTCCTATCCCTGATACTACCACCGCTCTCCCCGTAAACTTCACTCGTCGATTCCTCGACCCATATCAGAATATTTATTTGGCTATGAGCTATGGAGTTCTTTTTTTTCACAGATATGTGCAGTATGGGCGGGTCAGCATGTTGAGGACTTTGTCAACCGAAACTGCACGGTTCGTCTAGTCCACACTGTCCAACCTCCACACCGCAGGACAAAACACTTCTCTTCATCTCATCATTCACCCTTGCGCCGCTCCACTTTGCAATTTCTGCCAACCGCCTCTTTTCCCAAAGTTCCAATAACCTTGTTGTTCAATTCAGTAGGCGGATGAACCCTGGCCAATTACAATTGTGACGGTGCTGTTTGTTGCTGACCGCCTGACGTTTTGGGGGTGGGGGGGTGGGAGGTCTGTGCTCAGCAACTGTGCCAAAAAAAACCGATAAATCAATCCCCTCGGTTGCATGCTCTTTTATTGTGCGAAACCTGGAGACACTCCTGCCAGGAACCGTGAGTGGTTTTTGGCAGACCGGTGGAATATTTAATGCGAGATGCACAATAATGCCTGGCCACTCAGGGTTGATAATGGCCAGTTTTTACAGCCAAGCGATTGAATGCGTCTGCTCGAGAGAAGAGAGAGGGGAGATGGGGGTGGGTGTTGGTGGTGGTGGTGCTGCTGGTGGTGGTGGTGGAAAAAAATAGTTCACGATGTGCAGACAGACGTCTGTGCCAGCGTTAACGATCCGCGGCATTTTTACAACAACCCCCAAATACAAACAAGGGGCCCCTTTCGCTCATTTCCTTTGCTTGACCGTTTGGCACGTTGACGTCAGACTATAGTGGAATATTAATAGCCTAAACATCCTTTGTGTAGCAGGGAGGGTGATGGGGGTGGGGGGTGTTGGGAGAGAGACAGGCAGACAGAAAATGTAAGCGACATGAACCTTTCATGAGAGGGCTGCTGTTGACATTTCATTCTGCTCATTACGCCCATGGACGAACGATAGTAGAACGATGCACGTTCTCACAAACGCACACACACAAGCACGACTGGCGTGTCCATGGACAAAAGCGGCGTATCAGTTGCATCGGGCAGTCTGGCTTTGCGTGCGAGACAATCGTGGTTGTTGTTGTTGTTCCAAACACTGTAATGATGAAACATTTGTAATGCTGCTGCAGCAGCAACAGCAGCTTGAGAGCTGGGACAGAAATACAGACGCTTCCGCTACCGCTACCGTTCGTAATGCGGCTGTGAAGATGCCTTGACAATGCCCATGGTGAGGCTGCCATCTAGTGGCTGTAAACTTCGTGCTTTAAAGCGCTCACCAAGTTCACGGGGATTTGAGGATGGCAGGGGGACACGGGGATAACCCAAACAAACGTCGCACCCAGTGCCGGATTAAGCTAGTGCGGGGCCTATAGCATATGTTATAAAGGGGCCCTAAATAAAAAAAACGTGAACATTAAAACACATACATTTTTAACTTGCATAGTAAAGTTATTGTATTTTTAAATTTGCTATTCAGCCAGATAATACGACAAATCGCTAACCTTAAACACCCAGTCGTTCATAAAAGTTACAGGCGGTATAGTACTATAGCAATAGAGCAAGTGCAGAATCACTGAACCGGAATCGATAGCTTGAAAGCATTTAGCGCGGGGCCCTTGAAAGGTCGCAAACGGGTTTTGATTCCTTACCCGTACCCGGGTACAGGTAGGGTACGGGTATCGGGTACCTGATTGCGACCTCTGGGATGAAGCCATGTTGCAGGCGCGGGTGGGTTTATTCTAGGAACTTGAATTGTGAGAAGAGACAAGACGTTGGGAAATGAGTGACAAACAGTTACTCAACAGTGACTCACGGCCTACCCGTACCCGGCCGCACCAGAGTCGCAAACGGATACCCGTACCCGGTCGGGTACGGGTAGCCGGGTATCGGGTAGGGTACGGGTATCGGGTACCCGGTTGCGACCTCTGGTAGCGACTCTTGCTACCGGGATCGCACGTCCTGGCTTTGTCATTCCCCTGCGAAGACACTGACGGTGTAACCATCAACCGCACGAGACACATCGACAGGCCGATGCGCACGTCTCCTTCATGAATGGAAAATTAGAAAACGAGCCACAGTCGTGTGATTGTAGCCATGCAACTCAAAGCGTGCGCCATATACGATGGCAGACGCAACCGTCGTCTGCGCTCCTTCAACGCATGAATAGTAAAACAAGAACTCCAGAAGCCCTCGCATGGATAGCGGACCTCGACATTGGCATTCGGGCGCCACGGTGGTGAGATGTTAACGACCTCGCCTGGTATGCAGGAGCTTGTGGATTCGATCCCAAACCCCTGACTCCTGCTGTATATTTCGAGTGTGCGCGTCTCTCTCCCCGTGGTCGCGTGGATTTATTTTGAACTTTTTCCGGGTCCTCCGATCATTCCCTCCACATTTAGAAGCAACACGCGTTTAGAGTATGTTTTGTTCTGCTATAAATGTAATACGTGATAAGCCACCTGAAAAATTACTCTATCGCTGTGCGCCTTACCTGGTTAAACAAAATTTTTAAAAAGATTTAGCTCGTGAACACATTGCCGTATTTTAAGAATAGAATTGCGATAACGGGGCTTATGACTGAATGTTTCATCTTCAAGGCGAATGTCAGCACTACGCTGGCATATCTGGAGTGAAGCCTGCGCCCTTCCACGCGTCTTTGTACTGTAACAGGGAATAACTGGTAGGAACCTCCTGGTTACACCAGCCCACAGGGGATTATTGTGTCCGTCCGTCGTGCAAGGAGGGGCTGTGTGGGGGGTGGGTGGGAGGGGTGGGGCTGGGTGGGGAGGGGCTGGTCACCCCGTGGTGCCCTTATAAAACTCAACGTGTAACCTACTCGCGCCGGCTTGTGCCCGCCCTCACAGTCGGCCATATTTGCGGAATACACCACGCCGCCGTTGACCCTGGCCATTGACCGAGCAACCCAACGTTCCTACCAGCTCCCTCCGCAGGAATGTGTTGAATGCGCGACAGAATGAACGATAAATTATGTCAATGTACAGGGAAGCCCAAATTAACATCATCTATCATTAATTCCGTCGCACATTCATGATAGCCTGTTACAGCGCACTTTTCAGCGTGTGCTCAATTTTCTCTGTTAAAATGTATATGTGTTGCTGATCCGTGTCTTAGGGGCCGTCCATAAATGACGTCACGCGATTTTGGACGATTTTTGACCCCCCCCCCCTCGTCACACGGCGTCCCCCTCAATTATGACGTCACAAAGCTCTGCCCCCCCCCAAAACCATATATCCATTTCGAAAATAAAACATGCTTCAAATCGCTTTAAACTATTGTCATTGTAGTGCGTATTTAATGTGGCGCTGCACTATGATGTTGTAGGAGTGTTGTTAAAACAATGGGTGTTGTTATAACAATTCTAAATTTATTTAAAGTTGCGCATTTTGATGTGACGTCACATTTCTCAACCCATCCCCTCGTGACACGTCACAAATGTCTGACCCCCCCCCCCTAGGTGCATGACGTCATTTATGGACGGCCCCTTACGTAGAGAGAGAGAGTAATTGAACCTGCATCAGAGAAAGAGATAATTGGGTAGGGACATAGTCGCTCGAAGCTGGGGGGGGGTGGGTTGATGGTCGCGATTCGTGATATTGGGGCAGCAGCCCAAGATGTGGAGACGCCAGCGAGTAACGTCCATCGCGGAGATGGAGCTGGTGGGAGAAGCATTGTCGCACAGGGGCCCGTGATGAACGGCGACACCAGGGCGATGTGGATTAAACATGGCCCAGGATGACTATAAGCACGCCCTCTGCAGCGGAGAGAACGGTTCAGTGATGAACTCAAAGGTGAAAGTTTTACGAGAAGCACCGAGACTCCGTGGGCTATACGGTCGTTGAGAAGGGGAGGACTGATCGTGGGTCACGGTGAAGAAGTATTTACTGGTGTGCGTGCACTTTTGTAAGCGTTAAAATGTCGCATCGGCAGGTGCAGTGCCGGATTATCCCAGGAGCACATATGTAGTAGCTACACATGTGTAGCTACTACATATGTAGTAGCTACTACGGGCCCCCGCACTTTCAAAGGCCCCGCGCTAAATGCTTTCAAGCTATCAATTCCGGTTCAGTGATTCTGCACTTGCTCTATTACTATAGTACTATACCGCCTTCAACTTTCATGAACGACTGGGCGTTTAAGGTTAGCGGTTTGTCGTATTATCTGGCTGTATAGCGAATGAAAACAATACATAAACTTTAGTATGCAAGTGAAAAATGTATGTGTTTAAATATTTGCGTGATTTTTATGTATTTATTTAGGGCCCCTTTATCACATATGCTACAGGCCCCGCACTAGCTTAGTTTTGCCTGTTGAGTGTGTGTGAGATGTGGATTGAACGCGGGGCCCCATTACATTTTTCATATTGCATTACATTGCTTACATTACATTGCTTGAGCCAGGGTGTAGGGGGGGCCATGCCAAAAACCACGCCGTACCACGCCACCGCTGCGTGACTCTTTTGCTACTTGGGATCGTTGTCTTTGTTTTTCTCGCTTGCCCCCAGAGTGAGTCATTTCGTCCTCTATTGCTCAGCACAAGTTGTTTATCGGTGGCCGCAAGTCCCGAGATAAACGGGGCTCCAACAACGTTTGGTTCCCTCTAGCGGACGAAACGGGGTGGTGGGTTGGGGGGGTGGTGAGAGACCAGAATGTCAAGTGGGGTGGACAACTCCGGTTATCCGGCACGGGGCGGTTGGACACGATGGTGGTGGTGAGTTTTCCAGTTCTCCTTTTTGTTTAAATAAGTGCGGTTTAGTCAAATTTATTTGACCACCAGCAGCAGCAAAAATTCGGATCTTACTAACGAAAACTATTTTGCCAGGTAAAGGCCCACTGAGCTATATGGCTCTTTTTCAGAAGCCATAAATGATAGTTAAACGAATCGGCTTATCATCATGTGGACATTTATAGCAGCCAATATTACAGCACTCTAAACGCATGATGCTGAATCTAAATGTGGACCCGGAGAAGAAAAAAAATCCACGCGACCACGTGGATAACATGCAAACTTCCAAATATACAGCAGCAGGCCTCTGGGTCGGGATCAAAATCGAACCTCCCACTACCTCCTGCATACCTGGCGAGGGTAGTTTAACATCTCTCCACTGTGGCACACACGAGGTGATCTCCATGGTGGCCCTTCTGTCGGGCGTGTTTCACTCCTTGGGCTGCCGCTCCGTTCTTAGTCTCAAACCCAACGCGGCCACAATTACATTCCAGCGACTGTGTGTTGCTTTAACAAGCCTCCTTACATTTCTGCACGCTCAATGCAGGCACAGAGTAGCCCCAGTAAACGTCAAACGTTCGATCAACGCTGCGTCGCGGTGAGTGTTTTTGGCCACACGTGGTGGAACAACGTTGGTTCAAGCTTTCCTTGTTGACTGGGACGATGTCTCTCCTCTAACTTGGGTTGTTGACATTCCGTCTACGCGATCGAGTACAGTGCAATTGAGTAGTTCAGCAAATGTCTATGGAGGATACATATTTACAGTCGTTCCTAAGCCACGTGTAGTATTGTACTCGTCAACGTCGTGAAAAAAGTTTCGTATTTTGTCGAAAAAAAGCATTTTGCACGGAAATTAATAGATTAAAAAATCTAGATTAACCAATGCGTGACGCGTTGCATCCAGTACGTTATAATCGGGACAAAGTACAAACACGTAAATCACAGCACGCGACGCTAATAGCAGCTCTTAACGAGAAACAATTCCGTTTTTTGAAAGACATTAAGGTAGTCAAGTTATGTTTGAACAGAAACACAACTTTCGTTCAAGTAAGTTATAGCTCCTTATTGATGGTAACTGGTCCGCCTTTTCCACTGGCCACATCCAAGCCGAGCCAAGCACTGGGGCTCACAATCTCCCACTGGCTTTTCGTTGTGCTGAGTCGGAACGAACCCGTGGCACGCTGACCTCTGGAGATTGCGCCACGGTGGCTAGGAGATGTTAACTAGCTCGTCTGGTATGCAGGAGGTCGTGGGTTCCATCTCGACCCAGACGCCTGCGTATTTGGAGTTTGCGTTCTAGATTTGAAGCTTTCGTGACTGCAAGGATTCATATTCTTAGTTTTTTTCGGTAAAGTCACGTAGGTAAAACATTAAAATTAATAATAGTAAAATAAAATAATGTTTTACCTACGTGACTTTACTGAAAAAACCTAAGAATATGGAGTTTGCGTGTCTCTCTCCCCATGGTCGCGCAGATTTCTTTTCTCCTGGTCCTCCGATCTTTACATCCACATTTAGAAGCAACATGCGTTTTAGAGTATTTCGCTGCTATAAATTTACACGTGATAAGCCACTTTGTTGAGCTATCATTTGTGATAGCCAGGTCGCTTCTGAAAAGAGAGCTATATAGCTGAGTGGGGGCCTTAGTAAAATAAAACAAGTTTTATAGTAAAAAAAAATTGCAGAATCTGGATCAGCTCACGGCCAAAGCGAGGCCAGGGGCTGGGCTAATGACATGTTCATTGCATCTGACAAGGAGTCAGGACTGTGAGGAGACAGCGTCACCAAGTCCTCTACGGGCATCTCGACTCGATCATTGCGGCAAGCAGGATGGCTCGGCTTCTGCAGTGGAAAAAGCAGCCTGGCACCTACTGAACCCCGGCCAGGCGAGCTCGGCATGGCCCCGGTGCATCTTTGATTGTGCCAGTGGAAAAAAAGAGGTGAAATTGACGGGTAAAGCACGCTGACATTTGTTCGCACTCATTTACACACAAAGTGCTCGTGACAAATCAACCACAATACCTTGCTGACCTCCTCAAGGAGCATAAAGCATCACTTGAACTCCGGTCATCCTCGCAGTGGCTTTTGGTTGCTGGCCAAAGACGGTCACTGCATCGTGTGCTTTCAGATACACTTCTGTGGTCGTCTGGAATGCTCGTCCTTCCAATATTAGGAAGCCACTGAAGCTATTCACTTCTTAGTCTAGATTGAACATTCATTTCTCTAGAACTGCTTTTTGTGTTTGGTTTATTGTCCTTCCCCTGCACATCCAATCCGTACTGTTGGCAATGTACGGTGCAAAAGACGTTCAACACATACATTTGCTTTTGTAGATAAACGTGCCTTGCTTTCACTTACATCAAACAGCTTGCACCTGGGTGTCCACAACTCCATGGCAATGAAGAAGCTTCAACATATATGTACATAAAGAACAAAAATGTGCGGGCAAATACACACTTGGGTGTTTGCACCACACCAGAGTTCTAAGTGCATATTTCAGAACTTTCGGGAAAACATTTGGCCGGGGTTTTAAAGGCTCCTCACACGCCAGGTTGTGGACAAAGGAGATCGGTGAAGGGTGGCGGCCTTGTGTGAGAGCACTCACAAAGCCACTGCTGGCCACACCTGGTGTAAAGAGTTAAATAAATAAGGCACGTGAATACCTGTGGTGGATCACTCCACTGGCTTTAAATGGAGCCTGGGACAAGCCCTCGTGGCTTACCAGCAGCATCCATGGAATGTTGACAGGACTCGCAGCCCTTTAATTAGCCAGCGGTCTAACAAAAAAATCAGCGGCCGTGCCAAACATATTTGGCGGCGTGGGCCACGGTGGGGGCGCGGGTGTCAGGAGAGGGGCGACTGCCGTAAAGTTGCATCTTCGTGTAACAGCAATGCATCAAATAGCATGCTGGCCACGTGTTGTTTTCTGAGCTCGTTGAGAAGCATATATCTGCCCTTCCCTGATTCTGGCAGATCCATGCGCGGCCGGATTAATTCAGGGGCTTTACAGGCTGCAGCCTGGGGCCTCAGATATTGAGCCATAGCATCCCTTTGTGTATCACTACCAGCTAGTTATGTGTCAAATTGAAATGCTTCATTTTTACTTTGATCGCTCTCCATTTCGCATATCAGATTTAAAAACCATGAATTGAATTAACTACTGTAAATAACAGTGGAGTGCTTGGCATTGGGCACGAGTGATGGTAAAACAGTACAAGCAAGGAATTGAATATATATGAAGAGGGCCCTTCCCCCAAACTATAAGATCCCTGGGCCACCATCAAACATAGTCCATCCCGAGGTGCATCAAGAGGTGCAAGGCTGCACAATACAAAATTGATTTTGTGTTTCTATGAATGTGTGTTCTGTGACTGTCACGGGGTTACATTGAGCTCTTTAGACGATGCGCAACTGATCAAGGAGTAGTCGGCATTTAAAGTTTCAAAACTGTCCCCCCCCCCACCTCTCCTCGCAATTCAATAAATGTTCGTTCATGATTTTGGATCACGTTTTGATTCAAGGACAAATTCTGTGCTTCGTTTGTACTATATTGGTTTTTATTTCTTTCATTTTCTTCTCTGTCATCCTGTCCTGTTTGTTCTGTTAGCCAAATGTAATATTCGTTTAATCATTCTCATATAATTGGCCTAACTGTAAATGATGAGTTATCACACATACGATTCGATGCATGAATCGTGAGTGTAATAATTTATTTAAATTAGAGAATCGCTGAAATTGTTACATGCCTAGTAATGGCAAAATCACGTACGACTTATGTAAGTAAGCCTACATAACCAGTGGGTTTCCTGTGCTGATATGAGTGTTCGCCAGATCTCATCTCTACAGTGCTGGCCGTCCTGAGTCAGTGTTGGCAATTCCACATTTACATGGCATGGGTCAGCATCTCTACATAACAAACTACCACCGTTGGTGCTCCTGTGCAAGCGCCGCTCTCCGTCACGAAAACGCCACGCTGTCTGTCTTTCTACGACAATTCAGAGCGGATTCCTTCGTCTCGTGGGACGATGCTGATGGCACAATTGGGACACAATTAGGGAAAAGGGATACAAAATTTAATTTAAAAAAAGGTTTTAAGTGTAAACCGAATGAGAAACGTGGATAGCTTGAGCGACGGCCACCCCATGCTGCAGCAGAGGAGAATGAGCAACGGGGGCAGGAAAACATTAATACCACGGCTTTTTATCTGCGACCCTTCCAGCACTTCCATAACATTATCAGCAGACTCCTTACCATTCCGAAAATGTATATGGTCGGTTACGAATATATTTGCAATCAATTTAACCATGAACTAAATATAATACAACTTTTCCGGTCATTTTTAAATATATATTATTGACACGTACACAACTGCGTTCTACTGTGTGGTAACTTTGACATTTGATGTCTTCATGCCCTATTTAAAATGTGTTATTTCCCATTAAAAAAAGGAATGCATGGCCTATTGCAAAACCGCAGACCCTCCGTTTGCACAACGACCATACGGCATAAAGCGCGAGATCGCGTGCATAGCGTTATCTGATGTCGAGTGCATATTCTTGCGCTAAGGAAAGAATCTTTTGCAAAGACCTCTTGAAAAGGTTGCACGGTTCATGCTTACAATTTAAATCATAGCCACAACCTTATCAACAATCAAAGGTATGGGGATGATGTTTTGTATCCCCCCCACGCCTCTGACTTGATTTTAAGTTGTTTTTGTACTTTCCCATTTTTTTCCCCCAGGTCGCCATTGAGAAAGAGACTGCATTCTCAACGGGTTCATCTGCTTTTCAAATTAAGAACAATTTACAAATTGCAGGTGGAGCGTTGGCGTGCAGCGGTTTTGGCGCAGCGTGATATGAAGCCCGACACCCGAGTTCGACTCCTGGCCATGCTAACATCGTTTGGTGAGTGACATCTGAATGGGTCTTTGGCTTGATCCCCTTCAAACAACCTGATGACTGACACAGCGTGGGAAGGCCTTCGTCCAGCAGTGGATTATTAACAAAATGCCCTCGTAAATTGTTACGCATCCGGTAATTATTACAAATAATATCCGACAAAGCACCTGCCGCTATTTTTTTTGTCGTCGCGTTAAACGAAAACCCGATTGGCCAAAAGCATAAAAATTTGCTTTCGTTAATTTAAAATGGCGCGGTCGAGAAACCACATGCGCATTGATGCACGGCGCGTTTACAATGAACCGCCAACAATGTGCATTATATTCCAATCGAGCTTGAGCGGGAGTGTATTTATTTTAAGACGGCATCAAACCAGGTGTCCGCGCCACACCGACCCGTCACGCATGTTGTCGATGACGTACTTTTTTCCAATCGGGGTAAGAAAGTGGTAGTCTGCTCAGCTTGAATTTTCCGATTGTACCACGGTAGGACCCGCAGGGAAGCGGAGAGAGGGCGTTTGAGACTTTCCAATTACTCCGTTTAGGTCTATTTGGAATGGGTCCTTCAAAGTACCACGGTAGGACCCGCAGGGAAGCAGAGAGAGGGTGTTTGAGACTTTCCAATTACTCCGTTTAGGTCTATTTGGAATGGTTACTTCAAAATGTGCATCATAGCTTTGACCTGTTGATACAAACTTGCAACTCTGCATGCTGCCCCAACACGTACTGCACGGGGAGGCGTGGTGTAAGTAATATATGAACATGATCGTAATGGACACGACACGGTTTTGAGTGCGTGCACAAATATCAAAACGTTGCCTAAAAATTATGGACAACTGTGACGTAGTGACTGATGGAAATTCTAACGTTATTCTCGCGGGGCTATATAGTTGACATTTGGTCAACAATATAGTCTTTAATTACAACTAGATAAAATCCAAAAAACTGGTTTTCCTAAGCCTGTAATAATAGTTCTGCATTGCTGCTCAAAGTCTCATGGTAAACAAGTAGAAACTATACTTTCCCCATCATCGGCAAACCGATAAATTTGCCTCTCGTGGAACGTGACGCTACAGTCAATGGAAACTGGGCAAAGCTTGCTACCAATTATCGTGTGTGAGATGCCATTTAATCAGACAAAACTGTTTATCAGTAAGAACACCACGCTTCAGAGTAGAGTTGTTAAAGGAGCTGGTGCAACGTGTAATGGATGACGTGTTGTCTTTAATCCAGAGCCTCTATTGAACTCGGACGCCTTCCCCCAGACTCTAGAACTCTCTCCCCACGAGATATCGGGATCTCTGAATCTGCGAACATTTTAAAAGATATACTTAAACTTTTAGCTAAGTCGGCAAATGGCTTGTAAGGTTTGGTTAATTATTTTTTCCATTTTCTTAACTGTTAGTGATGTGTCTTATGATGAAAAGACGCTTCATGAATAAAATTAGATTTATTATCTTCTTTCTCAGCTTCTCGTGCATATCTACGTGATGGGAGGTTATGCTACAATGTCTGCCCCTCGTAACGTCCACTGTCCAGTCGGCTGCATTTCCCTGGTCCATTCGATGGAGAAGTTTCTGGGCAGCTGCGGAAATTGTGCTCACTCCCTTGGTGGCAAATGAACTGACCACGAAGCTACCCGGCTGTGTGCACTGTATAAAAGGCATGCGAAAATATTATTACGCGTCAAATTTATTTCATTTCTTTATTTTGTTACACTTTGATCCCTTGCGGAATCATCGTAAATCGTTCACCTGTGTCGTAACTATGTCTGGAGATACCGATGCGACGTGATGCGAAGTAAAACCTAATTTTATGACATCCTGTAAAAAAAAATATCGAAGATTGAATTCAATGTGGCTTCCAACTCAAACGAGTAGCTCATCTCCTCCTTGCAGTCCTCACAAGTGGTGTAATTTACACAGTCCTATGCCAGAGAAAATTCTATCCGTAGAGCTGCCAGAGTAAGAATTATATTATATGATGATTAAAATCGATAATAGGCAGGGGGGGGGCACATTGTCGACACACTTTGCTATTCACCACGTCGCTTGAGTTTGATTCACAAGCCTCTGCTGACATCAGTGGAGACTGGTAATTGAAACCGGTCCTGGCCACCTCCTTCAACCCGCGCTGAGCGGTTTGGTGAAGTATGGTCAAATAAACACAATGTTTGATATGCAACGTGTCACAGTTCACGGTTCGAATCCAGCGGTCGCCCTGATTAATACTGCGGGTGTATTAACCATAAAAAACATGCTGTCTGCTTCGCAAGAGTAGGCTTTGTGCTCTGGTGTCATCCAAATTTGCTAAATTTAAGGAGATTACACCACAATTTTTTCAATCCATTTGAAATTTACATAGCAAACATTTCCCCATGTTGTAAAACTTGGTAGAACCCTCCTCAATGAGGGTCATGAGACTCAGTGAGGCTTTCCTGTGTAAACAAGCATAACAGTAAAAATAATAGTGGTAACGTAAATTCTATATTTTAGAATTTTTTGTAACTATAATACAGGATATGTATTCTCTACTCTCAGGCAGTTGGCCATTATAATTGTGATGCGTCACATAATTTGTGGGAAATAACAGTTTTTATGTAATTCTAGTCATATGAAAATTATTCTATTTTCAGAGCAGAGGCAATTCCTCTTCTAAGCAACGGAGTCCAGCACGTGTATGACACAAACACATCTTTACACACACGCACATATATGTATGTATGTTGAACTTTTTTTGCACCGTACGTAGCTAACCATGCTAATTGGAGGTGTGTGGAAGGACACCGAACTAAACATAAAAGCAGCTCTAAATAAATGAATTTTCAATCTAGATTTAAAAGTGCATATAGCGCCATGATTAGATATGGCAAGAGGACATCAACACATCACATCTTGTGGCTCCACCACATTGCGCAACAAGTGGCACATGTCTCAAATTTCTTTTCGTTAGCCATGAAAAATAAAATGCTGAATAAAGAATAAAAATTGCGAGGTACAAAAATATCACTCCAAAACATGTACCCCACACCCTGTAATTTCTGTACGACAAAAAAAATATTCTGATATTGTGTTGGCAGAGGTGCATGAGCGATACACCGGCACAAACAATCAAAACCCAACACATTTATCAGCAACACTGTCCTAAAGAGTTAAATATATTATTCAATGGGTCTTCTTCATTGCAGAGAGATCTTCAGAGCATTGCCTGAAATGTCACCTACTATATACTACTTTTAGGACAGTGTTATTAATGAATGTGTTAAGTTTTCATCATTGGTGTAAGAGTTTTGTTAAAAGTCCATGTATGCTCAGCAGCTTTGCATAAACTTAGAGCACGCGCACTGAAGATTTTATTTTCAAATGTGACAAAATAATTGGTGTAGCTTGAGTTTCTGTTTGCACTTTGACAAACCCACTATTAGACTTTTCGCTTCAAACTAATTTAAAACTTTTGCATCGCTTTCTGCCCTTATCACCCTACCACAAACATGTTTGCAAGTTGTGCATTGCTTTGTTTTCAAACATAACGCCCATTTCTAACGGCCTGTGCATTTGCACGAACGCATTGCAATTGACGAATGCTAAATTAATAATTTCCGGTGCAGGACAAAACCGCACGATACAGTACATTTCCCCTTGACAACGTGGGGTCTCTGCTTAGTCAGAATACGGAGTGATACTTCCTGCCGCCACCACCACCACCACACAGAAAGGCCACTCTCCACCAAATAATGGCCGAGCTCCAGGCCGGGGCCACAGGGCGTGCCGCGCTGAGTGCTCGGCAGCAGCAACCGAGATTTGACGACGCGTGGTCTCCGATCCCCAAAAAATTTAAAAGAAAGAGTGATTTATTTGGGATAATTGAGAGGTTGTGTGTGAGAATTTTGGAATGGGTTTCGCCCATTCAGCCGGCAGCATGCTGATTCACAGTAAAGGCTGAGTCACATCTGTGCAGATGACACATCGAATTCCGACAAATAACACTGGCCATGCCAAAATATGATTACCCCCCCCACCCCACCATTAGACCACTCACCACGCTGGGAAATTTGTCACTAAAACTCATGAATGCATCAGAATTGAACCTACTGTAGTTTGAATTGTTGAAATGTATTTAATATAATGCAGGGCTTACCCATTCTGTAGTCTGATATGGTACCAAATGATTAATGTCAAATCATCAATTGGGGTTATTTAATGGTAAGAATTCTCTGAATTATTTCCTTTAAACGTTGTTGTTTTGTTATTATTACCTTGGACATTAACATCGGTTTACTTTTCTTAGAATGACCTTGTTGCCACCCCGTGGCGTATTGTGGTCGGCATGGCCCTGGTGGGAGGAATGAAAAGGGGCCTCCAGTCCAGTTCCCCCCCCCCCCCTGCTACATATCCCATCGCCTTGGACTGCCTCCTGCAGGTGGTCCCTGGCGCAGTTGCACCGCCTGCACGCTCGACAGCTACACCCACTGTTGCCGACAGCTCTACAAGTGTGGACGTTTCACATATCTGTCGCTGTGCATTGCCACAGTGCGAATTGCTCGCAGATCTCTGTGATTCACTACGCACTCTCCTTATCGACCCGGCGTTTGTGTGTGTGTCCCATTGCTCTTTTCCATCCGGCGACTTGCAGAATTCATCGTTACCATTCTGCTGCTGGCACCTTATCCCATCATCGCTCTCCAAGAGTTTCCATCACTGAACACGCCGGGGGGGGGGGGGAGATTTGGTCTGTTTTGGGTTTTGTTTCTGCCCTTATATGGATCGGATGGCGTGAATGGGAGTGTGGAAAACATTGAGTCTTTTTTTTCTTGGCCGTTTAGTGAGGTGGCAAGGCTCGATGAGATAGCAGCATTCGCATGTTTTTTTTCGCCTTAATTTTTTATTTCCAGCAAACCCCCCCTCGGCACCCCCTTTGTGGTGCCGTTTCGTGCCTCGGCAAGCAGTTTCCAGTCACCAGCCTCGGCCCCCGCTTTCCCGACAGACGCGAATAGGACCCCGTGACGTTGAACTGATCGCTGGCGAGGTCCAAGCTTCTTGCTCGTCTCTTCGTTTAGTTCACGATCCTCGCATCGTCAGACAACAGCCCCCCCCCTCCTCCGTCCTCTCATATTTGTCTCGTTGTTTATTTATTTTTTCATCATATAAAAATAAGTTTCACTTTGAATTCAGACATTTGGGTTTCTCTTGGGGTTTACGATCGACTCCCATTGGAGCGAAAGAAGGGATCTTGGTGGCCATCTTAAGGTACATTTGTAAGTGTGTGTATGTTTATGTGTGTATATATGTGTGGGGAGCGGTAGTGTAGTGGTTGGCGCACTGCGCTACGAACCCAGCGACCCGAGTTTGATTCCCGCTCACGGCCAACACCAGTGACGATTATCAGAATTCGGTTCTGGGCCTCCCCCTAGGTCGACTAAGCCTCAAATTAGTTCCTGGTATGGTGTGTAAACATCGCCACTAGGGAGACAAAGGCGGTCGGGCGTGGTGCTGGCCACCCACCCCCTCGTGTGCCATGCCGGCCTTCATAGGTGTTCGCTAACAGCACTTGCCCCTACTGTCTGTTAAGGCTATACGGGGGATCTTTGTGTATGTGCACGCGTGGCCTTGTGAGTTATGTATTTCCTGGTAAACGCTTACTTAATAACTTCAAATTCACTTCTGTTGCAGTATTGACAACGCTACAGTGCTGTTTAATGTGTATGGAATTATAGGGCCTTTGATAATAATTTCTTGAAATATTGTAATTCACATTTTATTTTATTATCGCATAGGTTTTAGCACAGTTTACATACTAAAACCCTTTAACCATGTCTACAGTAGTTGTAATCACTGGTCATAGCTGATTGAATATGAAACAGAACGATACCCTTTTTAGCATTTATTTTGCGGTATCACAAAGCAGCAGCAGTTATATTTATTACTATTATAAACATATATGTAACATTGCCTCTTTAAAATGTTGTTCTTCGTCCTCTTATTGCAAGGTACTTATATACGAAATCGATTTGTCGCTATTTTCTTTTCTTGTTACAAACTTTGTTCAAATGAGCAATCACAAACATTTACTTAAAACCGCCCATTTGGTGATTAATTATTTTACTTTAACTTGCCTGCAAATTTGACGCAAATAATGTTACCGTATTATCTAAAGAAATTATGAAATTAACAAAAAATTACCACTTTCCCCAAGCCTAAACGGGCATTGGCGAGTCCTCATTTCCATCGGCGGTCCTAATCCAGCTGTGGGTAACTCCACATTCTTGTGGTGTGAATCAGCCTCTCCATAAGAACAACAAAATGACAACTTCCCATCAAATATTGTTCACCTTAACGGTATTTATTTTATTGGCCCCAAAAGGGATGATGGGCTGTGTCTACCGCGGCGAGAATTTTAGCTCACAATCTCGCACGCGAGCGCTCTGCCTTTCTACCAACTGCACTCTATCCCGCTCAATAATAACCAACTAATTCAACGAATTCTCACCAGCCCCCACTGCCCAGTGCGGTGAAATATGGTCAAACAAGGCTCAAGGTGGACGTGGAAGTAACTTAACAAAAGGCATGTAAAATATTCGATGATTTTAAGAGTTAATTGAATACAATGTTAATCAGTGCCAGTGCATTATAGGCAATAGCATTCTACCATGGTTGTATTGTGAAAGGTAGTTTTCTATTTGTGTGCTTAAGGCCATGATATACTTGGGCACGTATAGAACAACTGGTCAGCAACAGTCATCACATTATTGCCGAAACTATTTTTCCATTGGCTCAACTGCACTCTGTTTCTCTACACCACTGCTCCGTCAGGTTTGCAACAGTTGCTCAAACTTAAAGTGTTTCCCGCGACCGTTACAGCAACGATTGCCCAAAAATTGCGCCTCAGTCATGGCCAGGGCTGGATTAACAGAGGGACTGCACAGCCCAGGCCTCGGATTTTGAGGCGCTGCAAGCAATGTAAAGAGGCTTTATAAAGGTTGAAACACAATCCTGCAGCGCTACAATAATTCATATTTGGTAATCTGGGAAGGAAAGCCAAAGTATCACTGTACACATTAACACCAGTTATGTCCAGAAATAGAATTTTGTACGTAGATTTAGTTTTACAATTGTATATCACATTACAAATATAAAAAGACCTGAAATAACCAAGGAAAATAGCAATGGAGTGTTTAGCATTGGGCATGAGTGGTCGCCAAAGGGCAAACAAGGAACTTAAAATACAAATAGGGAACGCAACACTACAACAGCCTCGTACTCAAACCCATTCTCTGTTTATTCACATAAAAATAAACATGTTGTTGGTTCTTTCGGTAAAGTCAAGTAGAAGGGAAATAATAAAATAATAAAAATAAAACTATCAAATTCTCACGACGTTTCAATTGCAAAAAAAAAAAAATATTGCTTTTTATTATTTCCCTTCTACGTGACTTTACCGAAAGAACCAAGAATATGAATCCCTGCAGTCACGAAAGCTTTAAATCGAAATATAAACATGTTTTGTGTCATCAGCCTGTTGGCTTTCCAGCCCGATATTATCAAGCAGCCTTTTTTTAAACGTGTAAATTATGGACTGGTTTTGACCTTCTGGGTCTCATCAGCAGAGTGAGACGTGCTAAACAAATGCTGCCATAGTCGCCCACTAAACTTAATCGAGCCCTGAAAATGAAATTTCCCACTGAAATAAGCATTGCTCTTCTCCAGTTCACAGCCCTCGGAGCCAATGGCGGAAATGCAATTTTCACGTGGTTGGGGCGAGTCTCTAATACAGTCACAGTTGGCTTCCCCACAAAATAGTTCTCATTTTATCGACCGTGCACGGATGCTGAGCTGAGTCAATCCTATTGCGAAACACTTTGCTGTACCGCAAGTCACTCATTTGGTGTTTGTGTGTGTTGGGGAGGACTAGGCCCGACTCGCTGAGCCGGCACCGCAATGATGGCTTGCGGCGCGAGCCGAGGCCACGGAATGGGAGGAGGAGGAGGAGAAGGAGGGTGGCAGGGCATGGGGCTGATGGCGGTGCCGTTCCCCGAGCACGCACGCGACGTGCTGGCCTCACTGGACGAGCTCCGCCGGGCCGCCCGGCTCTGCGACACGCAGGTGAACGTATCGGGGCAGCTCTTCCCAGCTCACCGTGCCGTCCTGGCCGCGAGCAGTGGCTACTTCCGCAAGTAAGCGAGCGAGGGAGTGAGCGAGCGAGCGCCTGAGCCGCCTCCGACGCGTCGGCACGAACCCGGCGCGAACAGAAGAGGACTTGTGGATATTAGGGCAAAAGTAGTGGCCGGGTGGCTTAAGGCTCGCGGCTAAGGTTGCTGCGTCTGATATAGAAACACTGGGATGGTATGTGGGGAGATAAGTATCTCGCAATCCCCGTAATGGGGAGAACTACATGTAAAAGCATTGTCTTGAGCAGTGTATTATTACGCAACTGTCAAAAACCAGATGTAAGTAAATTGTTCGGCGATGTGTTGGCAGTGGTGTACAACCATATATGACTAAACACTAATAAAACAGAACACTTTCGTTCATGACACTGGCTTTAAAAGAAAAATATGATAGGTGTCGTTTCGAATGACCCTTCTTCTTAGCATATACAATTTTCTATTTTATATATTTTTTTTATTTTAACACCACAGAGTTTTTGATGAATGTGTTTGTCTTTTTTACCAAAAAAACTGGATTATTTTAATGTCCCAGGAAGAGTTACAGATTTCTCAGTACACTTATCTCAAAAAGAGGACAGTCCTGGGAAAACCTAGTCAGAGCATTCAGCTGGTATGAATTAATATTGGTTCCTCTGCATATTTTTACCACCGGGAACACATACTTGATGAATGTGTATTCCTCCAAGGGGAACGGATATTCGTTCCTTCCTCCACATGAGGGTTAAGCTTTTGGTCGGGTCTTCCTTCGTAAAATACCAATTTCCCAAGAAAAATAAAAAAATAAAACCACATTGGTTAGGATGACGTTAAGTAAAATTATACCCAAAGTAAAATGAGCAACTATTTCAGGGGCAACTATGGAATGTGATCTTATTGTTTTTTACTGTACGGATAGAGACTTTTATTCAAAGAAGCTCATTTTGTTCCCAAAAATGAAGGAGGTACAAATATTTAGAAGGGGAACCAATATTTCTGAGTTTTTGTCCCTGGCAAGAAAGAATATTGGAATATTCCAACAAACATTTCTGGAGGAATTAATATTTCTCGGGAATATTTATTCTCCGACACAGTCGCTGCAAATAGCCTGCGTTTTAATCCAGAATTCAGCTGACTGATTAAACAAGGTTCTTCTGAAGCATTGTGAGATGATGGTCTCAGCCGTGTCACCAATGACAATAAAAAGACGATCACATTTAACACAGGTATCCCTCGATTTACGAACGGTCAATTTACGAAATTTCGCGTGAACGCAATTCACAAATTATGGCCACTCATCGATTAACGAAATCGAATTTCCACATTTGCGAAATTTCACTACGGCACGCGCCATGAGATCAAACAAGAAGCACCCAGGAGGCTGCATCATCTGTCCGCGACAGCATCACGGTATCCCTGCAGCCTAACAGAAACACTTCCACAATACCTTTCCGGCCATTCCAACATGGAAATCTTTTGGTGAGTTCCCTGAAAACGTTAATTATTTTGGTTTAAAAAATCATTATTATTGGAATGACTATTATAAACACACCCCTAATTTTGAGCATTAAATTAATGTTTTTTGAAGAACGCACCCCTTTCATAAATCGAGGGATGTCTGTATTTCCTTTTCAATTCATTTTACTAAACTACAGCCCTGGGAATTAAAATGTCAGTTTGACTCCAATGCGATGAACAATTCTCTGCAGAAAAATGTGTAAAAATGTGCTGCACCCCTAATTGTGTGGTTAAAATAGGTAATTTGAAGGGATTTCACACGTAGTTCTGTCAAGCCTCCTTCCGTAGGCTGTTCTCTAATGTAGAAGGTCGCACTGCTGTGCGAAAGTTCCAAAGGCACTTGGTTGAATTACATAACACCGAGAGCACAACCGGAATAAAACTGGGGGAAACCACCCCCCCCCCGCCAACCGCCTATCCACCAACCTCCCAAACGGCAAAATCAAACGTGCTAACGCTTTGCTTAGCCATGAGCATCACGCACGACGAGAGCAACGCTGCACTTGCCGACTGTGGTCGCGTGTGTTCGTGGCGGCCAGGCTCTTTGAGAACGAGGATCGTCACGGGGTGGTGCGGCTGGATTTCGTGGAGGCCGAGGCTTTCTCGCGCCTGCTCGAGTTTGCGTACACGGCCACGCTGACGGTCGACCCCGCGCGCATAACGAGCCTCCTCGAGGCGACGCACCTCCTGGAGTTTGGCCAGGTGGCCAGCGTCTGCTCGGACCTCCTGGGCGCCTCCATAGAGCTCGGCAATGGCGCGAGCGACGTCGCGGTGCCGAGGCGGGAAGACGACGACGACGGCGAAGACACCGACGACGCCCCTCCTGCCGCCAGGCCCAGGGAGGAGTGGCTCACGAGCCACGCGGTAGAACGCGCGGGGGAACGCGCGCTCCACGACGATCGTCCTCTCGACGCGCGGGCAGCGCCACCGCCGTCGACGGGGCCGCACGCACGGGAATCCGAGGCAACCGTTCAGAAGGACTGCGTCCGCGGGACCATGCTGAGCCAGCAAAGGACAAAGAAATCGAGAGGGAAAACAAAACTCGCGGCAGGCAGCGCCGACGCATCGATGGACGGTGGCGTTCGTGACAACGGCGAGGATTTGGCCTTAGACCTGAGCTCACGGCCAGGGGATAAGAAGAGGCAGGCACGCAAGCCGAAACCGGCGCTCATCCCATCATCGCAGGATCTCCTGAGTCCGGCGATTCTGCTTCAGAAGAGTGGGGATGCGATGGATGATGCTGCTGGGGCGATCCTGGAAACCGGACTGCAGATGAGCTGGGGGTACGGGCCCGAGGGGTCCTACGATGCTCCGAGGGCCCCCAAAGTGTGTCAACCGTGCCCCATCTGTAACAAGATGATCAGGGGTGCTGGGAAGTTGCCGCGTCACATTCGCACCCACACGGGAGAGCGTCCCTACCCGTGCCATCTCTGCGGAGTGCGCTTCACCAGGTGAATGATTTATTTTAACGATATAGTACGCTTCCACAGCGGTGCACCTCCGATGAGGATGATGGGTAGCTCTGTTAGATTTGAAGCTTTCGTGACTGCAAGGATTCATACTCTTAGGTTTTTTCGGAAAAGTCACGTAGGTAAAAATAAATAATAAAAATAATAGAAATAATAGAAATAAAAATATGAGATTTATTATTTTATTTCTATTATTTTTATTATTTATTTTTACATACGTGACTTTACCGAAAAAACCTAAGAGTATAGCTCTGTAATGGTGCGAAAGAAGTTAAATATGCATACGTGGGTACACGCCTGTCAGTTGATGGGCAGGACCGTGTGTGGTTGGTTCAAATGAAGGTACTCCCATATATTCAAAGATGTTTTGGCCAGCGTGGAAGAGTAGGCCAAATACCCCCTAGAGGAGTTGTTTGGAGCTCCCCCTAGTGGAGGCCCTTACGCCAGCAATGAGGTGAGTAAGAAATTGCACGGTTGCACTTTTACCGCCCTTCGCAAAGCATTGTCTTCAGTCTGTAGGTTTGCACCACGTACACGTACGACCCTTTAGTCGATCCACTGCTGGATGAGAACCTCCCAAGGTCATGCAAGGTTGCGGGGGATTATCGGGTCCGTACTTCACCGCGCTGGTCAGTGCGGCTTGGTGAAGGCGTGGAGCGTGATCGATGTGCGCTTACTTCTCTTGCTCTGCTCGTAGGCCCACAGCAGCCTACAGCAACACGCGCTGTCTAAGGTGGTCGCGTGGTAAAGCACTATCGAACCCCCGCCTAGCTTCTGGGATATGACGATATCGGGCGCATTCTGAGTTATTTGGTTCAAGGTACACACATACGGATGGTTTGTAATTTTAAAAAACTTGAAGAAACCCCGCTTTGAAACTAAAATAAAATATGTGGTTAATAGTTTGGGATATTCATTGTTTTATAATGGTAGTAAAGTTTTGTCATGACTGAAATGATATATATGTAAATATGCTGTGCACTGTCTAGTAAATGTAGAAACACTGACGTTTGTTTTCATTGTAAATATTCCTACATTATGCGTGCACTGCATGAATGTATGTCTACATTCTTCCATTGTGCATATTTCGATATTTAAGAAAAGCAACAGAAGCAACTTTACTCGTTAGTGCTGTTAGCATCACAGGACCGGGAGAAGTGAGAGTGGATTGGGGAGGCCTTCATGCAGCCAGTGGGTTTACCATGCCCGATGATGATGATCATGATTATGTTTTTAATACACGTATGCAATGTATTTCTTTTAGCATAACAGACGCTTTTAGCACGACTTTTTTGTTTCTTAAATGACAACTGTATTTACATTCGCGGTACATTTGGAAACATTTCTCATTCATTTGCTTCATTATTCTTTCATTTGGCTCTTTCTAAACACACTTCACAATTCCCAGCCGGTGCAAGAAGATCCTTTGTGCATCATTTATTCTCATCATCATATTGGATGTACTTTGTTTATTTGAGCATTAACGCAACTGATCACAGCATCGCAATCACCCATGGTCAATCCACTGCTGTATTAAGGCCTCCCCAATCTGCCAAAAGCAGATGCAACAATCCAGCTAGCCCGCCTGCACGCGAACCGACGTCATCGCTGCATCCCGTCGGTGGACCTCCTCTCTCGGACGTGTTCCATTCCCTGGGCTGCTCCCACTCCGCTATTATTCTTGACCATCGTCCCTTCTAGCGACGTCTCTGTGCTCCCACCTGTAGTCCCAACGTTGGTAGGCGTAGCGAGGAATTTTCACACTTAAATTCTAACTTAGCAATCTTTGAAATACGTAATCGACCAGGCTATGCGTTAATTGTGTGTTGACCGACTCTCTGTGTTGCATTACATTACATTTCGATATTTTGCTAGGTTATTTAATTTAATGTGTCTATCTCCCGTTCTCCTTATTTTCAAGCTTGCGTACTTTACCACCCGTCTTCCTACCCATTGACATGCAAATTGTTTCTCTAACCCCCTCCCTCTCTCCGCCCCCGCCCCCTCTCTATTTAAGGCCTCGTCACAGAGATGTTCTCTCTCTCTGTGCCTATGTGTTGCTCTCTCTCTCTATGTATCTTGGTGATATCTGTCTGCTTATATGTCTGTCTATAGTTTTCTGGTTAGATTGTTGTTGCTATTTCATTTATACCTGATGATGATTGCTTGTGTTGCAATCGAAACGTCGTATGCTATTATTTAATTTATTATTTTATCTTTATACGTGACTTTACCGAAAGAACCAAAGAGTAGGCATAGCGAGCCCAGCTCTCTCCCTTTCCCCTGCCCCAAGAGCACCGCGCCTCGGGCTTTTGTCCGAGGAATTTCTGTGCCCCCTTCCATTTGTATCGCTCGCGCTCTTGTCACGCAAGACTCTGGTGAACCGTCGAGTAACGTGGACTCGTGCGTTGTTGTTTCTGCGTTTGCCAGGCAAGACAAACTCAAGCTGCACCTGCAGAAACACGAGCGGCTCGGCAGCTGTCGCGCCGGCCGCGTGAAGCCCACGCACTACGGAACTCTGTAGTCATCGTCGGCGCCGCTTCTTGGTCTTTTGTTAAAGTCACCACCGCTTTCGGTGGTTGGGTAGAAGAGGAGCCATTTATTTACGGTCAACCGAGCGGCAGCGATGCGAATGCACTGCTGCGGATGCAATGCGACCGTGAAATGTCGGGTTTGCGACCTCTACCGCTACCTGGTGTCAAGTATTACAAATCAAACGCTGTTATAATGACCACGGCTATGAAATATTTGTTTCTGTATCATATGTAGATGTGGAGGTGATATACAGTCGTTGACTTTTGATTGCATTAATGGATTGCCTGTTTGAATATTTTTTCAAGCTCTGTACCAAAGCAGTATTTATATATATCAGAATGCAATTATCCTGTGGAACACATAACGCATTTCTTTGTGATGCTTTTAAGGGAGTTAATTATTTATGATAGCTCTGGCTGTGAACACTGTATTTGCCTATATTGTTCTTACAAGTATTTCACTGAGCAACACAGGAATGATAACAATGACCAATAATAATACACAGCCTCACTGACTCTCAAGGCTATTTTTCAGGAGGGTCCTGCAATGCATTGGGATGTTTGGCAACGTCTACTCATGATTGTCTGGAATTATTATGTTTATAATTTTACATTGCTGGAGGGAGGGGGGGGCAAATGGGCGCCACGGTGACGAGATGTTAACTACCTCGCCTGGTATGCAGGAGGTTGTGGGTTTGATCCCGACTCTGACGCCTGCTGCTGTATATTTGGAGTTTGCATGTTCTGCCCGGGGCGGTGTGGATTTTTCTCGGGGTCCCCCGGTTTTTCCCTCCACATTTAGAAACATGTGCTTCAAGTATTTGGTTGATAGACATTTCCACGCGATAAGCCACTTCGTTTAGCTATCATTTGTGGCCAGGTTGCTTCTGAGTGGGCCTCACCCGGTAAAATAAAATAGCAATTGTTAAAATAGTTTTAACTTAAAGTCCAGTGGAATGGCGGCTCAGTGGTCCACGCACTAAGCTGTCACTATGACTGGTGACCTGAGTTTGAGTCCTGATCTTGGCCAACATTGGTGGCAAGCTACATCGGAACGAGCTGTCTTCACCCCTTCTCCAACCCCACACTCTCCAGCGTTGTACATCAATGACTGGCAAGGCATTGGGGGGAGCCATTCGTCCAGCAGTGGATTGATAAATGGCTGTAAATTTTATTTGTGTATATATCTAGAAAAATAAAGTTTGTGTTCTGTTACATTCGGTAGACCTCCTTGTGCTGTCGTCAAACTCCTGTGTTACTCTCACAGAAATATCTTAAATGCTTTGACAACCCCGATCGAGCAATGAATCTAAATCTTCACATACGAAGCGTTTCATAGTATTCTACAGAGACTGTAACGTCGTGTTAAACAAATGCATATGAAAGGGCGACCACAGCGCGTGTCTTCTCTGGATTAAGGCACTTTCTCCTTGCCCAAACCACAAACAAGCACTCCAGAAGTTTATCTGCACCTCCTCTCCTCCACCGATCACCTCTCTTCATTAGCTGCCCCAAAGCGTCTTTCAACTCGTCATCCCATTTCCCCGTCTTCTTCCCAATTGAACCTCTCGGGCTATCCCACGTCCCGCTTGCCAGCAATTGTCTTACTCAACCCCGATAGTACAGGTAGGAACCTCCTGGTTAAACCAGCCCACTGGGGATTATTGTGTCCGTCCGTCGTGGATCCAAAAATGGGAGGGGTGGGGCTGGGTGGAGAGGGGAGGGTGGGGAGGGGTTGGCTGGGGAGGGTGGGACTGGGTGGGGGGTGGGAGGGGTGGGGCTGGGTGGGGAGTGGCTGGTCACCCCGTGGTGCCCTTATAAAACTCAACGTTTAACCTACTCACGCCGGCTTGTGCCCGCCCTCACAGTCGGGCATATTTGCGGAATACACCACGCCGCCGTTGACCGAGCAACCCAACGTTCCTACCAGCTCCCTCCGCAGGAATGCGTTTTATTTATTAGAAGCATCCTCCTTTGACCCTTACACATGTGTAGTAACGCTTATGACTCGTTCACACCGGAGTTGGAGGCACACTTGTTTATTTAACACCACACGTTGTGACATACACACTGAGGGGGTATCGGCCCCCTCACCCGTCTATCTGAGGACACACCTCTAGGCTAACCCTAGCCTGCCTCTGAGTCCTCCTCTAATGGGCTAGGGGAGGCTATCTTGGCCCGACACTGGTCAGTCGGGCCCGGTACCCAGAGTCCAGACCAGCACTGGCTCTGGCTCTGGTACCACGCCACTGGCTCGAGCCTGCGCGGTCCTGATAAGGACGGCGTGCCAGGGGGAGACCAGGGCTCTATCTAGGACGTCTTCCGTCTTCTCTTCTTAGCTAACACAACACTCCCGAGCCCTTCGATACATTCCCCTTTTATACCCAACCCCTCCCTGAGGGGTGGGGCCCTGGGGGATCATAATGACCGAATCGACCCCCCAGGGCGTCTGGCGCGGACGTCGCAGAGGGCACCTGCTCGTGCACACATGTAGCCCCGCCTACTGTGTTTGTTTACCATAGGCTGCCATGCATAACGGGCTCTCTCTCTAACACCCCTACATCACTCCCCCCCGCATAGCATGCAGCCGTCCCGGCTGCCAACATACAAAAATTTGACAATAAAGGTGCCTTCACCCCCTGACCGCGCGTGTGCCTCACTATTTTTGAACAATAACAGGAACCAGAACAAGAACGCAACAGCAAGATGAGAAAACAACCCGTCGCACCCCCCCCGAATAAATACGAATTCCGTAAAAAAAACAGCCTATATACAATCAGCAGGGAACCCACCACGCACACACAACACACGGTGAAGCCAACATATGTACATCCGAGGAGTGGGGAACACACCACCCACACAACATCCAATGAACACAACAGCTATGTACACATTTTCCGGCCTCACAACAGTTTGCGCATTTTAGCGCGCGTCCTTGCAGCGGGCCCCTCACACGGGGTAACCGCGTGTGGCGGACCATCAGGTGGCAATTGTCCGTCTTGGGGTGAGCATTCATCCGACTCCGCGTGACCCTCGGTATCCGCAGGAGGGGTGATTGGGCGTGAGCCCGTCACTCCTGATGCACCTGAAGGTGGCACAGCCGGCAAGGCATTAGGTGAGAGCGACGGAGACGGACCCAGCGAGTCGGCCGACCCCCCACATGCTTGGCCACGCGCGTGTGAAGTGTGATTGTGTACCGCAGAGAAGGGTTTTAACCTAGAGGGGTGCACGAACCATCGCCGCTTCCCCCACTTGATGCGCACGCACTGCGGTCGTAACACCTCCACCACTTCCACAGGGCCCCGCCACGGCCGCACCAGTTTAGAGGAGGTTGCCAGTGGCACCTGGGGGCAGTGCAGCCATGCCTTGTCCCCCGGCTTCCACTGCAGCATGTGCGCTCGACTCAATCTGAGGCGCTCATTCGCCTTCTGACGGAGGTCAGAGTTTTGCATTGCAGCATCCCGTGCCTCGGTCAATTTGTCCAGATTAAATTTAACGTGGTCAGCCAGATTAGTTTTTCCCTGCGGCACGGGGATCTGCAACTGGGCACGAACAGGCGGGTCTGGTTCTCGGCCGTACATGAGGTAAAAGGGAGAAAACCCCGTAGCTGCATGGGGTGCCATCCGGTACGCCGCCAAGACCCCCTGAATTTGTAGGTCCCAATCCGTTTGCGAGTCCGAAACTTGTTGTGATAACATGGACGTGATGGTGCGATGCAACCGTTCGACCATCCCGTCAGTTTGTGGGTGATATGGGGAGGTCCGAATTTTCTTTGTGCCCAGGAGATCACAGACTTGTCTGAGTAGTTTACCGGAAAAATTTCTGCCCTGGTCGGTCAGCAGCCTCTCCGGAGCACCTTTGTCCAGGACATAACCCTGAACAAAGGCCTCCACGATGGCTGCTGCCGACTGGTTGGCCAGAGGCCAGGCCATAGGCCAGCGTGTAAAATACTCGACACCAGTCAACAAATATCTATTCCCCCTGGGGGTGGCGGGGAATGGTCCCAAAATGTCCAGAGCGACCAGCTCGTTTATCCTGGACACTTTGATCGATTGCAAGGGCGGGTTAGACTCCCGTGCCGGCGGTTTGCGTTGTGCACATCGAGAGCATGATCCCAACAAATCCCCAACATCCCTCGTCATGCCAGGCCAATAAAAATCAAGTTGCAGCAAGGCGAGAGTCTTTTGGGTCCCCAGGTGTAGGAGGCGCTCATGAGCGGCCCATACCACCCTGCCCCGCAACCCAGTAGGGACCACCAGCCGATGTCGACGCGACTTCCCGTCCCAATGCATCAGCAGGCCTTGGCACATTTCCCATGCGTCGGAACCACCTCTTTTTCCCCCCGCCGCACCGCCAACGCGACGTCGCCACCCGAGGAGGGACACATCCTCCATCTGGAGGCGCCCCCAGTCAATGACGGGCAACCCCAACAGGGAATCTTTGCCCTGTTGTTCGATCGAATTAGTAACTACTGTATCGTCGTCGTTGGCGGCCGCCAAGACAGGAACCGATGTGTCCCCTGGAGGTCTGCAACGTCCAGACCCCAGGAGGCATGCACACTCGGAGGTGGTTGGCAAGCGCGACAGAGCGTCCGCGTTGGTGTGGCGAACGCCCTTACGGTATGTGGTTTGGAAATCGTAATCCTGGAGGACCTCCAACCATCGGGACAATTGTCCCGATGGCTGTTGAACCCTCAGGGCGTACTGCAGTGCCGCATGATCTGTGCGGACGGTGAAATGCCGACCGTACAGATATGGGCGATACTGTTGGATGAAATGGACAATTGCCAACAGTTCCCTACGGGTGACACAATATCGTTGCTCCGCTGGAGACAACACCCGACTGCCGTACGCAACCACACGTTCCACGCCGTCAACCACCTGGGAGAGCACGCCCCCAATACCCGTGTTGCTCGCATCGGTGTCGAGCAAGAATGGTTTTGAAAAATCAGGGTAAATCAGGGGAGGAGCGTTTACCAAAGCGTCCCGAAGGGAGCAAAAAGCAGCTTCCTCCTCCTGACCCCAGCAGAACCGAACCCCTTTTGATGTTAAAGCGTGTAGGGGTTTTGCTATAGTCGCAAAATTAGCGACGAAGCGTCTATAATACGACGCAAACCCAATAAAACTCCTAACCTCTCCCACTGAGGTGGGAGTCGGCCAGGAGCTTACACACTGCGTTTTGGCGGGATCGGTAGAAATACCTGAGCGTCCCACGATGTGCCCCAAATAACGCACCGACTCGCGTAACAAATGGCATTTTTGGGGCTTAAATTTCAAATTAGCAGCCCGCATCTTTAGGAAAACCGCCCGCAACCTCTGGAGATGTTCATCAAAAGTTTTGCCAAAGACAATAACGTCATCCAAATAAATCAGGCACGACTCCCATTGCAATCCAGCCAAAACCAATTCCATCAACCGCTGGAAAGTTGCCGGCGCTGAGTGTAAGCCCATCGGCAACCGGTTGAATTGAAACAGGCCGTGCGGAGTACGGAAAGCAGTTTTAGGCTTTGAATCATCGTCCAGAGGAAGCTGCCAGAATCCCGAAAGTAAGTCCAATGTGGAGAAGAATCGCGCTCCCGCCAAGGCGTCAAGCGATTCGTCCATCCGTGGGAGCGGGTATGCGTCGGCAACCGTAATTTTGTTAAGGCGCCGAAAGTCAACGCAAAACCGCAACGAACCGTCCTGCTTCTTAACCAGGACGATCGGCGCTCCCCAAGGGCTGTTGGAGGGAGAAATGATGTCGGCGGCTAGCATGTCATCAACAGCCGATTTGACATGGTCCTTTTCGGCGGGACTCAACCGAAAAGGATTCTGGCGTATTGGCGCGCTGTCACCCGTATCAATATGGTGACGCAGCAGATTAGTGCAGCCCAAATCGTATTTATCCCGACTGAAAACGTCGGAAAATTCCCTTAGTAGTGTCTTAAGACGTTGACGCTCTAAATTTGACAGGTCCGTCGATCCCGCACAAAGCGCCTCGAGCCACCCTTCATCGCTGTCCGAATGTGGTCGCGGTGCAGGGACAGCGCCGACATGACTCGCGACGGGTTCCTCACAGGGCACCGGCGTTGCGTGAGCAAGCACGGTCCCCTGTGGGACCACCACCGTCTGCGAGCCCACATTGAGGACCGCGATGAAGGGTTCTCCTTCCCCTCTCACTATGGTCTGGGCCGGGAGTAAATCAGGTCCACTGACCCCGGCCCTAGACGGTCCCAACAGAACCCCTTGAGCCCCAATGCCCTTAGCGAAGGGCCGCCGAAGTTTCAAAGGAATCAACATTTGCGCCCCCGGAGGAACGCGCACCGTTCTATCTACGAACGCCGGCACCGTCGCGAACGCCGTCCGGCTCGTAGCGGGGGATGGCAGAAACGCCATGCGTCGGCCCGATGGGAGCTCAATGCATCCCTGGTCGATTAATATCCTAATCGGCATTTTGGCCAGGAAGTCCGTCCCCAGCAGGCACGGAACCGCCAGCGAGGAGGAAACAAAAATCGGCCCAGACAATTTAATATCCCCGACACAAATTTGGGCACGAATTTGTCCGATGATGCCAAGTGAACCCCCGTTAGCAGCAAAGAATGGCACGTTAACAGGCATCAAAGGACGGCTTTGGGCAGGGAGAATGTTATAAATCAACTCCGAAATAATGGTCGCCGATGCTCCTGTATCGACCAGGATGCGCACCTCGACCCCATCGATGTGGCCCACAACGGCCGACGACCCTGACGACGCGGCTACAACCCGATGGGCCAACACGGACCACTGGCTGGGTTCAATCTGAGTACCCAGAGCGGTGCGTGTTGGTGCCATGGTACGCGATATTGGCCCCCCCTTCGCTGCGGTGTTTGAGTGTGTGACGGGCGTGTGCGTGGGCCAAGCATGAGGGGTGCCGCGACTCGCCGGATTATGATGGTGGAGCTTGTGACGAGGGCCGGCGTCCCGTTGAGGTGTCGTCCTGCGCTGCCCAGGAGAGCGGCACCCCGAGGCGACGTGGCCCCGGATGCCGCAGTTGTAACAGCGTGGAAGCGCTGGTGACGACGATGGATGTTGTAGACGGCTTGAACCGGCCCGGTCCTCCCGTACTCCCGCTCCATGCTGCCGTTGATGGTCGATGGCGCAAACCTCTTCCGCCGGGAGGGTGGCTGCAGCGACGGCACGCCCGCTCGCCGCCTTGCTGGCCTTCCGTCGTTGAGAGGACAGGTTTGCGTGGAGAAGACGGGCCGCTTGGAGGGAGCACATCTCTGCATCGTCCTGTGCGACAATGACGATGTCTAAGTCGTCCGCCAGCAAAAGTATCTTCTCTGTCACCATGGCGTCGACACCCTCGTCATCCATTCGTGGAAAGGCCTCCTTCGCCAGTGCCAGGAGGCTTGTGCGGTACGCCAGGGGCGACTCCTTCGTCCCCCGCTGGCGATCGTAAAAGAGTTGGCGACAGTCCGATGGTGGACCATATACCGCCGACAGCACCTGCATCGCCTTCCGCAGCGTGGAGCGCCTCTCCTTCGAAGCCGATGTTAGAGTGGCGAGGGCGTCGCTGTCGAGAAGTGCTGGCAGCGCGCGGAGAGCCTCGGCGTCTGTCCACTGTGCCATCTCCTGGTGAGCGAGGAAGCGCCGCTGGAAGCCGCCCCAGTCGCCATCCTCGCCCACAAATTCCTTGAGTGGAGGTAGCCGCTGATGTAAGGCAGCGGCTGCAGAGGAAGAACGCACTCCCTCGTCCGCCTCACTCAAGTCAGCGTCGGCACGAACCAGCGATGGCATCGCCGGTCGCACCCGTGGTGACGTTCCGCCCGTTGGTGGTGACGCGGCAGGTACTGTACTCCCGCCGTTGGACGCGATGCTTAGAGCGGCCACGCCCTCAACAGCAGCTGCGGCGATGGCGGGAGTTTCAAAATGTTGCTCCGTGGAAATGGCGGGAAGGCGCTGTGATCGTCGGCTGCCGTTGCCCCGTGGCGGTCCCGCAGCCCCCAGCTGCGTGATGGTGTCGAGCATGGCGGCTGCGGCGTACAGCAGCTCGGTCAGCTTCGCGTGCGCCTCCCTCAGCCCCTCCATCGACGGCTCCCCTTCCTCCAGCTGCTGTGGCGTGGATGCGCCCAGCCCCGGCTGGTCGATGGCATCTTCAGCCGTCTCGGGCCCTCCGACTGCAGTGGTGTCTTCTGCCTCTGGTACCCCGACTCGAGTCGTCCGGCGTGTATCCATGTTCGTACTTTGTTTCACTTCTGACGCCAGATGTAGTAACGCTTATGACTCGTTCACACCGGAGTTGGAGGCACACTTGTTTATTTAACACCACACGTTGTGACATACACACTGAGGGGGTATCGGCCCCCTCACCCGTCTATCTGAGGACACACCTCTAGGCTAACCCTAGCCTGCCTCTGAGTCCTCCTCTAATGGGCTAGGGGAGGCTATCTTGGCCCGACACTGGTCAGTCGGGCCCGGTACCCAGAGTCCAGACCAGCACTGGCTCTGGCTCTGGTACCACGCCACTGGCTCGAGCCTGCGCGGTCCTGATAAGGACGGCGTGCCAGGGGGAGACCAGGGCTCTATCTAGGACGTCTTCCGTCTTCTCTTCTTAGCTAACACAACACTCCCGAGCCCTTCGATACATTCCCCTTTTATACCCAACCCCTCCCTGAGGGGTGGGGCCCCGGGGGATCATAATGACCGAATCGACCCCCCAGGGCGTCTGGCGCGGACGTCGCAGAGGGCACCTGCTCGTGCACACATGTAGCCCCGCCTACTGTGTTTGTTTACCATAGGCTGCCATGCATAACGGGCTCTCTCTCTAACACCCCTACACATGTATCATGTTCGCACTGCATTTACAGTCACTGCGAAGGACTGATGATTGGGGCATAATTGTAAGGAACGATAAAGGTTTGCTATTGGTGATACAATGATGCTCAAGTCATTTGACTATGATGTAAATGTAAATACAGGATAACTTGTATCCTTGACCCTATTTCCCGCTACTCCTATTATCTCCAGGAGCTATAAGGTCAGTGCCCAATTTTTCCTATTTGTAATTATCCACACGTTTTTTTTTCCAATGGCTAAATGGAGTAAATTCGCAGATAATAGAATGCACAACTTTCGTCCCCCACATCACTGGATAAGAGGAGCGCTATATTTAAGTCCTGTATGTCGAAATCATCTGCGATGTATATGTAAAGGAGAGCCGACACAAGGTTGCAGGGGTTTCCTCTTTTACTCCTTCAGTCCACACTCGTCCGCAGCCTTCTCAATCTCGTTCTCGCCAAGATCTCTTTTCTTCCCGCCCGTTCTCTCTCTTATATCTTATCGCTTGCTCCTCCCCCTTCCCCTGTCACCGTCCCTTACGTATATATAAAATCAGCTCAAGACTCCCCCCTTAACCATAAGGTCGTACCTCTTGGGACTTCTCTCCACTTGATACAGATTTTTTTGCTGTGACAGTTTCACCTGAAGACTGAAGCTTGTGTTGCCTCCGAAACGTCGTGATTTTATTGTTTTTATTTTTTTATTAATTTTAATTTCATTTTTTACCTACGTGATTTTACCGAAAGAACTAAGAGTACAAGACTCTCCTGTTAGTCACGTGACATCTGCGTGGCCACACCCGCACCAAATCTGCCCCCTCTGCCCGCCCCCTGTGAAAACAGACGCTGCTCCAAGCAGCTTCAGTTTATGTTTGCTTCTTGCTTTCCTCTCCCCCCCTCTCGCATAATCATCCTCTCATCCCCGACGTGTACCTCATATCCTCGGCTCTGTGTCCCTCGCCGTGGTGTGCCACCAGTGAACAGTTTTATTACAATAAATTGAAATGGGGTGGAAGATTCCCACAGTTGAGATAGGGGAGAAGAGAGTGAGAGTTTGACATAAATAAACAATGACTCTGAGGTTATTCACGCTCTTCGTCAGCGTAATGTCAGAGTTTGTGTGGTACACCATCGTTACTGGGTGTGGACTATTTGTTTTCCCCGCAGAGGATGATTTCATTTTTGGAAACGATTCGCTTGGAGACCGACAGAATGAATCCAAGATGAGAACCACGTGTCGACGAGGCAGGAGGCGGGAAGGATACGTTAAAGAACGCCGTCCCGTCGTCGAGCGTGTGCGTTCGGTGTAATATTGCGTAGAAGTATTGCAATCGTGAAGTAGTATTGCATATCGCTAGAGGGGGTATTTACAAATGTTGGGAGCAGACCTGTATTTTTGGTTTTGTTTTTGCTCAAGCCACTGATGACGGCACGCTGCCCCCACTAGAGCAGCAACTTGACCAGGGTCATTTGGCCTACTCTTCCACGTTGGCCGCACGCGTTTGGACGACCCTGCCTGCCGATCGACTTAACAGCGGTGAACCAAGTGTTACAGTGAGTGCACTTGCGGACAGATAGACAAGGAGCGGAATGTCAGGAACGTGGACCGCTGTTAAGGGGCCGTCCATAAATGACGTCACGCACCTAGGGGCAGGGGGGGTCAGACATTTGTGACGATGTGTGACGAGGGGAGGGGGGTGAGAAATGTGACGTCGCATCAAAATGCGCAATTTTAAATCAATATAGACAACACGTTCTGCTTAATTAAATTGACTTTTTAATAAATGTTTTCTCCTACAACATCAGAGTGCAGCGCCACATGAAATACGCACTTTACAATGACAATAGTTTAAAGCGATTTGAAGCATGCTTTATTTTCGAAATGGAACTATGGTTTTGGGGGGGGCAGAGCTTTGTGACGTCATATTTAAGGGGGGGGGGTATGACATTTTGTGACGCCGTGTGACGAGGAGGGGGGGTCAAAAATATTCCAAAATTGCGTGACGTCATTTATGGACGGCCCCTATCGCAATTAAAGATAACTCTACTGTCTACAACGTGCTGAATGCAAAAATGAGTGATGACAAACCTCACATTTTGGAGACAGGCCAAGTTAATGTCCGTCTGGTGCAATGTCAAATGCATGCAACTTTTTCATAGAAAGCAGAATATTTCAACAGAGGTCCGTGCGATAAAGACCAGTGTGTGTGTAAGGCTATAAATATGCTTTGGCGTTAGATGTGAGATATGTAAAATACGACTCACGAGCAAGCTGCGTGAACTGTATTGAGCACTTTGTGGCTAAAGCCACAAGCAGAGGGCGCTATCTTGTGACTTACTGCTGCGTTGCGTTGTGCCTTCCAAATGTTGTCTCGTTAGATAATCTTCCCTAGGGCTTGACTCACTAGCCACAGTCACGTAGGCAGGCCTGGCGGCGGTGGGGGGAGATGGGAGAACAACTACCAGAGGCACAAATGCACAAGATGTTGTTTGTTTTACATTTGCATAAAATGTGAGTAAACATAGCGTCGATGCAGTATTGGTAATATCCTGAAATTCCGATTTAAAGCTTTCGTGACTGCAGGGATTCATCTTCTTGGTTCTTTCGGTAAAGTCACGTAGAAGGGAGATAATAAAATAATAAAAATACAACATAATAAAATACAATGTCTTTCCGACAGACCTGTTCTTCACCGGAGGACGGCTGCTTGCGTTGTGGCCGAAACGTCGTGAGAATTGTATTATTTGATTACGTTTTATTTTTATTATTTTATTATCTCCCTTCTACGTGACTTTACCGAAAGAACCAAGAAGATTAATCCTGAAATTCGTTGTAAAATGTGAAATTTAACTGATTAAAAAAAACAGATTTATTTAAAATCACGGTTGATGACAATAGGCACCCAAAGGCCCAAAGAAACGCGAAGCGGACAGGAACAAACAGCACTAACTGTCGGTGCATTAGATACGAGTCGGTGGGTTTCTTGAATTAAGTGAGGTTATTATAAGACTCAACTTGAGGAAGGGCGATGCGGAGAGAATTACAAAGTCGAACAGTGCGAGGGAGTGACAGGGAAGCGTTTGACCTGCAGTGCGGTGGGTGAACAAAATGTTTACGAGCTTTTAATGCAAGCGAAGTGTGGTGCTTTCCCGGCTACACAAGTGTAAATACAAACAAAAGTGAGCAAATATCAAATTTGCGTGATAAAGAGTGAATACTACACTGATGAGTACACGCTAAACACGATACATGGCGGAGTGCATGGCTGTTTAGCACAACTTACTGGGCTCAGTACAGTGTTACTGGTAGGAACCTCCTGGTTACACCAGCCCACAGGGGATTATTGTGTCCGTCGTGCAGGGAGGGGCTGGGTGGGAAGGGAGGGGCTGGGTGGGGAAGGGAGGGTGGGGAGGGGCTGGGTGGGGAGGGTGGGGAGGGGCTGGGTGGGGGGTGGGAGGGGTGGGGCTGGGTGGGGAGGGGTGGGGAGGGGCTGGGTGGGGAGGGCGGGGAGGGTGGGGAGGGGCTGGGTGGGAAGGGTGGGGCTGGGTGGGGGGTGGGAGGGGTGGGGCTGGGTGGGGAGGGGCTGGTCACCCCGTGGTGCCCTTATAAAACTCAACGTTTAACTTACTCACGCCGGCTTGTGCCAGCCCTCACAGTCGGGCATATTTGCGGAATACACCACGCCGCCGTTGACCCTGGCCATTGACCCTGGCCATTGAATGAGCAACCCAACGTTCCTACCAGCTCCCTCCGCAGGAATGTGTTTTAAATGCAAATGTCTGTCAAACATCGTTCCTGATTATGACACTGACATGTGAATGGGAGGTAACGCAACGAGTTGATGATTGTCCGCGTTTCTGACCCATAAATTAGAATCATCAGCAGCAACAGCCAAATGGAGTGGAGAAATCGGCTGGTGTGCGGATGCAATTGGGAGGCCTTCATGCAGTGGTGGATAGAGCATGGCTGATGTGGGTGATGATACACACATCTGTATAATACGTAGGCTCTTGCGACCAATATGATCCATAGTAGAGGGTTTTTTGGGTTAGATCGCGTAAATATATAAATGTGTCGTTAAACCCGCCACCACCTGACAGCCAATTAGTAAGGTTTTCACGTAAATAAAACATGCAAATTCGTTACTCGTACAGCACACCGGTGTGTTGGGGAGTAAATCCACAACATTTACAATTCCAGTACGTTTTGCCAGTAATTACAACCAGCATCATCAGGCGACAGCCAGATTTAAACACATCTCACGTTCTTTTTATCCACGCCCCTCCCCCATCCCTTCTGAGAATCTCATTCGCGGAACAAGTAACGATTTCAATAATTCCCTTCTTCTTGAGTTATCTTTTGATTCAATACTTTCGTGACTGCAGGAATTCATATTCTTTGGCTCTTTCGGTAAAGTCACGTAGATAGAAAAATAAAATAAAATCTAAAATAAAAATAATAAAAACAAAAAAACACTGATGTAGACTGTAGCCTGGTTCTTAATCGGAGTGAGTGTACTGGCAATCTCTAATGTAGACTGTAGCCTGGTTATTAAGTTTGGTGAGTGTACTGGTAGTCTATAATGTAGATTGTAGCCTGGTTCTTAATCTTGGTGAGTGTACTGGCAGTCTATAATGTAGACTGTAGCCTGGTTTTTAAGCTGGTGAGCGTATTGGCAATCTATAATGTAGAGTGTAGACTGTAGCAATGGTTACTAAACTGAGTGAGCGTATTGACAATCTATAATGTAGAATGTAGCAATGGTTCTTAACCTGAGTGAGCGCACTGGCTTTCTATAATGTCGACTTATTCTGGTTCTTTCAGTAATAACACTGCTGACGGTGGAGGTTGACAATAAAACACAAATCAAGTCATGACCCAAAGTGGTTGATGACATTTTTACCGAAAGAACAAAACAATATGAATTCTTGAGTTATCGTCCAATGAACGGGACTTGTCATCCTCCCAGTCTCCATCTCTCTCATGATAATACTGTGGTGGGGGTAAGCGGGGGTGGTGGGAGTTGAGAGGGGGTGGTGGGGGTTGAGTGGGGGTGGTGGGGGTTGAGAGGGGGTGGTGGGGGTTTAGAGGGGGTGGTTGGTGGGGGTTGAGACGGGGTGGTGGGGGTTTAGAGGGGGTGGTGGGGGTTGAGAGGGGGTGGTGGGGGTTTAGAGGGGGTGGTGGGGGTTGAGAGGGGGTGGTGGGGGTTGAGTGGGGGTGGTGGGGGTTGAGAGGGGGTGGTGGGGGTTGAGTGGGGGTGGTGGGGGTTGAGAGGGGGTGGTGGGGGTTGAGAGGGGGTGGTGGGGGTTGAGAGGGGGTGGTGGGGGTTGAGAGGGGGTGGTGGGGGTTGAGTGGGGGTGGTGGGGGTTGAGAGGGGGTGGTGGGGGTTTAGAGGGGGTGGTGGGGGTTGAGAGGGGGTGGTGGGGGTTGAGTGGGGGTGGTGGGGGTTGAGAGGGGGTGGTGGGGGTTTAGAGGGGGTGGTGGGGGTTGAGAGGGGGTGGTGGGGGTTGAGTGGGGGTGGTGGGGGTTGAGAGGGGGTGGTGGGGGTTTAGAGGGGGTGGTGGGGGTTGAGAGGGGGTGGTGGGGGTTTAGAGGGGGTGGTGGGGGTTGAGAGCGGGGGTGGTGGGGGTTGAGCGGGGGTGGTGGGGGTTGAGAGGGGGTGGTGGGGCGTAAGCGGGGGTGGTGGGGGTTTAGAGGGGGTGGTGGGGGTTGAGAGCGGGGGTGGTGGGGGTTGAGCGGGGGTGGTGGGGGTTTAGAGGGGGTGGTGGGGGTTGAGAGGGGGTGGTGGGGGTTTAGAGGGGGTGGTGGGGGTTGAGAGCGGGGGTGGTGGGGGTTGAGCGGGGGTGGTGGGGGTTTAGAGGGGGTGGTGGGGGTTTAGAGGGGGTGGTGGGGGTTGTGAGGGGGTGGTGGGGGTTGAGAGGGGGTAGTGGGGGTTGAGAGGGGGTGGTGAGGGTTTAGAGGGGGTGGTGGGGGGTAAGCGGGGGTGGTGGGGGTTTAGAGGGGGTGGTGGGGGTGGTGGGAGTTGAGAGGGGGTGGTGGGGGTTTAGAGGGGGTGGTGGGGGTGGTGGGGGTTGAGAGGGGGTGGTGGGGGTTGAGAGGGGGTGGTGGGGGTTGAGAGGGGGTGGTGGGGGTTTAGAGGGGGTGAGTGGGGTGGTGGGGGTTGTGTGGGGGTGGTGGGGGTTTAGAGGGGGTGGTGGGGGTTGAGAGGGGGTGGTGGGGGTTTAGAGGAGGTGGTGGGGGTGAGTGGGGTGGTGGAGGTTGAGAGGGGGTGGTTGGGGTTTAGAGGGGGTGGTGGGGGTTTAGAGGGGGTGGTGGGGGTGGTGGGGGTTGAGAGAGGGTGGTGGGGGTTGAGAGGGGGTGGTGGGGTTGAGAGGGGGTGGTGGGGGTTGAGAGGGGGTGGTGGGGGTTTAGAGGGGGTGGTGGGGGGTAAGCGGGGGTGGTGGGGGTTTAGAGGGGGTGGTGGGGTTGAGAGGGGGTGGTGGGGGTTTAGAGGGGGTGGTGGGGGGTAAGCGGGGGTGGTGGGGGTTTAGAGGGGGTGGTGGGGGTTGAGAGGGGGTGGTGGGGGTTTAGAGGGGGTGGTGGGGGTTGAGAGGGGGTGGTGGGGGTTGAGAGGGGGTGGTGGGGGTTGAGAGGGGGTGGTGGGGGTTGAGAGGGGGTGGTGGGGGTTTAGAGGGGGTGGTGGGGGTGGTGGGGGTTGAGAGGGGGTGGTGGGGGTTGAGAGGGTGTGGTGGGGGTTTAGAGGGGGTGGTGGGGGTGAGTGGGGTGGTGGAGGTTGAGAGGGGGTGGTGGGGGTTGAGAGGGGGTGGTGGGGGTTGAGAGGGGATGGTGGGGGTTGAGAGGGGGTGGTGGTGTTTGAGAGAGAGTGGTGGTGTCAATGTGCTTGTGCATATTCAGGACGCACCTCCCACCACCCCCCCAAAAAACGCATTTGGAGGGAAGGAACAAATGGCTCATTGTGTGAGTTCGGTAATCCCAGAAGAGTGGACAAGCCACACCGCGCAGCACTCGATTGCTTGGCAGCCAGCCCCGGCTCTTGTCGGTGACATATTCTTACCTCCTGCGCGTGCTTGCTCGCACAGTGGGCCAATCGCGGCGCCACCGATTGAGCAACAATGACCCTCGCTCGGTGCAAAATGGGAGCGTAAGAATGTGGCCGTGGCTTTTTGTTGTTGTTGTAGCGCAAAACCGACGTGGATTAACAGAACAAACTCTTACCGACTGGATCACGGTGAACACACAGCCAAGGGTCCCAAATCGACGCTGGCATCAGCGGGGCGCGGCATGGGTGGGCCGTCATATCGCTGCAGAATGTCACCACACATACCTGTCCCGCACCTCCGATTATCACGGCTGGCTACGTACGGTGCGAAAGAAGTCCGACATGTCTGCATGTGCGTGTGTGTACAGAGTACTTCTTGGTGTGGGTGCGTAAACATCACCACTGAGGAGACAAAGGCGGCCGGGCGTGGTGTTGGTCACCCATCTCCTCGTGTGGCGGTGCTGGACATAATGGATGCTCGCGAACAGCACTTGCAGTGCTGCGGTCAAATGCTGTCAGGTGTTTTATGACTTCCTTTTGTGCAACATTCACTGCCATGAATACAGTGCTACAGTGAAATACAATTGAAGTAGAAATCTCCCAAAGTCCTTAATTTCATTTAATAAGTTAAGAAAAAATTCTTTATGTGCTACATTTCCGAATTAAATGTACACTCACACAATACAACGTTAATTTACATCTTTAATATTACAGCTTCCATCCTAGGACGGGCTAACAAGCTAGTATGGGGAATATTTGTCATGCAAATGCCAACGATTCCCCACGTGCAGATTGTCAGGGCAAGGGCCGTTCACGAGCACTAGTTGAGTTCTGAATGGCGCACAAAGCGGTGGTGGTGACGAGCACCACGACCCTTTGATCTCCCCCAGTGTCACTGTGTACAGGTAAAGCTCCTTTGAAGACGCGACCTGGCCACAAATGATAGCTCAAAGAAGTGGCTTATGTGGAAATGTATAGCAGCCAAGAATTATAAACGCACGCTCATTCTACATGTGGAGGGAAAACCCGGGGGACCCGGAGAAAACTCCACGCGACCACGTGGACAGAGATACGCAAACTTCAAATATATAGCATGCGTTAGGGTCGGGATCGTGCCCACGACCTCCTGCATACCAGGCCATCGTGTCGAGATGTAGCAAGCTGCAGCTGCAGATAACAAAAACTAAAACAGATTAACTAATTATAATTGCATTTTGGTAGTGTTTTACTGTCACCGTCTGATGAAAGGAAAACGGATTCTTTAATCTCACGATACACGCATAGCGTGTAAGGGGCCGTCCATAAATGACGTCACGCAATTTTGGACGATTTTTGACCGCCCTCCCCCTTCGTCACACGGCGTCACAAAAAGTCAGACCCCCCTTAAATATGACGTCACAAAGCTCTGCCCCCCCAAAAAAAATTAAACATGCTTCAAATCGCTTTAAACTATTATCATTGTAGTGCGTATTTAATGTGGCGCTGCACTCTTATGTTGTAGGAGGAAACATTTATTAAAAACTCTATTTAATTAAGTAGAACGTGTGTTCTACATTTATTTAAAGTTGCGCATTTTTATGTGACGTCACATTTCTCAACCCCCCCCCCCATGTCACACATCGTCACAAATGTGTGACCCCCCCCCAGGTGCGTGACGTCATTTATGGACGGCCCCTAAGGATGCGCGTTTGTTTTTATCGGTATGCGCTCGGATGACGGGGTCCGCATAACAACTGCGGCCACTAGAGGCCGCTACATTCACCAGCACCGCACTGTTTTTCTTATGATTCTTACATCGAACCCCCACCAATGCGAGATTAATTGAAGTGCGCGTGTTAATGGAGAGAGCATTGGTACTATATATAGTTAGCTAGCCACTGCGCTGTGAACCCGGCTAGCCAATCGTTGTTCGATTCCAGGCCACAGTCAGCATCAGTGGTGCGTAATGTCTGAACCAGTCCCGGAGACCTTTCATCAACTCCGCACTGATCGGCGTGGATAAGTTTGGGCAAACAACCCCCATAATCAATACGACGTGCGCAATACGTTATTCAGCAGTAGGTTGACAAACGAAAATCATAATATTCATAAAATAATACATTCCGTTATATCGATTTTAGATGCTTGTAAATAGCACCATCTATTTGTGGTCGGCTGTATGGATCAGGTTACGTGTGTGTATGCTGAATAATAAATACATGTTGGAAGCAATTAATATATTTTAAGTTATCATCCTTGCATTAGAAAATAATCGAGCAGTTAATATTTAGTTTAATATCTATTACAGTGAATATTGAACTGAAGCTTGACTTAAAGAAATGTAATCGCAAATCAAATCTCAATATCTGTCAAAAAAATTGCAATTAGATATTTTCCCCAAATTGTTCAGCCCTAGTCCGTAGTTTGTCATTTTAAAGCCGTGCGAGTTAAACGAATGGAACGTGTTCCCCGAGAGGACGTCGTTCTATCGAGGAGATGGAGCGATGAGATCAGCTCGTGTGCTGGTGCTCGTTGGAATCTTAATGGGTAGGATTGCGAGAGACGACGGCGGCCTGGGGAAGTCTTCATCCATGGACTGACGATGGCTGATGCAGCTGCTGACGATGATAACTTAAAAGAGACATTGGGTTGAGATGTTTTTCTTTCTCAACGAACACTGCCCTCCACTGCACTCCACCCAGCAATTCTTGAGAATGTGGAGGAATTGGTGAAATTCCATTAAATCATGTTTACATGCAGTGATGTATATATATATGTGTCGCCACATTCGATAAGATCTGACGTATGATTGTGTATGCATCGTGTGTAATTTGCAAGGAAGTATTGAGTAATTCTTACTGTGATTATGAAAAATAAGAATAGGTTTTACCCTTTCTGGCAATAAAACAGGCGTTAAGATGTCCAAATACTGTAGATACCTTTGCAAGGAATCAAGTCTGCATTAACCACACACGTACTTGTGGTGAACATGCAAACAAAACATGCTCTGATTATAACACGTGGCATTGTGTTTGAAACTGATTGGCCTACACCAGAGACAGCCTTCTTTATGGCCTAGTCTCACCAGTGTCAGACCAGAGGACGCCATGTTTGTTTTCGTGTTATTTCTTATAAATTACAGTCCTGAATGTGGGCAGCGATGGCGTAACAGACCGCACAATGGCATTTTCTTGCTATTTATTATTTACATCCACGCGTGCACGTTTAAATGTGTCCATAACTACCTTTATTACAATTAGAACCCCTTTGTCAGTCGACCGCTGAAGAAGTTGCCCTCTCCACGTGGTGTCGGTCACGAGGGGCATGATGAAGAAATAAGAATAGATTTTTACCCTTTATGGCAATAAAAACAAGTGTTAAGACGTTCAAACACTAAATAGATACCTTTTGCAAGGCATCAAGTCTGCAATAAGCACACGTGTGGCAACGCATGGAGACAAACATTCTCTGCAAATGTATGCATTGTCTTTGAAACTGATTGGTGTAGAGATTGACTTACAGCAGAGACAGTCTTCTCTATGGCCTTGTCTCACCGGTGTTGGACCAGAGAACGCCAAACGGATACTGGCAAAAACGTCCCATGGATGCATGGGGGGGGGGGGGTGACTCGCACCACCACACTAATCAGTCGCTTGGTTGAAGACACTAAATAATTGGCTCATTTCAATTGGCTAAGTACCCTTTCAGATATTACGTACTCCCCACTCGGGGCCACTGGGTTCACAATGTACACACGTTTATCCACTTGCTTCATGATTGTTACTGAGAAATAATTTTACAAAAAGTATGTTTTCTAGATTTTGTATTGTTAGAGGGGGTTATTACGTGGGGTTTATTTCTTTATTTAACGTGTAGACCACGGGGAGCGCCGAGCACATTTGCATGTGTTTAGTTCACAAAGATCTTTTGAACATGGCAATTTGGCAACTTCATTCACGATTGAGCCAGCTTTAACGCGGCTTACAATGCCTCATGTAGGGGGCCCTGAAAGAACACAGAATAAGCGTATGGCACTCATGAAAGGACCTTAATCCTACATGCATAATTAAATTATTTATCCAGGAAATCCTCACCGCTTCTGAAGACTTATTTGCAGGAGGGTCCTGCATTGGGACATTTGAAAATGAATAGAAGGAATGATTCGTATGTGAGTTCAAAATCGAAGGTGTCGGAGAAACCCCACGTCTACGGTGGCTACCAGTCAAAGATTCACACGTGAAATGGCTGTTGAGGGGGATATTCTTCACAATGTGATAAAAGCACCGGAGTTGGTGGAGATGCCAGCTGTAAACATTTCACTACAGATTGAGAGCAGTGAATAACGACCAGGCCGTGTGCTCTGTAGTGCAGCTGTTAAGGTCAGCATGACACAAGAGGACCACATTTGGTACTGACTTGGTTTATAGTTTTTTATTGCAAAATGGGAACAACTTTTTTTTACGGTAGAATTAACCCTTTATAATTCATTGAGATAAACATGTTTACACATCCCTCATATTCTGTTTAATAAATGCATTTAGGACAGAGTAAATAGGTTTAAGACAATAATTAATAACACTTGACAAATTCCATCCAAGCACCGAAAATTGGTAAAAACAATGCATTACTCACAGCGCACATAGCCACAAGTGTACATCATTTAAACGAGAAACAATCGATTTATCAAACGGAAAGTGCTCAACTTTAATAATAAAAACTGAAATTGTAATTTGATAGTTTGAACGAAGGCTCATACTCCTTCATGGAAACCCGAACAAACATCCAATTCAGTTCTTAAGAAATAATTTAATGTGGACTATCATTCTGCACCGAACAGTTAACGTGAATTGTACTACTGTGTATGAAGTTCCAGTTATTGCATTATGGTGGCAATGAGTGTGTGAAACATTGGAGTTGTCATTGATCCTGAGCTCTCGTTCTCTTTCCACATTTCTCATCTCTGCAGGACCTCCTATCAATCAACCAATCTTTATTTTATGTTCCAATATCGCCCTAAAAAAATTAGGCATCAGTGCACGCTACAATGGAACGGAAACTGAACAGGGGCATACACATCTCATACATCCGTCATTGCTTTACCCCAACTGCTGCTGCTGAGACTGACCCGCAGCCTTCATCAAATTCCGACTCAACTATTGCAACTCTCTCCACTCCAGTGTTCCCAAATTCCTCATCTCCAAACTCAATATGATTCAAAATGCTGCTGCCAGACTTCTCACCCGCACCCATATATGAGACCGCATCACCCAAGTATTGGACTTTAGTCACTTCACTGGCTTCCAATACAATCCCGGATCAATTTCAAAATGACACTCATCATCATCAGGATCCTCCATGGACTTTATCTTGTCTCTACCTCTCCCCTCTCATCTCACTCTACTCCCCTCAATTACAACCAAGGCTTTCTGTGGAAGCCCTCAGTCAAACTTTTCTCATGCTCCTCTCCTGCCCACATGGTCTGGAACTCCCTTTCCACAGGCATCAATTACGTGAACTCCCTGCCCCCTGCTCAAGTCCATGCAGGCGGTGACATTCAGATTTATAATCGCTTCTATTCAAACAGTCATACGCAAGTAGATTTAGATACGAGGTTTGTGTACACATTAAAGTCGCATTGTAATTGTATTGCAATGTGATTGCGCATCAGAGATGTCCACAGAGGGGTCTGTTTCATCTCTCCTCTTGGCAGAGGCGGTGATATATGCTGCGTGGCTTACAACACGTATCCGCTTTAGTCACTTCACATCTCGGCTGATGTTGAGCTAAGCTTGGGAAAGTTTACGATGCGCATAGTTCATGTTTGTTCAAGGAACGTACCTTCGTCAACAACAATACATGAAGCAAAACACATCAGAGAGCTATGAAACAGAATCACCCACCCAACTGTAAACGATAGAGGATGCTTATCTGTCAGTGTATAAAGTAAATGATTAGCATATGGAACAGACAGGCACAGAGCCCAGTGTCTGGTTAATGGCAGACGGTGGACGTGTGTGCATTTCGGTGTCTGTGCGTGAGCAGAGTGGTAGTGGAGTGGTAAGTGCTATGAACCCGCTGCCCTGAGTTACATTTCTAGCCACGGCTAGCATAAGTGGCGAAAATGTGAACCAGTCCTGGGCCTCTCCGACGTTGATCTGCCGAGACAATTCCAACAATGAGCTCTGTACATAGACAATGGACCATGTGTTTATTGTTGGAATGTACCATGCATCGAACATTTGAATAAATAAAAGTTAAACAAAAAATTAGCACTGTACTCGCATGGTGTAAGGTGTAAACATCACTACTAGGGAGACAAAGGCGGGTGGGCATAGTGCTGCCTGTATGGGGTGCATCTTTGTAAAGGCTTCCTAACAGGACTTGCTCCAACAGCCTATGCATACTATTCGGGATCTCTTTCTTTAGTGTGTGAGAGATATTGACTGAGAGGGGTTTATCTAACACTTACAGGTGTCTGAAAATAATTGGAGCCTGCCTCTTGTGCAACAAACCGTCACCTGGGTTTAGTGTTTTGGCCGTGGATAACATCAGTGGCAAATGGTATCTTAAGCCTGTCCTTGGCGTTCCCAAAAGATGACATCAGAAACTCTTGGCCAAAGCAATTGAATGGCTAAATCACTGAAAACGGAATCACTAATAGTTTATCTTCATTGGCCATATAAAAAAATACATCCGTGCAACAACAACAAAAACCTGAATAGGATGATTTTAGTTCGCACTTTTATGGGTTTAAAACACTTTGATATTTCAACGGGGGGGGGGGGGTAATGCCAGATACGACTATGGGACCCCCTCCTTTCTCCCGAATCATTTTTACTGCAATGTCCAGGGATGTTTTCATTCGTATACAATAATATGTAGGCTATAAATATATATAATTTTAGATCCACCGGTGTATTGAGTTCAGAGGAAGACAGTCTCAGTGACAGAATTAATACAGAAGATTTAACGGTACAATACTCACAATTAAGTTATCATGCGTTTTGCTTTCATGTGCACATCAGTTAGCAAAACATCCTAGTGTTCAGTAACAAACATCAGCATTGCTCTTATATTTTACGCTTTGCATTTTTCAGAAATATTTTTTTTACTTGTAAAAAACATATTTTGGCATTTATGTTTCATTATTGTAATATTCTTTTAAAAATACATTTTATTCACATTTTTGTACTTGTTTATCCGCAGATTCGGGCCCCCCTTGTGGCCGACTGGGCCCCTATGCGTCGCATAACGTTGCCACATACCCCACAGTTGTGCCCCTGATAATCCATTGGTAATCCTTGGACGGTTTATTCCAGCTACCTCCCTGACTCGCGGGCAAGGGCGATTCGTACAATCCACAGTAATGCGTGAGCGTGGCCAGTGGGAGGCGTTAGATTGATCTGTCTGAGCGTGAGATCAGATTTAGCAGTTGGGCAATCGATGAGTAAGTAGCAGAGGTGTGGACTCGAGTCATGTGACTTGGACTCGAGTCAGACTCGAGTCATGAATTTGATGACTTGCGACTCGACTTGGACTTGCATAACAATGACTTTGTCCCACCTATGAGATGTGGACTCGAGTCATGTGACTTGGACTCGAGTCAGACTCGAGTCATGAATTTGATGACTTGCGACTCGACTTGGACTTGCATAACAATGACTTTGTCCCACCTATGAGATGTGGACTCGAGTCATGTGACTTGGACTCGAGTCAGACTCGAGTCATGAATTTGATGACTTGCGACTCGACTTGGACTTGCATAACAATGACTTTGTCCCACCTATGAGATGTGGACTCGAGTCATGTGACTTGGACTCGAGTCAGACTCGAGTCATGAATTTGATGACTTGCGACTCGACTTGGACTTGCATAACAATGACTTTGTCCCACCTCTGGTAAGTAGGCTTCTATTCTATTACGCACGATGGCAGCAATACGTGCAGGAGCTAAAAGGCAATGTCGACGTCTGCAAGCCACGACGATAGAATTGTTTTTTTCAAGTGGCCATCACTCCGCACTCTAGTGACATCACTGCCGGGGTCAATCGCCTATAGGATTTCCCGGATGATAAGACGCACTAGTTTCCCCCCTGTTCAGTATTTTAAAACAATAGTTGTGGGGGGTGCGTCTTAAAATGCGGTAAGTGTGTGATATCAGATTCGTAATTTGTATGTGTGTATGTGATATCAGATTGGTAGTTTTATTTTTTATTCGTACCGCGCACACGTTTAGGGGCGCGTCTTACTTTCCCGATCATTTATCATCCGGAGAAAGCAGGTACAGGTTCTTGGAATGAGACCAATTACATTCGTGCGCTCTCAACTTTGATTTTAAAATACTATTTTGTCCTTATCATTCAGCACATTGCAAACTCGTGCATCACGTCCCAAGGGCACACATGGCCGAATTTCTAAGTGCTTATCTATAAAATAATGGATATCAATAGTTTGGAATTGTGTCTCTCTCCTTCACCGGGATGAAGTGGTGGGGTGGTGGTGCGGGTGTAATCACCTCGGTCGCTTTTTACAAAAAACACCAAATCTCACGTGCGTGAGAGTGTGAGAGCCCCTCCCTCCACACCGAATGCGTGAGACGAGAGAGGTCTTGCATAGACAACAGTAAGAGTGCGGATACGCACAGGCAACCGACACGCAGCGCTAATGTGACGGCAGGGTTAGGGGTTGTCGGCTGCTTGTGGAAAGCCATCATCCACCAGTGAATTCGCCATGGTTGATGATGATTGTTTGTAACCCCCTGCCAAACGGACTATCTTGTGGCCATCTGCCGACACATGGCATATAACTGCAGTACGGAGGGAACATAGCCCATCGTGTCTATATTTACGACTTTAAGTGGTGTTGCTTTTACGTTTCCCGTGTCAGGCGAGTTCGCGTGCACAGCATGTGTCGTCAATGTTGCGTACGTGTGTGTGTGGGATATGTGGGAAGCGGCGCTATGAATCCGGCATCCCGAGTTCGATCCCCGCTCACGGCCAACACCAGTGGCGATTACCTGAGCCAGTCCTGGGCCTCCCCTAGGTCGGCTCAGCCTCAAATGAGTACCCGGTGCGGTGTGTCAATATCGCCACTCGGGAGACAAAGGCGGCCCGCGCGCGGTGCTAGCCACCCTCTCGTTTGCCATTCCAGCCTTCATAGGTGTTCGATAACAGCCCTAACTCGCCTTAGCAGTCTGTTAAAGGCTACACGGGGGATATTTGTACGTGAATGTGGTGATGCAGTGGTTATCTCACTGCGTTGCGAACCCATTCTTCCGAGTTTAATTCCCAGCTGTGGCTAATAAAATCATTGACGTCGTATCAGAAGTGGTCTCGGACTTCCCCGTAGATCGCCTCAACCTTAAAAGTCTACCTATCGTGGTGAAAACAACATCAGCATTGGTGTTGCGGTGTAAGGGGCATGGTGTTAGTCACGCCATGCCTCCCGTGCCGGTTAACGTAACTTGATTACAACTATATGGGCGATCTTTGTGTGGGTACGCGTGGGTGGGTGTGAGTGTGTCCGTGAGTCACATGCATAAACACGCGTGCGTGTTTACACTGGCGTTAATAGCTTCTCGCTAACAGCACACAGCCCAGCTACGAGGTGGAACTTTTTGCGTGAGTTGGGCGTAACGCAGGTAAAGATGAGCCTGGGTCTCAATAAACATGCAACCTTGGCCCGACGTTCGTTGACGTTGGGCCAACTGCATGGCCAAATGTTGGTTGACCTTGGTCCAAAGTTGGTCTAAGGGGCCGTCCATAAATGACGTCACGCACCTAGGGGGAGGGGGGGGGGGGTCAGACATTTGTGACGATGTGTGACGAGGGGAGGGGGGGTTTGAGAAATGTGACGTCACATCAAAATGCGCAACTTTAAATGAATATAGACAACACGTTCTACTTAATTAAATATACTTTTTTTTTTATAAATGTGTTCTCCTACAACATCAGAGTGCAGCGCCACATTAAATACGCACTACAATGACAATTGTTAAAGCGATTTGAAGCACGTTTTATTTGGGGGGGGGGCAGAGCTTTGTGACGTCATATTTGAGGGGGGGGGGTCTGACTTTTTGTGACGCCGTGTGACGAGGGGGGGGTCAAAAATCGTCCAAAATCCCAAAATCGCGTGACGTCATTTATGGACGGCCCCTAACGTTGCTTGTTTACTGGGATGAGTGACCACCAACCATGAGCATACAACAGATGTAATGGGCGTTTCGGGCATAAGAGGGCAGTGCATCACAATTCACTGTTCTGCACGCTACATCCCACTCCATTTCACAAGCGTGGCCACTGACGTATGATAACAAACAAACAAAATATCCCTCACGGCCGCGAAAGGCTTGGGGAAGCCCTTCATTTAATATCAGAATCCGAATATTTATTCATATACAGCGGGAATACGATGGGGCGGGTTAGAAAGGTAACAGCAAACAATTCAAAAACATGGTACAGTGAGCGAGGATAATCACGATAACACAGGAGTGGATTGGCAAATAGGGCTGTGCCAATTGTTTCACTGAAGATGGTCAACTCAATTAAAGACCACTTGGGTAAGCAGTGCTACCGGGGTCAATTGCCTGCCCGCCCGTGTGCCCCCTTGGCATGAGCCATCACGCGAGTTCTTGCGAGGAACGCCGCGATATGGCGATACGGCGATATATATCTTACGATATAAGTTCCACGATACTCGTGCAGCTCCTTTCGTTAACATAGTTATATCGTGATGATCTTCGCTCACTACATATATATATTTTTTATATATTATATCCAAATTGTGCATTTGTTTATGCACTAACACACACATTGGCTTTGTAAATTAACTTTAAAATACGTCTTCATTCATCCTGGGAGTAGAGCAAAGCACAACTACATCCAGAAATACGCACACCTCCGATATAAACACACTTATGATACCAAACACGCTTCCTATACGATCTGTACACTTCTGATATAAGCACAGTGTGTGTGTGTGGGGGTGCATGCGTGGGTGGTGAGCGCGCACTGCGCTACGAAACCGGTGACCCGAGTTCGACTCCTGCTCATGGCCAACATCGGTGACAAATATCTAAGCCGGTCCCTACCGACCCTCGACCCCACGCGGAGGTCGACTCAGCCTCAAATTAGTACCGAGTGCCATGCAAAAACATCAGCAATGGGGAAACAAATGCGGCCGGAGGTGGTGCTGACCAACCACCCCTCCTCGTGTGCCGTGCCGCCCTTAATAGGTGCTCGCTAACACATAACTCTCCGACAGTCTGTTGAAGCTATAGGGGAGGGGTGGGATGTTTGTGTGTGTCACAAGGGTGGCATGGTGCTGCAGGCCACCCGGACCTTAATAGGTGCTCGCTAACACTTTGCCCCAACAGAGCCTCTTTAGGTGGGTGGGGGGACACCAGTGACGATTATTTGAACCGGTCCTGGGCCTCCCCTAGGTCGACTCAGCCTCAAAATAGTACCTGGTGCGATGTGTAAATATCGCCACTTGGGGAGACAAAGGCGGCCGGGCGTGGTGTTGGCCACCCACCCCCTCGTGTGCCGTGCCGGCCTTTTTAAATGCTCGCTAACAGCACTTGTCCCTACAGTCTGTTAAGGCTATACGGGGGATCTTTGTCTTTATGAGTGTGTGTTGGGTGAGCGTAGCGGTCAGCTGCGAACCCGGCGAACCCAAGTTCGATCCCCCCCACCCCCCTAAAATTGAACTCGGCCTCAAACGAGTATCTGTTGTGTGTGAACATCGCTGCTCGCTCAAAGAGCACTTTCCCCATCAGCCCGCCAGAGGCTACACGGGGGACCTTTGCCTCTTGGACGCGCTCTCCGAGTGTTGATGTGCCGCGTGTGATGTCGTGGTGTTGTTGTGTCTGCGCCCACGCACACTCTCACACACAGACTCACATTCACTCACTCACACACACTCACTCACACACTCTCACACACACACTCTCTCACACACTCACACACACTCACATACACTCACACACTCTCACACACATACTCACACACTCACTCAAACACTCTCACACACACACTCTCTCACACACTCACACACACTCACACACTCTCACACACACACACACTCTCACACACACACTCACACACACACTCACTCACACACACTCACACACTCTCACACTCTCACACACTCACACACACTCACTCACACACTCACACTCTCACACACTCACACACTCTCACTCACACACTCACACACACTCACACTCACTCACTCACACGCACACACTCTCACACACTCACACACTCTCACACACTCTCCTCTCTCTTTCACTCTCACACACTCACTCACACTCTCACACACACTCACTCTCACTCACACACTCACACACACACTCACACACTCACTCTCACACACACTCACACACACTCACACACACTCACACACACACTCACACACACACGCACACACTCACACACTCACACACACTCTCACACACACACTCACGCACACACACACTCACACACACTCACTCACACACTCTCACACTCACTCACACACATACTCACTGTCACACTCTCACACTCACTCACACACACTCACACACTCACTCTCACACACTCACACACACTCACTCACTCACACTCACTCACACTCACTCACACACACACTCTCACTCACTCACACACTCACACACACTCACGCACACACTCACACACACGCACACACTCACACACTCACACACACTCTCACACACTCACGCACACACACACACTCACACACACTCTCACACACACTCACTCACACACTCTCACACTCACTCACACACATACTCACTGTCACACTCTCACACTCACTCACACACACTCACACACTCACTCTCACACACTCACTCACACACACTCACTCACACTCACTCACACTCACTCACACACACACTCTCACTCACTCACACACTCTCACACACACTCACACACTCTCACACACACTCACACACACTCATACACTCTCACACACACACTCACTCACACACTCACACACACACTCTCCTCTCACACAATCACACTCTCTCACACACTCTCCTCTATCTCACTCACACACTCTCTCACACAATCACACACACTCTCACACACACACACTCTCACACACACTCACACACACTCATACACTCTCACACTCACTCTCTCTTCTCTCTCCTCTCCTCCCCCTGCTACTGCTTCCCTGCTGGAGCCCTGGGGCAGGGGGGGGCAGGGGGGGGGGCAGGCGGGGCCGGTCGGCACGAGCCTCGCGGTCGTCATCGCAACGCGGCGCTCACTGCGAGCGGCCGCAGGCGGAGAGGAGCCGCACAGCGAGCGAGGCAGCGAGCGCTCGGCACGCAAACTCATCAGTCTCCTTCGTCTCATTCTCCTCCTTCTTTAGTCGGCTATCCTGCGCTCGGATATCCTGCGTACATATTGCTGCTGCTGCTGATGATGATCCTATAGAGACTATAGTATAGACGCAGGCAGTACAGCTAGAGTGTGTGTGCCTATTGCTGCTGATCCTATAGACAGGCAGTACAGCTCTCACGTGTGTGCCTATTTCTGCTGCTGCTGCTGATCCTATAGAGTCTATAGTATAGACGCAGGCAGTACAGCTAGAGTGTGTGCCTATTGCTGCTGATGATCCTATAGAGTCTATAGTATAGACGCAGGCAGTACAGCTAGAGTGTGTGCCTACTGCTGCTGATGATCCTATAGAGTCTATAGTATAGACGCAGGCAGTACAGCTAGAGTGTGTGCCTACTGCTGCTGATGATCCTATAGAGTCTATAGTATAGACGCAGGAGTCAGCACAAGCTCTGCACAGTCCCAGGTCAAGCGCAGAGTGCAGCCCGGACAGTCTTCTTCCACTGCTCGTCTGAACACGCACCACCTCTTTAGAAAGGGGGTTTATCTCTCCATCAGACAGACAGGACAGGCGGACTCCTGGATAGGCAATACAGGCAGAGGAGACGAGGCAAAACAAGAATAATAATTATAATAAGAGCAAGAAAAGGGGACGGGCAGGGGGGTGGTGGGGGAAGTCCTTTCCCAGTTTTGTTTTAGTTTTTTTTATTTCTCTTGCGAGTGTCCCAGAGAGTTGCGCGTGTGGATAAGGAAGAGGAGAAGCAGCAGAGAGAGAGAGAGAGCAGAGGGAGGGGAAAGAGAGTGGGTAGACACCGAGCAAGCCCAGAGAACAGGACCCACGAAAAAAAACCCATACAACACACACACAGAGAGAGAAGAGAGAGCAAAGGCAGGCAAGCAGGCAAGGCAGCAATGTCGTCCATTTTGCCATTCACGCCGCCCATCGTGAAGCGTCTCCTGAGCTGGAAGAAGGGCGAAGTGCAGAGCAGCCAGGAGGAGAAATGGTGCGAGAAAGCCGTGAAGAGCTTGGTGAAGAGGCTCAAGAAGACTGGGCAGCTGGACGAGTTGGAGAAAGCCATCACGTCGCAGACGAGCGCGACCAAATGCATCACCATCCCCAGGTATTTGAGGAAATCGAGTCCGCTACTCGCTGGCCGTCGACGTCGTCGTGGAGTTTAATTGGGGGTTTGTGTACGGGCAAGTTTTTGTTTCCCTGGGTGGTTTTAGTAGCTCGCCACGAATTCGTGTTTTATATGTGGGTTTTTGTTTGTTGCAAGTCGATCTGGTTTGAAATAACAGTCCAAGCATTCTAGCGGTGGGGTGGTTGTGGAGGTGGGGAGTGCTGGTGGACATGACAGATTACCATGTTGGAAAGTTCGTCCACATGTCCAGGAACTGCTGCTGCTGTGCCTTATTAGCCTTTTGCTCCGTCTTGTTAGGAGGCTTCTCTGCTATTTCTGTGACTCAAACTCTGCCTTGCCGAAAGAGAGAGACTGTTAAGTTTCAAATGGGCTGTCTCAGACGCATGCTGCTACGAAACGGGACCTCGGTAAACTCTCTGCATCCACCTAACCAATTGCTGCATTATCTTTGTACCAATTAATGCGTAGTACCAATTAATGCGTGGGTCTCCTTCAGTGCCCGGCTGGACTCATTCCTCCTGTATCAAGATGGTAACGTCGATGTTGTTGTTGGTGGTGTTGTTGTTGAGAGATTGTTGTATACTGCATTGTTATCGTTGGCCACCCTCCTTATAACGGTCCGAGTGTGTTTTTTGCACATCCTTCAGCCCATTGTTCAACTCGCACAAAGGCAAACGCAAAGATTATATTTATAATCCCCCTTATAGCCTTTCACAGACTGTTGGGACGAGCGCCGTTCGCGAGCACTTTTCAAGGCCCGCACGGCACAAGATGGGGTGGGGTGACCAGCACGACGCCCGCCCGGCCGCCTTTGTCTTCCCATTGCTTTTGCTCACACATACGTACTCCTATGAGGCCGAGCCGACCTAGGGGAGGCCCGGGACCGGTTCAGATATTCGTCACTGTGTTATTGGTCGTGAGCGGAAATTGAACGTGCACCAAATCACTCCACTATCGTTGCCCACGTAGTCAAAGACTCCACGTATGCCGTGTAGCCTTTAACAGACTGTCGGGGTAAAGCTTGGGTGGCCAACACCACGTCCGACCGCCTTTGTCTCCCCCCAAGACGCGATGTTTACCCACCGCACCAGATGCTCATTTGAGGCTAAGTCAACCTTGGGGGAGGCCCAGGACCGGGAGTCGAACTCGGCTCGCCGGGTTCGTGGTGCAGTGGCTGCACGGCCACCCACATTATAATCACGCACCAAGCTCACACGTGCGCGCAGTGTGGCTGAGCAGGCGTCGTGCGCTGCTGCTTGTGATGATGGTGATGCGAGTACAGTGATGTAGTGTAAAGTTCGTGCGGGGATGTTGCTGATGGAGGCGGGATAATGAATTGGGGCTGGGAAACACATGGCATGCAGATGCCAGATGCATGCCTGGCTGGCGTCTCAGCTGCCATCAATACAACTGTTTGCATCCAGTAAACAAATCCACACAACGTGTAATACATATTGGGGGTTGGGGGTGGCGGCGTTTGTGCTGAGCGCATTGCATTACGAATAGTTCATTTATGGGTCCCGGCAAACATCCGTGGCAGTGATGAGTGGTGGATATCTGAACTGGTTCCGGCCACACATCCCCTTTGCCTACATGTACCACCTTCACCGATCCGCGTTGACCACGTTAAACTAGCGTGGTGAAGTATAGTCAAAGGAACCCACTCTTCTCGCCCCCCATGACCAACGCAGCTTGGGGAGGGAGGCCTTTATCCAGCACGTGGATTGATTGACTAAAGGTTGTAAAATATAATAAACATTACACGCATGCTGAAACGCATGCCGTGTCTGTCATTTGGATCGTTTGGTCTTAAGTCGTCTGCTCAGAAATGAAAGTGGGGGAGTGGAGGGAAGGGTCCCGGCCCAGACAATATATCACTCGCCACTGATGTTAGCCGTGGCCGGGAATAGAACTCAGGTCGCTGGGATCACAGGGCAACCCACTGCACGCCTTTTCCCTCCCCCACTTTAACAACACATGCATTTACAACAGTAAATGGTCTCTATTCTAGTAGCATATGCACACATACACATAAACACACACACAAAGACTCGCAACATTCAAGTGGACTGCCTTCCAAAAATGTATAATAGGCTGACGTTTCAAACGACGGCCCTACTTGAGAGCAGAGAGCAAGAAGGGTCATTGGTCCAAACATCAGCCTATTCTATATTTATGTTGCGTTGTAGGGCATTCTTGATGACACGTGGAAAGTTTATGTTTGCACACCACTCCACTTTTAAATTTTCAATTCCACGGTAATGTGTTACAGAATTGGGACAGAATAGGGCCCTGATAATCACATCCATTAACACGGGCATTATCTTTTCCTTTTAATAGTTTCTTAACGAAACGCATAACATCGCTGTGTCGAAAATGTCCCCATTGTTATTGCAATTCCGTTTAACATGTAAATTCCGCAAAGCGCAGAATTGCCCGTGTGCCAAATCTACAGAGTAGCGTGAGTGTGGTACATACAGGATCACTTTCACTGCCTATTGGGTCGAATACTGTAGCTGGTCGCCACCTACTGTATGCTGCTTAAACAAATCTCTGTGCAGCGTTTCACAGCGTTAAGTTAAGCTCCGGCATTCTTGAACTTGACACGACACTTTTACGTCGAACAGTTCAAATCCAACACCGCGCTAAGCACAATACCAGACAAGAGTCCGTTTGATTTGAGAGATTCGCAGGGGTAATTAGCACTTGGTAGTGGCAAGTGAGATGGATGAGACTTATTGGGTTGAGATGATCTCAAAGATGTTGCCTTCCTAAAGTGCAGTAAATACGACCATCAGCATCATCATTCGCCATTGTCCATCCACTGCTGGATGAAAGCCTCTTGATGGCTTTTGCCATCCCTCACATTCCTGCGATGACACAATCCCATCTCACTCCTCCACACATGAACTAATCTCATCACTCCGATCTCGACAGTGGTAGTACTTTCGAGTGCAACCCATTGTTAGTCATTGTCTACTGCTGGATGAAGGCTGCCCCGTGCTATCGCCATTCTTCATGGTTGTGTGTTGCCACAATCCATCTCGCTCCTTCACGTGGACTAATCCCACCGCTCCATCTCCCTCTCCTCTCGGACACGTTCCATACTATGGCTGTGCAAATACAGTTACAGCACTAGCAGTCATTTCTGACTCATGAATGCCCTTACTTACAAATTGTTTGGAGGCCTAGTGCTAAGAGGGTGGGATTGAACCGGTGTCACAAGTTTTAGCGCATTGCCCTAACCACTGCAGAACCATTGGCAATTGCCAATGGTAAGATGTTTTGCTCACAGCACTGCTTGCAAAGACGCCACTACTTGAGGTAGCTTTATATAACCTCCATAGGGATTTTGGCCTCCCTTTGTGTAGGCTGGCCATACGTCTTAGATTAGGTGACAGTATCTTACACTTTACCCCACCACTGTCGGTCTGCCCATAGGCTAACTTGACTGACCTGTCGGCCGACAAAGCAGCAGCACCCTTTGCAATGCGACAATAATCTATAATGATTATTGACCGACATTTTGCTACACGTTAGACGCATAATGTGAAGAGAGAGACCTGCGATAAACCCATCACAGTGTTTCTCTATGGAGTAATAGCATATATTTAGTTCCATCAGCAGCCTTACGTGTAAACATAAAATTTCCACAAGCTCGAAAAAGTCACAACAATTTGGAATGTAGCCATGCAACTGCCCAGGGATTGGCTCGCAATAATGCACTGGCATCCGTGCGATGTGTTGTGCTTCTGCCAGAGTTTGAGGGCTCCCACACGTACGTAATGACAAACTCCGAGGAGGAGGTGGAGGACATGGGCGAATGGGCATCGACTGTCTGCAGCAGGAACGGTTTAATTGTTTATACAGAGCGCCTCTCACACCTAAACCACTTTGAAGTGCATTTGTCAAGAGATGTTTTCGTGCCCCGGCTCCGTTCCTCCCTCCGGGAGAGTGGAGAGCCGTCTCCCCAGAGGGGAAGAGACGAAAACAAATGATTACACGAAGTAAACACTTGTGAGCCACCGAGAGAGAACATTGGGGGGAGGCTCCACCCTGTTGCCGGTTGCCTCGCTCGGCCAGCAGGCCAGAGGACCGTACTTTAGCCAGAAAATGACAGCGCTGCATTGCCAAGTGATGGAGCGCTGCTTGCAAGCGAGATGCTGATTTTTATCTTGGGCAGATGATTTGCTCGCGATTGCTCAACAGACCTTTAAGTGATGTGGAGGAGGCATTTCAAGTTCCTCCTCCCCGCCTTTCGCTCAGTCGGTTTGTTGTGTCGCACGGCTATTTATAGCGGGTGTCTGGGCAGACTTTCGGCTAGCTGGACCTCGGCCAGACTGGTGGGGTCATATCATCGGGGGGGAGAGGGGGGGAGTTGGGAACGTCCGAGTGACTGGCGGTGGTGGAACGCTGAACGTCGATGGGAGGTGTTCTACTGCTACCACTTACTGTAAGTGCCAAACTTGTCAGGATCCATCCAGGAGTGCCCAGAGCGAGTGGCTCACAAATCAGCCCTTGGCTCATGCGTGGTGTGTTATGGCATGGGGGATTGTGGGTGAATTATCGGGGTTTTTTTTACGGTAAAATAAGAGCAAATAATGTTGTCTCTATGGTAAGCGGAATGGCGCTTTCCAATTAATTGTGTGTAAGAATTTTTTTTTACAGGGCTGTATATGTCATTACTTTATAACTGTGCGTGTGTGCACTTACTGCAAGCCCGATAAATGACGTCTACAGTTAATGAAAACTTAATACATCAAATTTGGCATATGCGTGTATGTACTTGAATGGTCCAAAAACCCAAAATGTAATGTACTCTTTGTTTCTTTTGTTTTAAAAAGAAACGGATGTCGTGTTACCAGGTCATTTTTCAGGTGTGGGCTGTAGCATTTTCATCTGCACAATGCCTGTTATTCAACTAACAGCGCTAATGGGTTTTGTTCAATGGTAAAGTGATATAGAATTCAACTTGTTAATGTTTAAGGACTTTAATTAAAGCCAGCTGGATACTTCGCGCGGAGCACTCGTGGTGTGCCATGTGGGGTTTATACTTGCGGTGTTTGTTCCTTGGCTACTTAATTCCACACACTGCTCATTAGAATAATTCACAGAATGGAGCCGGTGAGATATCATTGCCGGGCTTTCGCGAGCATCGGCTATCCCTTTTAATGCTGCCTTTTGTCATTTATACGTTGCACAGTATTTTACGGTCCCCCCTGTCAGCTGCTGAATAGACGGCCACCGCCGCCACCATCACGACGATGGGGCCAACAGAGAGGGGAGGGCTCGGTTTCAGCCATCCTGTTATCAATGCCGCAGCTGCTGTGCACGTGGCCTCAAAATGTTCACTTTTCGCAAAAAATATATAAAATCCTAAGCCCAGGAGGAGAAAGATGTGCTCGCAGAGAGATCCACGAGTTTACAGTCACCGCCACGATCGTCTCTGCGGTGTGCCGTGCCCATCTCTACGTTGGGTTTTAAGCCCAGCGTCCCCGTCTGTTTGCACATGGTCAAAGGTCCCGAGACATCCTTTGTTGGTGGTGTTTGGGGTCTTTTAAGCTGCTGCTGCTGCATGACTGCAGTGATACCTAACTTACTGGGTTTATACATAACCCCTCACTGCATGTTAAATATTAGTTGTGTAAACTATTCACCCCCCCCCCGCCACTCACACACACACACGTTTCGATTAACTGTCACAATTCAAGATCATGATGTTTTTTTTTATTCCAGACTCAATTATACATTTAATATTCTGGTGAATGTCGTGGCCTCTAGCGGCTGTGTGAGTAACGTGAGCCTAAGTGGCGGTGACATAACCACGGCACTTGTGCCAAGCTAGGTGCATCTTGAGGCCACGTGGAGTGTCGGAGGCTCGCTGGCAGGAGGTCACAGGACGGACCCAAGTGTTGTGAATTGACTGAGATGACTGGCAGATGCGCCCATCTATCCTGCTGACCATCGTATGAACCTCAGAACATTATACCATAGACCAGTGGTTATTAATATTTACTGCAGCCTTGCACCCCTTTGGTTCTCAATCGTTAAAACATGTACAGTGTTAATAAACACAGAGGTTTGATGAAACAAAGTAGTTGTATTTTCGTGCACGTGCTTAATTTGTTTCGATGATATATATTCTAAAACAATTTGGCCATGTCTCGCACCCCCAGAAAGGGCATCTCGCACCCCAGGTTAAAAACCACTGCCATATACAAATTGAAAGAGAAAAAAAACGTAGATTCGCGTGTTTTCGGCGCGACATTTTAAAAAAATCAATGGCAATTGATGGAATTAAGTAATGGAATACCGCTACTAAACACCGCATGTGAACGTGGCTAAGAGGGATCCCTCCTGATCCGTGCACAGTAAACCAGAATGCGGAGGCCATCTGCGTTGTTCGGAGCAAGGGGGAGGTAGTGGAAGATAACGACGCTTCCAGGTGGCCTGGGAAGTGTGCCCGGCTTTTCTACGCCATCGCGAATGACTTAATGCTGTCACGGGCCAAGTCACGTGGCCCAACCAGATTAGTCAAACGTGCATTTAAATGCAGTCATATTAATTAAAAATGGGATCATTTAAACACTTAACATCGAGAATGTTTTCTTGTCATCTCCTTTAAATAGAGGGGGGGGGGGGGTGGAGACACTTTGGTGGTAACGCAGATTTGACACGGATGATGTTGAGCGAATACGCCGAATAAAGTAGTGGAAATATTTCAGACGTGCAATTTTTTTGTCAATTAAATAAGTAAATATTTGTCAATAGCTTTTTTTTGCACAACAGAGCACCAAGACAGCTGTTGTGATGTTCTCTAGAGTTTAGGCTGACCATATCCTCGATGCAGACAGTACAGTATACTGCTATTACCACTCGTGTTTATGCAAATCCCTTTGCTGTTACTGAGAAGTGCAAAGAAGGAGAGTTGGCGTTCATTGCTTCGAATTACATTGAGAGATGGAGAGAGGGACACGTGGATTCGAGAAGAAAAGTTGGTTGTTTTGGGCAGGACAGGATCCTTGGAAGGGATGATGATGATGGCTGGTGGTCGAGAATAGTGTGCTCAAGGAGTGGCAGCCAAGGTTTCAGAACACAGGAACCGAGGAGATGGAGCGATGAAATCAGGTCATGCGTGCAGGTTTTAGAGTAGTGACATCGCGGGATTCACGAGAGGTCCAGGTGGATTGTGGAAGCCGTTATCCAGCAGTGACGATGATGCTGACTGCATTGGCAACATTTTCTACAATAATAATTATTTTTATGTAAATTTGTTTTTAACGTACACGTATAAATATTGTGTATTCTGTTGACATTTATATGCTAGAAATTTTATGCTGCAGTTCTACATTTTTTAAATATTGTAATAATAATATATATGCGCGCATCTAATTTTCCAGTCCAATTGCTAAATGAGGGTGTCCCCACACCATGAAGGTCGGGGGTGCAATTTGACCATACTTCACCACTCCGCTTGGTGCGGGTTGGTGAAGATGGGGAGCATAAATGTAGGGGGCACAGTACTGTACAACAATGCATGTTTCTGCACTTCCCTCTGCTGAAAATGTGGCTCTGCAGCCTATAACGCCTGCTTTATGTTCAATAGAGTGGTCACCCATCCAAGCACTATCCAGGCTCAAGCCTGACAAAATTGTATTCATTGGGGATTTGGTCATAGGCAATGTAATAACATCAATAGTGCAGAAAAAAATGACGATACGTTATCATTCGACTGTTGGATGATGGCCTCCCAATGCCTCTTGGTCACGATGATTGTTACTTGACTTTGGTTATTGGGTTGTTTGACCATACTTCACCGTGCTGGTCAATGCAAGTTGGATATGTTGGGGGGGGCACGGGGTTGTGATGGTGCAGCACCGGTTCAGATATTACTCCCTACTTGAATCCAGCTCAGGTCACGCGAACAGCTGCGCCACCACTCTCCATCCGTATATTACAATGCAGCGTCAATTACGAATGCATTGAGTATTTTGTTTACGATGTAACGCTGCGCTTAAATCAAGCAATTTCGTTCATTCACTCGTACCCCTCTATTTAGACCCTCGGGTAAAACCCATTAACACAACTCCCCTTTGCAAGGGAAGACCTGCGGGGAAAAAATACATAAATCATTGCAACATACCTGTTACTCATCCATATGGTTAACCCAAATCACGCACACAATGTATGCGGCAATGCAGTGGTTTAGCACACCGCACTATTGAGCCCGCAACTTGAATTCGATTGCTAGGCTACAGAATAACATCCATGGCAAGTGATATCTGAACCATTCTACCCCACATTGCCCCTTCACCAACCCGCACTGACCGGCACGGTGAAGTATGGTGAACAAGCTCCCGGGCGACCAACACAGTGCGGGCAAGCCCTCACCCAGCACTGCGTTGACAACGAGCCGTAACTTTACAGTATTATTTTTCATTCTACTGTAAACATGGGCCGGTGTTATTGAACGTGCCGTGGTATAATACTGTGGAATGTTGAAGAACTAGTCCGAAGCTGTGGTCGCGCATACGCCGAGCGGGCACATACAGCAGCGGCTCGGGCGACACATTCAAGCACACACAGACCTCCAACAGAACCGATGCCCGAAATGCATCTGACATATTTGGCCCACTGTGATGTTGACCATGGGTTCTGCTTTGCTTGAGGCTGGCGTGTAGAGAAAGGGCCCATTGTAGGTGGAGACAGACTCCACAAATAGACAGGAAGGCGCAAAGTGAGTCCACTTTCGACTCTTAGGGCATGGTGCCGCCGGATAAAGGAATTTGTGTGTTGGTAAATACAGCAAGCGTTTCGTTTACAGGAAAAAGTTTCTCAACATTGAGAAAGGGGGGTGAGGATGGACATTCGGTATTTTGACGCAGTTTTAGGCGACGATTAATTCACACAGGATGTGTCGTTGAAATAATTTTAAATGAAATAAAAACCTCTTCTTACATGCAGCATTACAGTTTGCAATTTGCACTTGCTCATACCTACAGTCCTCCACGTTCACACTCTTCATGTGTAATGGTGTCACGATCATCAACAAATGTGTGGGCCTTCATTGCGCCAACCACCGTCCACGTTCCACCGCCTTGTAGAAGGGGGGCCCCTTGCGTGGTGAGGCTGGTGTCATGGCAGATCTGCTGGAATCATACTCTTAGGTTTTTTCGGTAAAGTCACGTAGGTAAAAATAATAGAAATAATAATAGAAATAAATAAAAAAGCATGTCATTCATTCATTACAATTTTTATTTATTATTTATTATTTTGTTTCTATTATTATTTATATTATTTATTTTTACCTATGTTACTTTACCGAAAAAACCTAAGAGTATGAATCCTTGCAGTCACGGAAGCTTCAAATCTAGATCTGCTGGAACCCAAGAGTCCCTTGGACGGTACGGTGATGGCAACGGTAATCGCGTGATGCATTTGAAATGCATTTTACCTCCGTATCAATTGTTGTTGCCATGTCATGCATGCTTTTAATAATGCGCATGCAGGATAAAAACCGGTTTCCATTTTAAAAAGTCAGACTGGTGAACCGCTTCCCAGGTTTTGAACACTTAAAGCACAAGTGGTCAGCACCAAGGAGCCTGCCAAGGAAAGCACAATATTTCGTGAAAACTTGTATTGGCAGTGGTGCACGAGCACACATTTTGTGACACAAAACTCAACACGTTCGTCGGCGACACTGCCCTGAAGAATGGAAGAAGGACCATTGCTCGGATCCCATGATATGTTTATATTTCATCTTCAGCAGAGGTTATATTGACGAACGTGTTGACTTTTTGGAAATCCCTCCAGAGACAAGTTTTCTCCACAACTGTCGGAAGCAAGCAGTACCACCCCCCGACTGCCATCGAGCCATCGTCCGCGGCCATCCTACAAACGGATCCCTTTTGTCCATAAGCGCGTGGGAAGGATCTTCCGTCACGCATTATAAAAAAACAAAGTAGGTCCAGTAAAAGAAGTGTAGAGGAGGAGGGGTGGGGGGTGGCTTTTGGCAGTGGTTGGGGGAGGGCCCTGGGCCTTTGCCTGTGGGTTTAGAGTCATTTCCTCTCGGCTGACTCAGACGTGCTGGGGAGGCTGGGGGCGGCGGGCAGGGGGTACGGGATGCGTGGGAGGGTCGGTGTGTGTGTGTGGCGGACGGAGGGGAAGCTCACAGCACACACATGTTTGCTGATGGTGCACGTTTCTTTCTCTGACTTGCAGAGCCCTACTAGCTGCAGTCCCCCCCTCCCTCCCCCCAGGTTTCACATGCTGATGGTTTTAGCAGGGCCGGCGAAAGGAAATAAAATCAACGTGGAGTGCTCGTTAGGTTATAGCCGTGACATGGTATACGGTTACAGAGAGAGAGAAGTTAGCAAGCCTGCCGAGATTAGTGCACGGCTAAACAATGCCACGTTTGTGCGAAGTGTCGATGGTCTGCAGCCCACACTCCTCCTGTACGTTATGTGCACGTGGCTGTTTCTGCAGATATGGGTCTGCGGGTCGTGGAAAGCTTTCGGGGCGGTGGAATAGGTGTGTGGAGCAAGTGAGGTCGTGCAGGAAGATGTGCGTGGAACGATAAAGAGTGGTCTTGGGGTGGGGGGTGGAGTTGGGGTTTTTTTGCTGCTTAAAATTGACGATTTAACCGACCACAAATTAAGGTGTTGACCATACGTTACACGTGTTGCAACTTGCGATCGATAACGTGTTATTCGACATGGCAAAGTATAATTCCAGTCCCGGTGGTGCAGGCAGTTACGTTCTACAAAATAGCCGCAAAATACGGTTTTTAACAGCGGGGGGGGGGGGGACAAAAAAACAAGTCCCTTTTGTGAGTTCACAAACTGTAAAGCATGACAATCGACAATTCGCATTGCAGTTGTGCCAATTCAGTTTAAAGGAAAATTGCCATTATTTAGAGGCATCAAAATTAATACTCCGGTGCCACGGTTGTTTACAGCGCCGAGGACCCATGAAATGTCACACCGGTATCGTTTGGACTTGATCCAGATGTCTGTTGCCGCTGTCAGTCTGTACGTGGAACTTCATGGTTTGGCACGTAGACATAATTAGAGGTAGCGGCATTTGTTTTTTGCGCACTGCCCCCCCTACCACTCATCTCACGGCGAGTTCCAACCTGCCGCTCCGAGCGAATCGATGCACGCGAGCGACGGCATCTCTCTCTCGCTCTCTGTTTTGTTTGGGGACTTTTATAAAATTGTGATCTCAAAGGCGCTTTTGTACCAGTCGGCCTGCCAGCTGCATTTGGCTTTCGACCAGCGGCGGGTTAGTCGAGATGAAGTGATAAGGCAAGGAACGTCGTCGTTGCAGAGGTTGGGGTGGTTTAAACATCTTGACTTTTGAGAAGCGGCTCTCTCGCATTCGCCCCAGACTGATAATTCTCTTCATTCGCTCCTCGCTTTACGCGTTCGCGCAGCGGAGCAGTCACCAGAGGTGTGGACTCGAGTCATGTGACTTGGACTCGAGTCAGACTCGAGTCATGAATTTGATGACTTGCGACTCGACTTGGACTTGCATAACAATGACTTTGTCCCACCTATGAGATGTGGACTCGAGTCATGTGACTTGGACTCGAGTCAGACTCGAGTCATGAATTTGATGACTTGCGACTCGACTTGGACTTGCATAACAATGACTTTGTCCCACCTCTGGCAGTCACTCACTGGGTGTTAAAGGAGAGCAGTCGTGGCGGGATGGACTACTCACGCACAGCAATTCCATGAATTGTCACGATTCAGGGCCACGATTCGATGCACAACTTGATATTTGCTTTGTTAATATGCACCAAAATACTGCACTGCGTTCGCTTTGACCATCTCGTTTACATTGTTTCTCATTTGATCTCGGTTTAATTGGCTACATTGCCCTAAAACAACATTCGCATTGCATTTAAAACACGTTTTAAACGAGATGCGTGATTTAGTGTGTCTATCGTGAGCCTTAAGGATCGATCGATGTAATTGATCCTTAATAATCCACTCACAACGCTGCACGTGGTGGGGAGGGGGGGGTATTCAACCATGTTTCACCCCACTGGTCAGTGTGGTTTGGCGACCGTGGGAAGCATGGCTATTATCGTATCGTGCAGTTAGTACGACGGTGGATATTACCGCACTGCACTCTGCTGACAACGCCTGCTTTACTCCCGGTGGTAGCTCATCCCGGCAATGTCCACGCTTCTTCAACATCCCTGCTTAGCTCCTGAGAACTGTCGCGACCGGGTGCATTCCGGGCGATTTTTGTAATCCGCTAAGAATAGACGTCAATCAATAATTGTGTGCATCCTTGCACCCCCTACAGGGGGCAACAACAACAGCCTTAACTCTGAAATGGCCTTGAAGAGTTAACGGAAGTGTTGCAGTGCGGGGTTGTGTAATGTTTATGCGTAACGTTGCAAACGCTCGCACGCAAAAGCAGTGCACCCCTTTACACGTCACCGGGGACGTCGGTGCAACATGCTGGGGCTGTGAGACTTTGGAAGACGTATGTGTGTGCTCCTACGCACGTCCGCAATCCAGTCCGAATAACTCATACACTTCAAGTCACACACGTGTTTCAGTACATGTATAAATTCGTGCATACGAGAGGCAGGCCAAATGCTTCTAAGATTATATAAAAGGCAGTATGTGTCATTTTATGGACCCCCAGAGGGATGATGGGCTGAGTCAACCCTCAACCCTTGGCCAATCACGTGAGGACCACTTGGTGGCGAGGTCAACAGTGGTTATTCTAGAGAATGACTCACTCCCGCCATAGGAATGTGGAAATTCCACCACTTTCTCAGGGGTGTCAACAGGAGACGAGCACCGCCTCGATGCTCACTTGAGCAGGGTATCACTTGATCACTTTTTTTGTTTCAATCCTCAAATCAGCATTAATCCCTTCATGATGCACAATAATATTTGGGTTTATGCAGCGTCTAAATTTGACCGTGTCTTTGAAGCCGCACTACACAAGTACAACGAGGAATTGGCCAAACATCCCAAAGCAGGACCCTCATGGAAGAAGACTCCCAAAACGTAGCGAGGTGTTTCTGGATAATTAGTAAATAAACAATCACTAGAGCTAGATTCCTTGCCATGGCTAGCACCAAGTGAACCGATCCAGGCCTCCCTTCTCGTCAACCCACACTGACCATTACGATAAAGTATGGTATAACAACTCACTTTGACCGAAAAGGCATGGGGAGGCCTTGATCCTAACTACTGCTACTACATTTTTATTTATTTCAAGCTTTCGTGACTGCAGGGATTCATATTCTTGGTTCTTTCATCATAATGATTGCTTGTGTTGCAGTCCAAACGTCGTGAGAATTTTTAATTGTTTTATATTATTTTATTATTTCCCTTCTACGTGACTTTACCGAAAGAACCAAGAATACTGCTACTACAATTTGTTATTTTAGCAGATAAGGGCCCACTGAGCTAGATAGCTCTTTTTAAGAAGCGACCTGGTCACAATTGATAGCTCAACAAAGTGTCTTATCGCGTGGAAATTTATAGCAGCCAAATACTCTAAACGCGTGTTTCATCCAGCAGTGGATTGACAAAAGAGCTGCACGTTTCAATGTTATAGAGACATATTGTATTGAAAGAATCTGCGATGGGAGAGTCTGCGTAGACTCTTTTGTTCTGGTTTTCATTGCTTTGGGACCCACCCCGGCACTGTTAGCATGAATGCACCTGCAAGTGCGGCAGTGATGTTTATGATGCATTGCGCTCTGTATGGAGACTGCCGGTTTTATTGTGCCAATTATCCCATTACCTTGCTTTGTCGTGGTAATTATGGCTCAAAAAGAGCATTGTGGGCTCAGTTCCACACTGCTACGAATCTCAAACGATAGAACCAATGTGATAGCAATGATAATAATTCCACCTATTTATCTGCAATAGAGTCATTGTGCATTAAGACATTTTATCACGAGGGTTATCCGTTTTCACGATTCACCAATTCCATGAGTGAATGTTTGGCGTGTTGGGGAAAATTCGTGCATGCAAGAGGGTAACACTAAATGATAGAACATATAATTGGCTGACGATTCAGGCAGTGACCCTTCAATGAAAATAGAGAGAGACAGAGCAAGGAGATTGACTTCATAGGTGGAGAATGCACATTACACTGTGGTGCCATACACAACTTTGAAACTTGAGGAAAGTTGGGAAATTAAAAGTTTGCTTTGAAATATGAAAAGTTTTTCTCAATACCTGAGTGTTATCAAAGTTACACGTTTTCTATTCAGTGTTTACTCATGGGGAAAACTGTTCACGTCGGTGGAAAACTTTTAATTTGTCAGCTTTTCCCAGCCTTGCATTGTAAAAAGCGATCTCCAACTGAAAGTCAATTCCATGTCTCCGCCATGAAGAAGGGCCATTACCCGAAACGTCAGCGTGTTGGATATTATGATTTTATAATGTAGTGTTAATGGCGAACGCGGCGAGGTTTATTTTTTTTCAATAAGCAACCTAATAATCTGGTAAATAATGCACTGCAACTCAGGCAATCGCACAGAGTTGTAAACCCAATGTTGTGTTTTTTTTATTTTAATAAAAAAAACCGTGGGCAGTGTGTGCTGTACTTGGCACAAAGCTGCACCTGTGCGCACCGCTGCTGCATTAGAGCGGAGTGCTGTGTAATTTGGCAGCATTTCACTGTGAAGCTTTTCCGTGCCAAGAGACACATTCAAATAAAAGTTTGTGCCAGCGGAAGAGTAACTTGCCTATAGGATGCTGGTTCAGGTGACATTGCAAACATTTAAGTGGGTTCGCATAAGGTGTACGATGTATGTGTAATGGTTAAAGTAAAGTAAAATTTTAATCAACTATATTACACTTGTTTCGTTGATTTTATTTGCAAGTACACAACAGTGGAGATGATGATGTATAATCCATGAGCACATTGATTTGTTGTATTGCTTATAATTAATTCCATGTGGTTTTTTTTTAGGCACAGTGTAGTTTTTTATTTGTAGTTGAATTTGTTTCCACTGGATTATTTATACAAATCATCGCCGTATGTGAAAGCCACCTATTTAAATCTGCGGAAAATATTGCGCACCGTGAAATTTTGAGTACTAAACAGGTTTAGGTGGAATATTTTATGAGTTTCACTTTGGTTTTCCATAAAGTGCGCCCTTGCATCATGACTATATTTTAGAGTGGCAATTAAAACGTGGGATATACGAAGGCCGCTGCAGTTCTTAAAACCTTGATGATTATAAATGGCCTTTTTTTCCTGAAAGACTATAGGGTAATTTGGTCACAGGCACATTTGCATGTTCACCAGGTACACATAAACATATCCAAAATTGTAATCTTCATTTGTAAGTCCATACTTGACTGTGAAAGCACATTAGGGGCTACTTCCCATAATAACAATAATAATGGTTTACAGACTTTTATCAACCCACCGCTTGAACGTTGGCCTGCCCATGCCATGGCTCATGACCATACATCACCATTCTGGCCAGTGTAGGTTGAGGACTGCGTGGAACCTACATACGAGAGCACGTAAGTACTCTTCACTACAAGCGTGGACTTGGTTGCACTGCCCTGTGCTACCCACCACGTAGCACACAGCCACAACCACCTATAGCAAACCTGGCACGTGTGCCGATCACCCATACACGCACTGTCCAGCTCAACCCTGCTCAGCTTCCCGTGTGATTTGGCCATAGGCTTCCTGTAATGCACGCTCCTCTTGTTGCGCGCAGGTCCCTGGATGGGCGTCTGCAGGTGTCACACCGGAAAGGCCTCCCGCACGTCATCTACTGCCGGCTGTGGCGTTGGCCAGACCTGCACAGCCACCACGAGCTACGCGCCATCGACTGCTGTGAGTTCGCCTTCAACCTCAAGAAGATGGAGGTGTGCGTCAACCCCTACCACTACGAGCAGGTGGAGACGCCCGGTGAGTGGCTCAGGTCACCTCTCTCCGATTCTTAGCTGTTGACATCCCACTGCTGGGCAATGGCTACCCAACATTGTCTTTCACCCTTCGCAAGCTCTCGCCATCACCATGCAGTGCGCACTTCCAAATATCCTCATCTACCCCACCGTGTCACTTGCTCTCAACTATTTGTATTCCCTCTGTTCTTATCGATTCTGTTGTTAATTTTGCCCTTCGGGCACCTCATGTCCCCTTGCTAGATATCCTACCCAGTTGTTTTCATTACATCTGTTATTTCAGTTTTAAATTCCACCTCATTGACCACTCATGCAGGAATGAATACTAAATTGTGCTCCCACACCAAACCTGCCGAGCGATGAACTCTCACGCACCCATTTATACTGCTGGACGGATAGAGACTGGGGAGGTATATACGAAACTTGAAGTTTTCGTGACTTGCAGGGATCCATACTCTTTGGTTCTTTCGGTAAAGTTACGTAGGAATAAAATAAATTAAATCACGACGTTTTGGGCGCAATTGTTTCTTGTTGTGATTGTCCCACCTGATGACGGACGCTTGTGTTGCGCCCGAAACGTCGTGATTTATTTTATTTTATACCTACGTGACCTTACTCCCATTGTTCCAATTGCCGTGGTTAGTACACAAAGTCCAGTGTGCTGTCCATCACGCCGTGGCAGCATCCCAACAGTGAACCGTAAATCACTTGGCTCTGTGCCGGTCCCCGACTCGCAGTGCTGCCGCCCGTGCTGGTCCCTCGCCACACGGAGATCCCGGAGCTGCCGCCACTGGACGACTACACTTCCGTGCCTGAGAACACCAACTTCCCCACTGGCCTGCCCAGCACCTACATTCCGGGTGAGGCCAGCTGGGTCATGCTGCTGCTGCTGCTAAACCCGACCGCACGCCCAAATTTCAGCGTCGTCCTTTTTACTGACGCACGTGCGATCGCTCTTTGCTCAGCCGAGTCGATGTTCTTGAGCTCCTAGGCCAGGAGCAAGGGAATCATTTCCTTACTTCTGTCCCTGCAAAGGGGGCCTTGCAGAGTGGAGTTTGACCGCGGGCTTTGACAGAAGTCATTGGTTTCTGGAAAGGAAAACTCATGAAGGGGAATAGAGTCAGGAGGGGAGAGGTAAGCAGCGACACGAGTCCATGTGTGAGATCTCGAAGACGGTGAAGGCGACATTGTAGTTGATTTTGGATTTGATTGTGAGCTCCTGGAGGGATCGAGGGATCTGGGGAATGGGGTGATGTGGTCTCGTTTACGAGTGTGGGCGATGAGTCATACAGAGCTTAGAGATGACTTGAGGAAGTTGTAAAGACGAGAGTCGTGGTAGTCAATGTGAGAGGCAGTGAAGGTGTGGATGAGGATTTCTAGAGAAGGTACAGGTGGAGGAAGGAGGTCATCGTGCAGAGTTGAGACGAGGGTGAAGGACGAGAGCTCTGGATCGTGCTGTTGACTTTGCATCTAATGTTACAGTGTCAAAGTGCTTGCCACAAATGAATCACAGTACCTTGCTGATCTCGTCAAGGAGCATACACCATCACGCGAACTCCGGTCATCCTCGCAGCAGCGGCTTTTTGCTGGCCATCGAACAAAGACGGTCACTGCATCGCGTGCTTTCAGATGCGCTTCTGCAGCCATCTGGAATGCTCTTCCTTCCGCTATTAGGAAACCACTGGAGCTATGCATTTTAAAGTCTAGATTGAAAGCTCATTTCTTGAGAACATATTTTTGTGTTCAGTTTGTTGTCCTTCCCCCGCACCTCCGATTAGCGCGGTTAGCTAAGTACGATGCGAAAGAAGTTTGACAGAAAAAAAATACAAGTGTTTCTATAAAAGTATAGGCAAAGGTGCAGCCCTGAAATTTCTTGCAAGTGCCGCTGCTGGAAAGTGGGCCTCAACTAGACGGAGCTTTATAGAGCTCTCCTAGAGTGTATTTTGCCCTACTCTTCGACACTGACCAGACGTCTTGGAAGAGATGGCAGTACCCACACTTTACCGCACCACACCGACCTCCAAATCAATAAAAGTAAATTGTTTTGATATAATACATGCTTGAACTTTTATGTGGAAAATAGGGTTGAGCTTGTGGGAAATGTGCACTTATTTCAGGGCATAAAACTAATGTTTGCTTGTTATTTTTTTTTTACGCTCGCATTTCACTTCCCAAAATGTAAATGGGCACCACATGGCACTTACGTTCGCTCCTCATCCCCGTGACCTCCCTGCTTAATAGATCCACAGGCGGTTTGCAAAGCCCTCGCCGGGGTGTGTAAACTTCCTCCCGGATGGATATTTATAAATAAAGGGAAGGTGCAGTGGCCACAGATAATTTAATTCATTGTCGCCACACACCACTGCTGGGAAAGATACTGGCGATGTGTTTTTATTTTATTTTACTGCGCGTTGTCGTTCGGCATGACATCACACGTTTCGCTGCACGTGCTGGGAGCCTCTTCCAAGAACTGAACGGAGCCGTGGGCTAACTCTCATTACCGCGGGACAAAGTGAGATGCTCAATTTGGTTCCGATAAAGCCCCTCAACACGTGTATGTATGTTGAATACGTAGCTCACCGTGCTAATCGAACGTGCAGTGAAACGTCCAGGCAACCCCAAAAACACATTAGAGGGCTATACAAAATACGTACACTGTTTTACAATATTTAAGTAAGTTGTGCGGCTGTCTTGGGACGCTGGTGAGGATATGAGGAAATCATCAGAGCTGTTCTTCTTTTAAGGAAACTCACGTGCCGTGTCCGTTGGCCGATAGTTAAAGCATCCACGGCACGTGGCACATGAGCAGATCACCTGTGTCTTGCAGGCTTAGGGTCGAAGCCAAATTAACCATAATCATTAACCAGAGTGGTGGTGGTGGCTTGGTGAGAATTTCGACCAGCCAGTGGGTTGACCATGGCTGGTGATGATGATGATCTATCATTACCTTGCGATCTAAAATTGGACATTTAAAAAAAGCCAGTATGCAGGCCAACACACGTGCTCTTGTATGAATGTGTTTACGGTGCCATCGCTAATGTGCATGCCGTCTTGCTTCCCGTCTCCCCTGCAGAGACCCCTCCACCGGGTTATCTCAGTGAAGATGGGGAAAGCAGTGATATGCAAATGCCCCGCAGCATGGACTCAAGTAAGTCGATTAACTTCACATTGTTATTGGAAATTGGATAGGTTTTTTGATAAGATCAAGATAGTTTGTTTCGCATCTGGAGAAATGTTATTGCATTTGCTCGGTTTCACAGTTAACATCACGTTTAAAATTGCTTATTTATTTATAATGTATGTGTGATGCACTGGCCTTTACATGGGTGCGACTGTACTTGCATTTGTAAAGCAGCGTTCTTGGCAAAGAACATTTAAAGAGGTACGCCCTTTTAAATAGAATCGCTTTTGTTTCCCTTAAAAACCCAACCCATTCTTTTCTGCAGGCCCGTCATCAGAGCAGATGTCTCCCGCTCCCATGCCTCCGTCGAGCAGCACTACAGGTAAGCAGAACTCCACTGACGATTCCCAACCACGTTTTAATTCCGTTCTTTCGTTCACCGCCCCCGCCACACGTCGGCCCGTCGTGTCATCGCACGGTGCACGAGTCCCACAGTCACACGGGGCGCTACTTTCGCTCTGCAGGGGACCTGCAGCCGGTGATGTACTGCGAGCCGGCGTTCTGGTGCTCCATCGGCTACTACGAGCTGAACCAGCGTGTCGGCGAGACCTTCCACGCGTCGCAGCCCTCACTCACAGTGGACGGCTTCACCGACCCCTCCAATTCGGAGCGCTTCTGCCTCGGCCTCCTCTCCAACGTCAACCGTAACCAAGTGGTGGAGATGACTCGTCGGCACATCGGTTAGTTAAAGTAGTGCAGCACCAGGGGGCGGGGAGGGGCGGGAGTTTCGGAGATTGATGGGGTTGGCGGAGGCTCTTGTGCAATTCAGTAGTCAAGCATGTTTCTGGAAATCGAGTTTAAAGGCACATCCTAGGATACGATATTCCACGGTGTCACACTTCACTGTTTTGCTTGTGCAGTACTAGCACTGTTGGCTTAGGGGTGCAACGATGCACCTACCCAGTGATTTGATCATTTGTCACAATTCAAACTAAATAACCGATTCTCTTTAACTTCGCAGTAAATGCAGCGGTCATTAGTGTAAACTAACAGTGGCTTTTGAGCCCTTTGCAAATTTGCTACTGACAAGGCCTCCCCATGCCATGTCTGTCATGGGGATTGTTTGACCATGCTGCATCATGCTAGTTAGTGTGGGTTGGTCAAGCATTGTGGTCCAGAACCGTAGTTCTTAATGTTCACCCACTAAACGCATTTAAAGGTTCTATCTGGCCCTCAGTATTGAAAATATTCCTCACCCTTGCTTTAAGAAAATTATATGGACGATTTAATTAAATAATTAAATTCGTCATATACGTGCCCAATTAGTCCTTCTTTACCCTTTTTCCATTGGCACAGCTGAGCCGAGCCAGTGTATGCCTCTCACGATACGGGTGGGTTTTCCACTGCCAATTTGCCGTGCCAAGCAACGATCAAACCATCATACGCTCGACCCACAAGCACATGTGAATATGGTTCGGGGCCAAGCAGGGCCAAGGGAGGGGCTAATGGCATGCCGATTACATGTGACGCCAGTCAGGGCAAAGCATCACTGTGTCATCTGCACGTGTCTCGGCTCATTCATTTCACATGACGTCTGCAGCACGCTGACATCACAGTTCCAGTTTTGCAGTGGGAAAAAAAAACTAAAAAATTCTAGCTCGTCCTAAACCACACACGAGCTGACCCGCAAAGGCCCTGGCACAGCTCGGTTGTGCAGTGGAAAATAAGTTACCTGTGTCCCGCAGGGCGCGGCGTGCGGCTCTACTACATCGGTGGGGAGGTGTTTGCCGAGTGCCTCAGTGAAAGCGCCATCTTCGTGCAGAGCCCCAACTGTAACCAGCGCTACGGGTGGCACCCGGCCACCGTGTGCAAGATCCCGCCGGGCTGCAACCTCAAGATCTTCAACAACCAGGAGTTCGCCGCGCTCCTCGCTCAGTCAGTGCACCAGGGCTTCGAGGCCGTGTACCAGCTGACGCGCATGTGCACCATCCGCATGAGCTTCGTCAAAGGCTGGGGTGCCGAGTACAGGTGAGGGCAGCAACAACAGCGGTCGTGTTGATGAGGCGCAGTTGCGTCTCAACATGTACCTTATGCCAAGACGCTGCAAATTAGCGGTGGGAATATTGTCCAACATAGAGAGAGAGGCAGTCACAGGCAATACGCGGTTATATATATTTGGATTCATATAATGTCTATATAGTGCCTCGATGTGACTGCACCTCAGTACGCTGTAAGTAACAGGAGGCACATTTTTGTAGAGAGAGGCACTCGTAGGTCTTTGTGTCATTCTATGGGTTTCTTTGTGGGTATATGGGTCTTTATATAAGAATGTGCACCTATATATCAGTATATGGGATGCCATATGAGGCTATGGGCTTCTGCGTTAGCCAACACAATGCAAAGTGGATTCATATGGGATCTAAATGTGACCCGCATTTCAAGACGTTGCACAGAAAGAGTGACATTTTATTTTATGGGGAGAGAGGCAGTCAGTTTTAGGCAGAGGGCAAAAAGAAAGGTCATGAATGTGGACTTGAATAGGGGTAGGAATTCGGTAGCACAGACGGCTGGGGGGAAGGGTGGGTACTCCAGCAGACCTCGGGGGCAGCAGCCTTCGAGCTAAGATAGTCACCGCATCACGCGCGTTCATATGCGCTTCTGCGGCCGTCTGGAACGCTCTTCCTTCCAATATTAAGATGCCACTGGAGCTATGCACTTTTAAATGTAGATTGAAAACTCATTTCTTCAGAACTGCTTTTTGTGTTTAGTTTGTTGTCCTTTCCCCGCACCTCCGATTAGCATAGTTGGCTACGTACGATGCAAAAAAAGTTCAACACACAGCCATGCATACAGCAGTGACATCATTATACTATACGCACCCTTAGCGAGGAGGTCGAATGATAGCATGGGTTGGTGCGCCCGGTGCCGCGCGGAATTTAAATGCTGGCTGCGTATTCAGACAGCACTGGCTCAGATTATTCCATCCGTCTATAGATCCCCGCACGTGATATTCCCAGTGGTGTCCAGCACCAGAAGAAACGCGTATTTATGGATCGTTGCCAAGTGGTTAAAATAAGTTGGACCAAAAAAAAAGTTCGTGTAATTTAACCTCAGTTCCCTGCTGGTTTCTCCTAACTTCAAAACGTGTCTGGACGACAGTGCGGGGGAGTTGGCCCTGGTGAACCAGATCTGGACTTTGGGGCTGGTTGCCAGTATGGCAAAGTTCCAATGCAGGCCCAGTAAATATGTTTAAACAATGGTGCACGTTTCTTAAATCCCTCCCGCCTGTGTCTACCCAGCTGTATAAATGAGTAGACCGCATTTAGTCGATTGGCAGGTTGTATGATGTGGGCTAAAGTATGGGTACTCCTACGATTTTCTAAGTCATCTGACTAGCCTAGAAGAGTAGGCCAAAAATACCCTCTCGCGGAATCCCTTCCTGCAGCAGTTGCATGAGTAGGGACTTACAGGGCTGCACCTTTACCTTGTACTTATGTGTGAAATACTTGGCACTGGTATGGTTTAAAGTTAAGAGGAACTGCATTTGCAAGACCAAAAAGAGTGCAAAATGTGACCTTTTACCCTGTAACGCAATCAACGTTGGCTTTAGCTGGCGCAAGCAGGCCAAGGCTGCAACGCAGCTCTCATTCGCACAGCTACTGCAGGGGATGAACGTAAACAGTCAGTCTGAATTACTCACTTAACAATGAAATGAGGGTTATCCACGTGTATGAAGTGTCCCTGTCAGTTTTATGTGAAAAGTAAATGTACACAGCAATAAACATGTCGCAGACCATTGATGCACGTGCAATGCTGCATGTTTGTTTTATTATTATGGTGATTATTAATTCATGTATTTTTTCTTGTTGCCTTTACACCCCTTTGTCCCCCACACCCCACTGCTTGTTTCGAATCAGGCGTCAGACGATCACCAGCACACCGTGCTGGATTGAGCTGCACCTCAATGGGCCTCTGCAGTGGCTGGACCGCGTGCTCACGCAGATGGGCTCTCCGACCGTGCGCTGCTCCAGCATTTCATGAACGCCGCCGGTTGCGGCGGCGCCGGTCAACACTCGCTTTCCCCGCGCATCGTTCGGTACCTTTTAGATCCTCGTCTTAAATGATCACGGTTAACCACTTTTTCGAAAAACACACACGCACGCGCGCAGAGAAGTAGCACTATTCTCGCAGACGCTGAAGCGGAGATTCTCTATCCGTGGCTGAACGTCTCTCCCTTGAGCTCTGGTGCTTGCGTGCCAAGTGTTTTTTGTGCCCATCTGCAGTTTCTTCGGTTTGCAAGCACGTTCAACGGATGTTGCTTTTCTTAAATTTCTCTTTCTCTATAGCACTTTGCCAACTGGTGTACATTTCCAGCTCGTCACTGACACATGCAGCTTGCATTATTTTGATGATACATCGTCATCATCTCCAAATTAAGGCCCCTCCTCACTCCCCCGCCATCACCAATTTTCCAATGCTTATTTTTCTGAATTAAAATTGGAATCTAAAGTATATATTTTTTCCTTCAGATTATAAGCTCTTTTAATAAAGCGTTCTATGCGTGGCGTTATGGAAAATCTCATTAGGCCCCATTTAATTAAATGAGCACCCAGAATAAGAAAAAAATAATGACACCAATAGTGAGTAATTCACTGATGCAGGGCACATGTGGATTTCATCACTGCCAAATCATTTACCAAAACCAAAGCACTTATATATATTTCTACTCTTCAACTTTTTCAGCATATTGTTCACATTTTATCACAAATACCCAGGCACAATTATATTCAATTATGTCGTCTCCAATTTCCCACAGCGCTAAAGCAGGACTTCTGTAAAGCTAACGTGCCGTGCCGTATTCAACTGTACCAGCGTGGCCTTTGTTATTACAGTAAAGGATTGCCGTCCCTTGGATAACCTTTGCAACATGTACGGCAGTTGCCAACCACAATCTTGCCGGAGTATTGTGAGCGTTTCAACATTTTTGCAGCGCGCAAATTATGCCGATCTGTCGTTGTGTGAGGCATTGTGAGCAGGGGAATATGCTAATAATGCAATAATTACCTGTGCTTTTAAAATGCCATTCCTCGCTATATTCATTAGCCAACTGAATATGGCTTGCGATGACAAACTGGGCTGCATTTTTTGGGGATGGGTAAGGATGGGGTGGGGGGGGAATGTTTCAGATTCTTTCATGCATAAAGTAGGTCACTCCCTTCATATTTGGAAATCCAGGGTTAAAAATCTTGCCCAGATTCCAGGCGCGTTGAAAAGAGCCACGAGTTTGAGACATCGGGTAAAAAAAAAAATGCGATACAAACACAACAAAGCATTCAGCGTCTCTCAGTACGGCAAGACGTGCTACCCCGGCGCGGGTGACTCTGGGAGCATCTCAAGCAAGCCAAACACGGCCCAGGCCCGTTCATTTCCCGCACAAAGGGAACCTATCCAATGGCTGCAATTTCTGTTGACGCCACGGCTCTGCGGGCTGAGAGAGAGGGAGAGAGAGAGGGAAAGAACGCTGGAATGGCAGCACTGCGAGCTCGAGATCGCCGGACAAGGAGTGTGGGGTGGGGGCACGGAAGTGGAGCCCCGGGACGACAAGGGGGCGGCCGCGACGGGCACGAGGGCTGTCTCTATTTGCGCAGACGTCTCGCCATGTCCGCACTTGCTGGCCAAAAACGGCCACAAGAAAACGTGTGCACCCCGCATCGGTTCGGGTTCGGGGGCGGGGGGCATGCCAGGGCACATCCACCGCCAGACAGCAAGCTAAGGCGCCCGGCAGCTCAAGCGATAATTGTCTGTGAGGCGAGGCGGGCTCGCGATCGCTGAACACGTCTTGGGCAGGCTGGCGGCATGTCGCTAATACGGAAAAAGTGAATCTAATGAGGTTTTACGGTTTGTTTTTTTTACCCCGAGAAAATGTTGGTCTATCACTTACCAGGGCTGTTTTGCTTTTAATCAAGCCAATAAGTAAAGTAGTGTATGTCGTAGCACTTGCTCTTAATCTGCCTTTGCGTTGTAATAGCCAGCAGCAATGTGAAATTGGTATTTTGAGTGCATATTTTGCAGTTAAGCACAATTTCAAATTCATCGCAATCCGACGTTCGACTCTCGCCCTTAGTGTAGCGTTTCTGCTTTCGTTTGTAAAATGCACCTTTTAATTTTCTAACAGATGTATACGTTGTTCTTTTAATAGACTGTTATGAATAGTATTTTTCTTTTAATTTCCAAATACTTTTCATCTGCTTATATAATTGTGCAATGTGTGTGTCGTAAGGATATATAATTCAGCACGTGCAGTGCCACGTACCTGTTTAGTTGTCCGATCTCTGCCTATGGTGTCGATAGTCATCTCATTTTTATTAGTCTTAAGTTTCAACTTGTTTTGCATTAATGTTTCACTCCCTGAAAACCTTAAACCTTTTTAAAAGATATGTAAAAAATATATAGTTTAGCTTAAATGCATTCAAGAAGATCCAGTTACCGGCTTAAATGAGAACGTAAAACTTATAGTCTGCGTGCTGATTTTCTGTGGAAACATGGCCAACTCGTGTTGGCAAAGCCAGTAACGTGTTCAATGCTGTTGAATGTTTTATGCTGAATGTTTTTTGTTTGTGCCCCCCCCCCATGCTTTTTACAGTCTAACAATGAAAGTACTTATCCTATGAGTCAAATATTTTCTTAAAACGTTGATAGGGAGATGATTTTGCTTAGTTTGCAGGGTGTTTTTCCTTTCCACTTCATTCTCGTTGGTGACGTGTTACACTTTATATCAAGGCACACACATTGTGAGTGGAGGGAGCCAGAGCCAAACAGTGCAGAAGGAACAGCATCTTCAGGTGTTTCGTGGGAACTTTTCCAAGTGGCGATGACACAAGACCGTGACAAGTGGGGGACACTGGGTTGCCCGATGTGTCAGTGCTACGGTATGGAAATAAGTACCTCGTACATTAATTTGATAGGAAAATGACAACAAAAATCCCATTCATGAAACAGGAAAAAATCTGTTGATTTCTTGATCGCATGAAAATTGAGATGGTGTTCATCTTCTATTTATTGCCCTGAGCCAGTGGTGTACATTCCACATTCACGTGGCGGGGGCAAGAATATCCAATAGTACAATCATTGTTGACTTCCCCACTAAGTGGTACTTATTTTTTATCGACCCCGGAGGAATGATGGGCTGAGTCAAACCACGCTCCAACCATGATTTGAATTCGCATCAATACCGATTGCGATCTTCTCACTCTACCGCCGAGCCGCAAACCATGAAACGCAATCGCAAAACAAGCGCTGGCTAATTCCTCTGACGCCCCGTCAACTGCCGAACGCGGGCAGTGCGCCCCTAATATTTCGGAAGGCAATAGGAAGGGATTCTTGAGCACTATTTCCTGCCCTTTGCAAGGGAAGCGTTTGGTGAAGGTCAACGAGTGTTTCGTGAGCCCTTGTTTGTTCAGCCGGCGCCTGCCAAGCGCCCGTGGCACCTGCGAGCCTTTTAGTGGCAGGCGAACAGAGTACCCAGAGGGCCTGGGTGGACGGAGGGACGGAAAATGCGACATCTCGACGCGCCGGCAGCAATGTGGAGGTGGTGGGGGGGAGGACAACGATGCCCAAGTAAAATCATTTTTTTGTTCCAGGTGGTGCCATATTTTTTTCGTTGTTGCTGTAAACGAATTCGCTTAGAGTTTAAAAAAACCCGATCATTTGAAAAACTGAAAAAGCGAACTGTAAAAAATAATAATACTGAGCCGATTGTGTTTGTTTTCAAACGTGGTCACGTACGATATATTTTCGTAAATACTGTACCTATTTCCCCACTGCCCTTACTACGGGCCGTCTCATCATCCTGGCCGCTGGCGACGTGGCGCAGGACCTCTCGTGACGCGCGCGCGACTCCTCGTCCCCTTGTGTTGCATGATGGTCGGTTGCATTACGCAGAACATTTGCAGTGAATAAACATTTTGCTTGGAATTGCTGTATAATGCAAGACGCCCTCCCCCCCCCCCCCGTGTGTACATATGAATACTGTATCACATGTATTTTATAATAAACCAGCTTATTAAAAAAGAATTGCTCCGTGCCCTAATTTTGCTGGAGCCGTTACTTATCTGAGTTCTAGCATAAGAAGTTAGTGCTGTTGAGCTAATCTGCACCTTGACTGCTGTTGAAGGAAGTTCATTCTGAACTGTGGCGTGCTGTGTTGTTTTTATATTTTATATCGTCAACAACAAGGGATACATACATGGGAACACATCCTCAAAATAACCAACGACGCCTGATTCTTCGTGAGCCCCATCTGGTGTAAAGAGCAGGAAAAAAGGCAAGAGAGAGTACGAGGAAGAATGATTGTAGACGACAAGGAAACAAAAAAAGGGAGGATGAGTTCAATTCCCAACGACTGAATTCGTTTCTGAACTAATCCCACATTTAAAAAACACATAGCACGCCGCAGTTTAGAGTGAAATTACTTCGCCAGCAGCCAAGGTGCAGATTTGCTCAGCTCAAAAAGAGAGACCGTCACGCAATTGAACTCTTGGGTGAGAGGCCTCGTGTGCGGTGCAGTGAGGCGCACGAGTTGACGTGCGGCGAGGCATTCCATCTCCTGCCTGTGTACCACTACAGCCTGCCTGTGCACCAGTGCACCACTACAGCCTGCCTGTGAACCACTGCCTGTCTTCATACCGCCGCTTGCCTCTGTGCCGTGACAAGGGCTCTAGTTGCGAGTAAGCCGTCGAGGTACGGAACCTGTGAAGTTCATGAGCATTGTGAGAAGAGAGCCAGAGGTCGAGCGTCGAAGGTGTGTTAGTTTTTATTGCGTTTCATTTTTTTACTCGATAACGTACATTGTCAAACCGTCGTTATTCAAAACATCGATTCTAGAAACAGCAATAGAGTCTCCAACCTATATGTTTGTTGTAGTTTCCTATTTACGCAATTGCAGGGCCGTTATCTGTGAGAGTCGCCGTCTTTGAAAATGTATTTCTCGAGAAAGCCAAATATGTCGTCCGCAAAAGTTTGTTGTCTCTGCGTCTGTGCACTGTCACGGCCGAGACTGTGTGGTGGTCTCTGTGCACGGACATTGCCAAACGTGACCAGGGGCTTCAGGTGTTGTCCTGGTTGGTGTGCGTCGCCGCTTCTCAGAGGAGGCGGTTGCAAAGTATTGTTTTGTGCCGAGTGTACATCTTCTCCGTTCACCCTGACTCTCACGGTATCTTTCCTTCCGAAGATCAGAAGACGCTTAAATGAGTAGTCAATTGATCTGTTGGTAGATTTGTCAGTAGGTGTGACAGCGGATCTGCTAAAAGATCTGGTGAAAGGTTCGGCAGTGGTACTGGCGGTATGTATGGTGGTAGGACTAGCAGGAGAACTGGCAGTATCTTTCCTTTCGAATATCAGAATACGCTTAAATAAATATTCACTTGATCTGGTAGATTTGTCAGTCGGTATGGTTGTAGGTCTAACAGTCAATGGTATGGCAGTAGTACTGGCAGTCAGTCCAGTTGCAGAAGTGGAACTAGGTATGGTTGTAAGTCTGCCAACAGATCTGGTGGTAGATTTGGCTGTGGGTATGGTGGTAGGACCAGCAGCAGAACTGGCAGTAGGTCTGGTTGTATGTTCAGCAGTAGGTTTGATTGTATGTCCGGCAGTAGGTCTGATTGTATGTTCAGTAGTAGGTCTGATTGTATGTCTGGTTGTATGTCCAGCAGTAGTTCTGTTTGTATATCCGGCAGGAGTTCTGGTTGTATGTCCGGTAGTAGTTCTGGTTGTATGTTCAGCAGTAGGTCTGGTTGTATGTTCAGCAGTAGGTATGATTGTATGCCTGGTTGTATGTCCGGTAGTAGTTCTGTTTGTATGTCCGGAAGTAGGTCTGGCGGTAGAGCTGACAGTCGGTCTGGTTGTAGGTATGAATGTACGGCTAATTGCGGGAATCATGGGTTCCAGGTCTCTGGCTGGCTCCACCGAGCACACCGGCTGGTCGATGTCTGACCTGCAGACGTCATCCTAGAAACCGGCGTGGGGGAAGACACAGAGGGGGGAAGTGCCAGTTTAATCAAACATTAGGCATGTTACAATTCATTAACACCCAAACAATCACAATGTGTCTTGTGTCTGAGGGCTCGAAACTATGATTCATCGTCAACCATTATCTATCCACTGCTGGATGCTCTCTCAATATCATCGCAATCCCTCATGGTCCTGTGATACTACAATCCATCTCCCTTTTAGACTTGAGCTGATTTCAACGCTCCATCTCTGCCATCGTCATCCTCTGAGGCACATTCTCTCCTTTGGCAGCCATTCAATTACCAGTCTTGTCCGTTGGCGATCATCCACTGTAGCAATGTATCCTGGAGACGCCCGCTTACTGTCATTTATAATATAAATGATGTGTCTATTTGCATATGTCCTCTGATCCACGTGCTTCTCTTTCTGTCTCTCGCTGTGATTCCAAACATGTGTCTTTCCATTTCTCATTGTCCACATTCTGATTAATATGCCATAGTAGAGAGTATGCACTCATTGAGAACATAAAATGTAAAAAGGGCTCATGAAGTCACAATGCCATAATGACACACTTAGCATAACGTTAAAGTATTTTTTTTTAAAATACGTGAATCTTCAAACCTCTTGGACACCTCGTGACATACATGCCAGGTGTGTAGCTACAAGATAGCAGCTGTTTACATTGACTCAGTCGGAATAGTGGTTGAATGCTTGTAGACGAAAACATTGAGCAGTCGCTCTGCTATTGCCATTCAGTTGCTTCGTGATCACTTTTGCACAGTTTCTATAATCCTCTTCACAGAAGTTATGTATGTACTTATATGTCGATCTTCTTTCTGTATGTAGCCAACAGTGCTAATCGGAGGTACATGAGCTAATCGAAGGTGTTGGTCCTTATCTGCTGTACCACCATGAGCTCTCTTTGGGTCTTGCTTTGGAACGCTATCCTGTGGATTGTTTTCCCGATTTTGTATAACTTTGTGCAATGGAAGAAACGTGTTAGTTGTGACCTTCCGTACTCTCATTTGTGTTTTCCACTCGTGGCTACTTTGCATTACGAATCAATTAAGCCTGCAGTCAGCGTCTCCCACTAAAACACAATCCGAGATTGAACTTTAACATGATCATACGTGAATAAATAAAACCAATAGTAAGATCCTACTCACCTGGGACGGCCCGACCAAGTCAGACATCACCTTTGCTCCACGGGCACACCTGTACAACGCCCGCTCGCACTCGTTGAGCGCCCGTTCGCACGTCACGCCGTTCGCCCGCTCCACCGCCAGTGTGCGTTTTTCCCTGGACTCCTCCACCTCCGCCACCGCCGCCGGCACTACGGCTTCCGGCGCCTCCGCCGTGGTGGCATCCGGTGCCACCACGGCCTCCGAGCGCAGCGCGGGCTTGCTCGACGGCGTGGGCTTCCATTTGCAGGAAGGACGCCCCTTCAGTCTGGCCTGGAGCGTCCGCAGGCCACTCCCCGACTGGCAGTGGTTGAGGACGGCGGCGCGGGCGCAACAGTGGGCCACCTTCAGCCACGGTGATGAACGGAGGGACAAAGGGATGGGTGGACAGACGGACAGTCAGATGCCATGGATTTTGAAGCGGGTGAGAACCCCAGTGAGACTTAAGTAATTGAAACAAGGCTCTACACCAGGGGTGGCCAACCTGTAACAGACCAAGAGCCAGAAAGTACCCTTAAGTTCTGCAAATAGCCAAGTGTACATATAAGTGCATATATATTGACAGCTTTCAGCACAGGAGAAATTCATTATTCTTTGCCACCATGATAGTGTGTTCTACGTCATGCCCCTTCGATAGAGCTGCATGTGGTGGATTAAGAGCCGCACGTGGCTCGGGAGACTCCAGATGGCCACTGCTGCTCTACAATGATACATGTTGTTTTCGTATATCCCTATGTCATTCCTCGAATCGAAAAAGACATCCACTTCCCTTGTTGGTCATGTGGATTATTTGAACATACTTCACCGTGCTGATCAGTGGAGGTTGCTACAAAGGGGCCCAGATTAGGTTCAATTATAATTATTTATCACAACTGATGTTAACCATAGCCAGGAAAATAATTATGGTCACTGGGTTTATAGTGCAATCCGCTGACCACTGCACCACTGCTCCGCCCCAAACTATAAGAATTCACACTTACAACTACTCAAGATTTTTAAAAGCATAATACAATTAAATGAATGGACAAATGTACAGACGGGCAAATAAACGTACCGATGACATATGGAAAGACAGTAAATGCGATTGGTGTAAAATGTAATGACTTGTTGTCAGAGTTCATGGTGATTCACGCTCTAGGTTTACGCGGATCACCACCACAGCGTGTGTTGGTATGTGCGAAGCGTAGATCTGTAATTATCGAAGCTCCCCTGACAACATTTTTGACGATTTGTCACAATGTGGGATCAATATTTCATGAACAAAAACTTTTAACGTCTCATTTGTATTTCACATTGTGTTTGTCTTGTTTGTACAGTTGTCTTTTCTCCGTGAATATTTGTGATGTTAATAACATGATGAAATAGATTGTAAATAATCCATGATTACACACATGATTTGATGCATTTGTTGCGAGTGTAAGAATACATTATAACTGAAGTATCATAAAATGCCCACTGATGTCCACAACAGTAAAGTTAATCATGTTGATTAATACTTAAAGATCAAATAAATCATCATCAGCTGACATGTTCTATCTATTGCTGGATGAAGGCCTCCCCCAAGCTGTCACCATCTCAGGCTACACGACCGTGAAGGCAAGATATATCACCATACTTCACCGCGATGGTTTGTGTCGATTGGTGAAGCCACGGTTCTTGGTGACTTGTGCCGAATTGCACGGTGAATTGTGCAAAATTGTGCCAAAGTTAACTTGCATTCATCTGAAACTCTTCCATTCTGTGCCAAAGTTCACATAGTTTGTGTCAAAGATATTGTCTAGAGGTCAAACAATTCATTAACCCCACCCCCCCCCCGCATTTGTTTGTACATTGTGGTTGTGGCCAACAAAATGGCCACTAGTGGCCGTAGGGTTCAATAAATCATGAATTTAAAGATAATAATGATTGTCAATCCATTAATCTATGCATCATTACAGTCGAGCTAAATCTCTTAGTTACTGGGCATCATTAATAATGCTCTCTCGGTGACTGGGAATACATTACATAGCAATCATTTCACACTGCTGGATAAAAGTCTCTCCATACCATGTCGGTCATGGGTAGTGAGTGGGGGGAGTTGTTTGACCATACTTCACTACTCTGGTCAATGTGCAATGGTGACTTGCGGAGCCCAGAGTCGATGCAAATATCCATTACTCATGATGTTGTTTCCTTGAATTAAACTCAGTTGACCGGACTGACAGTGCTGCACTGTACAGCCGCTCTCCCCAGGTATGTATGTTGAACTTCCTTCGCACCGTACGTAGCCAAACGCACTTATTGGAGGTGCGGGTGAAGGTAATGGGCATTCAATTGCTTCCTCTGGCCAACAAAGCTCAATTACGTGATAATCTACTGATATGAACATGTTTCATTCATGTCATTGCCTTGAACCAAATCACGCTTGGATGAGGACAAAGTAAAGAATCATGAGGACAAAATAAGTTTGAGATGGATGATGTGGCTGGATTCCGAAAACGTTCCCTTACATGGCGTTCAGGCAGACCTGTTCCAGCTGAAATGAAGCCCTCATTATTACCCTCCACGAAGGCAAAGATCCCCCATATAGCACTAACAAACCTTTGGCACGAGTTGCTGTTAGCGAGCACCTATGAATGCCGGCACGGCACACGAGGGTGTGGGTGGCCTGCACCACGCCCGGCCGCCTTTGTCTCCCTAGCAGCGATGTCCACACATCACACCAGTACTTATTTGCGGATGAGTCGGCCTTGGAGAGGCCCAGGGGTGAGTTCAAACAATCGCGGTGACGAGATGATATCCCCCTCGGCTGCTATGCAGGAGGAAGTAGGTTCGATCCCGACCCTGATGCTGCATGCATATTTGGAGTGTGCGTGTTGTCTCCGAGGTCGCAGAGGGTTTTTTTCCGGGTCCTCCCGTTTTTCCCTCCACGTTTAGAAACATTCGTTTAGTTGAGCTATATCATTTGTGGCCAGGCCACTTCTGAAAAAGAGCTTTATAGCTCGGTCGGCCTTACCCGTAAATGAAAAAACTAAAAAGATGATAAAATAAATCGTTCTTGGTGGTAGCCCGTGTGCAAGAATCGATCCCGGCCCCTCCCCCACCACCAACAACAAACTAAAGTGGCGTTGTCTTTAGTTTGTTGTCCTTCCCCCGCACCACCGATTATCACGGTTGGCTACGTACGGTGCGCAAGAAGTTCAACTACAAGAAGTTCAACATAACACGGAGTTCAATTTCGATTTAAAGCTTTCGTGACTGCAGGGATTCATCTTCTTTGTTCTTTCGGTAAAGTCACGTAGAAGGGAAATAATAAAATAATAATAATAAATATATAATAAAATAATACAAATTAAACATTATAAAATAATAAAAATAAAACATAATAAAATAATTCTCATGACGTTTCGGCCACAACGCAAGACAGCTGTCGGGGAGACAGCTGTCTACGTGACTTTACCGAAAGAACCAAGAAGATGAACACGGAGTTCGTTGGTGACCCCCCCACCCAACTCAACTCCCACGCGTCCCACCGACTCCCCCCGTCACCGTGCAGCACGAGTCGAGTCCATCCCCCCGGTGCTCTGCGTGGCGAAATCTCGCGTGGCAGGAGCAGCCGTACCCCGGGAAAAGCTTCCCGGGGCCGTCCGCCTGTTTGCAGCGCAGCATCGAGAGGTCGACCGGGTCGCCAGGGGTCTTCTGGCCCCGCGCCGCGGCCGCGGTCAGGGGCAGCAGTAGCAGCAGCAGCGACAGGAGGACGGAGAGCAGCAGCAGCAGCGCCGTGGACAGCGCCAGGCGCATTGAGTTACCGTCGTGGGCGGCCTCGTCGAGGCAGCAACGCCAGCGACTAGTTCCCATCTGGAGAGAAGGATGGAGAGGGCGAAAGTGACCGAACGAGCAGGTCCAAGTCCATCGGGGTTCTTTCACCTTTTAATTCCAAAATGTGTTTTCTTACCCCCCCCTTTCCCAACGGTGAAGCGAGCGGACCCCGCAATTGGAAGGTTGGGAGTTTAGTTCCCACTTGGAGGGTTGACTCTGTTAATAGCACATTTTAGAATGTGTGATTTTATATATATATTTTATATGTACTGTATATACATAAAATACTAGAGACACGCACCAGACCATTTTGACTTGTTAGCACGATAAAAAAAAATAACGTAATACAGAACTGTAATAGTAAACAATCTTCCAAATAAACAAAGTCCATGGCTATATGTATAGCGTTTACTAATAATTAATTTCTTGCAACGAAAGTCGAATGGAATTTCCGTGATGCTTTCATTGCGGCTTCGGTGCCCTCCTCGGATCGGTGCTGTCATTTTAGTTGACCGATTTTTGCAGTTTCATGTAAAGAAAAGCGAAAGTTGCACACCTCAAAGAAGAGACCCTCTCGACCACAGTCCCCGAGAGCCAGCGAGAGGTGCGGCCGTCATCTCTCTGTCTGTGTCTCTCCCTGGGAAGTGCCGGGCGAAGTTGTCGAGGTCGCTTTCAAGGCCCCGAGAGCAAAAGCGGCCTCGGAGGCGAACGTTAACGACACCGTCAGTTGGGAACGAGGTTGGTTGGTGGTGGTGGTTGGTGGTGGTTGGTGGTGGTGGTTGGTGGTTGGTGGTGGTGGTGGTGGTTGGTGGTTGGTGGTGGTTGGTGGTGGTGGTGGTGGTTGGTGGTGGTTGGTGGTGGTGGTGGTTGGTGGTGGTTGGTGGTGGTGGTGGTGGTTGGTGGTGGTTGGTGGTTGTTGGTGATGGTGGTTGGTGGTGGTTGTTGGTGGTGGTTGGTGGTGGTTGGTGGTGGTGGTGCTTGGTGGTGGTTGGTGGTGGTTGTTGGTGGTGGTTGGTGGTGGTGATTGTTGGTGGTGGTTGGTGATTGTGGTGGTTGGTGGTGGTTGGTGGTGGTGATTGTTGGTGGTGGTTGGTGATTGTGGTGGTTGGTGGTGGTTGGTGGTGGTGCTTGGTGGTGGTGGTTGGTGGTGGTGGTGGTGCCCATCTGCTACCGATTTTCCGAGCGCTGCAACCGTCACGTGACGCCTCACGGCAACGGGCACGCGGACGGCACCGGGGGGGGAGGGGGGGGCTACAAATAAAATAATTAAATAACCACACCGCGCGAGGGGGCGTTGGGGAGGGTGGGTGCCCAAATTAATGATCAGAACAAATAATTGCCGCAAAACGATGGATCTTGGCTGCTTTTAGCGACGGCGATAGTACTGCAGATTTAATGTAAATGTATGCGTTTCTTTCGCACCGTACGTCGCCAACCGTGCTAATCGGAGGTGCGGGGAAGGACAACAGACGAAACACAGCAACAAGCAGTTCTACAAGAAATGAGTTTTCCACTCAAGATAGCTCCAGCGACTTCATAATATCGAAAGCGAGAGCGTTCCAGACGGCCGCAGAAGCGCATCTCAACAGCCGCGTCGCCTTCGGGGAGTGCATAACTTGAGCAACAACAATGGTTTTCCATCATAGAGGTTTTTTGGGATAGATCGCGTAAATATATAAATGTGTCGTTAAAACCCGCCACCACCCGACACAGCCAACTAGTAAGGGTTGTCACGTAAACAGAACGTGGATATCTTCTTGGTTCTTTCGGTAAAATCACGTAGAAGGGAAATAATAAAATACAATTCTCACGACGTCTCGGCCACAACGCAAGCAGCCGTCCTCAGGTGAAGAACAGGTCTGTTGGAAAGACAGCGTCTGAAGGTGGAACGTGGACAATTTGTCACTAGTACAGCACACCGGTGTGTTGGAGAGCCAAGCCACAATATTTACAATCTGACATCGATTTTAACAAAAGCAAACTCTTGGCTGGTATTTAAGTGACACAATCGTATGCGATCATTACACAACCAATAACATCACAGTCGTTCAGACAAAAACAAACAGGCGAGCTTTGGCAAGCGATGTCATTCGAAAGAACGACGTCAATAATAATTGACGGAATGGAAGTCACGAGGGGCAGACAGGGGAGATGGAGCGATGACATCAGACTGCGTCTCAGAAAAGGATCAGTTCTAACTGGACGCGGCTGATGTGAAGACATCAGCACGAAGATAACTCACTCAGCGGTGGAATTGTAATGAACGAGATGTAATGTCAGCGAGATGGTAGCTCCTGTGCGCAGATATTAAACGGCGGGATACATCGGTCAGAGGACACAGGCAAAATAGAGTCACCAGAAGGGATGGAAACCGATGGACGAGGCTAACGACAGAGTTGCAGCCAACGGGGTAAACTTGCCCTCGAGAATAGAGACGAAGCTACTAAATCAGCTCATGCGCAGGAGTGGAATGGATTGTGGCATCATGGGCCCGTGAGTGACGGGTGGCAATGTTGAGAGGCCTTCACCAAGAAGTGTATAGATCACTGCTGATACCGCATTTCACGAAGGCCCGAGGAACCATATACTGTACCATTCTACGGTGGCGAGAGGATTTTTCCTTTTGTTTTAAACCCACCGAAGGAAAACATTACAATGCACGAAAGCAAGCTGTATGGAAAGTGTTAGCTCACAATCCCAGATGAAAGTGTGCCGAGACGGCGATGGGGGGGGGAACATTTGCCTGCTTTGTACTCTAAGCTGGTGGCACTTTCGTGCTTAACGCAGATTATCGGCGTTCAACATTGCACCTGCCCAGAACGCAGGCCACTTCAAATGGCACGGAGGTGACTTGAATAATAGAGGGGCCGTCCATAAATGACGTCACGCATTTAGGTGGGGGGGGGGGTCAGACATTTGTGACGAGGGGAGGGGGGTGAGAAATGTGACGTCGCATCAAAATGCGCAATTTTAAATCAATATAGACAACACGTTCTACTTAATTAAATAGACTTTTTAATAAATGTTTTCTCCTACAACATCAGAGTGCAGCGCCACATTAAATACGCACTACAATGACAATAATTTAAAGCGATTTGAAGCATGTTTTATTTTGGGGGGGGGCAGAGCTTTGTGACGTCATATTTGAAGGGGGGTCTGACTTTTTGTGACGCCGTGTGACGAGGGGGGGGGGAGTAAAAAAACCGTCCAAAATCGCGTGACGTCATTTATGGACGGCCCCAAAGAGCTGCGGTGCGCGCGCGCGTGATGCATCTCAGATGAATTTGTACGCGGCGGCCAATAAGTAAATAAAAGCTGACAGCCGATTTGCCCAGCGGTAACGTCTGGACGAGAGGGTGCGGCAAGAACTCTGAGCAGCAGCGGCACGATTTCGAGTGAGTGGTTGAGCAAGCGAGCGGAGGGAGGGGAGCGCACTGTCGGAAGTGAGTCAGGCAGCCTTGGCCATGTTTGGGCAAAAGGAAAGTAAGGGGGGGGGGGTGATGCGTATTGTTTGTTTGGCCTCTACCTGCTCTGTCTACACACGCACACACAAAAACCTCGACCCCCCCCCCCCCGGGGCCAAATCTGTAAAAATGACAAGAGTCGGAATGAGTCACGCGCGCACATACACAACATGACAATCTGTCGCAAAGTCGGCACAAAATCCCCGCCGCTACGCTGGAACATATTTTGTTGTTGTTTCTTCTAGCCGGAACAAAGTTCGTGTCACAGGTGTGGCAATCCCCGGTAAGGTGAAGAGACGCTGCGTTCGTGCAGTCAAACTCGTGACCGAGCCCACCTACTGCCACTCACCTGTAATGTTGGCGCAGACCTCACGTGCAGTGCCGGATTAAGCTAGTGCGGGACTTGTAGCATGATGCCTGAAATATATTTTTAAAAACACACGTAAATATTTAAGCACAATTTTTTTTACTCGCACAGTAAAGTAATTGTATTTTTTTCATTTGCTATGCAGCCAGATAATACGACAAATCGCTAACCTTAAACATCCAGTCGTTCATAAAAGTTGAAGGCGGTATAGTACTATAGTAACAGAGCAAATGCAGAATCACTGAACCGGAATTGATAGCTTGAAAGCATTTAGCGCGGGGCCCTTGAAAGTGCGGGGACCGTAGCTGCACGTGTAGCTACTTTTGCTACTGGGATAATCCGGCACTGCTCACGTGCAAACATTACAGGTATAGCGAGTGTGTTAAATAAAAATGTTTTAAACCACATACTGTTAGCCGGAGCTGAAATCAATTTGGCTTCCACGTGTGTTGTCCAGTCACACGTGTTCGCCAGGCACGTTAATCACCATCTCTTACGACAACAACGCCGTGAGGCGCGTGAGAAAGACATAAAAACACAGCATTTCACACGGACACACCACCAGCAAAAAAATCTAAACCTTCAGCCAGCGCTTATTTAACGAGCATGCCACGACTGATGAGACCCGTCGAGTTGAAACCGGGTTTGGTTGATTAAACCAATGTCGCCGGATAATGTGGAACTGGAAAGCCAACAGGTCAATTGGAGTATCACGATCGGCTACGTAAGAAGTTCAACACGCACACATACAGAACAGAGATAGTGTTCTACTTATGATGCACGTGGTGATCACCCGAGCGAAGCACGATCCTGAGATCGGACGGGACCAGGAGCATTTCGATTGAGTTGGGCTCAGTGTTGGTGAGCAGACGGGGAGTACAAACAATTCCAGTGCTGTCCTCGACTTGAGTTTCTTGTCCTTCCCCGCACATCCGATCAGCACGGTTGGCTACGTACGGTGTGAAAGAAGTTCCACCGTACATAATTAAAGTGTGCAGTATGATTCGAGATTTGAAGCTTTCATGACTGCAAGGATTCATACTCTTAGTTTTTTCGGTAAAGTCACGTAGGTAAAAAATTAAATAAAAATTAATAAATATCAAATAATAATAAATCACGACGTTTCGGAGGCAACACAAGTCTCCGTCATCAGGTGGGGCCATCACAGCCAGATTTGCTGTATTGATACAGCCAGATTTGCTGTATTGATACAGTCAGATTTGCTGTATTTATACAGCCAGATTTGCTGTGACGGTCCCACCTGATGACGGAGACTTGTGTTGCCTCCGAAACGTCGTGATTTTTTAATTATTTTATTTTGTATTAATTTCATTTTTTACCTACGTGACTTTACCGAAAAAACTACGAGTATGTGCAGTATGATGTTCCAACCCGCGCTGGGGAGCGTGGCGAAGTATGGTCCAACAACCCCCGCGATCTGAAACGTCGTGCGGAGGCCCTCATCCAGCAGTGGATCTACAGACGGCTGTTTCGTGTCCAGGAAAGGATATCGTATTGTGCTACGACTGCGAACCGAGAGCAACAGCAAAAACCCCAACAGCGACAATCAGGATGAAAACTTCCGTTTTGGTAGAGTATTATCTTGTTACATACAATGGCTAAATAGTTTCGGCTGAGTCTATCTATGGCAGCGTCTCTTCATCGACCACATGAAGTAATCATCTGGTACGAGAAGGCCGAGATGCATGGGGACAGCAATGTTCACCGCAAAACACCTCCCACTGCGCTGCAGCGGTGGTGGTGGATATAGTGGTGGTGGCGGTGGATATGGTGGTGGTGGTGGTGGCTATAGTGGTGGTGGCGGTGGATATAGTGGTGGTGGTGGTGGCTATAGTGGTGGTGGTGGATATAGTGGTGGTGGTGGCTATACTGGTGGTGGTGGCTATAGTGGTGGTGGTGGATATAGTGGTGGTGGCTATACTGGTGGTGGTGGCTATAGTGGTGGTGGTGGCTATAGTGGTGGTGGTGGCTATAGTGGTGGTGGTGCCTATAGTGGTGGTGGTGGCTATAGTGGTGGTGGTGGTGGCTATAGTGGTGGTGGTGGCTATAGTGGTGGTGGTGGCTATAGTGGTGGTGGCTATAGTGGTGGTGGTGGTGGATATAGTGGTGGTGGTGGCTATACTGGTGTGGTGGTGATGGCTATAGTGGTGGTGGTGGTTATAGTGGTGGTGGTGGCAGTGGATATCGTGGTGGTGGTGGCTATAGTGGTGGTGGTGGCAGTGGATATAGTGGTGGTGATGGCTTTCGTGGTGGTGGTGGCTATAGTGGTGGTGGTGGCTATAGTGGTGGTGGTGGCTATAGTGGTGGTGGTGGCTATAGTGGTGGTGGTGGCTATAGTGGTGGTGGCTATAGTGGTGGTGGTGGTGGCTATAGTGGTGGTGGTGGTGGCTATAGTGGTGGTGGTGGATATAGTGGTGGTGGTGGCTATACTGGTGGTGGTGGCTATAGTGGTGGTGGTGGATATAGTGGTGGTGGCTATACTGGTGGTGGTGGCTATAGTGGTGGTGGTGGCTATAGTGGTGGTGGTGGCTATAGTGGTGGTGGTGCCTATAGTGGTGGTGGTGGCTATAGTGGTGGTGGTGGTGGCTATAGTGGTGGTGGTGGCTATAGTGGTGGTGGTGGCTATAGTGGTGGTGGCTATAGTGGTGGTGGTGGATATAGTGGTGGTGGTGGTGGCTATACTGGTGTGGTGGTGATGGCTATAGTGGTGGTGGTGGTTATAGTGGTGGTGGTGGCAGTGGATATCGTGGTGGTGGTGGCTATAGTGGTGGTGGTGGCAGTGGATATAGTGGTGGTGATGGCTTTCGTGGTGGTGGTGGCTATAGTGGTGGTGGTGGCTATAGTGGTGGTGGTGGCTATAGTGGTGGTGGTGGCTATAGTGGTGGTGGTGCCTATAGTGGTGGTGGTGGCTATAGTGGTGGTGGTGGTGGCTATAGTGGTGGTGGTGGCTATAGTGGTGGTGGTGGCTATAGTGGTGGTGGCTATAGTGGTGGTGGTGGTGGATATAGTGGTGGTGGTGGTGGTGGCTATACTGGTGTGGTGGTGATGGCTATAGTGGTGGTGGTGGTTATAGTGGTGGTGGTGGCAGTGGATATCGTGGTGGTGGTGGCTATAGTGGTGGTGGTGGCAGTGGATATAGTGGTGGTGATGGCTTTCGTGGTGGTGGTGGCTATAGTGGTGGTGGTGGCTATAGTGGTGGTGGTGGCTATAGTGGTGGTGGTGGCTATAGTGGTGGTGGTGGCAGTGGATATAGTGGTGGTGATGGCTTTCGTGGTGGTGGTGGCTATAGTGGTGGTGGTGGCTATAGTGGTGGTGGTGGCTATAGTGGTGGTGGTGGCTATAGTGGTGGTGGTGGCTATAGTGGTGGTGGTGGCTATAGTGGTGGTGGCTATAGTGGTGGTGGTGGTGGCTATAGTGGTGGTGGTGGTGGCTATAGTGGTGGTGGTGGTGGTGGCTATACTGGTGGTGGTGGCTATAGTGGTGGTGGTGGCTATAGTGGTGGTGGTGGCTATAGTGGTGGTTGTGGTGGCTATGGTGGTGGTGGTGGCTATAGTGGTGGTGGTGGCAGTGGATATAGTGGTGGTGATGGCTGTCGTGGTGGTGGTGGCTATAGTGGTGGTGGTGGCTATAGTGGTGGTGGTGGCTATAGTGGTGGTGGTGGTGGCTATAGTGGTGGTGGTGGTGGTGGCTATAGTGGTGGTGGTGGTGGCTATAGTGGTGGTGGTGGTGGCTATACTGGTGGTGGTGGCTATAGTGGTGGTGGTGGTGGCTATAGTGGTGGTGGTGGCTATAGTGGTGGTGGTGGCTATAGTGGTGGTGGTGGTGGCTATAGTGGTGGTGGTGGTGGTGGCTATAGTGGTGGTGGTGGTGGCTATAGTGGTGGTGGTGGCTATAGTGGTGGTGGTGGCTATAGTGGTGGTGGTGGTGGCTATAGTGGTGGTGGTGATGGAGCGCGTGGGTGTACAGAAAGAGCAGCTAGCCCCGATCACATTTCTTGCCATTTTTCCACAAGAGGAAGTTGTATGTGTGTGTGTCTCGGGTGGGGGGGGGTCAGCAGCAGCATTTTGAACAGGTTCCATGGATTGTTTTTCTTCTCTCTCCTTTTAAAAAAAATTGGCTTGTTTAAAAAAAAGTACATTTACGGAGGAGGAGTTGGTGGCTGGAGGGTAAAAATAAAAAAGCTCCCCCTCCCAAACCGCTGCCGACATGATTCACTGCGAAGGAAGGCATTTTTTTTGTTTGTTACAGAAAGTCCTTGTCGGGCATGCCGACAGATTGCGAAGTACAATCCACTGCTGGATGAGGGGTTTCCCCGCTCCGTGCGGGTCATGGAGGTGTCATGTAACCGTTATTTCAAGGTGCCCATTGGTTATCGTGGGTTGCGAAACACATTGTTTTTTTTATCAACAATAAAAATATTCCGCCGCAATATACAGTGATGTTTATGCCCATCAGGCTGCCGGTCTTATGGGCTAATGTTTTAAAGTAGTTTAAGTGGGAAAACCCGGGATGGTTTTCACTTTCTGAGTCTCATCATCTGGGTGCGGCAAAGTGAGAGTTGCCACTTGGACAGACTCAAAAAGTCCAGAGGCTGTTCTGTCACAACAGGAGAACGTGTTTGTTTTAAATAATCATACTGGAAGTGGTATGTGTCACCCTTTAATGTATGCTGTGAATATGACTGCATTCAAGGTAGAATAAAATAATAAAGTTGCGGCCCTGCAATGTATTGCTCATCCTCATCAATTTATACTGCTGGGTGGACTGGCACGTGTATAATGGAAAAAATGTACCTGAAAGTGAATTACATTTCTTAAACGAAAAAGAGTTGAAAAATGGCACAAATTGCCTAACACTGGTGCTCTTATAATTTTTCTACTGTTTTAACACATTTACACTGCTTTCATAAATCGGTGTGTGTATGTGCGTGCACTGCATAAACAACAAGACAACCATTTTCACTTCGCTCACATCAGTTTTATTTGCTTTTGGCGACAATGTGCGGCGGCAAGTTACATAACGACACGTGACAGCTGCTGCTGGTGGTGGTCATGGTACTGCCACAATGCTGCTTTTCCCTATGCTGGGGAAAGAATCAGCAACCTTCAGACTACCCCCTCCCTGTATGTGCACGCGGAGGCTGGCGAGTGAGCCAACATGAGTAGCTCGGTGAAGCCCTGAAATGATGCCAGCTAATGATCGAAGTGGCCAGTGGCGTTATTACTATGCGCTCGCATGGTTTCGAGTTGTTAAACGCACGTGGAGATTCGCGATTGGCACGGTCGGCTACGTATGGTGCGAAAGAAGTTCAACATGCATACATCATTGAGATTCGTCGACTCGCATAGAGACCCATTTTTGTTGTGGAAACTTTACTTTCTCTCTTTCATGTAAAGACAAATCAGACCAATACGCTCAATTGTCGTCACAGTAAAGTGTGTCCCGTCCACGTATTGCAGTGGTTCTTAACATCTACTGCACAGCCTTGGTTCTCAAACGTAGAAAATGTGCAATCTTCATAAACACACAGGTTTGATGAAACAAAGTAGTTGTACTTACGTGACCGTGCTTAATTTGTGTTTCGATTATTTACCCGCTAACAAAAATCTGGCATTTCTAACACCCCCGCAAAAGGGCATCTCGCAGGGGGTACATGCACCGCAGGCTAAGAACCACTGGCCTATTGTTTCGCGGTGAGGGTTACTCGAGATACGCATACTTTAAAAGACGCGCCTCTGGTTTGGAAGGGAGTTCATCGGCTACGTTTATGTGTTCATTGTTTTAAGGTCGGCGAGGCTTTAGAAGTAGTCTGCCCTTAATCAGCAGCGGTTTTAAGGAACGTGCAACTCCGTGGCCTAAATATGATTCCTCCTCGGTCTCCCCCAAGTGAAGGCTCTCCCGCTCCCCACCCCGCAACCGGCCCCCCCCCACTCCCTGCTCCTTCTCTGCCTCTCTTTCTCTCTCCCTACCTCCTCTCTCTCTCCCTCCCTCCCACGCAGTGACTTTGCTAAAGATGAAAATTCAACAGGATGCACGTGTGGGTATTTCTGCAAGAAGCCAGCTGCAACCACATGGATGCCAAAAAAAATCCCCCGGCAAAAGTTGGGTGCAACATCGTGAGCCGCCTCGTGTGTCACGGCATGGGCTCAGAGGCACCGCGAGGACCTGGAACGGCTGTGGCCTTTTTGTCCGATACCCTATTTCCCAAAAAAACTCCGTTTTATCTGCGGGAGCTTTAGTACGCGTGCAAACTCCTATTGTACGTACCTCTTATTTTTCCTATGGGGTCGTCCATAAATGACGTCACGCATCTAGGAGGGGGGGGGGGGTCAGACATTTGTGACGATGTGTGACGAGGGGGGGGGGTTGAGAAATGTGACGTCATATCAAAATGCGCAACTTTAAATACATATAGACAACACGCTCTACTTAATTAAATCGACTTTTTAATAAATGTTTTTTCCTACAACATCAGAGTGCAGCGCCACATTAAATACGCACTACAATGACAATAGCTTAAAGCGATTTGAAGCATGTTTTATTGTTTGAGGGCGAGGGGCAGAACTTTATGACGTCATATTTGGGGGGGGGTCTGACTTTTTGTGACGCCGTGTGACGAGGGGGGGGTCAAAAATCCTCCAAAATCGCGTGACGTCATATATGGACGGCCCCTATCGTCCGCAGGCTTTCCCATCGTCGAATTGCTTCCTATTATCCGCATGTTTTCTTTTTCTCTAACACAGATACGTCACGTGGCAAATTCATTCTATTATCTGCGATTATACATGATAATCCCCCCCCCATTCCGACGTTTAAGTTGAGCAAATTTGCAAAATATCTATTCAATATTAGGATCCGTGAAGTTCGTATCGCAAGTAACTACATGCCGTGTAAGTTAAAGCAACACAAGTTATGCATCAGAAGAAAAGCACGTGATTAGATAGTAATACTGCACACCTGGTCAGGGATCGGTGGTGAAAGTGTCTCTGAAAGTGTAAATAACACGTGATTTACAGCCGATATGTCAATACACTGCTGGATGAGGGCCTAGGAGTTGTTCTGGGCATACTTCATCATACTCGTAAGTGAGAGTATGATGACGCACCGCTCATGTTCACCATCGTAAAGGAATTGAACTTGGGTCGCCATAATCATGGTATAGTGTGCTAAGCACTGTGCCACTGCTCCACTCCTCGTTAAAGTGCAGTGGTTAGACTGTTGTGGGTTTAACGTGTCCTGCGAAAGACAAAGTGGGTATTCATGACCATATGTGTTGCTCAAAGTTGGTTGCTACATCGATTCACCCACAAATCATAATATTACACGGACCTCTGTACACATAAAAAAAAATTCTGCCACTTAACGCTTGGCCCATGGCAAATGCCGCAGCTCCGGGAAATTCACTCGTGCCCAATCTGACCCCTCAAACCCATCCCCATACCCTGGAGCCCCTGGTGCAGGCAAAGGGGATCCGTGTCCAATCCCCCCCACCCCCTCTTTGTATCCCGATGTCTGGGCTCCCGGTGCAGTTGCACTCCCGGTACACTCGATAACTAAGGGCCGATGTGCCACATGGTGACTTTGTACCGCCGTGGCGATCGAATGTCCACACGTGCCAATCAGTTGGCTCACTTCAGAAAATCCAACTGGACCGACTCTGAACGAGTCATCGATGATGAGACACGTTCACCGCTCCAACAACCCCAATTTAGTAACGCGTGGCACGGGCCCCTAAATCTCAGGAGTTTGTCGAGGCTCCCTCTGGTGGTCTAATGTCCACGTTGCACGCGTTTCATCAGGGTTCAGCTTCAATGGTCACAGTATTCTCCGGACTTTAAGAGGCACAACCCCCCCGCCACCCCCCTTTATTTTAAAGCAACATTTGGGAGTGCGTCTTATAACCCGGTATAATCACATTTGTGTAACTTTATTCACACCGGCCCAGAGGTCTTACTTTACTTTTGAGCTTCTCGATTTTAAGCCCTGTGTCATTAATGGAAATTCCAAATTGATTTTGGTTGCGGATGAGTCTCTCCATACGACAACCACTGTTGACTTCCCCCCAAAGTGGTAGATATTTTATCGACCCCCGAGGGATTATAGGCTGAGTCAATGCCCCCAACCTGGATTTTAATTCGGAAACTTCAGATTGCGAGCCGCTCAGTCCACCGTTGAGCCACCTGGCCGAGGAACTGCATTGGCTGCAATAAATGAATTGACTGGTGTCGGGGCGTGTGTGTGTGTATGCATGTCGGTGAGTAAAGGCACCAAGCGTTCTTGCGGGCACGCAGGGTACTGCCAAGTCCTGGGCCATGGACAGCGCAGGCAGTCTCCCAAGCCAGAGGCGATACGGGATGGGTGGAGAGATATGCTCTGCATCGTGTCGACTTTAATTTCGACTTATTGTGTTTGTTTACCCAGAAAAGTCTCGCAAGAGTCTCATGACTATTTTTCAGGAGGGCCTTGCCAAGTGTTGCAGTAGCGGATGATGTTGCTCGGTTTCATTCCAATGAAGCAATTTTCCGGGAATATGATTTTTTTGCAAATTTCGACCATGACGCCAGCACACAACGGTCTACTCTTGCCAATGACATCCCGGAATATTTAACGTTCACTGTAGAACAAACGTAGATTGAGTCAATACACCCGCAGTATTAATCAGGGTGACCGTTGCATTCTTATCGCAAACCTCTGCAATGAGTGGCAAATACGTTACCGCTATGCCATGCCTTATGGAAAAAAAAATAACAGCTCGTCCATTAAGATCACAGTCCAGTGTGGCACATGCATCAATTCATTATGATACATGCAAAGCTCTTTGCTAATCCACTGCTGGATGGAGGCCTCCTCAAGCCATGTTAAGCACGGGGTTTTTTTTGGGGACATTACTTTGTCACGCTGGTCAAACCGAGTTGGTGAAGGCAGGATCTAGGACCGGTTCAGATAGCACTCGCCCCTGATGTTTAGCCGTGGCAGGGCTCAGAGCACCACAGCGTGCTAACCAGTGCGACACTGCTCCACCCATGCTTCTGATATGCCTGTGGCGTATGTATTGTAATGATACTACTGTATACTCATCTGGATGGTTTTGACGAATAAACAATTAAATGTCATTTTTAAAAACCGATGGCTTTTATGAGCGTTGTACTACCGTGAAGTGGTGAGATGTGGGTCTAGTGGCTCGATCACCCTGAATGGGTTCGATCTCATCGAATCTCGCAAGCTAGGCGGGGTTGAGCCGGGTCAAACCTCTATATGTCATCTAGCAGTGGATCGAAAAAAGGGGCTCAAGTAATTAGTATTTATAATCACTGTCGTGGACGTCAGACACGACTGAGTTCAGGTTAAAGGTAATGTCTCACAGTTGCATGCCAGTCGTATGCGTGAGTGACAGATACAACATGATCTGTGTCAACCACGAGAGCACTTCCTTTGCCAATGATTGCGGAAATTATCCCTGAAACCATTTTCTAATCCAGGCAAACACAAACCCGTTAAACAACAGCCAAGGAAAAGCAGGGCTTAGTTTGAATATCTTTCAGGAGGCTACTCGGCTTGCTTAGAGTGGGCATTATCAGCCACGCACTTCCACTTGAATAAAAAAGTGCTCCTTTCTATACTCATATATTGTGCCAGATATTCCTATGAACAATAACATTGAAGTCAAGGTGATTTACCCCCTCTCAAGTGAGCATTAAGGTGATGCTCAGCCCCTTTTTACAGTCCAGAGCCACTGCCAGAAATTGCACATTACTCTGGCGGGGGTGAGTCTCTCCATCGCACAACTACTATTGACTTTCCTATAAAGTGGTACCTATTTTATCGACCCGATAATTGAGTCAATCCGCAGACAAGATCTGAACCCCAGGTTTAATTCCCGTATCCTTAGAAGCTTCTCCCTGCTCCTGCCCAAAGCCCCCCTCCCACTCACCCAATGTGAGAACCAAACTCGGTTTCAATTCCTTCCGTGTGGTGGTGGCGGCCCCTCATTTTTGGAATAATTGAGCGAAAATGTTCGGGGATCTAAAAACTCACCATCATTGTCCCATTTTAAATCACTGTTGTATGTATTTGCAATCGATCACCCTGCTTTGTACATTTTAAATGTTTGTTGTATATATGATGCGGTTCTGCCAGTCTTGTATTCGTAGTACTGGTTGTATCACGTCGAAACACGACTTTGCCATTTCAAACTTGACTTTGGAACAATTGTTTGTGGATTGTTTTGTCTACTTGTTTTACTGTAACCAGGTTTATGTCACTAGGTTCCCATATAAAATGAGCATGTATTGCCCAATGGACTATACCTGTGCCAAAATAAGCGTAAATGCGCAGGCAATGCTAGTTTACAGTAAATAAAAACAATTATACAGACAAAATAAGACTTGGACGGATGTGGCGTGCCAAAAATAATTTCTGGAACAGCGTTCCGGACTGCTGAATTTAAGCACCGATTAGGAGGCTGCGATTTAAAAGGTTGCTCAAAACTAATGAGTTTTTTTTTCTTCCCGTTCGTTAATAAGCACTTGGCATCTTCTGACGCTCAACCTCCACCCTCCCGCCCACACCACACATTGACATTTTGACACCGCTCGTTAGGGTTATTAAGCGAGAGGGTCAATGCTCTGTCGATAGTCATGCTCTAATGAGGGGTATTGCACCTTATCTGGCCCTGCGATCAATAACCTCCCCCTTGTGGCTCCCCACGCGCGCCGTTTCCCAATCATGCTGCGCAGCGATCTCCATCAAACGGCACCTTAATTACACGCAATCCACAGCCCCTTACCCACAGCGCGCTCCCCCCCCCCCTGGAATTGTCAATTGAACGGAGGAAAGGTCAGTCCTCTGCGACATCACCACGATGCTCCTTTCCGACGTGCCAAGCGTGCATTGTGCGCGTGGAGTCGTTTTGGTGTAAATCCACTGCAGGATGATGGCCACTTCACGCTCGGTGGGGTTGCCGGCCGGATCCGAATGAGAATGAATATCCACCAGACACCGACTCAGAAACGTTAGAACACAAAAAAGAAATATTCGATAAAGTGTCGTACAAAACACCGATATACACAGAGGGGTTTATCAGGCAGGTAAGATGAGAGATCTGGTTTGGTGGAGAAGCAGGCGGAATAGCTGACCACTTTGCTCTTCAGCGCTCATTTTCTCTGAAGATGACAACAAAAAATGACAACGGTCTCCAAGTGTATCGCTGCTGCCCGTCAGTCCATCACGTGCCCAACAATATTTTGATGATGACTTAAGACAACAGGACCACAATGCATTTCTTCATAAAATGCTCGTGGGTTTTGCATAATGCACAAAGACCCGGTGCTTTTTTACACGTTTCGTTGTGTTACTTGGAACTTTGTGGTTTTCCAGCCTGCAGTCTGTTTTAGTTCTGTAACGATGATGGCGTTGTCTCGCCATTTACAGATATGACAATCGACGAATTGAAATGAAAATATAAAGGAGCTTTGGAAAGCACGTATTTTAAATACCAAAACACGCCCGTGCATGTGGGTCCGGTTTTTTTTAGACTGTTGCCATCTTCTCCTGGTTTTCCGAGGGATGTCTTCTTTCTGAAGTAACTGCCCTGGGAAATCTGTAAGTCTTCACAGGACGTTAAAAGTCAAGGGTTTTGTCAGCCGCGCAATAAAACACCACTCAAAATCAATACATTCACGTGGCGTTCTACGCTCTTCTGATATTGTGAGATATTCGTCTTCTCGTGATATATCTCGCTTTTTGGTGTACCTCAATTTTGGGAAACCCTTCCCCCACGCCATGCAATGTCTCTGTGGTTCATGTGGCCGTACATTAACGACGCTAGTTGTGGGTTAGCGAAGCCGGTGAACGTCGATGTGGAAGCATCGAAGTCGAATTACTACAAGTCGATTGTTTCTTTCTGCACTGCCCTCTAATGGCCACCGGGAAGCCTCGCGGCAGCCTGGCTGATGTCGATGCAGATCGTACAGAAATAATTGTCGTTTTACAATTGCGGTGGTTGCGCCAGATAATTGCGTGAGTAGTAGTGGAGTGTGTCGCTGTGATGCCTCCTTCGCATTCGTGAATCGGGCATTGAGTCGTTATATGTTCCACGCAGTGCCGGATTAAGCTAGTGCGATGCCTGTAGCATATGTTATAAAGTGGTCCTAAATAAATAAATAAACGTAAATATTAAAACACTAATTTTTTACTTGCATAGTAAAGTAATTGTATTTTTTCATTTGCTATACAGCCAGATAATACGACAAATCGCTAACCTTAAACACCCAGTCGTTCATAAAAGTTGAAGGCAGTATAGTACTATAGTAATAGAGCAAGTGCAGCATCGCTGAACCGGAATTGATAGCTTTAAAGCATTTAACGCGGGGCCCTTGAAATTGCGGGGCCCGTAGCTACTACATATGTAGCTACGTTTGCTCCGAGGATAATCCGGCACTGGTTCCACGGCCTGTGCTGGGTGACCGCAGTCACAAACCGGGAGAGTTTTACCGGTAATTTTCCGCAGCGGCCCTTTGAAAACGTCTTCGTTGCGCGGTGGTCACCCATCAAAGCGCACTCCCGGCTCAACGCCCTGCTCAGCTTCCGAGCTTTTTTGTAACACGCAATCGCTTGCAGTTGCCCTCTCTATACCGCTTTTATTTTACGATAAACCAAACGTGTAATTTCCCCGACGATGTATAACGGCACACAGAGCAGGGCGATGAGAATATCGACAATGTTGTATTCAGCAAAGCAAAGATTGAAGTGGAGTACCACGTCCTATAGAGGGCATTGTCCACAAACAAGTCGTCGAGTCCGCCAGACGACTGCTGCTGGAATTGGGTGATGGAGTACAGCACTCGCGTTGTGAGCCTGATCAGAACATCACAAGAGCATCGCAGTATCAGATGTGCATACCTGATGATTATGCTACAATGTAAATAAAACAGAAGCTCCGGCTATGTGCGACTCGAGCCATCCAGAAGAGAACGCAATGTCAGATTCACGAATACACAAAGGCTCGTCAACCATCTCAAGTGTAAAATGATACTTGTTGCTCGACATCAACATCATCCAGACGAAGATCACAAAACAGCAGAAGGGTTTTCATTTGTTTCAGCACTGGTAACGAGTGCAGTCGAGTTAGCTGCACTGGAGGTTAGCGATGATAAGATGTTCTTAATTTCAACGTCAACGCCTCCGACTAAGTGTGCGCTGTCCCAGTGGCCAACAGCTTACACCAAGCTCAGCTCCACACAAGTGAGATATTTATAAAAGACGAGCTTTTTGCCCGTCCAAGGACGGGTGTATATTGCGGTAAATCTGAAATATTAAAGAGAAAAATTGTTCAGCTCATGATTATTAATGAGGGGGGTGGGGGTTGCCTTATGTAAAGTGACGTCACCCGCTAATGGTTATTGGGGAGAGGTGCGGCAAGTGGAGCGACGTCACCCCCTCAGTTATTGGGGAGGGGTGCGGCATGTGGAGTGACGTCACCCGCTCATGATTATTAATGAGGGGAGGGGTGCGGCATGTGGAGTGCGCGACCTTCTTGTGCGTTCGTGTAAATTTCCACGCGTTCATGAATATTAATGAAAGGGGAGGGGCCTCTTTTGCAGTGACGTCACGTACGGATGTAGCAGTGTGCTGCGTATAATTATTTTTAACCGTCACTTTCTGTAAAGAAACGTCACATTTGAAGCGACTTTGCGGAATAAATTATTTAATTCAGCTCGACCTTCCTCTGCGTTTCTGTAAAAATCCACCCACTCATGAAAAATAATGAGGGGGGGTGGGCCTCATGTGGAGTGACGTCACGCGGGGGTGGGCCTCATGTGGAGTGACGTCACACGCGGGACGGACAGACATTCTGGGTGATTATAGTAGAAAATAAATGTTGCAGCCCGACAGTAATGCCATGCCCACGCAACTGGAAAGGCCTCCACTACAGGGAATCTTTTCGGGAGCTTCTCTATCGAGAGGGTATTATTGGAGCCTACAACATCATCATCATCTCGATTTAAAGCTTTCGTGACTGCAGGGATTCATCTTCTTGGTTCTTTCGGTAAAGTCACGTAGAAGGGAAGTAATAAAATGATAAAAATAAAACATAATAAAATAATTCTCACGACGTTTCGGCCACAACGCAAGCAGCCGTCCTCAGGTGAAAACCAGGTCTGTCGGGGAGACAGCGTCATTCAAAACCAGGACTGTCGGGGAGACAGCGTTATTCAGACGCTGTCTCCCCGACAGACCTGGTTTTCACCTGAGGACGGCTGCTTGCGTTGTGGCCGAAACGTCGTGAGAATTATTTTATTATGTTTCATTTTTATTATTTTATTACTTCCCTTCTACGTGACTTTACCGAAAGAACCAAGAAGATCATCATCATCATCATCACGATCCATGAGCAGATAGCTCGTTAGATGTCCACTGCACATTTCGTCAAATCCACCTGCCGCGCGTCTAACATTAGGTCATCAGGACGACCACTGCGGTCCAAACAGCCGCGCCAGCATTGCATGGCGGAGTGACTGGCGGTTGGGAACGTGGGGAAAATTTTGCACCAAAACCAGTTCCTTATCACGGATCTTACAGTCTTTCCACCTGGCTCCAAGCCTCCACGCATTCAGTTGGCCTTACTGAACAGCTTCCCGACACAGGACAAGGTCTTTGCGCAGCCGGCCTTCGCCGTCGGGGTCTACATGATGTCAAACACTGCAGCTCTGTGCTATGTGGCTACCGAGGACGCTATCCCCGCAGCTCGACGATTACGCACTCAATGCATGACCAGACGTCTTGGATGAGGTGAGAATAGCCACGATATACCCCATCACACGCGGTGGAGAGATGTTAACTACCTCGCCTGGTATACAGGAGGTTCGTGGGTTATATCCCGACCCTGATGCTTGTGTATTTGGAGTTTTCATGTTCTCCCAGTGGTCTCCGGTTTCTCCGGGTTTCCCCTCCACGTTTAGAAACATGCGCTTTGAGTATTTGGCTGCCATAAATATCCACATGATGATAAGCCACTTCGTTGAGCTATCATTTGTGGCCATGTCACTTCTGAAAGAGAGCTACATAATTCAGTGGGCCTTGCCTGTAAAAAAAAGTTTCATTTAGTAGACAAGAATGCTGCTGGGTGGACATAGTCGGGGTGGGGATTTAAGACAGAAGTGCTGGTGGCGGGGTGTAATAGAGGACATCTTTTCACTTGTCTCAACTGCTTCAGGCGAGCAATCTGAGCCATCACAATTAAAGGATGCAGCAGTGAATCAAACAGCACTGGCGGTGGGTGAGTCCACAGCAGTGGCATCACTAAGGTTGGTGTCACCCAGTGTGCTAACTCATGGTGTCACCCCTCATGGACCTCTGCCCGTACCAGACCATAGAGAACCCTTAGTAATGTTTTTTTGTACTAATGTTACTCGTAAATCGTAATTTCCGTATATCACTGAATGCAATGGCAATGGTAGTGACCTAAACAACTAGCAAAATTAAAATTACACCTTTAAATTGCATTTTTTTCTTTAATTACTACTTCGGTCTCAAGAAAGTTATTGATATAGGTTCACAAATACAAATTACCACAATATTGTAGCTAAAACACCAGAAAATTTGACAAAATCAGCGACTATAAAAACACGAGCAGCGACGAACACAACAGCGCGTGCTTGTAGCGCGTGCAGGCGAGACCACGTGACTCGAAGCGTCTCTGTAGTTGGGTAACAATGACGGTTCAAAAAGTTAATTAGCATCGAGTTTTAGCCTTGTAGGTATATTGATACAGTACATGTAAGCTGGGCTTAGTTAGTTATAACAACAAAAAAGTTGGTATAACTAACTACAGGGATTTTTAAAATAAAAAATGTATGCTGAAACACTGCACAAAAATTGTACAGACAGTCATTTTGGTGTCACCCTCTCTGATGGGGGGTCCGCACCCCCCTAGTGACGCCACTAGTTCACAAATGCCGCCGTTCTTTGACAGAGACATGCACACTTAATGCAACTTTGGCTGTTCTTTCGGCAATGGCAGTGCGATACGGCTTGACGATGGGACCCACTGGAAACTGAGCCTTCCTCCAAAAAAAACCTGAGCTCGGTGTCAACAAAGTATCTAAATCCGGTCCCACACATCTATCCGATGTTTAGATGCATCCATAAATTTGGTTTACATGGGGGGGAGGGGTGCGTCTTAATTTGGAGAACACGGCAATAATAATTGATGGCCCTTTGGAAGTCAAGTGCTGATTTGAAGGCCTCCCCATACCGTGTTAGTCATGGGGTGTTGTTTGACCATATTTCACCAAACTGGTCGCGCAAACATCGCGGTGCATCCTGGTAACTTCTGGAGGGTTATTCCCCAGAAGGCTAAATCTATTAACCACTCCTAAACCAGCCATGCAACTCTCTCATGAAATCATGGGGCGGGGGGGGGCTTCTACACAACCGACCAATGAGCTTGTCAGGAGTAGCAAACTATGGATCATCTCCTGAGATGCCCTGCAGCACCACAATGCACTCCTCAAGATTTGTAAATGCCAACGCCAGCAACGATGGGCTGTGCGGAATATTGGGGAAAGACAATAAGCTTTAAGTCAATATTTGAAGACCATAGAGGTTAGACAGGAGACACGACGAAGAGGATCATCATCTGTCCCTTCCGTCAGCTCATTAGTGACAACGGGCCCAACGATTTCCACCGTGGTTCTCTCTCTTTCAGCGGTCTGGTTCGACCGCTGCTCCTTGGCAAACTGGGTGATCGGTATCCATCTCTATAGACAGTACAGCCAGAGGCTTACCACCAGCCTCGCCTGTTCATACCAGATTTGTCAATGTGTCACTTTGGCAGCGGCTATGGATGTATGTTGAACATTTTTCACACCCTATGTGGCCGCTGTCAGGTATTCGCGTAAGTAGGGCAAGATGTGCTCTCCCAACGGTTTAGCCCACTCGTTGAGGGGCTTTACTGGGTTGGATATGAATTGATTCGCGACTGTAAATCGATGTCCAGGTTGTGAATCCACTTGTGCCATCAGAGAATAATCGCAGTGGACACGAGTTCACATGCAAGAGATCCTTAGACTCAAGATGTGTTCTGCTGTTGTGGTTGCACCACGGTCCCATTTGGGTGACTTATTTTTTTCCTATTTGTGGACAAGTGATTGCACCTGCCTCTGGCCAGTTCGGATACGATGTAACGTAGCCCACTGCATGCGAGGTAGTGATGGGATGATGGTGAACACCATCACGTAAGTAGTCTGGTCACCTGTTAATCTAATGTAGCAAATTCAGTCTACTCCTGACGCCCCTGGCAGGAAATATAGCCGAATAGGGGACATCGGTACGTTGATTTTCGTTACTAAGATCAGTTTTCATCTGCTCTTATCTGCCTCATTTCATCATTTTGATCTCGATTCAGACCCAGAAAACTGTCCTAGGTACTCATACCTCGGATGTGCTTGGGGATGCCTTCATCCAGTAGTTGGTTTATCATTGCTACTGATGATGACCAGTTAAAAGTAAGTTATATAGTATACTGCGTGCATCCAAAAAACAGTAATATGCAAAACATAATAACATTTATAATTTTCTGTTCTTTGCCAATTCACTGCTGGACGATGGCCAACCCACGCCAAGACGGTTATGAGGATTGTAAAAAACACAATTTAGTTTTAATTAGTTTGCCACATTTGCACAGAAACATGAACTAAAATGTCGACCCTGAAATCCACTTGACATAAAAAAAAATCCACTTTGTTTTTCTTGCCTCGCATTATAACGCTAGTTGTGTCGTAAGCGCGCAATACCTAGAATTCAGGGCGGATCATTATTGGGCAGCCTCCCAGGTGATAATGCCATAACAGCCTAAACGAGTAAACACTGAAAGTCGGCAGATCAGCAAAGTGTGCTGATGGGTTCAGGAAACAAGAGTGGTAAGGTAAGGAAAAAAAAGGCCCTGAGCCTTAATCGCTTCCCACTTTTGACGGAAAGGCCACGTGGTATTTTGGCACCTTGAATAACCGGTGTGAATTAGCGCGATCGATAACAATAAATAATGCCGCCTCCTGCCTGTGCAAGCCATCTGCCTGCAGGGCACGGCCTCCGCAGGCCAGAGCTCCCTCTAATCCCCCACGCGCACACGCCACCGAGCAATTTGAACGCTCTTCTGTGGGGAGGGAGGGGAACGGCGGAGTGCATTACAGCCCGGCTTGAGTGACAGCATCCCATGAAATGCCCTTCCCAGCGTGGACACAGCCGTGAAGTCAGGAAATGTGCCTTTGTTTTGTAAATGCAACCTCATCAGCGATAAATAACCTGAATTATTTACTCCCCCATTATTTAAGTCATTAGTCTTAAAAAGGCTGCGGGACTCAAGTTCGCTGTATCAGCAGGGCGAGGGTTAATGTAGGGCGCAAAGACCCTGCACGGCACACGATCTACGCCGAGTTCATTCCATTATTGAACTGCTGCGGGCAGTTTTGACAGCGTTATCACTGGGGCCCTGCACAAATACACGGAGTGATGAATTCACATGTTGGTATAATGTAATGTATATCAAAAATCGAATTCTTCCTGTAAGACATGTCTTAATACAGATGGGCAACTGAAGTTCTGGTGTAATAAATATCCTTAGTTTCTAGGAAAATAAATATCACTACGAGAAATATGTTGTGATGTTTGTGGCACAATGATTACAGACGGCACATGTTTAAGTACCGTGATGTCTACTGTAGTTATTGACACGTATTATTATTTGGTGCAATAAAAATACTTTTTTTTACAAGACAGTGTCCAAGAGTGTAAAAGTTACATTAGTATGATATTCATTCATGGAAATATACTCAACTGCAAAAGTTGTAGGAAACATTTTTTGAGACTACGTTGACATCGGTACATGTGCACCAAAAGACTTACACTCTAAGACAATATTCGTCAAAAACTGCCCTTAGATGCGAAAAAATGTGAAATATACATGTATATAATAGGTGAAGTTTTGTGAATGTGTCTTTTTTATATAGCAGAGAAAACAAAGTTTGAAATTCATGGCAATTGTTTCTAAATATTTCATGATCATGTTCCGAAATTCAGCCTGGAGCAAGTTACCCCTAAAGATGTTATTATATTTATAAACACAACAGCGACACTGTTGACTGTGACGCAGGGTTCAGGCAACGTGAGCATTGGGCTCACTTCATCAGTGCCAAGAAGCTGCTCATGAGGACAATTTCACAGGGAGAGAATTGTGTTGCATGGGCTCACAAGGAGCTCGCTTAAGTGGGAGTACTCTTAGTTCTTTCGGTAAAGTCACGTAGGTAAAAAATGAAATTTAAATTAGTAAAAATAATAAAATCACGACGTTTCGGAGACAACACAAGTCTCCGTCATCAGGTGGGACCGTCACAGCCAGATTAGCAGCTAATTTCATTTTTTACCTACGTGACTTTACCGAAAGAACTAAGAGTATGAATCCTTGCAGTCACGAAAGCTTCAAATCTAGAATTAAGTGTGAGTGTCAAGATCCAGCAATGTCCTTTCTCTGTCTCTCTGGGTTCCACGCTATGTGAACTGTAATGGATTGTTTAATATGATTTCTGCAATGTAATCAGCACCCAGGTCCTCAGTATAATTCTAGCGATTTGCATTATGCGTTGCTAATTATTTACCTGGGAAAGCATCAATCATTCTCGAGATTCGTTTGCAGGAGGGTCCTGCGACATCGGAAAGTTTGGCAAGTACCACTATTGGTTGTTTGCCTTCATTTTCGGAGGAAAGCGGAGTAAAGACAATCCCGGAAAGGTTAAGTTTCCCGAGAACGATTCGTAACCCGATTTTACCCCCACGTAAGCTTTCGCGACCAATATCATCCATAATATAGGTAAAATGTTTTATTACATTTATTTTTATTTCTCAATTTCGTTAGATTATCTAATTAGTCTTAGCCAGTAGTAACTAGTTTTGCACAGAACTTCAACATTATCCGTTCGAATAGCTACAGGCTAAGTGCTGCTTGCAAGCGAATAATCAAATAATACATTATTTAAATGCATGCCTATACAGCTCACCATACATCAATGGGGGTTACGTGTACTCAGATAATAACAGGTACAGCTATTATATTGTACGGAAACGACAGGAGGTACAACAACAATGTGCATAGATAATGTGAATGCAAAAAGTACGTCGATTACCATATGAATAACCCAACTTGCAATGGATATCCATTTTAGTTTATGTGCGTTCATTAATCCCCCCCCCGCCTTTCACACGTGAAGGGCTCACAAGTGACGTCATCACATCTATCCCTCTATTTAAGGAGCGTAACAGGAGGATTTCTCCACAAATCTGGCTGCCGCCTGATGATGCCGGTTGTGATTACTGGCGAAACGTCATACTCAAATTGTAAATGTTGTGGATTAGCTCTCCAACACACCAGTATTCTGTACTAGCTACGAATTCGCATGTTCTGTTTACGTGACAAACCTTACTCACTAGCCTTTTGCCCGTCCAAGGACGGGTGTATTGCAGTAAATCTGAAACTTTCAAGTGAAAAGCAGAGCGCGACGTGATATTCATTGCATCAATGCGTGTGCAATTTGTAAGGCCGCGGTGACACAGACTTATTTCATTGTAAGGTTATAATCCCTTGTTCATCGTGACGTCCTTTTTACTTCGATGTCTCAACAGCGCTACGGAGATCGCGTGACGTGAGAGTTCTGCCTTTGTAGTGAGGGTTGTAAGTTGACGCCGAGGAGGGGGAGGAGGCACGTGTTCATGATTATTAATGAGGGGGGCTGGTCGACGTGGAGTGACTTCACGCGCGTTACACACTGACATTCTTGGCTCATTATAGTAGGTATGCTGGCTAACTGCTAGGTGTAACAGGCAAGGATCCTTTCTTTAAGACATGGGTCCCAGTTTTATGCCAAATTTATTATTTTTATACATAAAAAAACACCGGGTCCAAAGTTTGCTTGTATGAAGTCAATGCTGCTGAAATGTTGCGCTCCGTGCAAGGATTGGTTGTGTAAATAATATTTATCTTTTTTAATATGGAGAGACGGATACGTGAAGATTTACAGTGTTGCCTTCTTATTTTCAACGTATATGCTCCACAACAATGCTCGTAATTATTTCGTGTTTTTTTTAATGCATTATTTTCTCATTACAAAGCTATAAACTGAAGAGATGTACAGCACAGGTGCGTACGCACAAGATACACTAGCCTTCTGGTTCGTGTTTAATAATCAAACAGCTGGTCATGTTTTATGGGCAGGCTGACCAATTTTGCAGCAATGCACAAGTCTCCCCTGACAAGACCGTCTTGGGGATATTATCAAATGAGTATACAGACCTCTCCTTCGGCGGAGACGTCACATCTGTTTGTAGTGATCGTAAGGCACAAGGAAAGCTCTTTCGAGGTGTAAGTTATTATTACTTATGAGCGCTGTGGCTGAATTTGCTCCCTTTTGTTTACTTGCAGCGCTTCAAATTGCGCCTCAAAATTTGATTATAAAAACGGCTACCGTTTTCTCGAGGATTATAAGATGTTTTTTCCTCCCCTGTATAATAACGCAGAAGTTGCGTCTGATAATCCGCGAGGTGTGTGCGCGCGTGTGACCAGATTATCTGAAGGGAAGTCCTTCATACAGCAGCGGATTCACACAACGCTCGACTCCATCATCGCATTATATATTTCGATTTAAAGCTTTCGTGACTGCAGGGATTCATCTTCTTGGTGCTTTCGGTAAAGTCACGTAGAAGGGAAATAATAAAATAATAACAATTAAACAGCTTAAATATACGCTGCCAAGCATGGTGGTGCTCATTCAGACGCTGTCTCCCCGACAGACCTGTTCTTCACCTGAGGACGGCTGCTTGCGTTGTGGCCGAAATGTCGTGAGAATTATTTTATTATGTTTTATTTTTATTATTTTATTATTTCCCTTCTACGTGACTTTACCGAAAGAACCAAGAAGATCATTATATATTGTCACGGTTGGTTACCGAAAGAACCAAGAATATGCGTAACGATGTTTAACGGTGTGGTGTAATTTAACAATATGGCGCTTGTGATACATTCGCAGAATCTCGCGTATTATTGATTATTTACAAAATGTGCACCTTGTACATATGCCGAACTGATTTCGCACCTCATATGTTATGGGCTCACATGGCCCCTACAGCAGCTACATTCATCACAACATTTAGAAAAATATTATTCACGTAAATTAATTGTTTATTTGTTACATGGAAAATCCTGTTTATGTTGAACTTCTTTCGCACCGTACTTAGCCAACCGTGTTAATCGGAGGTGGTAGACACTTACCCAGCTACATGTACGTGCATTTTTACTTGCTATACAGCATAATAATTATCATAATCAGCCACGATCAATGCACTGTTGGACGAAGTTCTCCCCAAGCTCTCACCATCTCTTACACCCCTGTGATGCAACAATCCATCTGTCACCTGTACATAAGCTATATATATTTCATATTTCAAGTCACTAGTAGTATTTATTGCGTGGGACAAAATAGACCGCATACATCTGTCCCTGCACCTAAAGAAGACGTATTTCTGACACCACCCATCGGCCATACGGCCGTCTGGAAGTGTTTAATATCAGCAGCATTGATGCAATACAAGCAAAATCTGGACGCATTTCAACATACAGTGTCTCATTAACAATCAGGCTTGAATCAATGGTGCTGGTGAACTGCCAGATGTTATAGGAAAGGACCCTGTTTGTTTAGAAATGGGTGCTAGTTATTATTGCATGAGTTTGGCAGCTCCGATTGTCTTTCTCAATGTACTTATCTGTACTTATCTGCCCCTTCTCTAGCTACAGCCTCGTATCCTTCCATCTCACCCTCGGTCTCTCACTGCCATCACCGGCATCTTCATAGTCATTATGTCACCTGCTCATGAGCTGTATATAGATATATATCTATAAAGTGTCAGTGCGGTTGTGGTGTAATCTTGTAATAGCTTTATGACAGCACATTTTTTGCGGCATAATTGGACGCGGCACAAATGTGCCTGATGGTGCCTCACTCCCTGGGGAATCCCTGTGGAGGCCGTGACCTCATCACGACCCCCTGCCCACTCTCTCCGCTGGTCGTCGCCCACTCAGCCACGACCCCCCCGCCACACACCTCGCCTTAAGCCCTCGCCCAATTCTGTTCAACCTCCATGGCCACCCCCTCCCCGCCACCTACCACCCATACCCGGTCCCTTGGCACCTCCCAGCAATTTACAGCAAAATGTTTTATCGATTCGCTTTGACACCCAGCCGAACGCACCTGTCACTCTGACATTCTCACTGATGACTGCGTTGGGAGGGTGTGGGCTGGATGGCTGGGCTGGATGGGTGGGTGGTAGGGTGGGTTGGTGGGTGGGTGGCTGGGTAGGTGGGTTGGTGGTGTGGTTGCGAGGGGGCTGATGAGAGAAGCAGGGTTTGTGTAGCAGGATTGGTGGTGGGGGGGTACAACATGAGCCGTGCCACCGAAAAACACTGGCTCTTATGACAGGTCTACTCTCACTCTCTCTCAATTCACATTGATTTATTTTTGTTTACACTATTTAGATTATTTTGATGGCATAAATGTCCAAATGATAAGCCACTTTGTTGAGCTATAACTCAAAAATAAGTTAATACCTCCGTGGGCTTTGTCTGGTAGGATGGGGATGCTAAAATTGTATTTTCATGTGATGGGCCGATTTGTTTACCTTTCTTGTACTTTGTACTCAGTGTTTTTGTACTGTTTGTTCTTGTAATGTTCTTACCCGCCCCGGCTGGATATCTGTGCAAAAGAACTTTATAGCTCATCGAATTCCTCCAGTGTAAATAAATAGTTTAATTCTGTAATAAGGACGTGTTCACAATTTTGAGACTACAGTACTCCTTAACAATCCCAAATTCAGGCCTACACACTCAATTGTGGATGATCCCCAAGTGGAGATTCCGAATTGGATTCGAACGTTTTACGTCACTGGGAAGTCTTCCACCTGTTACGTCACTTCCGGGCGTTTCTCGGCAAAATATGGTGTCGCACGTGGTATCGGGCTATTTGCCCTCATTATCACGACACGTAAGATTATCACATACCTGTCAACCCCGTATCAGTGCCAACCTTATTACAAACCAATTCACACCTTATTGGCCCTTATACATCTCTAAGTTCATCTTATAAAGTTATATCACAAGGGGGAAACACACAAAAAAAGACAGATAATTTTAACCCGTATTGAAACGCCTGTATGCCGCATGGACCTGAAAACGAAATTTATCTGTACAAAAATGCGGGTAACCCGTATGGGTTGACAGGTGTGTTATCACGTCTTGTAAATGATCGCAAAATCCAGACAAAAGAACCATGTATCCCTGCCTTTGATCAAATGGCCCATATGCCCCAGATCTCGTAAGCTGAGCAAATTCTATCCGGGAAAGTGCTTGGATGGGTGACCACACTGTTTAACAGGACTTATTGGTGGTGGGGGTGTGGCTACAATGTGGCAGTAAAAGGGGGCAGTGCGGCAAAATGTCGTGTTGTATTGTACCTCTAGGCCCCATGTGTGTGCTCCCCACCTTCAACATGCACCAGCTGTGTGGCGACACGCAGTGGAGAGCCGCTCGTTTGACCTGCGCGGCATGGGGAGGCCCTCATCCAGCAGTGGATTGACAAAGGGATATATACATTGTAGAGTTTAAATTTCGATTTAAAGCTTTCGTGACTGCAGGGAGTCATTTTCTTGGTTCTTTCGGTAAAGTCATCACGTAGAAGGGAAGTAATAAAATAATAAAAATAAAACATAATAAAATAATTCTCATGACGTTTCGGCCACAACGCAATACCTGAGGACGGCTGCTTGCGTTGAGGCCGAAACGTCGTGAGAATTATTTTATTATGTTTTATTTTTATTATTTTATTACTTCCCTTCTACGTGACTTTACCGAAAGAACCAAGAAGATTGTAGAGTTTCTCTACAAAGATTTTAGATGGCTCCTTTGAGTTTCTACATAATTGCTGCCAAAAGTGTCACCTGTCGCGCGCAGGACCCTTTGTTGTTAAATAGTTTTGATTTAGTGGGGTTGGTATATATGCGTATATTTTGAAACCCCGAGCATATATAGCTTACTAAACGAGCTCTATCATCAGAGTCACGCTGGTTTTTTTTTTTGCGCGGTGCTGATGACACGAAAACGAGCCGCCCACCTTATTAGGTCCGGCACGCGGGACACCATCCACCGCTGTCATTTCATTTTTTATGGTTTTAATAGAGAGCGGCGTAATGGCGCGATAATTTACTGCATTCGGACGAGTGTAATTACGTTGCTCCGAGGTTCGAGAAGGGACGTTGGTGTACGTTAACGTCTGAATTGGTTCATCCGCGCCATCATTCTTAGCTGAATCACTAATTGCACTCTGTGCGGCCCCGTGTTAATCGCGGGTCACATTCCAAGCAGGCCAGTAAATGTCTGCGCAATCCGGCTCTTTAATTAACACAGAAATCACGGATGGACAGGTCGGTTAAGCAGATCTGGGCACCCCCCTCCTCCCCCCGTAAGCTCCAATTCTGTAGTGGATTTGAGGAACTTAACGGCAGCTGTAAGCACATATCGGCGGGGATGAAGGGGCGGGAAAAAAAGGATGTTGTAGGATTTGACATCTTGTTCCCGAGTGATTATGCAGCTCTGACGCCATACATTTAAGACTCCTTGATGTGACCCTGTATCCGGAGATTTGCCCAGAATGTTTTGGCAAAGGTAACGAACGGCCTGTGACAAGGCAGCGGCTACGGACTTAAAATGGTTTATACACGTGCTGGAAATGCCCGTTAGCGGCAGCGTCCGACAGTCTTAGCGTGCCTGGCGACAAGGAGGCTGAAAATAGCTCTTTGGCTTACAAGGCCACTGCTGACATGGCTTAGACAAATAAAACAAAGCACTTGTCAAGAGCTGCTGTATAAAGATACTGTATTCATATATTTTTTTACACGATTCAGGCTCTTAGTGCGTGTGTAATATAACGTTTTTTCTTTTTAATAGCACAGTGGCTAATGCACTGCGCTTAGAAACCAGCTACCTGAGTTAAATTCACGCTCATGTTTAACATCGGTAAAGGGCCTCCCCTAGGTCGACTCAGTCTTACGTGATTTCTTGGTGCGGTGTGTAAATGGGGAGGCAAAGGCGGCCAGGCGTGGTGCTGGCTACATCGCCTCCTGTGCTGTGGGAAAAGGCTCCATCACTTCATTTGACGAGGACTCATCGCGTGGGCTCACAGGGGCCTCTTTGTTTGATGGACACAACTGATAAGGCAGATGCCCATCATGCTGTGTAATTAATTCACATGCTTTCGTCTGTGAAGTGGAAGGCAACGTTACACATTGTGATGAAAGGATGAACCGCATGGACTTTTAACTGGCGCGTAGAAATAATAGAAAACATGATCTCCACGCTTCCACCCCCCTCCAATGACAACCTTGTATAACGAAAAATATTTAGGAGCGGTGGTGCAGTGTTTAGCGGACTGCACTTAAACATTTAATCCGTGAAGCCCGATTTTATAGTAAATGCTGTTTCACCTAATAGAATTGAGGCCTCGTTTTGTAAAACCTCGAAGCTCATCTGCTTTCACCATTAATAGACTTTCCTCTAAATTATCCAATGAATGTATCATTGCCTTCCTTTTTTGTTATTGTCGAAGTCGCTGTAGTGTGTTTTTTTTGCTTATGGGGGTTTGTGCGGGTTTATTTATTTTAACTTTAATTCAAATGTGCAAAAGAGGGCCAGCAGAGCAGGGTTCAGCCGTTCGCTGCTTGCAAATAAAAAAATAAAACATGTATATGATGAGGAAAAACCCATCACGGCAGGAAAATAGTGCAGGCCGTAACGTTTCAAACAGCACGCAGAAATGTGTACAACAAGCACAGAGCCTTTGTACCTTATGCAAAACCCATTACCAGTTCCTGAAGAACTGTATTGTGGTCCTTTTATAATCGGTCACATTTGATAAAAGTTTTTTTTATGGTGGCCTTATACAAGAGGACCACTATGCAGTTATTCAAGAACTGTTGATGCTGTTTGCACAATATACACAGGCTGAGTGCTTTTTATACACATTTCTGTGCGTGTTATATTAACATGTATGTTCATTGGCACCGTACGTAGCCAACCGTACTATCGGAGGTGCGGGAAAAGAACTAAACGCAAAAAAAAATCAGTTCCAAATAAATTAGTCTTCAATTTAAAAGTGCATAGCTCAAGCGGCTTCCTAATATGTAAGGAAGAGCGTTCCAGACGGCCACAGAGGTGCATCTGAAAGTGTGCGAAGCAGTGACTGTGTTTGTTCGACGGTTAGCCAAAAGCTGCTGCGCGGATGACTGGAGGTTGCTTGATGGTTTATCCTCCTCGAGTAGATCAGAAAGGTATTGTGGTTCATTTGTGGCAAGCACTTTGTCTGTAATGAGCACGACCTCATAAAAACGAGTGTTTATAGAGAGTACACATCGAACTATTGGCGAGACTTCCACATTGCGGTGAGCGATTGAGGCAATGGTGCTCATCTCCTGTTTACAGCCCTTAGCCAGTGCTGTAAATTCCACATTCCTATCGTGGGCGTGAGTCTCTCCACAGGACATCCACTGCTGACTTCCCCACAAAGTGGTTACTAAAGTTTATCAACCATTATGATTTGTGCCGAGCACAACTAGTGAGAGGTAATTATATATTCTTTGGTTCTTTCGTTAAATTCACGTAGATAAAAAATAAAAATAAGAATAATTAAAATGATAACATTAATCAAAACAAAAACTAACTAAGTTTCGATCGCAACACAAGCGGTCGTTGTCAGGCGACCGCTTGTGTTGCGATCGAAACGTCGTGAGTGTTTATTTATTAATTTGATTTTAAAGTTAATTTATGTTATTATTTTCTATCTACGTGACTTTACCGAAAGAACCAATGAATATGAATTCCTGCAGTCACGAAAGTTTTAAGTCAAAGGTATATGTGTGCTGCTTTTCGTCTGGCTAACAATCCAACACGATTCGAGCTCAAACCCACGAAATACTGTGCATGAAATATTCGTCAGTTGTGCGGCTCCACCACACGCGGATAGACTTCACAGCGGTGGATCCATTTGCACCGCGGGGTGGATCGAGGCGACAGGGAGGATTTGGGAAACTTGCACCATCGTTCCAGCTGCCACGCCAAGACGTCGACTCGAGCCGGCGACCTCTGGGTTGCAAGTCGAGTGTGCTGACCATTGCAGCACGGCTGCACGTGCTGTCGATATAGTTGTGGTGCCGGCTTTCTAATTCGTAAGTAAAATATTGAGTCCTAGAAAACCGTAGCATATACTAACGTGCGTGTGGAGCTATTGCATGATGGTTAATGCACGACGCTATTAACACGCTGACCTGAGTTTGATTCCGGGTCAAGGCTAGCACGAGTGATATTCACAACTGGTTCTGGGTGCCCCCCTTCACCAGCACGCACTGATCGTCGTGGTGAACTATGGTCAAACAACTCCCACGGCCGACACTGTGTGGGGAGGCTTTCCTGCACCAGCATATTGACAGGAGGCTCTAAATGTTCAATCTTGAATGATACCAACTTATATCAAAGTCGCACAATAAAGGGAAAAGACTAGGTTGGTGAAAGCAAATGTATTTTATTTAAGTCACTGGAGTATGCAAGATGGGCTGGGATTCGGAGAAGGTGGTGGGAGGAGATTGAGGACGAAGTGGCGTGGAATGGGGGGGGGTCGGGGGGGATAGGCAGCGCAAATGTCCCTTATGTAGTTTCGCTCGCTGGCAGGGCACTGGCCTCAGCCGCCATCAGTGAGCAATTGAATAAATAAATAAACAGTTGGTAAGGGGGAGTAAATATCTCCACCCTGTTCACTACCCTCGGCGCAGCCTCCCGGGATGCTGATGAATTAATAATGCGCTGCCAGCGAGTGGCGGTAAAGGTTCTTTTAGCCCTGTAGGAAAGATCCAGATTCAGTGCCGGCGTATTGATCACAGCCGCTGACCGGGGCACGGGAGATTCGCGGAGCGACAGGCGGTTGGGGCGCAAGCGTCCACGGGGTTTGGCCGTCTGCGATCCTCCGATGGGGACGCGGTGCCGTTTCGTATCGCCCGGTCAGTTTGCGTGTTCCTTGAGAGTTGAGAGAAGAACAGCGTAGATCGATACCACCACCGGGTAAGATAAAATAAGTGATATCTGTATGCCTATTAAGCATCACAACGCTAATGTGACGAGAGCTCAATCGTGCACACTATTATTAACCTCAATGGAAAACTGTTTACGCAGCATTTCGTGGCCATGATAGCTTGCATGGGAAGTGCCTAAGGCATTAATGTTTTATGCATCTGGAACACAGGCCCCATGGTACACATTTGACATTTTATTGCACTTAACGTTTAACGTTTTTTAATGTAGTTTAAGCAGGAACCGTGGAGGAATTCCCCGCACGAGAGACAGCTGCGCGGGACAGGCTCGTGATGACACTTACACTTTGCCGGTGATACAGAGTGCACCCTGCACTCCTAATACGATGTGCGACAACAGCGGCAAACAACAATCATAAAAAGTAAAGACCCTCCGAATGGGCGTTAAGCTCTTGATGGCTTTCTAAGAAGATAATCCCTTTGGCGTTTTATTATCCAGTGGCATGTATGACACTATCCACCACCGCCCGATTGTTATTTTGCGCACTCTAATCCACGACCCGCTGTGGCCCAACCAACTGCTGCAGATGTGCGCGCGGCACGCGTGGGCCCACCACTTGTCTGCGACATGCATGACCCCACCGCAAATCCATGCACCAGATTAAACTCGCCCTCTCCCGATATGAAAATTGCAGGTGCACGTGCCAGTTTGACTTTAATCGAAGATGGCACACGCGTCCATTCGTTATGCGAGGCTGCCTCTACATTTTCATAGTCATCGTCGTCATCGTAAATCAACAGCAGGGACAGCCGTGATTTATCCACTGTTGGATGAAAGCCTTGTCGAACCATCGCAACCTATCAAGCTTGCGATGTAACGAACCATCGCAACCTCTCAAGCTTGCGATGTAACGAACCATCGAGCACTTACGCACGAGCTGATTTCATCTGTGGGGAAAGTCCACTTGGGTGTTTTCCCTCCTTTGGCCGCCACCCATCGTTAGTCTCAAACACCGGCCACATTGCTCTTCTAGTGATGATCACTCTTCTCGTGATGTGCCCGATCGAAGCCCACTTACTATTTTTGAAAAGGCATTGTTATGGCTGCAACGTGTATTTTTTTTTCTCTAAACCATCTGTTCTTCATTTTGTCTCTCAGTTTAATGCCAAGCATTGTTTGTCAAGGTCCATGTCTCCGATCCACGTGGCATAGGGCTGATTAAACAACTCTCTCCTTCAAGCACACTGGTAGTGTTGCTTCTAATTTTTAAGTTTTCAAAAAGCTGTAGAAACCTATTCTTGTCCACCTCTTGGGTTCATCGTTTTGATTTCGGTCCACTCTCAGCAACTGTCCTGGGTCACGTGTCGCTGGAACGAAATTGTTTCCCAGATGAAGGTGGAGGGGGGGAGTTTCAGATGTCATACTTTTAAGACGTACTCTTTGATCCTCACAGTCTGAATAAAAGGAAATGTTAATAATATCTACTTATTTACGCAGAAAATCCGAGGATTCGTTATTCCTGAGGGTCTTGCATTGTATTTTGTTTGAATGTTAAGATGTTTTCAGGCAATTTCTGAGTGTTCCTGAGCCAAATGGTGTAACTAGGGACACCATCAAAGTTGGGATAGTTGTTGGAACAACATTAACGGATCTAAATGTTAACTGTCTACACAATGTCATATATAAATAGTATAATGGTGCCCCGAGTTTGTGCTTTATTCGAACGGCTGATAGAACTGACTTGAACAATGACAACAGCAAAAAAACTCAACACATTCATCAATAACACTGCCTTCAAATGATTTTTTAAAAATGTCATCGACGAAATTTCGAGCAGTGGCCCTTTGTGGGATATGGCAATTAATTTGTTGATTATATTACGTTCATTATAAGGCCACACAGTTATTGACGAATGTGCTGTTGTTGTTTGGTGCTTGTGGACCACTGCCAATGCAGCATCACCAAATAATTTGTTCGAATTTCACAAAATGACATACCCCCTTCGCGTCTTATCCCGTGTCACTCGTTTCTAAAGATCATCGGAGCGATGGATGGATTGGAGAAACACGGGCATAAATGTAAGCGGAGGAAATATCAACCATCTCGGATGTGCCGATGACCTCGCCGTTGTAACAACGAGATGTGAATGAACGACAGGAAGTGACGGAAGAGCGAAATAAAGAAGTCTACAGAGTGGGACTCAGGATCAATGTAAACCACACAAACGTCACGTGCAATAAGTTTACTCAACAATTCATGTTTATATTCCAAACTAATAATTTTCACAATAAAGGAATGTGTTGGAAATATATTTCTTTTCAAATGCGTATTGCGCTGCAAAACATCCTTTGATGCGAGGCAGGTAACGGCCTACCTGTAAATTCCGTGTTTCAACACAGGCGTGCAAAGGTTATGATAACTTGACAAAAGCGTTAAACGTATCCACACCGCTACTTCTCCCACGTCCACACTTTATTTTCCTGCCTAAATTATTCGAGTAATCAAGTCCATTTTTAATTCCCCTCCTTGTATATCACGAGGTCGTATATATAGCGCGCGGTGGGGGCATCAACAGCACAGATGTCGAGACGCACATTTATACAGACAATATAACTAGGTATCGACAGATATCTTGTCGACGCAGCGTCGTCTTATCGTCGGTCCCAGCTGCGCGATCATGTTTAATGAAGCATCGCGGCAAATGAAACGCTTAACACGCGCGGTCGTGTTGTGCACGTTCACACGCTCGCACGCGGTCACAGTGGCTTTAAACCAGGGGTGGGGAACGTCCGGCCCGCGGGCCGTATAAGGGCCGCAAAATCATTTGGTGTGGCCCTGCCAAGGCAACCGCAGGCGGGACTCGAAATTCAATAAATCTAGGAGCAAACCTGGAAAAGCAGTTGCGAGTAGCAACATCATCAATACCAGCTAACATCAGACTCCTCACCAAAGAGAAGCAGTTCCAGCCATCACATTAGGGGTGAGTTAATTAAATGTTTGACCAAATATAACGGGATATTTTTTAAGTTGATAATGTTGTATGGCCCGCGAATGATGTTATATAAATATCCAAATGGCCCTTGGCAGAAAAAAGGTTCCCCACCCCTGCAAGTTTAAACGGTTTGCATCGAGGCACAATCCGTCGCTTTCGAGACTCCGGGACAATCCCTCATCATTCTTCACGCGCGTGCGGCGTGCGGCGCTAAACATCATCATAAACTGATGGGGATGCGGGGGGGGGGATGTATACAAATATAGAAAATATATAAACAATAATAATGAACTACGCAGCCCCCGTCGTATATGCGCGACCGTAAGCAGGGGAAAGGCCGCGTGAGACGGGCGCACGCTGAACGCCGGCTCCACGATACATCTGCTCTGCTTCACAGATGAACATTAAACGGGAGCAATTAGCCTCTGCGTATTTTCATTAGGTAAATGGTTCTAATTACGGCGAGCAAGCAGGCAGCTGTACGCCCCTTCGTGATTAGGCATCGACTCTGAAATGAGGGCTTAGGAAGGCACGAATGCTGCGCGGTATTATAGCCAGGAAAGAGCCACCCCACCCCCTCCCCGCCGCCGCCGCCCTGTATAAACACACACAAATTAAATTCATTATTATGATAAAGAAAAACATAATGGGTGCAATAAACAAACCGCGAGAACGCATCTGCATCGCGCGCGTAACGTTATCGGGAAGAGAGCGCCGTTTCTGCGCGGTTAACGATAAATTGCTCAGCTGTTTGGCACGCGCCGCCGCCAACGCAGATGGCACTTGCCAGGTTATGAATGTTTTTGATACCTTGTGCGAACCTGCCTTACCTTCCGCGAGTATGCTGACAGTTTTACACTTGCATTGCCTTTAATGCCCACGCGTGCATATTGATGCCAGTTAGTTCTGACGGTCGTCATTTTTTCGTAAAGTTTTCTCGTATCTAAGACGGACCTCTTGTTATTAAATACAACGTGTGTATCGTTCAAAACACTACAGGGTAGTTGTCAAAAAGTTTTCATATCGGTATCTTACAAGTGACAACAGAGAGTTGCTGTCGAACTGAATTTGGTTGAATAATGACCATTTATTTAAAGTGACGTGAAATGCAACTGTGGTATAAAGCATGGCTTTTGCCCAAAACATCGCCAATTACATAAACACGCGTATTTGTTTTTCCTTTTAAGGCAGTGTTGTTAATGAGTGTGAGTTTGATACTTGGATTTTTACCCTTCTATCTGGCAACAAAACTGACACATTTTTTACAAGGAGTCATGTGTACATAGACCACAATACCTGCAGTCATAATGCAAACAAAAAACATAACTCTGATAATGTGCACTGTCCTTGAAGTTGATTGGTGTGCGCCTTTTGGCGTCATTTGGTCCAACACCATGTGAGACTAGGCTCTAAGGAAAGCTGTCTCGGGTGTGGACCAATCAACTTCAAGGACAGTGCACATTATCAGAGTTGTGTTTTTGTTTGCATTATGACTGCAGGTATTGTTGTCTATGTAAACATGACTCCTTGTAAAAAAGGTGTCAGTTTTGTTGCCAGATAGAAGGGTAAAAAACCAATTTCATATTTTTTACTGGCAAATGAGGTTCCAATGGAGTGTGAGTTTATTATTATTATTAATTGTGGTTGTGCACGACTGCCAACTCAGCATCATCAAATCGTTTGTTTAATTTTGTTAATTTGTTTGTTTAAGAGTCAGCAGGAGCAACAGGGTTTTCATGTACGCAAGTGGATACGCCATGCCGCAGTGGTGAGTAACCGGCCCTAAAAAGCCGGCGACCTGAGTTCGATTTCCAGCCACAGCCAAAGTCAGTGGCAATTTGTACCTGTACCGGTCTCGAACCCCCCCCCCCCCCAAACACTCTAACCCCCTTCACCAACCACACTGGACCGGCCGTGGTGAAATCTGGTCAAGCAACCTCCCTTGACCAACGCCTTCGTCCAGCAGCGGATTGACAAAGACGCCGTGAGTAAATGTTTCCACGCTACGCGAAAGTGCTGTCAATATTTGAAAGCCGATTACAATTAACTTTCTTGGCTTCGTAAGCCTCTGCTTCACTTAAATCCACTTCTTGATCCAAACATGATACAGCGTAATGAAATCATCCTCTGGCCACGTTAAGCTGCTCCGTGAACATGAGTGTTCTATTGCTCATCGCGGAACGTGCTCCATCGCTCAGGCTCGCACTCCGCACGAATGTGCACGCTGGCCTTTAAGCGCTGTAACTAGCAAACACGCATATTGCCCGTTGCCTATGGCGAAAATGAAGTAATAAAACAAAGTGCATTCGATTAGCGGCTGGCATATGGCTTAGTAGTAAAGGGAAACGATCTCTGCAGATGGTGAAAGTAATACAGATCTATCTTCTTAAAGAGCATCACTCCCCTCGTAATGAAATGTGTTTGCTCGCGAGCGGCGGGGGCATTGGCCCGAACATTTCGGCACATAGCGACCTCGTCTGCGCAAACAAAAACGACTACGTTCAGGTAGATCTCATATCAAATAATCACCTTGTTGTTGTTGTTGTTCCCCCCCCGCCCCGTATTACAGTTGGCCGAATGAGGGCATCCAGCTGTGATTTGAAATCACCTCTCTCTGCCGGCATATGGCAAGGAGAAGCCGCATCCTGGCTGGCAGCTTGCCAGGCCCCCCCCCCCCCCCCGAGGCTCATTCTCACAACTGCTCTGGGACACGCCAATCATTTGTGCAGATAAAATGTTAATTGGCTTTAATCACGCAAATGGGCGAGAGAAAAAGACTGCACTCCTTTTTGGTTTTGCTTCTGTCTGCTGAATTGTTGTTTGTTTGTTTGCGGATCGCCAGATGGGACCCCCAAATCAAGATTTGGTGTCTCTGCTATAGCACCTTGCAAGGTGCTCGTGCCGCCCAGCAAGCACCGCATGGAAAAGTGGAGCGGTGCTCCGACTATCACGCAACGTAAACGATCACTCTCCCGATCATCGGTTCGAAGGGTCGGCGAATTGGATATCGCGAAAATAGTTGGGAGAGAAAGCACCGTCGTGTTGTCACTTGTCCCGTTTTAACGAGTGCCGCTGAACGGGAGAAGATTGTTAGGGGAGGTTGGGGGGGGGGGAGTTAATCAGCTCAATCGAATCATCGGCCCAGCTCTACACACGCACTAAGTTGGGGGTTTTGTTCTTGAACCAGGTCGTGCCATGGTCTCATGATGCAGGCAGTGCACCCCAGCTCCAGTTGCTGTGGAGTAAGTACTTGGCTACCCTCCCCCCCATTCACTCACCGAACTGACCAGCGTGGTGAAGTATGGTAAAACAATGTTTTTACCGAAACAGGAGTGGAATGGCATTCATTCAGCAGTGGAGTGACAAAGGGCTGTAAATGAATTGTCTGGCATTATGTTCGAAACTAAACGGTACCAGATTGGCTTAGGCTTTAACAGTGTCCACGTGTGATATCCAATTTAGCGGAACGTGTAACACTGGCACTTGATTGTGTTGTATACCCACGAGCGTCTCCAATACAGCCACTTTCGGCGGAGAGGCGAGGTTCCGCGCGTCTTAAATAGCTCTGTAACGACAGCGGGCTCTCTTCGCGTGCGAATTCAATACGGATAGGTTACCGTGATTTAGTATTTAGGCTCAAGTGCTCAAGGGAAATTTCTGTGAGGACAAAATCACCGACTCTAACGCTCCTGCCACGGCGCTGAGGATTAAGCAAAGCATGTCCGTGTCCCGCCATCGCTCTCCAGGTCCGCATTCCTGGCCTCAAAGCTCGGTGCCACTTTCGTGAAAGTTGTGTTTCGATTGGCCTGCAGACTGTTGATGCGTACAGTAGTTTTGGTGTTTAAAGTATTGCGCTCAAGTTCTCTGCATGCCCGAGGGCAGTTAAATGGCAACCAGCTCCCTCCATGTCTGTCTCTGTTCCATCCGATCCCACTCCGCTTCGTCACCTGGCAACACCACCTTCGTCACTGAGACTCTTGAGCTATGGCCAGGAAGGGACGGTTGTGGTGGCTTTCCTGATGGCTTCCTCAATATTGTTTGGTTTAAACGTCACCATCACCGGATGAATTGTAATGGCACACCCGGGAGAAATGGGCACGTTGTACGTTTATTTTTAAGCAATCTCCACTGATGCTCAATGTGTCATTAGAAAAATAAATTACTTGACCTGTAGCCATCTCGCTTCGATAAGCTTACGCAACAAAAAAAAACCTTCCAAATGAACACATTAGTGTGGACCAAGTGCGACTCCATTGAGGTCAAAATGGGCCACGCGTGTGTGGATCTAGTGGCCCGGAAAAAAGAGTGGACAAGGCAACAATTAATAGCCCTTAATGCACAGCGCCAACTAGAGAGAGCATTAATTATAGAGACTGGCATTGCGAGCGAAATAATAAATAAATAACGGCAATTACACAAAATGTAATTTTGAAGGTTCGCGAGCTCTGTGCCGAGATGGAATCCATTTCTCAGCGCGCGCATTTCTGCCGCGGCAGACTGGCCTGTTCGAACGTAACCTGATTGAAAAGGTCCATCAATTGATTTCCCTATACCACAACGTTCCCAAGTGAAAGCCATTTATTAAAAAATAAAAAGAGCGGTGCAATTGTTACTTCTGATCTTCTCTGTCAGTGCTGACAAGGATTTATAGACACGACGTCGGGTTTCTTTATTGGTTCATCACCCACTGCACGGTCTTATATTAAGAGCGATCACAGCTACATCCTTTAAGTAACACAATACATCACAACTCGATATTGGAAATCTCCAGGACCCGCCCGGTGTTATTACAAGCGGTCCAAACTAATAGCTGTGGAAGGGGGATTTTATTTAAAGTCATGAATCTTATTTACACCCAGGGTCGGGGAGGAAAAAAAAAATCATCTCGCCAACCCGTATAAATATTCCCCGGAGCACCGACGCGTCCGGATCCCGCGGAATAAATCGCGCGTAACGAAGGGGCGCGCGATGCGGGTCGCTGCGGAGCTGCGCGAGGCCCTTCTGGGTTTACCAACCTCCTTCACGCTCGCTTCAATCAGGCTGCGATGAAGCATTCGCTGTGCTCAACTGCCCCCAAATTGATTGGTTCACTTGAAAGAGATTTAAATGTGGCTCGGTTTAACGTGTCGGCCGACGTTGCGCAGAGTTACGGCCGTTGCACGAGGCTGAGCGCTTTGTAAATGCCTCCCCTCTGTGTGCGTGTGACTGCCTAACAATTGCCTGTCAGGTGAATGGGAGACGTCTTTAAAATGTTTACATGAATTTTGGTGGTTATTGTCGTGTTGTTGTGGCTCGCCTTGTGAATTGCCCCTGAAGGCCATTTTTTTTTATTTTGCGCAGCTCAATCACTTGCCAATGGACTGATCTCTTGACAACGCAACCACGAAGGAAAACAACAACAAAACAAACATTTATAAAAGTCCCGCAAGCAGGGTGTTTGTGTTGCGCGGAGTAACTGTGTTGAGTGCGGGAGAATAATACCTTATTATAGGGCCAGTCAATAGATTCGTGGAAAGTGGCAGGCCTCCGTTTATGCCGTGGCTTGAGACGCAGTGGCCAAACTCTCATTGAACCTGACACTAATGTCTCGTATTCATTCCGCGCCGTGCCAAATGGGCGCGTCTTCGCTGCAGCTCGGTCGATCGCGCGCGCACGGCTGTAGACTTTAGTGCACTGCCCGTCCAGCGCATCCCGAAGTGCTCTCCTTGTAAATAATGCACGGCCCGGGCAATACGGCCAACACGGCGATACGCGAGGGTTGCCGAAAAGAGCCCGGGCCGCGCCGGTCCGGGCCGTGTTTGTTGTTTAATCACACCCCGTTCGGTCGGAGGGAAAAGAAATCACCATTAGCGAAAGCCATTAACACGTCGCCGTGCCGACCGGGGGACTTGATGGGCACTAATTGCAGATAAGTGTCGTATCGATTGGCGTGTTCTCAGTCGTCAGCGGGTATATTAAGCACAATCCCCTTGGTGTTTTAAATAAGTCCCCTTAATGCGCAGTGGCAGGCTCGCGGGAGCGGCGATGGCGGTGCGAGGAAGCGGCGGGGATGAGGAAGAGGGGGAGTAGGGGGGGGATGGCCGTGGCCGCCTGAGCTTTCGTGGTGCCGGGGTGCACGGTCAAAAAGCGGCGCCTGCACGCGCGGAGGAAGGAACGTCAACCGCCACCGATTGCGAAAAGAATCACCGCGGACCACGCTCGCACGTGCAGACGCGCGCGCAGATGATAATGGCGCGTATTTGGAAATCGACGGGAAGATACAAATTCTATAGCGCTGCCGTGCAAACGACGAGCAACTCATCAGGCACCTCCGACTAGCGCGGTTGGCTGCGTACGGTGCGAAAGAGGTTCGGCATACGTACGTTCGCACCAGAGGCGTGTTTGTCGCAGTGTAAAGTTTGCATGAAATCATTATCAGAAAAATGTCCGATTGTACACCGTGTGGATGAATTAATAATGTACAATCTTGATCTGAAGCTTTCGTGACTGCAGGAATCCATACTCTTTGGTTCTTTCGGTAAAGTCACGTGGGTTAAATAATAATGTACAGGCATTTTTTTTCACTACTGGATGAAGGCAATTCTCTCACCACCCAACACCGTGTCGGGCATGGGAGTAGTGTGACCATACTTCACCAAGCTAGTCAGCGTGTGTTAGCGGTTTAGATATCACTCCCTAATGATACCAGCCAGGGCCAGGTTTCAAACTCAGACTTACAGTGCTGTGCACCATCCACTGAACCGCATCTTCACGTGTGTCATGGACGCATATATCACATGCGTGCGCGTTTTATTTTGTCGTAGAGTCACGTCGCATTGTATTGTATGCACGTTGAACTTCTTTCGCACCGCACGTAGCCAACCGTGCTAATCGTTGCATACGTTCGCTCATTCGCGCGCTCGTGGCTTGTGACTAAACGTTATGAAATGCGATGGCTTCACACTGGTGCAAAAAAAAAAGGAGGGCGGATTGGAGTAGGCAGGGGTTCGTCATTTTGGTCTCCGATCGATAATCAAGCACTAGAACATCTCCCGCAGGTTAATGTGTTGACTGTCGGGTCAATTGAAAACAACCTTTTAAATGTTACTTGCATCGCCGTGATATTTTCTGGGCGAAGGGCGGTGGGGTACGTAATAGCGTAAGACCAGAGCACTTATTGATTGATACCAAAGAGAAATCAATCGCCATACAACTTTCTATTTATTGGGGTCGCCATTTGGAATGACTCCGTGCAGTCCCCAAACTGCAAACGGGAGAGGCGCCCGCGTGCGCGAGGAGAGCCCCCAGCCCCTCCGCCGGCCTCCGCCACGATGGGGCCGAGTGAAGTCCCTACAAAACCTGCGTCTGTCCTACATGAGTTCTCTTGCGCTGTTCATGTCCGAAAGCTTTGTGCGCCACGCTTGGCGTACCGTTACGCAGCCCGAGAGCGTTGCGCGTGTCAACCGGCGGCGTGCAACGTCTGTATATGCGCATTTGGCTGCGGTGAGATGCTCATGCGTGCTGATTTGACTCTCCTGTTCGTGGACCCCGTATGGATGAATTTGACATCCTTATAAAGGCCTACTGTATAAGTTGTAGTTTTTGTAAGTGTTTGTATGTGGTGTGCCATTTACATGTTCGCTGTGTGCGTGTCATTGAACACCCTGGACAAACTTGTAAATAAGAGGTTTCATTTCCAAGCAACTTTCCAGGTAATTTTTTTTTTAATGGGGCTCCACATCCTTCTCAAGTGTGTGTCAGACACGCAGCACTTTTACTTCATCTACCTCTCGTTCCTTCATCTCTGCTATGAATTGACCCGTCTGTGTCCAGTCTTGATACGCACCTAAACCATCGCAAAAGTCTTTCATGACATTTTCTCCACCATTGTTGTTTATTGTCCCAGTTACCTTCTAAACGACGCACCCCCTATTTTCTGCAGCCTAGATCAGTGGCGGAGCCAATTTGGGGGAGGCGATGGGGCTGACCGGCCCACCCCCCCTATCCCTCCGCCCACCTCTTAAGACCACGAAAATATGTATTTTTTGTTATTTACCAGAGATACTACGTAGAATGTTTGTATTAATGTAGGGCCCTATGTGAACATTTTTACATAAAAAATTCTGGGAAGTTCCTAGATCCGCCTTTGTTCGAGACTCTCCCGGCATGCCTCCCTTCGCGACCTCATCCCGTGCAACAGCCGATACATATTTGTGTCGTGCGTGCTGCCGCTTCATGCTCGTGGCGAACCTGCCAGGGCAGTGCAACGATGGATCTCTTTGGAAGCCCACAACTGCGTTCACGAGTTTGTTGATTCCGGTGGCACATCGGCATGATGCGACGGAGCGCTTTGGGTATGAAAGCGCTCACAATGCAAATTATTATACGATTCGGATTTACACGGCGATGTCTAAATGCGGGCCTCATCTCAAGACACTGCACATGAAGCGTGTTTGTTTCGAAGAAAGAAAGAAAGAGGCGGTCGATCATAGGCAGAGGACACATTGGAAGGTTCTAAGTCTGGATTTTAACTGGGAAGTGAATTGTTAACTTATCTTAACCATATCTCATTAAAATAATGTAACGCTGAGAAACATTTTCATAAATGTGTGTGTGCATATCGTGAGAAGCGAAGGGTGTTGCAAGTCTACGTGTTGAGTGCCATCGATTTGAAGTTGTTACTTATTTGGTTGGCTGCACATTCATTGTCAAATGCATACACGGAACACGGTATGACAAAGTATATGCTAAACCTTCAGTTAGTTCTGTATTGATAAACATCATAATGACCTAATCCGTTTTTAAGTACGGTGCCAATATTGCCGAATGAAAAGATGAGCGTTATTGTATTAATGTATTGTATTTGATCCGTATAATGTGTACTGTATTTATCACGATAATTAATGATCTTGCATTTTAAAGAATGCTCTACAGTTGGGGATTTACTTGACATTTACACATTTGACTTTTAAGAAACTATCATCCCATGGTTCATTTGGACAATCACCCTCAAAGGACCTGCCTTGGTCAGGGATACCCCAAAAAAGACAAAGATCCCCCGTGTAGCCTGTTACATACTGTTGGGGCAAGGGCTGTTAGCGAGCACATATGAAGGCGATCGTGGCGTACAAAGGGAGTGGTGTGGCTAGAACCACGCCCGGTCACTTTTGGCTTACCAGTGCTGACGTTTACACACCACACCAGGCACGCATTTAAGGCTGAGTCGACCTAAGGGAGGTCCCAGACCGTTCCAGATATTCGTCACTGAATGTTGGTCGTGAGCGGGACTGGTTTTCGGGTCGCCGAGTTCGCAGCGCAGCGCGCAAACCACTGCGCCACCGGTCCCGCCAGGGATACCGATCCCACACGCACACAATCGTTACCGTTGTGCAGTTGTTGTTTTTTTCGCTTTATTTTGTATACCCTGAAGAAGACCACCGTCGCATGGTGTGTAGGCTGCGCAAGAAAGACAGAGCCGCCTCATTGAAGCCTGTAGTTTCATACATCACAAGTGATCGCATGCACGCCTCTGGGCGGGTGGGGAGCGCAAGTGTAATTCGTCGCCGTGAGTCACACACTCTGCTTGTGCAAATCTACGTATATGAGCATCCCCGTGCAAGAGTGCCGACCGTATACAAAGGTCTCCCCCCACCCCCCGTATAGCCTGAACAGAACTTTTGTGGCAAGCGAGCAGCGCCTATGAGGGCCGGCACGGCGCACGAACGGCGTGGGTGGCCAGCACCACGCCCGGCCGCCTTTGTCTCCCAAGCAGCTATGTATACGCAACGCACCAGCTACTCATTTGAGACTGAGTCGATCTAGGGGAGGCCCAGGACCGATTCCGGTGTTGGCAGTATTGGCGTGGTTGGGAATTAAACTCGGATTCGTACGGCGGTGCTACACACACACAACTACTGGGATCCATTGGCCAGCTGCTTGGGCGCCTTTGACTGACGTCTTGCTCGTCAGAGACTCGGAGCCAATGGACCTGGCTGTGGTCGGGAGACGGTGATCCTATTGCTGCAGTCATTTGGGTTCCCCCGTGACAGATGTGCGTGGTGCGCGCGCGCGCACGTGTGTGTGTGCGTGTGTGTGTGTGCGCGCGTGTGTGTGCGTGCGCGCGCACGTGTGTGTGTGTGTGCGCGTGTGTGTGTGTATATATATGTGTGTGCTTGCGTTGACCACACGCTTGCCTTTTTGCAGCAGCGAGTGGTGGAGGAGGGTGACCGCTTTGGCTGGAGGGCGTGCAGGCCAATTAACCCGGGGCGCTCCGCGTGGCCACATGGAGTCCTCCTCGCTTGCGGTTGGCTCGCTGGCTCCGAATTCGGCTTCTCGTTTCATCCCAGGCTGATCATCGCCACCGCCGCTGCTGTCCTCCCAGCTATCGTCTCTCAGTCTGGTTCCGTCCCATCACACGAAAGGTATGGGTTCATTTGCGTACGCGTGCGGCATGATTTCTTTGACGTTTTTTTTATTTGTACAAAAGCACTCGTTTGTTAATTGATAATTGGCAAATGAGGTTCCAATGGTGCACTCGTTTGTTGTTTATCCAGTTTGCAGTAAGTTACGGAGTATGGACTGTAAGTTTAAATTCTTCGGCGCCGTACGTAGCCAACAGCTCTACTCGGAGGTGCGTGCGTGTGTTAGGGGTACATTTTTGTTTTAGTTTTTTTTTCCTTGTTAGTTTGCAAATTCCCACCGTGCAGTGCCCTGTAACTGCTGCCACCACTGCGGGCGGATCTTGGGCTGTGGAAGAGCTAGTGAGCTCAATGGGCTTTACCAACTGAGTTAAAGTCTCGAGTCTGAGTCCCGTTTCCCGCAAGGGAAGCTTCTCCAGTTTGTCATGGTCACTCGATGGCGAGCATTGTACCTGTTACTAAGCTAGGGGTGTGTGTGTGTGCTCGCGCGCTGACGGTTGTAATTAATTGGAGCTTAACTAATTCATAATTGATGTTTACATGAAACAGGAGCGTGCACGTTTTGTCAGTCGACTCAAAGCTAAAATGATATATGTCCTAATAGCTTACTATGAGTGTCAATGACTGGGGAACTTGGGGAACAAATATTACGTAGCATTGGAGATGTAGTCTGCAATGTTCTTTATAGGCTGCAATACCTAGCAGAAAGTGAGCTGTCACTGAGAATGGTGGTCCACATAAGCCCCAAAAAACCCTCTATTATAGATGATATTAGCATTTAAATGGTGCTCCACTGCGATTGTTGCACAACAACAACCAACATTCGCCACTAAGTGGCGGTGGCGTAATCACGGCGCTTGTGCCAGGCTATGTGCATACACATACAACAAACAAAGATTACCCGTATAGCCAGTAACAGACTGTTGGGGCAAGTGCTTTTACCGTCCACTTATGAAGGCCGGCACTGCTGCACACGAGGGGGTGGGTGGCCAACACCACGCCCGACCGCCTTTGTCTCCCGAGTGGTAATATTTACACACCGCGCTAGGTACTCATTTGAGGCTGAGTCGATTTAGGGGAGGCCCATGACCGGTTCAGCCAATCGTCCCTGGTGTTGACCGTGAGCGGGAATCGAACTCGGGTGGCCGGGTTCGTAGCGCAGCGGGCTAACTGCTACACTGCCGCTCCTCATACACACACATACACACACATACATACAAACACATACAAAGACAAAGATACACACATGCACACTCATTGTCGCTGGCAAAATTCACTTGCCGTGACTTAAATTAATCAGGAAAAGGTAAAGTGAAAATAAATCAATACAAAAAATATAATTTTGAGTGATTTTATTGATAAAGTCAAACTTTGGCGCTCGAGAAACAGAGGAACCCTATAAGAAAAGGGTGTAAAAAAAATCAAAAATAAAAGATGAAAAAAGCCTTTATAAATCTGCGTATCCAAATATCAAACAGCGCGACAACTTCGTGCCTCTGTTCAAACGTGACATTTTCATTCAAGCCATCGTTTATGCAGAATGCTTTAAAGAAAGTGAGTGAGTGAAATAAGTCTCGTTGTAAAATGCACTTGCACGCATCACTTCCCGAAGCTGAAATGATGCAGCGTTTGATTGGCCCGAGCATGGAAGGAACGCACGGGGTAGAATTTGTCAAAGTGCAATATCGGGTAAAGCGAGTGAACTACTGTACCTTGAAACCGTGTTCGACGAATGTACTACTCATTAGTCCGCATATGCAGGTGTAGAATTTTGTTTTACTAAATGTGCGATCTAAATTGAGCTCTAAATTCCCGCTGCAGTCTTAGTTAAGCGATTAGCAAGGAATTACGGGAACACCTTATAGCAGTAACTGGTGCGTTATTAATGCGATTGTACCTCTTGTGTTATTGTGTTTGCATATTTTTTCTCATTTAAAGAAATGTCTTCGCGTTTTATTCACACGAGCTGTTGTGTGTGTACGTTCTTTAGGAAGCCACTTTAACATGCACATTAAACAAACAAGTGAAGTCTTAGTTCGCTGGGATAACATCCTGTTCTCAATTCGTTACTTTTGGTGTCAAAGTCAACGGCTGAGAATCCGTTCACATTCACAGGTAGCTCAGAATCCCCTCCTCCAGGTGCCGGATGAGGCTAGTGCGGGGCCTGTAGCATTTGTTATAAAGGGGCCCAAAATAAATAAATAAATAAACACGAATATTCAAACACTAATTTTTTACTTGCATAGTAAAGTAATTGTATTTTTGCATTTTCTATACAGCCAGATAATAAGACAAATCGCTAACCTTAAACACCCAGTAGTTCATAAAAGTTGAAGGCGGTATAGTACTATAGTAATAGAGCTAGTGCAGAATCACTGAACCTGAATTGATAGCTTGAAAGCATTTAGCGCGGGGGCCCTTGAACGTGCGGGGCCCGTAGCTACTACATGTGTAGCTACTTGTGCTACTCCTTTTCTGCATCTATGCCTCTACCATGAGTCTGCGTGTATTGACTGCCATACATCCGTCGACTGCGCTGAGCGATTCGTAAACATCGAGGCATCGTCTTAAAAAACCTCGAAGTACTTCAGTTAAACCGGCAAAAGAACAAAACCAGGACGCGTGACCTTGATAATATTAAACTTGGGTTTGTGAGTGGCACCCTACATAGCCTACATCTTATGTTTATGTAGCAAATTATAACAAATAGTCGTCGTCAGTAATGTTCTGCGTTTAAAACATGGAATTATATTTGTTAGCTTAAAATATAGTCAGTATTACTGATGTAGAACTGAGCTGCAAATTAATTCGTATCTGCTTACACACATTGATTGATAGTTATTTTATCTGCAGGTTATTTTTTATTATTAAAGTTGCATTGTTATTTTTATATAAAATTTAAATGTTCTAAAACCGTGCTTTTGCAATGTTTTTTGTAAGTGCCAGGCTAAAACACGAGTGTGTATATATGTACTTTGTGTGTATATATACATACACACATTCAAGTAAAACTATTATGAGTAAAAAGAGAAATTTAAGATAGTTTTAAGAAAGATGATGTGATCATAAAAATGGGTTGTCTTTCCTCGTGTTTTTTTAAATATTATTTGTAAATCATATTTTGATAAATTATTTAAACAAAAATGTTTGAGGAATTTTTAATTTTCAAAATGTATTGTCTAGTACATGAGCCCAGATCGCATATTCCACCTGTCGGTACCCCCTGAGGTGATTCCAACTTCTCTCTGCAGCCAAGAACAGTAACTCACGTTATGACCACTTGAAACGAGTGTGGTTTTTTCGGTAAAGTTGAAGACGGAGGCTTGTGTTGCCCCCGAAACGTCGTGATTTAATGTATTTGTTTTCCTTTTTAACCTACGTGACTTTATCGAAAAAACCAAAGAGTATGGATCCTTGCAGTCACGAAAGCTTTAAATCTAGAATGAGTGTGGTTATCAAGTAATCCACTCTCATTGGCCATGAAAATAAATCTATGTGACTGACGTTACCCGAGGTGGTACCGATTTCTGCTCTGGCCCAAGAATACTGATCGGCTCGTTCATATTTTTTTTGTCATTAATTTCACCAAAAAAGAAAGGCATTGTGTCGCATTTATAAAACAGATGTACACCTTGTAAACAAATGAAGATGATGAGTGAGGTTACTGTCATGCGTATATGTCATAATGAAGACAAGCAAAACATTTATGTAGCAGAATTTAGTTGCATACACAAGTTTTGAACAGTGAAGAGACTCAATCTGTATTGATGTAATTCTTTAAACATTAATCTAAGCTTCTCCTTTAATCACACTTTCTCAAACCGATCACGGCAAACGGTAAACTATCAGTATTCAAACTTCCCTCGGTGTATTCCAGGATTATTGTCCTCTTTGCTACCCAGAAGATCGACATATTAAGTCGGTCATGCGGCTCTCATTGTGCGTTCATTTTGCCAAAATAACATTACGACGAAACGTCTCCCCTCGGTGCATTCCAGGATTTATTTTTCCCCCACGAACAATGGACATCCCAGCTCCCCCGAAGCCCGGTGCCCAGAGCAGCCCGGGCCCCGCTCCGTCGGCGCCCCCACCGCACGGCGCGACCCCGGACAACGTCGGCGGCGGCGGCGGCGGCTCAAGCGTCGGCGTCGTCGAGGCGGTCAGCCCGACCCCGAAGCCCGGCCACGTGGGCGAGGTGCTGCTGTACGGCGCGCCCATCGTGTCCCTCGTCATCGACGGCCAGGAGCGCCTCTGCCTCGCCCAGATCTCCAACACGCTGCTCAAGAGCTACAGCTACAACGAGATCCACAACCGGCGCGTGGCGCTGGGCATCACCTGCGTGCAGTGCACGCCCGTGCAGCTCGAACTGCTGCGGCGGGCGGGCGCCATGCCCGTGTCGTCACGCCGCTGCGGCATGATCACGCGGCGCGAGGCCGAGCGCCTCTGCAAGTCCTTCCTGGGCGACCACGAGCCGCCGCGGCTGCCCGAGAACTTCGCGTTCGACGTGACGCACGAGTGCGCCTGGGGCTGCCGCGGCAGCTTCGTGCCGGCGCGCTACAACAGCTCGCGCGCCAAGTGCATCAAGTGCTCGCTCTGCGGCCTCTTCTTCTCGCCCAACAAGTTCATCTTCCACTCGCACCGCGCGCCCGACGCCAAGTACGTGCAGCCCGACGCCGCCAACTTCAACTCGTGGCGCCGCCACCTGCGGCTCACCGACAAGGATCCCTCGGAGGACATGGTGTGCGCCTGGGAGGACGTCAAGGCCATGTTCAATGGCGGCAGCAGGAAGAGGGGTCTCCCTCCGATGCAGGGCAATGTCAAGTCGCAGCTCGACGCGAGCCACCAGCCTGACGGCAGCGCACTACTGCAGCAGCAGCAGATACGGTCCATTGCCTCGACCTTCAAGCGCGCCCGATTCTCCGACGGCGACGCGCTTCCCTTCCCGCGGGAGCACCCGGCCGAGTACGTGGCCGCTTCCACTGCAGCGTCGTTTGGCAAGGCCCGCGGGCAACTGCAGCTCCCGTCCGCGTCGCTGCCCGGCTTTCCCAACTTCCACCACAGCGTGTCCCCGCCCAGGCTCCTCGCCGCCAAGAAGGACGATGGCCTTGCGCCGTACGGGGTCAACCCGAGCAAGCTGGGGTGTTCCCTGTGGCCGGCACCCAAGGAGGCTGTCTACTCGCCATTCTACATGCTCTGGCACCTGCAGAGCGCGCACGGCGGGGTGACCCTCCCCAAGTTCCCCTCTCCGCAGCCGCAGCCGCAGCTGCGTAAGTTTGCCGCCCACTGGATCCGTGGCACGACGGCCACGCCGGGGCCGGCGCCGGAAGCCGTGACGCTGTGCCACGACAGCGACCACGAGACTCCGCCGACGCCGGGCAGCAGCGTGGGCAGTGAGCGCTGCTCGAGCGCGCATTCCAGAAAGGAGGAGGACGACGAGATGAGGCCTCCGGGCACCGTGAGCGGGGGAGGCAATAACCCGCAGCAGCATCATCATCATCGTCATCATCAGGAGGGTGCCGCTTTTCGTGGCTGCCGGCCACCGCCGTACATCTCGGCCTTCCGTCCCGTGGTGGCGGCCGATGCATCGGAGATGAGCATCGCGAAGCTTCACGGCGCAGGGCTGCAGAGCGCGGCGGACGCACCCAGGGGTCGGCCGTGCGCCTCTCCGCCGTGCTCCCCACTCGGCGAGGGCGCTCGCCGGCTGCGTGCGGAGCGCGCGGCGAGGGACGCGGAGCGGAAGCTGTGCGTGGACGGAGCCGGTGGCTCCTCCGAGGGCAGGTTCACCAGCCTCATGGAGGAGCAGCAGCCGCGATGGGCCTCCAAGGAGGACAAGGGTGCTGCTGCTGCTGCCGGCACCGCAAACCTCAACGAGAGAAGCGAGAGATCCAGAAACGGACACCTGTTGCTCTCTGATGAGGACGCTATAGGGCAAATGAAGGTACGGCATCGCTTTAGAAGGGTGTGTCTCATAAAATATATCGGTGTCTTGTGCGTTTTATAATATGATTAGTATAATTATACTTGTTTGCCCAGAGAAGCCTCCCTGAGTTTCACGACTCTTTTTCAGGTGGACACTGACGAGTTTTTGCAGTAGGGGGCGATGATTGCCGTGCATTATTCCGATTGAGTTATGTTTGATAGCTATTTGGAGCTACCTAGACTAATCTCATCTCTGGATATTAATAAGGTTATGTGTTTTTTACAGTGTTGTTTTGTAATATTGTATATCAACTCAAGCATACAGCCTGAGTATATTATCTCGATGTGAATCTTACAGGACTGTCAAGAACGTTCAGCTGCTAATTCTTCATTCGAGACGGAGACTCCAAACCCCAATTACTGCAACTTCATTGGTGAGTGAAGGCACGGTTGAAACACGAGTATGGACGAGCTTAAGGAATGACAGCGCCGGCTTGGTGATTGAAATGCCGTTTCAAGAACACTATCGATTAGCTCTGCTGGGATAATCCACGTCACATTGTTTACCCTTCCAATAATCCTCGAATCGGTTTATTTTTCCGCAGTCACGGGCAGAGGGGCAGACAATGAACTCGCACTGGAAGGCTTGGGATCACCTAGGGACCTGAAACCTCTGGACGCTCCGCTGTATTTCCAAAACGGTAAAGATCGTCGCACAGCGTGTTTGCGTTTGATGTGCCCGGCCGTTGTTCTGTGTGTGTGTGTGCGTGCGTGCATTTTAAAAAATGCCTGCCGCACACGTCATTGGTTAATAGTTTTTAAGTGCAAAAATAAACGTGTTTGCAATCTCCTAGTTGACTGGAATTGTCTCGTGAAGACTATAGTTTTGCCAAAGCATAATTATTGCTGTTGTTATGTCACTCATCTACAGTCCAAAAATGGCAAATTTCAGGCAACTCAAAAGCAAACTCTTTGCCACAGAATTCGTATTGTCCATATTTGCCATAATCTACAGATGTTTACGACACGTGTGCATGGCATTATTTTATTACTATTTAATATGATTATTCCTATCGTATGAATTACTTCACGTGAGAGGCATTATCCATCCTGGTCTCTCACATTGCAGTGCATTTCTTCAGGTTAAAGAATGGCCCACAGAAGGGAGTATCACAGAGCTACCTCTGAGACCCTTCAAGTCATCTGGTCAACACAATAGGGCAGTACCTCCCCCACTACTCTATCATATGAGTTCAAGGTTTGTAGCATGACAGTCAAACTGGACTGAAATTTTGCCAAATAAAATACAGAACCAAATGTAATGTGACAGTTTTTTTGTGAAATTATTCGTGACTCGGCTGAGCACTCACTCCACTCAAGAATTTTGTGAAATCAGAGGCAGCTGCCTGGATTTGAACCCAGTATCGTCTGCAGTGCCGACGCTGCACCCTGACCTCTGAGCCACCCGGCCAGCGACTGCGTGAATGGTATTTAAGTCACAGGCAGTCACAGTGTCATGAAGTCAGTAACGGTGTTTAATAACACACCGTGTTCGATCCAGATCACTGTAAGCAGTCTGTCATAGTCTCAATGTCTATGTGATAAACTCAAGCCCTCCATATTATGACAGCAGGGATGTCGCTAAAATCAAACTGGATAAGAGCCCCTATAGGACATAGTAATAGCCATCCTATCGTATAAACGCATGGTACTATATCATGAAAACTCTGGGATTATTTTTGACCACTTCAAATACAGCATAGAAAGGCCTAGATAACCCCTGTATACACAGAGTAAATGTATAGACAGAAACAGAAACACATCAATTAGATAGCATATGCCAAGTAGGCAGTCAAAGGAGAGAGAACACGCCTGACCAGAACGTCAACCGTGGGGGGAGGTGCTTGAGAGATTGCTGCATCGCAGTATCGTGAGAGATGATGACGGTTTTAGGGAGGACTTCATCCAGCAGTGCACTAGCCATGGCCGCTGTTAAAAATACATCTACGCCCCTCCCCCCCTAATTTTCCCAGTTTCCTCCCTCCCCCTTAACTACGCTGTTCCCGATTGTTACCCCTACCATGGTAGGGCGGCGAGCCCTAATTGCCTTGTTCCTTTCCTAATTATGAGGGTGCATTACGTCTGGCTTGTTATATGTTGCATGTTGTTCCTCCCTCCTTTTGATGTTCCCACTGTATTCTGGGTTCTTGAAAAACAATAACAAAAATGCTAACAAAAAATGTATCTACGGACACTGCTCAATACAGGTGGGGTGGCATTACGACCTTTATAATGTAACTAATTGTGGTTAGCGGCTTACCGATCTACCGTTTAACACGTAGGCTTTCGCGACCAGTATTATTCATAATAAAGGTTTTTGGGTTAGATCGCGATTCGAGAGCAGTGGCTGCTGCTCTCAAATCCTGATGGAGTTCTACAATGATGACGTCGTCCTGCACTATTTAAGACCGGAAGCAGGTGGATGGCTTCACTATTCTGGCAAATCGCTCAAAGATGCTGGATGTAATTTCCAGCGAAACGTCGTACTCAAATTGTAAATGTTATGGATCCATTCTTCAACACACCAGTGGGCTAAAGTAGTGAACTATTTGTCGTTTGTCAACGTGACACATTTTTTACTGATTGGCTGTGTCGGGTGGTGGAGGGTTGCGAGACATTTATAAATAACGTGATCTAACCCAAAAACCTTTATTAGGATCTGCCGTTCCATATAGCGACGGCCTCCGCGTGTTTCTCTCCTTTGTGACGTGCACAGAAAACCTGCACACGTTTCTGCTGCACCAGATGGCGATGCGGCGGAAGCTTGAGCACGAACTCGTGTTTGTGAAAGGTGCACGCACGCGACACGCACGTGGTGACGACGCTGTGAGGATCGGCACTGGCAGAACTCGCAGAGTGATTTGTAGTCCACGTTGCCCTTTTTAATCCGTTAAATGTTTTCGTGAAATTATGTGGCGTAAGAGGTTTCTCTCTCGTTCCTAATCCTTCCCATAATCCTAGCGCTCAACCTAACTACGGCTTCAAGCTAACCGCTAACAAGAAATGGCAGCTTTCCCACCGGTTACAGCTATTGCATATACAAGTTTACAATCAATTAAACTATTTAAGTTAATTCTTTATGGTTACTGCTATGATTTTCGGCTCACCATCGAACACAGATGGTCACTACATCGCGCACTTTCAGATCCGCTGCTGCGGCCGTCTGGAACGCTCTTCCTTCCGATATTAGGAAGCCACTGGAGCGATGCACTTTTAAATATCGATTGAAAATTTACAACTGCTTTTTGTGTTTAGTTTGTTGTCCTTCCCCCGCACCTCCGATTAGCACAGTTGGCTATGTACGGCCCGAAATAAGTTCAACATAAACACGTACATACACACTGCGCCACTGGTTGCAGAACCACTTCGAGTACAATCGCTTCGCAGAGCGACTGATGCACATCTGGCGTCCCCCTCCCTCACCGCCGCTGTGCCGACCTAGATGGTTTTGAAGAGAAGCGCACGACTCCGTACAAAGAGGAGCTGGCAGACCACGAGGCGCTGCAGGCTGTAAAAGGTATCATGGCCTACAATGTGGCACGTGTATCGCCTTATTATGTCTATCAAAAAGAATGTGTTTACCTGAATTTACGTGGAGAGGTACAGAATTCGGTTCGCACAACCACAGTAATGTTTTTAAAGTGCACTTCACAGCTGTTTGTGTCGGTGCTGGCGTTGCCAGGGACGCACTTTGGTCATTTTGCTTACGACTGAAAATTTATCATGGGTACCGAGGATTCTGATTTCCTCACTATTCCAAACACCACACTTTGTTCTTATGGGAGACGGAGCTTTTTGCAGCCAGGCTCCGCGATTGTGGAATTACCTTCCTCGGTCTGTTAAGGGATTTGAGTCTTACACTTTTGAAGATGTGTCTTAAAACTCACCTGTGTTTACAACAAGCTTTCTCCGTAACTTAAGCTTTATGTAAAACGCTTTGAGGCCTTGTGTGTATTGCAAAAGATATAACCGAGTTATTTTTATTATTATAGAAATTGCTCAATTGTGGTGATTTCAAAATTTACATTAGAAATAATGGTAATACTTTTAAGCACTGTCAGGAAAAAGATAGAATCATATAGATGTATTCTGTCACATCATTAGTGCTATAACGTATACCTCATATGCTTGGCTGTGTTCATGTGGTCAAAACTGGCTTTTGTGTTATCAATCCTGTGTCATTATATTGTTTCTCTTTGAACTTACAAAGGGACCAATCATCTAAAAATTGTTACGTTTTCTTCTCTTTCAGACGTCCCAAGCTCACTACATCCCTACCCCTACAAGATGCTATTCAAGCACTTCTAGTAAATACAGTATTTATGAACTCCTGCTATTTATATGTTCATTGTCCCAGAAATTCCCTGTACATTTGTGTACAAAACATTTAGTTTATTCGCTGCGTTTTGACTTTCCCCGTGTATATAGCGGGCGATGGAGTTGTTCTGCCGTTCCCCGTGTGTCGCTAGTCGACTCTGATATCGTATTGCTTTTAGAATGGCTTATTTTCACGTTGTTCGTGATCGGCTGCCCATGAAGGCTACCACTGTTTGCAAGTGCTTGTGGGGTGCTGATTTAAAACATATGCAGTGCATTTTGCGCGACAAAAACAAAACGCTTCTCCCAAAAATGCAACCTTAACGGTCGGTCGCACTTGCATTAACGGTCCGTATGCACAGGTGCGATTTTTGGAAAATGTTCAATTCAAACGCTGAATGTGAATACTCTCTGTTTAGATAAGAAACACAGTGGGTCCCAATAGGCCTTCTACAGCTCATCATGCAGAGGCTCGCCGCGAGGGCTCACGGGGATATTCACGAGGTCACGCATGGGGACATGATTGCTTCAGACCGCCGTGGGCCCGTGCCAATGTCCAGCCCCACGTGGGCGACGGTCACCGAAGGCTGTGAGTGGATCCCTCTACGCGCCTCCAGATCCACAGCCTTAGAGCAACGCATTCATTCTCACCCAGTAAGGTAAAGGGGCTCGCCTTGCCATATGCTGCCGTGGTGTGATGCTCAGCAGACAGAGATCTACAGTTTGTTTCCCGGCACGGAAATTGACAAAATCGGCAAGTTTATTCAATACCGTTGCATCTGTCCACTCAGCGGTATTACAGTTAGTCGATCTGTAGGTCACGTGTGGTGGGGTAAAGAATGGGTAACTCCCACCTCTTTCAAGACATCTAGTCAGTGTGTAAGAGGAGGCTAAATATCCTTTAGAGGGGCTCTCTAGAGCTCCCTCGAGTTGACGCCCTTCCATCTTAGCCCATATGGGGACATGACCAGGATTTATTTTCGTACGATGAGCAGAGCACGCATATAGAACCCAATTCACATGTTAGGAAATGTTCATGTTCAAATGTTCATTTTCATATTTATGTGCATGTCTCCTTTACGAATAATAGGGCCAATCCCCACCACAGCAATATCGACCTGAGATGGATGATGGGCTGAATTGACCCCTAATCAGGATTTGAGGTCGCAGCCTTTCTATTACGGGGCCCTAGCTCTACCGCTGAGCAACCTGGCCAGTTTTGGCTGAAGGAGTAACGGGAGATAGGGCTCGGATTCTCACTACCTGTTTGACACATACCTGTAGGCTTTCGCGGCCAATATTATACATAATAGAGGTTTTTTGTGGGTTCGATCACGTAAATAGAAATGTTTAAACCCGCCACCATCCGACACACCCAATTATTAACGCTCGTCACGTAAACAGTGACAGACCTCACCATTGGAACCTCCTTTGCCAGTAGCAAAATATGATAATTGTTTTTTTTTACCCTTTTATCTGCCAACAAAACTGACACCGCCTTTTGGCGTCATTTGGTCCAACACCATGTGAGACTAGGCTCTAATAAAAGCTGCATACATTACCAGAGTTGTGTTTTTTGTTTGCATTCCGACCACAGGTATTGTGGTCAATGCAAACATGACTCCTTGTAAAAAAGGTGTCAGTTTGTAGCCAGATAAAAGGGTAAAAAAAACAATTATCAGTGACAGACCTTACCACCTTACAGGTGCCTTTGCACCTGAGGGGCTCACAAGTGATGACATCACATCTATCCCTCTATTTAAGAAAGAAACAGGATGATTTCTCCACAAATTTGGCTGTCGCCTGATGATGCAAGTTGTAATTACTGGTAAAACGTACTCAAATTGTAAATGTTGTGGATTTATTCTCCAACACACCGGTGTGCTGTACTAGTAACGAATTGGCATGATCTGTTTACGTGACGCACTTTACTAATTTGCTGTGTCGGGTGGTGGCGGGTTTAACGACACATTTATATTTACGCGATCCAAGGCCGTAGCCATGGAGTCAACACTGGGGGGGACCAAATCTTCCAGGGGGTCTGGGGTCCCCCCCCCCCCAGAAAAACATCTAAATTTTCAAACGAATTTCCTGCCTAAAATCTAAAAAATTCACTCACACATAAGATGGACTTTTAATTTATTTTTTACAATAATGTCTAATAGTGTATTGTATTACATTGCTGTTTTTTTCTTTTTTATCTTTCTTGTTTCATTGTATGTAATGGCAGAGATTAGGGATTTATAAAGTACAACCATAACAACAATCATATAAACAGAAATTTATTTTATAGCAATATATTGGGAGGACATTTTGAGCATATTTGAATATTGGGGGGGATGTGTCCCCCGCCCCCCCCCCCCCAATATATATTATAATTACGGCCTTGACGCGATCTAACCCCCAAAAAAAACTCTATTATGAATTCTCACGTCCTGTTCGCTATTCACGTGGTGCAAGCACTTTGCTTGGGCTCGCTGTCTATAATGCTGCCTAAATAGAGATTGGACTGCTTTTAATCTATGTCTGCAGTACTTGTGAATCTGTGCTATGAACCAGCGACCTGACTGCCTCCTGGCCATGGCTAACCTCGGCCGCGAGAGAGAATGTCTGAACCGGCTCTGGACATACACCCTCCCTTGTCACCAACACGCCCTGATCAGCATAGCGAAGTATGCCAAACAACCCCCATGACTGGCACGGTGTGGGGGAGGCCATCATCTGATCGATTAAGGCTTATACATGTATGAATGTGCGGTGAGATGTTGAGCATATTGTGATGAGATGCATACCGGCTGGGTTTTCTCTGTGATCCAAAAACTGTGACAGTTAACAGGGCCACGTTGTATATAATGAGGCTTCACGATAGTATTCTATCAAAGTATTTAGCCTAGAAAGCCCCATACAGTGCAACATCCCAATGATTAAGAGTATCCAGGGTGTAAAACAAACAAGGGTTCAGAAATACTCTACAATTATGACAACGTTCGTAATCATGCTTCATAAAAATCGCTGCATACGAGTTCGCGTTGAATGTGAAATTTGGTCTTTGGAGATAAACTGAAATACTGGTCTGTGAATTAAAAAAATTCACACCATGTATATTGTAACGGTAGTATATACTGTATACTGTAATGGTACTGGAACACTCAAATCTGGCCATCTATTTCTAAGTACATGACCAGACTTTAATCTAGATTGAAAGCGATTTTCTTTAGAACTGCTTTTCGAGTTTAGTTTGTTGTCCTTCCCCGCACCTACGATTAGCACGGTTGGCTACGCACGGTGCGAAATAAGTTCAACATACTTTATGTAGCACAGTTTCGCCGCAATAAAGGAATATCAACATTGAGAGAGCAGTAATATGCACGGGTATATGAAGAATACATGGAGAAACACCTCTGTGTACACGCACACGTGTTAATCGGCAACACTTATTGTGAACACTATATGCATGTACTTCGTTGTATACAATAAAGGGATGTTCACGAATTGGAAAATGTCTTAATGTTGTGGATTTCCTTCCTTTAACACCAGGCACTACCTTACAAGTCAATACATTGTTTGGTGATACTGCGATGGCAGTGGTGAAGTATGGTCAAACTTCATGCATGACCAGCAAAAGCGATCTTCCAACAGGGGATTGGCAAGAGGGTTGTACATGTACGTTGATTTTTTTCAAGACAACGTGCAACTGATTAAGGGAACAGATTTCATTGTTATTACAATAGACACTCACACTGAACAAATCTACACTTTATCACTCGTCTGCATGTTCTCCGATGCGGAATTAAATTTATGTCGTTTACAAGATGGTGTAAATTATATTGCGGTAAAAACACTCCTAAGGTTGATCCACAGAACATAACCTGAACTTGCGATAAGACACCTATTGCTAGACTACATCCAAAGGTGAATCTGCCATATACAATGTGAGGCCAATTATTAACTGATTTTAACAAACAAAATATATGCATGATGTTCTACTTTTGCACCTGGTTCAACTTTGCTTATAGCTCCAACCGATGACTAAATCACGCGGAATGCTCCCGGTCTCACCAGACAGCAGAATCTAAGCATGCTTGAGCCTGGAAAGGTACTTGGATGAACGAGCCACCATGCATAAAACAGGTGTCATAGGCCTCGGGGCTACGTTGTGGGCAGCAGTGGTCTTGTGGTCCATTGTTGTCCAGTGCTTCTATGCTCCCCACGTCTGCGCTGTCCGCCTTCACAAACCTGCACTGATGGTTTTGGTGATGTGCGGTTAAATAACCCCCCCCACCTCCACCAATACTCGTACGGTGTGGGGAGGCCCTCATCCAGCAGTGGAATGACAAAGAGCTGTACGTGTATATTCATGAAGTACAAATGAAGCTCACAGTGGCCCACACACCACAGACAAGGTGTGTGGTGCATGCTAATAGCGTCTGCGAAAGGGTCTCCGTCTCGCGTGGGTGTATTGTGAATTGTGCCTCCCGTGATAAGCATTGCCTTGCCTTGCAGGAAAGTGGCGAAGGGCGGCTGATAGAACTGGTGCTGTGGGGGTAATTTTAACTTCTCAATGACACGTATCAATGTACCGTGACCTTGAATGGGAAAGACGACGACTAACCGTCTCAATTATACGATTAACACTTTAAAAAAGTGTGATATTTCTGTTAGCGAGCACCTAATGAAGGCCATCATCACGGCCAATGCCGGATTAAGCTAGTGCGGGGCCTGTCGCATATGTTATAAAGGGGCCCTAAATAATAAAAAACGCACTTTATATATAAAAAAAAACACACACATTTGTTTACTTGCATAGTAAAGTAATTGTATTTTTTACGTGCTATACAGCCAGATAATACGACAAATCGCTCACCTAAAACACCCAATCGTCATTCATGAAAGTTGAAGGCAGTATAGTACTATAGCAATAGAGCAAGTGCAGATTCACTGAACCGGAATTGATAGCTTTAAATCATTTAGCGCGGGGGCCCTTGAAAGTGCGGGGCCCGTAGCTACATACATATGTACATACATATGTAGTTACTCTTGCTACTGGGATAAATCTGGCACTGCTCAGGGCGCACGATGCGTTAGTGTGAACGGCACCAAGCCCGGTGGCCGTCGTCTCCCCCGGTGCTGATAATGACTAACACATCGCGACGAGATGACTCGTTTTCGACTGGGCCGACCAAACAAGGAGGCTCAAACATCGGATTGCTACTCGCCAATTGCCGTGAGCCGTGGCCTGGAATCGAACTCGGCGTTGCAGAGCGATGCGCTAAAACCACTCTCACCAGCACGCCTCCATCCACTCCCGGGCACCAACATACGCGGGTCGCCTGTATATTTAATATTGCGGCCCTTGGCATCGTTGTGCAAATCGCATAACTTGTGTACGTGGCCAAGCCGCTGCCTATCCGTTGCTAGATGAAGTCCTTCTCACGTCGTGTGCCGTGAGAAGGAGAGTTTGTTGAAGGGGGGAGTGGGGAGGAGCGCCTTGTTCGCTTGCGGCGCAATGTATCCGTGCGATAAATGCACATTCCGCATGACGCTACCAAACGCAAAGACACAAATACACAGATCATGATCATGCCGTTGACGAGCACCTATGAAGGCCGGCACGGCACACAAGGGGGGTGGGTGGCCAACACCACGCCCGGCCGCCTTTGTATCCCCAGTGGCGATGTTGTGTAAACACCGCACTAGGTACCTATTTGAGGTTGAGTCGACCTAGGGGAGGCCCAGATAATCGTCACTTGGTGTTGGTCGTGAGCGGGAATAGGGATGTTAACTCTCTCGCCTGGTATGCAGGAGGTCGTGGGTTCGATTCCGACCCTGACGCCTGCTGCTGTATATTTGGAGTTTGCGTGTCTCTCTCATCATCATCACGGTGGCTAGGAGATGTTAACTCTCTCGCCTGGTATGCAGGAGGTCGTGGGTTCGATTCTGACCCTGACGCCTGCTGCTGCTGTATTATTGGAGTTTGCGTGTCTCTCTCTCACCCCGTGGTGGTCGCGTGCAGTTTTTCTCCTCCACGTTAAGAAACGTGCGTTTATGAGCGTTTCGCTGCTTTAAATTCCCACGTAATAAGCCACTTCGTTGAGCTATCACTTGTGGTCATGTCGCTTCTGAAAAAGAGCTATATAGCTCATTGGGCATTGCCCAGTAAATACATAAAGTTTATAGTTTTGCTTTTATAGTTGTAATTCGGGTCGCCGGGTTTGTAACGCTTCCTTTTACACGCTGTCACAAGTGCTGTTAGCGAGCACCTACGAAGAACGGCACGACACACGATGGGGTGGGTGGCCAGCAAGACAAAGATCCCCCGTGTAGCCTTATCAGACTGTAGGGGCAAGTGCTGTGAGTGAGCACCTACGAAGGCCGGCACTGTTGCACACGAGGGGGTGGGTGGCCAACACCACGCCCGGCCGCCTTTGCCTCCCTAGTGGCGATGTCAACACATCGCACCGGGTACTCATTTGAGGCTGAGTCGACCTAGGGGAGGCCCAGGACCGGTTCAGATAATCGTCACTTGGTGTTGGCCGTGAGCGGGAATCGAACCCGGGTGGCCGGGTTCGTAGCGCAGCGTAGCGCTAACCGCAGCACCACCGCAAGACGCAACAACAACAACAGCCATTCGCCACTAAGTGGCGGTGACGTCACAATGACGCTTGTGCCAGGCTAGGTGCACGTTGAGGCCACGTGAAGTGTCGAACGCCCGCTGGCAGGAGGTCACGGGGCAGACCCAGCAGGTGCCACGGGTCGACTGACTGAGATGAGTGGCTGATGCACCACCTGTGCCCCCCTGCTGTGCCCACAAGGCGCACACCCCCACACACGCGCATGGCAATCTCATCGCTGGGCTACCCCATTCATTCATTCATCCACCAGGGTACACGCCACACAGACTCACGGGAGGGCATCCATATAGTGTGTGTGTGTACCACCTTGCGTAATGCGTTCCGCCTGTTGAAAAGCGAGGCGTTCGAGTCGACGCGGGATTATTGTTACATAACGGCGATGGATTATCTACAAAGAGGTAACACGATCGCGATGTGTATGAGTGAACGATGGTGGCGGTGCAGCGGTGCGCGCAATGCTTGTCTATGAACTCCACAACCTGAGTTCGTATTCACACCTTGGATATATGCATTGTGTTAATATATCACACACAAATGCAGGACTCGTAAGGGGCCTTGGATATATTAATTCGCCATGTGGCGAATGTATATATTTTCAGTTTTCATTTATTTGGTATAGCCCTGTGAGCCATTCGGCTCTTGAATCGGGTGCAACCGCAACAAACACAAAACTTGAACAAGAAAACATCTTGAAGTGACTATGTGACTATGTCCAAGACGCCGATCAATGCAGTGATTGCAAACTAATTTCGTTGCAGCTCTTTAGAACTGCATCTTGCTGTGCTTAGTCTGTTGTCCTTCTCCCGCACCTCCGATTAGCACGGTTGGCTACGCACGGTGAAAAAGAAGTTCAACATACACACATACAAACAGCCCGCACAATCGACACGGTATGCGGAGGTCTTCATCCAACAATGCACTGATAAATGGCTGAAGTAATCGTTTTAAATGATAATTCAATATATTGTAAAATGTTTTGTAACATGGTTTAACAACTGATTAGACGACTGTATTGTGGTTAGAGTAGATGTATGTCACTGTACTGTAATGTTAAGCAGCAATTGGGTGCTAGATGAGTGTATCTGTACTTTCCAAATACGACTTTAAACATTAATACATGTACACGATAACAGTTAAAATTATTAGAGATATAGCAACGGCACGCACCATATTATAATCGATTATCTATTTGTATAATGTGTATGCAGTCATGGGTTCACGTAAACACCGCCGCTACATTCGCCCCATGTGTGCATGTACAAACATTTGTCCACTGCTGGATGACGATCTCCCCACATCGTGCGCTGCTCAGTCAGGGTTGGTGTAGATGGGCAGCACAGAGAGCGACTGAGTCGCTACACAACACACACACGGCATCGTGGCTATGATGAGCATACGTGGCTATTGTTATTGTGAGATGTTTGTACAAATACCAGCCCATTTTTCTGTTTCAGACAAAAATTCCACCAGCCAATCAGTGGGAGAAATTCAAGAATATTTAAGGAACAATGCAGGTAGGTGTGGATGAGTGTATTTAAAATGTTTATTTAAAGCTTTCGTGACTGCAAGGATTCATATTCTTGGTTATTTCAGTAAAGTCACGTAGAAGGGAAACAATAAAATAATATTATGAGTGTATCTTGTTTTTTGGGTCTTTCGGTAAAGTCACGTGGAACAAAAAAATGTGACTTTACCGAAAGACCCATAGAATAAGAACCCCTGCAGTCACGAAAGCTTTAAGTCGAGTATATCTTGATTTACAACTTGCTGCATCTCGATGAGGACTCGTAAGGGGCCATCCATTTAGTACCTACGCAAACCCCCCCCCTCCCTGTACGCACGCGTACTTTTTACACGATCAACCCGATAGTCCACCGATAGTCCGCCGCCGGCTGCATTAAATAATGAAGTTCCGTACCGTTACAAAATTTGTCTTGTGTCCGCTAGGTTCAAACGCCGACTGAACCCAGTCGAACAGGTGACGTATTATAGGGGTTTCGTCAACACGCGCAATGTCAGGCTAAATAATAGCTGCGTGGTAGCTGCAGTCAGGGGCACGGTGGCATACAAGTGACACCTCTCCCACAGTCCCACTTCTCCCGGCAGTACTTGTTGTCTGACAGCTGAAGAAACTGAACTGTGGCTCATTTGAAGGCCAACGTAGACAAATTATTATCGAGGCTTCACCCCCCCCCCCTGTTTCTTATGCGTACGGACATTGTCAGTAGACCCCCCCATACGCAAGCGTACGCGTTTGGGTTACCCGCCCCCACTCCAAGCGTACGTACTAAAAGGATGGTCCCGAAAGTGGGGTCGGGACTAGAGCGGCGTTTGCTGCTCCTTGCAGAGGTTAAAGGTTTGTTTCCAGCGCCCGCCCTTTGAACACTATGGGTATATTAATTATAAAAAATACGCACCGTCTGCAAAGTTAACAATAAAAATCCCATGAATTAATTCGCAAGAGTAGGCCATTCTGTGCGCGCATCATGTTCAACCTTTGAAAATATAATTCATTTGGATTCCACAGAGCAATTATTTACCCCACTGCGAAAACTCAGTAAGACCCCCCTGAAAAAGAGTCAGGGAACTCGTTGAGGCGTCCCTGGCTGTAACAAGCGTACTAATAATAAAACACCAAATGTGCACACGTTCTGTCGGCTTTAGCGTCACTCCCCATGGGACTGGAAGAGTTAAAACAGTTGAAAAGTTTAGGCTAAACCTGCTCGATTAAAACGGACATCTGGGACGTTATTTTGCGGAGTCCAATAAAACACAATTTAGGATGTTTCTATTTATCAGCTCAACGTTTGCGCCAACTATCAGCTTCATAGCCCTCCCAGGATATACATGACTCGTTCACGGTCGTCTCTACGTTATACACTTAGTGACTAAACATTAATCGCATTACCTTACCCGTTTATACAATATTTGTCACTAAATATACATATTAAATTGAATAACATTGAAAATATGAATGTTGAAATTCTACAGCAAACAATACGTGTTACTCGCATCTTGACATTTTGGACAGTTAACAGCGTAAATCTAGAGTTAAACTGCATTGTTTAATATACGTTTTTAATAATCATACGATATTCTTCATCTGAAACATACACACGTATACAGCTTTGAGAATATGAAATCAACGTTTAGATTATCAGGCCTTATACAAATAACATTAAAACACATCTTTGAACAGAAGTGAACACCTTGAATCATCGTCATGTATGGTCAATCCACTGCTGGATGAAGGAATTCCCAAGCCGCCACCAGCTCTCAGCGATCCACCTCGTTGAGAGCTGGTGGCGGTTGCAACGGACCCGTTGCATCCGAGCTGATACCATTGCTCCGTCTCTTTGGTGGAAGTGAGAAAAAAGGGCTATTATGACTTTTTGTTCACGTGAAATTCATGGTGCTGTTTGGTTATATATTTTTGTACGTGATTGTTGGCCAGCGGCGATTCGAGGTGCGCGGATTTACAATGAAGCCATGCTGAGCATCAGCGTTATGGTGATGATCATCAGCTTCGTGGTGTTCACGGTGCTGCAGTACAACAAGTGAGTGGTGTGCGGGGGGGGGCACAGCCCACGTGAGCCAACGCATTGCACTCTCACGTTGAACTCAGCAAATATTCACGGGTGAAAGAAGGAATGACGCTCCAACCGAAAATGTATTCACAAACGATGCTGCCGTGGTTGTACTGGTGAGACGCCAGATTCTCCCATGCATTTACTGGAAACATTAAATCATGAATGAACAAATTTGCTTTTAATCATCTAATTGACAATAGCTCACAGCGCAATTCAAATATTGCATAACATTCTACTGCAGCGGTGTTATGGTTAGCATACTGGAATTGCAATACAGAGGTCATATGTTCGATTTCCCGGCGTGGCAATTGAAACGATTAACTAAGTTTCCTAAATTACCCACCTCTGTCCACTCATCTTTAGAAATGGGTTTTGTAAATACACTATTTTGCTGCTGCTATTATTATCAGTGATCAATTGTGCGATGTGTTTCAAAATGTAACCAGCTGACAGCCTGCACACTCAATAATTGTGCCACTGTCCACTGCCTTTGTGTCGCCAGGTGGAAAGCGAAGGCTGCTCGGAGACGAAAGAGCGCGAGTTTCTCGACAGCGAGATCTCCCGGTGGGTCTGTCCACCATGGTGAGCACAAGGGTTTCACCTGGTCAGCAGACTCTACCCTCGAGGGCGGCATCCCTGGCGGAGACATCGTCAACCTCAACATCACCAACCACAACAATAACAACACCAAAACCACCACCATCGCCAACACCACCAACGGTAGTTCACACTGGGCCAGTCGGGGGAGTGTAGTGTAGCATGGGTTCATTTTAAGTCTTTCGTAATAATCTCTTTCGTATACACGTAATTGTGATATAGGCAAAGCAACTGGAATCTGCTGCCAGTGGCTTCAAATCTAGATTTGAAGCTTTCGTGACTGCAAGAATTCATATTCTTAGGTTTTTTCGGTAAAGTCACGTAGGTAAAAAAATCTAAATTAATTAAAGTAAAATCAAAATAAAATAAAAATGACCACGTTTCGGAGGCAACACAAGCTTCAGTCTTCAGGTGGAACCGTCACAGCACGATTGCTGTAATCAAGTAAATGAGAGATTCCAAGGGATACTACCCCGTATATATACTGGTTGAGGGGAGGGGGATGGTCCTGGCTCCGCCAGTGGCTTCGTTGTTAGCGCTTTCTCCACCAGATGGGGGGCACGCAGCACACGCAGCTCCCCCAGGGAAATTGTTCTGGTGGGAGCCCATCACTGATAGAGCAGCATGATCACCACGCGTTGCATTTGTGTTCACATTATTATCAATTAGCCCACCTGCAAGCGTTGTCTATCACCCGATGCTGGAAAACCCATAGCGGATTTTGTTGCCTCCTCAACATAGAGCCATAATCCGCCACATAGTAATGTTATAGCTATGAAGAAGGGTCATTGCCCGAAACGTCATCTCATAATTTTTCATTTCAGGGCATTCATGTTGACGAATGCGTTCATTTTATCTTCCTTTGAACTGGTGTGGCTGCGGGTCATGGGCGGTGAGCTTAAACCTCATAAAGTGATAAGGCTGCAATGAGTTTTACACGGACAAATACATGATTCAGTTGTGCCGCATGGACCTAGGTTCAGCTTTTTCCGTAATGTGTTCACTTTCACTGGGAGAGGGTGTTAATGGTGCATGCACGGTGAAGAAGCAGGGTTTGTATTTTACTTACTTCCCCCCAGAGCTAAGAATTTGATGCCAAAATGAGAATCGAGCACAAAGTTATATCTTTAATAAAAAGTGGACTCACTCCCCCGCGTATTTTGGCACCAAGATATCCAACAGGGATTTGGTAAAGTTGGTAGGATGCGCATGACACATTTATGAGCAGAGAATAGTGAATACCTGAAAGAAATGTAAAGAAAATCACATTTTAGTGACATACTACTGCAATACAATAGAAGTTTTTTTTGTTATATACAAACTTAAATTTGGAAGTAAATACGACAAACAACAAAAAAAGCATTTGCCTGCATCAGTAATAGAACGAATTATTGAATTCATGACGATGTTGTGTTAAACATTAAAACACTCGTGTTAAAACACGGGATCAATGCACGTTTATAACCTACACGTATTTAAAAGTACGGTAGACAATTAAGATGTTTAAACACCCAAAATATTTTAAATGTTATGACAATTGGTACTAACTGCACGTGTGAGTTGTTGGGCAATTAGAAGATTGACGTAGTTATATAATTACTACGATCATCTCACTCATTCAGTCGTCAAACAATGAGGAACTCCTGGTTTGGTGGAAAGATGAAGCGTGAATATTATATATTAAGAAGCATAACTTTCTGTGATTATAATAGCGGTAATAAACATGTTTTTAAAGGCGGTCCAGAGAACGCCGGTGTGTTTGTAATTGTGTGTACACAGGAGACATTGAATAAAAATGGAAATAATTGGTTCTTTACCCTTCTATCTGGCAACAAAACTGACACCTTTTTACAAGGAGTCATGTTTGCATAGACCGCAATACCTGCGGTCTATGCAAACATGACTCCTTGTAAAAAGGTGTCAGTTTTGTTGCCAGATAGAAGGGTAAAGAACCAATTATCATATTTTTTACTGGCAAATGAGGTTCCCATAGTGTAAAAATGGAAAATTTTAATTTTAGATTAAAGGCTTGTTTTAATTTTGGTTGTGACAGCTACGGTAATCAAATGGATATGTAAGGTATGGCATTTCCTCGGAGTGATTATGTCAAAACCAGTCCCGAAATTGCCGAAAGTGTCTCAATGCTGCTGAAAATATGCACTCCCAGAAAGTCGTGAGGCTGATTGGTTGTGTAAAAACAACAGTTTTTGCTGCTGCCATTATTATTATAAGTGATCAATTGTGTGATGTGTTTTAAAATGTAACAAGCTGACGTCTATATTATTGGTTGTTTCGGTAAAGTCACGTAGAAGGGAAATAATCTCTGCAGTCACGAAAGCTTTAAATCGAAAGCTGACGTCTATTCAGTTTATGGAAATTCCCACCATGCAGTTTAGGACACTCGGTAAAAACAACAGTTCAGGATTTCATTGTTTTACGATTGTGTTTTTAATGGCGTGTCAATTGTTTAATTTCAATGTCATATATATATTTTACTCTGATTTACAGCGCTTTGAGATTACTAATGTAAAAGGCGCGCTTTATAAAATTGAGTGGATGATGTTTGGCTTTAAGGTGCCACAGCGTCCACACAGTAACACTCCGTATGCCCTCTGTAGGTATACGTGTGCATAGCATATTGAGTTTCTGTGGCAAGCCTTGTGGAAAGCCCTCGAATGCATTTCCCCATACGCGTATCCACTGGATTTGTCTCGTCTCAATGATGGACTTGCTCACCTGCATCATTTATGAGAAGAGATACCGATATCCACACCTGCCAATCTGCCCATCATGCGATACGTTACGCTCAATGGACCAGTGACCAGCGACGTTAGGACTGTGATCATTGAGTTTGGTGAATAAAAGCATTGCCACGATTCCAATGGCAACTTAAGATTTTACACGAGAGCGTAAATCAATTAACAATTAAACAAAATAGCTCAATACCACGGTGGCCTAAAAAGTAACAAAAATAAATGTAACAGACCACGTTTCGGGCAATGACCCTTCACAGTAAAGAAATAAAATACATAAAAAGAATGGCCTTTGCTGGAAATGTCATCCAATGACCACATGTACAGTGTATGTATTTCATATTCAGGGAGCGTTGACATACGTGATTAGTTTTGTTATTTTGTGCACCACTGCGAACACAGCGGCATCATCATTATGAACTTATTAAATGTGTACGTTATATGTATTCGGTCACTTGCTAACATTACCACTCCTATCGGTTTGTTTCCGTATTGTTCGTTGTTTGTAACTTGCTGACACGGCGCCATACTGGACCCATCTGTGAAAAAAGAGCTTCATAGATCATCGGATTCCTCCTGGAGCCCTCCAAAGATTCTGACCACCAAGTGATTTAAAAAAATATATCTTATCATATTTTTATCTTACGTGATAAGATTTTTTTTTAAAATCGCCGCGTTATATTTTTGTACGTATAATTTTAAAGTGATTCGTTTCCCCTTCCTATACTTTGCACTCCTATCGTCGTTAATTGATCGTTCGTTGTAAAAGATCTTCACAGCTTTTCGGATCACTCCTCCAATCCCAGACGAACTCTTCCGACCACACTCTTAGGTTTAGTCGGTAATGTCACGTAGGTAAAAATAAAAGTAAATAATAAAAATAATATAAATAGTAATAGAAATAAAATAATAAATCACGACGTTTCGGAGGCAACACAAGTCTCCGTCATCAGGTGGGACCGTCACAGCTACATTTACTGTATCAAGTGAGGAAAAATCCAAGAGACAAGCTCTTAAATACAATTTGGATTTAAAGCTTTTGTGACTGCAGGGATTCATCTTCTTGGTTCTTTCGGTAAAGTCACGTAGAAGGAAAATAATAAAATAATAAAAATACAACATAATAAAATAATTCTCACGACGTTTCGGCCACAACGCAAGCAGCCGTCCTCAGGTGAAGAACAGGTCTGTCGGAAAGACAGCGTCTAAACTCTAAATACAAGTTAAGGGGGAGGGGGGGCGGGGCTTATCTGAATGTGGTAGCCAGGAAATGGAACGGCGTGGGGGGGGGCTAAAAGAGAACAATGGTGCACATCGACTCGGGCTTGTGGCCGGTGTCAGCTGATAATCACCACGTGCTGTTTGGAGGGTCCTCGCTCCGGCAGCCCGAGCAGCTGGCGGAAGTGACGCCATCGGCGCGCCGTCTTCCCCCCTCGCCCCGCCCCCCCGCGTGACGTCACCGGCGTGCCAACATGGCCTTCACGCTGTACGCGCTCATCCAAGCGGCGCTGCTCTGCGTCAACGCCGTGGCGGTGCTCAACGAGGAGCGCTTCCTCGCCAAGGGTGAGGAGTGAGCGAGTGAGTGACAGAGTGAAGGAGTGAGGAGCAGTGAGAGAGTGAGTGTGGCCCACGCCGCTCAACCTCGACCCTGCAGCGGCTGGAATCGCGCGGCCTCAGTAACGTCTTTGGGTGTCGTGGCAAGAAGTCGTCACCATCCGTGGTGGGGCAGATTTTCCTCTCGTGGTGCTGTGTGTGACTGCAAACTTCGTCATTTGTTTCCACTTTCCTCTGTCGTGCGTCAAGATGCTCTCGAGACTTGTAATCGCATTTGTTGGGAAAACTGTTACGTCGGTTATATCGCATTGTTTTAGTAAGGTTTAGAGGGGGCTTGGTTTGGCCGGAATTTTTTACATTTAGTATAGATTTATACTTACATTTGTTTCTAGATTTGAAGCTTTCGTGACTGCAAGGATTCATACTCTTAGGTTTTTCGGTAAAGTCACGTAGGTAATAATAATAAAAATAATAGAAATAAAATAATAAATTACCACGTTTCGGACTGTATCAAAACTATTTTTTTTAATCTGTATTTTGTGATTGTTATTGGGATCAAACATCGAAATGGAATTTTTTTTGCACTTTCTGTACGCAGCATGGACGGGTTGTGCTTTTTCTGTAGGATTTTATTGTTTACGTATGTGATGTTCAATTTTGTGTACAATGAATTTTAGGTGTATCTTGTAATTTTGTTGTTTGTTGCGGTTGAACCCAAATCAAGAGCCGAAGGGCTCACAGGGTAAATCCTAATGAGATTGTTGCCAAACAAACTTTTGATTTTCCTCCTATTGTCACTCTCACGTGTGTTCAAATAGTGCCAAATTCCTTCTCGACACTGCCTACAGATGTACGGTAACCAGAGGGAGTCCAGTGTTCTTCACTAATTTTCAGAGGGGATGGGGTGGGGGGTACTTAACCCGTTAAAGGGCCGACACATTTGACACCATTGGGGTTTGAGAGCACGAATGGAGTGTGTTCACATGTTGTCTATTGTCGGGGGCCGCACGAATTGCGACCAGGGGCCGCCAGTGGCCCGCGAGCCTTGCAATGAAGAACACCGATGTAGTCCTTCCGTCTAAAGATAGCCCCCCTCCCCCCATAATCTAGTACTGTAGCCTAAACAGAAGACTGTTGAGTGCTGTTCGAGAGCACCTATGAAGGGCGGTACGGCGGGTGAGGGGGCTGGGTGGCCAGCACCGTTCAGAAATTCGCTAGCGGTGTGATGTTGGTGGCCTGCGAGTGAGAATCGAACTCGGAACTCCGAGTTTCGTAGCATCAGTGCGCTAACCTCCTCCCACCGCCTTCCTCCCTATGTCCCTTTTTGCACTAAATCTTTAAATATACATGCGCTTTATGTACGGCTCTTTTGTAAATCCACTGCTGGATGACCCCCCTCCCCACACAGTGGACGGTGGCTGCACTGCCCCCTGCTGCCCACCGCGTTGTGCACGGTGGTGGTTGCCCTTAAAGTACAATATTCAGGCTCAAACATGTTTGAGATTTAGAGATCTGTCTGACGTTTGTTTTTTTGACACGCTGTTGAGGTGCTTCAATTTATGTTCTATGGCTTGTCAGAAACTGACGTGGCCAAGTCATGCAGTTTTTTCTAATACGGGTATTTGTTTTGTAACAATTGGAAGGTGCTGTGTCCATCCAAATAATTTCGTTCTGCCATGCTTTGTGTGACATGCCATTTCCGTGCTCTCAAATGTATTGAGGTTACAGTGCCTTAGCTTCATAAGCCTTAGCCATATCCATTAATCCTAAAACTCACTGAATTAGCTCATCACAACCTTGATCTGAACAGGAGCAGCTGCTTGTAGATTTACACGGTCAATATGTTTTCTGAAGCTTCTATACGCGCAGTAGTTTTGATGCAAAGCTCACTTTCTGCCCGTGGATCGAAACGTCGGACATGCCAAAATCAATTGGCGTGTTTGATGTGTGTATGCTTTGGCGTGTGGTGACAGTCGGCTGGGCGACTGAGCAGAGTGTCGGTGGCTTTGGAGACGAACCTGGTATAAAGTCGCAACTGATTAACCTCATCAAGTCGGTCCGGACGCTCATGCGAAGTAAGTCGGTGCGAGATTTGTAGCAGACACTCATTACCACGCTTGATCAACACAGCAGATGTTTTTGGAATGTGCTTTCCAGTCTAGAATTTGATGAAGACTTGCAATTCCAAAGTCCATTGTTAACACTGCTAACAAGAGAAATTGTGTAATCTATCACGCTACACCTTGATTATTTTCACTGAGTTTTAAAAATACAGCTACTGCGACAATTTTCGATGCTTATTTTGTAAACAATATTAGCTTTTGTTTTGTACTGCATCTCTAAAGTGCTTGTGTTAACGTCATCGCTTACTGTCTGAAACCTGGTTGCTTCTTTGGATAGCACACATGAATTAACTTCCTAATTGAATCATGGGACCTCCTTTGCCAGTACCAAAATATGAGAATAGTATTCCCCTTTTTTTTCTGGCAACAAAACACCTGTGTTAAGATGTTAAAACACCAAACTGAAACATTTTACAAGGAATCTGCATTAACCACAATACTTGTGGTCAAAATGCAAACAAAAAACACCATTTGAGGAGACTAGGTTCAAAAGAAAGCTGTCTCTGGTGTGCATATATTATCAGAGTATGTTTTTTGTTTGCATTCTTACCACAAGTATTGTGGTTAATGCAGACATGATTCCTTGTAAAATGTTTCAGTTTGGTTTTTAATATCTTAACACCTGTTTTGTTGCCAGAAAAAAGGGGAAAACCTATGATCATATTCCTAATTTAATATTTATAGTACATTGCTGAGTTGCTCATATGCACTTTTGTTAAAATAGATATTTAAAAACAAATATTCCTCTTTCGCTATTCTGAAAATAACATAAGCCTTAATGTAATTTTTAATGTAATTTTGTTGTATATTTTTGAGATGTTAACGTTTGTAATTCATAAATTATATTATCTATCTTTGGAGCAATAATTCAACTTATTCTGAAAATATACCTGATGTGGTTAGGTTACACAGGATAACAATTAAAATTGGGTTATTTCACGATTTAAATCAATCACCAATCTCTACTGCATGAAAAAAATGATACAGTATTTAACTGTTCCCATAATAGATAATCAATGTTCACTTTAGTTATCAGTGTCTACAAATGAGCAGCCTTCTCCCATTGTCGTTAATTCATTCATATTCAGGGAAGTACTGCGTCTCTTACTTGTCCATTGGGAAACAAATGTCTTCAGAGGAGGGAGTAGTGGTATTGCAGCTCAGAACCTGGCCACCTGAGTTCAATTCCATATAATTCCCCCACTCCCTTCAACCAGCACAACCCCATGAACGAAAGTCTTCATCCTGCAGTGATTTAACAAAGGGATGTAGATTATTCTTAAATATCAATAACAGTTATTGTGGTATAATTGTGTGCGTGTGTGTTGCAGTACCACTAATTGCTATGAACACGGTGACGATCGTCCTACTGCTGCTGTTTGGATGAGTGGAATCGACCCAAAATGAAGAGACTTGCAGCCAAGAAACATGAGACTTGTTGAACATTTCCATTACCTACTCTGTTTTGGTGTGTTTTTGTTTAACTACACGTGCAATGAAATGCAGCCTACCCAAGTTTTATTTCTGATGTAAAATTAGGAATTGCACAATCGGTTAATGTATTTGGGAACAAATGTCTTGCTGTATTGCCTTTTTTGATAGTGCAATTCGATCTGATAAGCAATTCAAGTATCAATTTACAGTCACATTGAATAAAGCATACTTCATCAATCAGAAAATGTAAGACAATGCCTATTAAACGAATTCAGAATAAAGTCGCAAGTTACTTTTTATTTTCTTGCTTTGTCATTATTTTCAGTTGGAAGCTTAACCACGTAATTATTTTAGACGTGGGGTATTAGGAGACGAGAATGAAGTTTAGGTTCAGTGACTTCATGTTTTATTACGTAAAAGGTTTGTATATTAAGCTCGCAAGCCATTAAAACATCACATTAACGTCTTTTGTTGTGATATGCACGTATAAATGTAATTACACTTTATACCACTCATTCATTACATATTAGACAATACTTTTGTTTTATGTAGTCGAACACATGACTTGCAAGAACGTATGGTATTTTAATATGAAATAAACTTCAGCTTCACACTGATACTTCTGAAGTAATCTACACATCTGCTTTGGATTAATGTACATGCACTTTATAATCAAGTGTGATGATAAATATCAATGCATAAAACGACATCACAAACTAGATGAGGAATTAACATGTTTCAACAAAATATAAAACTCCGTGGGCGTCGAGGCGATATACCTTGGCTTGCCAGAAGGTGGTACTGTACAACAAATGTGGACTCCACCTGTTCCACAGTATTTCCCATCACGCGTGGGTTTTTCCCGTGTGCTCCAATTTCCTCCCATGTGTAAACACTCAATACACGTTCAGTTTCATTTTTTGTAAACTAGTAGGATAAAAGTCGTATTTTCTGCATCTATGTTGAAGTTTTTTTCGGAGATTATTTGAACTTTTGTTACCTATTTTTGGTGTAAAAAGGTCTACGCTTGTTTACAACATCATTAAAACATTTTCGAGGAATTGACTTAACTTTTTGATCGTGGTTATATTCTTGAAAGCTTTTCGCTTAAAGATTCGGATGTGTGATAAACCAGGTCGGTAATACTTTATATTTTTTCTGAATGAAAAATCTAAATATCTAAATTTTCCGAAAGTGGGTGGCTCGGGCCAGAGCATTGACTTGTGAACTGGGACTGCTGATCCTGGATTTGAATATATTGGGAGCCACCCGTCAGTAAACAGGGTTCTCAATGTTAAGTGAGTTGATGGTCTGAGCCCAGTAAACATACAGTACTTCACAAAAATCTCATTTAATCTGTTTTTGAACATTCTTTTATTTGAAATATGTTTTGCCTACCGTTTGATGAATAATGTACTGTTCTTTTCTTCTGTAGCAGAACATGTGGGAAAGTGTTCTCCCTATTGTGTAGATAAATCACTAAGGGATTTCGGTAGTTCTTTATCTTCTGCTGGCCATTCTGAAATACGATGCACTGCTCTGCCCTGAATGGATGCTTGGCTCGTGACATGACTCCGGTGGTCCATTGCAATACAATCGGGAAGATGACAAACCATTTAATAACTATCTCCTGTATGCTTATGTTCCTGCTGGGACTGCGATGTTCATTCTGAAAGACTGCCAACATATGTTCGTTTTCCCTTGATATTGCTCCGTCTTTTGTATAAACCCGATGAGCAATATGTAATTTAAATACACATTTTTTTTCTTAATAAAATCTATACGTATATTTTGAAACTATAATCCAGGCATCAATTTGGCCATCAAAGCAATGTGCATTATCTTACTGGCTTGTTGGACATTTCCACCAACAAAATATGTTGTTTCCTGGAATAATTCTAAATCACGCCGGAATTTGCTACATTTTTGTAATGCAGTTTTGCACGTACCACACTTTGAACCTGGCAACCTGTTTGATTCCTGGTTACGGCGAATATCGGTGGCGGGTGAATTACGAATCAGTTATACGCCCCTCCACGTAGGAGGATGGGCAAAAAAGCATTGCCCGTACGATATAGTACATCAATTAATGCAGCCTGCTGTCGTCTGCCTCATTTCGACGTTTTGATTTTGGTCTGTTCAATGGTTGTCCTTGGTACACGATAATCTGCTGTTTTCCAACTGTCCCTCCGACATATATCTTATTGTTTAAGAGAACGTGTTCTACATTACGTGTTATACAGGTAATTTATGTCACGAAATTAGTTTTTCAATGTTTGCCAATGGGCATTCGTTTTAGCGTGTTTATCCGTCTTTTACTCATTAACTGGTCTAATTCTTGAAAACTATTTTTTGACCTGAAAATTTCCGTTATAACCATCCAATAAAGATTTGTATTTTTTGCCACTGACATTTTCTCTCCGCTCCTCCAATCTATATTTTTCCAGCTTTATCACTGTCCATTCAGGTCTCTCCTTCTCTCTGCTCTTGGTTTCTCTTTTATCGTCGTGGATTTTCAAGGGTCTTTGACTTCACCATTGGGTATCTCTGTATCCTCTCGCGCATTTGAATGTACAAATGTACACTCGCACTTCTGTTAGGCGCATTGTCCCTTTGCCACACGTCCAGTTTTCATTATTTCAACTTGCAACGCGCATAGTATTCGCTCACAGGTGGAGTCAACATTTTTGCTGTACTGCATTCTTTTGGCAAGCCAATTAGTTGTATGGCACCGTGACGCCCACGGGAATTTTCACAACATTTTTTTGATCCACCAACCCTCGCCTCCAAAATTATTGTTGTCGAGATTTCAACCTGCCACCTTCAGTCTCTGGGGTCGTCTCCCATCTTTCTGGGCTACCGCGTGCTCACACAGGACTCAGGAGGATGGTCACCCTCCACGTGGGCGAGAGGCTGCTGCACCAAGCGCGCGCACGTGGCCGATTTAAACACGTGGCCTCGACTCCGTCTTCATGCTCGATGACATCATAGCGTGGGAGAGCTTGTGACGTCATCGCGTTAATCGGTCGACCAGAATTAGAATGCTGTTATATTGGAGGAATCCGATGAGCTAATGCCCAATAGGGGCAGATCAGAACGTTACAATAACAACAACAACCAAAAACACGATAGGAGTGGAAAATATAGGAAAGGTAAACACATCACTGAAAAGATATATACGAAAAAAGATAAACTATTTTCTTTTTCATCTTACCAGATAAGGCTCACTGAGCTTTATCAGAAGCGACCTGTCACAAATGATAGCTCAACGAAGTGGCTTATCATGTGGGCATTTATCTCCGCCAAATAAGCTAAACTATTTAGACGCTATATTCTTGGTTCTTTCGGTAAAGTCACGTAGAACGGAAATAATGAAAATCTAAAACAATAAAAGCTTTAAATCAAAAATTTTCTATACGCTATCTGATACCAATTATGATAATAGAGTTTGCGTTGAATGTTGACCCTGAGACAATATTCCTCTGCCTTTTGATTTGTTTAATTTTAAAAAAATTGCCGTTTCGTTCACGTTATTTATTCAGTACAGTACTGAAAAGGACCGTTATATTTCATACACCGCATTGGCAGAGGGTGCCTACGTATCCGCATCTGATTGGTGGGCGTCTCGCTCGCTGACCAATCGGAGGCGAGGAACGCCCCCGCGGCGCTCATGAGAACTGGGATATACAAAGAGGGTTCGATAATCCATCGCCGGTGTTGACGAGGCCGCCGCTTCGTGTTTCTTTAAAGTTCGACCAGAGGCGGATAAAAGTAACGTGGAGTGAGTGTCGCGATCGATCTCATCGCCTCTTAACGCCAACACCACGTGCGCTCGTAGTTGTGTTAAACAACGGGGGGAAAAAACTGCTCAATGTCAGCGGCTTGCCGTGTTCGCGTTCCTTAGGTTTCCGGGTTCTAGAACATGTTACCTTGAATGTTTTAATAACAATTGATGTGTAGTTTGTAGTTTCCTCTAACATGTTTAAGAATAACATGTTTACATCCGCTACTGGTATTGCGTGTTGTGGTGTCGCAGTCTTGTGTAACAGTTGCCTTCATGTACAGTAGAGCTGTTGTGTCGTCTACAGTTTTTAGCTCCGTAATTTATTAAAATACTAAAGACTTATTAAAGAGCGTGTTTTTAAAGCGTCTCTGTTGATTGTGTGTGTGGTGGATTTAAAGCCGACGTAGGGTGTGCTAATTAAATGCTGCTGGAATATAACGCATTGGTCCTGAGGGACAGGTCAGCTGATGGCTGGCTGGCTATGAATGTTATTTTCTTAAAGTTTATATTTTTATTGCGAGATAAACCTTTATTTTGTTTAACTTTTATACGATAAAATATCCCGCAAAGAGTCCGTTCTGGGAAGCAAGGTGGGATTCAACCCCGATCGTATTTGGATGGGTAACCAAATAATAAGCTTTGGTGACTGCAAGGATTCATACTCTTAGGTTTTTTCGGTAAAGTCACGTAGGAAACAAATAATAATAAATGAATTGATTTATTTTCATTTATTAGTATTTAATTTTTTATTTTCATTTTTTATTTTTACCGACGTGACTTTACCGAAAAAACCTAAGAGTAGGTTAAGGGTCTTCAGAGCTACTACATTGGTGGTCATGACGGCGTCGATATTAGTAATACTGTACATTACTTCTGTGCTTCCACAGTATTAAGCCATCGGCCACTCGCGCTGATCAGCATGGTTAAATTACGGTCAATTAATCACCACCCTTACAGAAGGGGATGCTCCTCATTCAGCACTTGATTGGCAAAGGGCCGTACTTGTACATCGGAGGCGTAAGAGTGGGCCAAAGGGACATCGACCTATGTTTACCCCCCCCCCCCCCCCTGTAGTCCAGCACAGTGGATATACATTTTGTAAGGTGGACAACTTCACAGAGATCCTCATTATGGTGAGCTCGAAATTGCCTCGAGACCACCAGGTCGACCTCGGTTCGTTTTCAAGGACTTTGGCGACAGAAACTTCAAATACGTCGTACGTAGGTGACGTGAAACTGCGTGAGGCTATTGTCTTGCGCGATAAGACGGATTCCACTGACGATGCACAACAATGAGAAACATTTCTTGAACGCATGATTTGTTTTATGTTAATTATGATAATTGTTTTTTTTACCCTTTTATCTGGCAACTGACACCTTTTGTACAAAGAGTCATGTTTGCATTGACCACAATACCTGCAGTCGGAATGCAAACATAAAACACATAATGTATGCGCTGTCCTTGAAATATACAGCAGTGTCTTCCCTCATCGGTTTAACACGTTGCCTTTCGCGAGCAATATCCATAATACGGGTTTTTTTTTGTGTTACATCGCGTAAATTTAAATGTGTCGTTAAACGGGCCAACACCCGACAGTCGTTTAGTAAGGGTTGTCACGTAAATAAAACGTGCCAATTAGAGAGTAAAACATTTACAATTAGACTACGACGTTTAGCCGGTGATTACAACCAGCATCATCAGGCGACTAGCCAAAAACAGGGCACTTTGCCGTGTGCTCACTTGTGTAAAAACTAAATAGAGTAGAGTAAAAAATATACGGTCCTGTTATATACAGTACATCTGTATATATTTTGTCATGTGGCATAGCAAGCGGTGTGTAGATTGAACGTTGTGATAACACCAGGACAGTGATATTTTGTGATATTTTGAAATGTACCTATTTTCAATGAGAAAAGTGTGCATTTGTGTCATTCCTTCACATAAAGTCCTGGTCACAAAAGCAAAGTTTGTGGGGAATAATAGCCATTTTCTATACTTTTTAGGCATAAGCAATAAAAAAATAACACTACCTAGGGAATAAAATCGTGTTACATAGTGTAATCGCAGTTTTTTTTCTCCCCCCCCCGCCACAGAGAATAAAAGATGGTGTGCATTCCGTGCATCGTTATCCCTTTCCTGCTCTGGGTCTACAAGCGCTTTCTGGACCCTTACGTCTACCCGCTGGTGGCGCCCTTCATTGCCCGACTCTGGCCGAAGAAGGCGGCCCTTGTCACAGCGGGGGGAGGTGCTCAGGGCAAAGTCCTGGATGGTGGGGACACTGACAAGGTTCGTTCTGCAAGTCGCACGCACATACACAGCCCAAAAAAGACTGTGCGTACCCAGACAAATGACCTCTCGGTTTCCAACCGTGAGAAGAATATAATTGTATCCACCCCTTGGATTTACCTTTACAGGTTACAGCCCTTTTGTCAATCCACTGCTCACAGTGGCCCTCCCGTCCCGTGGGATCGTAGGTATTATTTGACCCGACTTCACCACGCTGGTCAATGCGGGTTGATGATTGCACAGTAACGTAGAAGTACAGTACAACAATGGGCGCTTCTGCATTGCCCTCTGCTGCCCAACACTTTCTCACAGGCTAAGACACTTTTAATACTGTTCATAACGGTCACCCATCCAAGCACTCACCAGGCTAATAATCCTTGCTTACCTTCCGATATTTTACAAGATAGGGTGCAGTGCGGTTGATTTGGTCGTGGTCATCATGCTTTTGGCAATATACTGATATTATTTCATGCTGGGAAAAGTATTGTCGTTTTTATCTTGTAGACGTACGAGTTCCTTTTAAATATTAGCTTCTTTTTGCATTTATGATGTGTACATCTAATTATTGAATGCTAAGGAACCAATTTCAACTAATGCAATGAATTCTGGATGTCAACATACACAGACTGAACACTGAACTACAATATTAGATGCATCATTAAATATTAACCTACAATGCTAATAGAGGCTCACGACTAGCGTTAGGTAATTTATTACAGTAATAGTATTCTAGTTGAAAAAACATGTTCATGTGTCTTACATTTTTTTCAGACGGAAGGTTCAACTCCAGCCAGTGGGACGACACAGGAACTGGTCAACGATAAAAGCAGTTCGGATAAGAAGATAGACTGACCTAATACTCCATATGGACATATAGAGCCAACTTTTGCACCATTCTTTTGCGCTTGGAAGTCTATGGAGGGTCAAGTGTAATTAATATATGAATGTAAAGTTATATTATTCATGTGTATTCTGTCACAGTAATTGTTTACCTTTGGTAAATCACTCAAAAACATGGCATTTGATCTGAGTAATTAAAAATATGTAGTAAGCATGTGTTACAGTTCTTTGTACATAATGTTTGTTTGTGTGAAAAGTTTTTTTTTATGGTCTAAATATCCAACTCATGATGTCATTTTACAAAAGTATAATTTTCTCATGCAGAGCTGTAACCGATATACGTTGTTAAATACCATTTCATGTTTGAAATTCTCCCTTCATACGATCAGCACAGTGTGAACACATTTTTATCGGGCAACGAGAGTAATGCTTTTTTTCCCATCACAAACTAATCTGAGAACTTTTGTGTGTGAATTTAATGCAGTAAATTAATTGAGATGTCCATGGTGCTGTTTGTGAAAATTGCTTAATCACCAGTAATCGGTTGAAACAGGAACCTTTAGTAGATCTTTACAGATTGTAAAATGAAACCACGATTTGGAGCTAGTGGTAACTGAAGGCTGTCAAAATGTTGGTGCACACTGAATTTCATAGCGATGTATTATTTCCATTGATGAAACACCATTTTCGAGGTTACATCTTACTACGTTTAGACTTTTTTTTGGCAAATGGCTTAGCTTTGTGGCAATATTTAGATGATCACTGTTACTGCTTCGGTATGTTTACCTGTAAATATGCTGCTAATAGTAATTTGTTGCAATGTTTGGTTGCATTGGACCCCTAATAGACATTTATAGAGACGTTTATCGAAGCCATAACACTTTTATTTTACTTTGTTTATTTTATTTATCAACACTTTAAAAAAATCAGCTGCAAAAACCCTGCATCCGAGTCATATTTTGCTGCAATTCACTATTGGTCTGTAGTGCACAGACTGCAAAATAAATCTTTGCCCCAGTTAAAAAACACATTCCTTACATTAATTTTGAAATTTGTTTCATATATTAATTTATGTCAATGATGGAGCACTAGTAAAAATATGAAGTTAACGTTTGAGTGTATGCCCCTTGTTAACATGCATTCTATGAATAATAAAATCGAATTAACAATTGATATGATCTTGTTTTTTCTTGTATTTCACGTACATAGTTTGACATGCCAAAAAAAATCTAGGATGCTCTATTAACTGCTTCAGAACTGGTCGTTGTGCACACCTCCACAAGTGGAGAATTAAAGACAACCCACAGTGTGACTGCGGCCACCCGAGCCAGACAGTGGACCATATCGCAAAAAACGGCATCCTACGCCCGCTCTCCGGCGGACTGAGCAGTGTTAGTTGCGCAACTCCTGAAACTATCGCATGGTTCAGACTTCAACTTGGACGTGTGATTTCCACATAATTGACATACACTAGAGAGAGATTGTTTGACAGAGCTACACCTTAGATAAAATAAATGCATAGTAAGTCTAGCTTCTGGACTGAACATTTATGTCGTGCACACCCTGTTTTAAATGCTTGTCAATTTCTGCAGCCTAGATATTTCATTTAAGTATTTTACAGGCAGAAGAAAAAGTTGATATCAACAAAATATTTATCAGTACAGCTGTCCCCCAGCCAACTGTATTGTTGAGTGATCCTTGCGAAGATTACATGGTAAAGGTGTCTTGCATGTACAAGGCATTAATTAGTTAGGAATGTTTTGCTTTAAAACATGCTCAGGTAGGTATTTTTATAGGAGAAAATATATTTTTTCACAAAACATTGGTGCAATACCTGGTTCTTATACGTTTTTTTTCGTTATTGCAAAAAAATAACTGCACTTCTGGTTGTACTATTTAAGAAATAAATTGGGAATGAGTTATTGTTTTAATTGTAGAATTGCATTATGATAGCCCTTCTGAAAAAACACTGGGAATGTTCTGTAGCCTGAAGTGTCTGCACCCCAATTAGTTGAGTTGTACAACTTTGGTTTAGGTTTGGTTACAACTGAATAAGTAATTGAAATGCGACCTAAGCTGTCTATTTCTAAAGAGAATTCGGCCAGAAGCAAACATAAAAGCAGATGATTGAAGGTGGCATTCACTCGCCCTACATTTCTATCAACGCAATTGAGTCGGAACGGTTGGCAGTTAACTGGCCTTTGTATAATGTATGTATTGCTGATTGATAAGTAAATCAGTAGCACTTAAACCTATTCTGCAGTCTAATCTAGGTTTATCGGATTCTATTATTTGAGACAAAATGCCAGTTGTCTTTAACATGTTTATCTGCTAACTAATCAAAAGTAGTAATATGATGACAAATTGTTGTAACTGTTCATAAGACGTCTAATTTGCATTTAAAGAATTAAATACTGTGTGGAGACCCTATGATTAACATTCATCATAGTTAATTTTAAAAAAATTGTTTAAATGTTATGGCAATAATGAAAATAGATTAACATTCTCTTATTAAATGGAGGGCTGCCATTAAATGTTATTCAGATATAATTTTCTACCACTTGCCTTGAAATACTATATTTAGCATGTGCTGTATATGCCCAAGTTATTTGACTAAAAAGCAATGTTTTAAGTAAAGTAATTTCAATGTAACACATTATACCTTTCAACATTACTGAGTAGAATTAGCGAAGTCTGGGTTTTTATTACACACTGAATGTGATTTAAGCAGATAGGCGATTACAATTTACTTGTCACTTTATGCATACAGCATTGAAAAGCTCATTCAAAACAAAACACGGAATGTTGCAATTCTATTTGCAAACGCTTTGAGCTCACTAAATTTAGGCATGTGTTAATTCAATTAAAAACAACTCTCCAATGCAGTGACATTCAATATGCTCCCTGCACGGCTCAGAGGCCACATTGATAATTTATAATGGCCAAATAACAATGAGATATGCTTGCCGTTGGAGTGAAAGCGAGATGAGAGCTACTGGACAGAATGTGGACGGACCTGCGTTTGACCAGTCTGCGGTTTTGGCAGGATAATGAGCAGCAGAATTTCGCCACATTTCCATTTAAGACTTCTCTTCCTAACGCCAGCTGGATTTAGACATTTGAGGGATTTTGCTACGACTCGTGAGTGCGTTTGTCTCGAACCATGGCGCCAACTCGATCGAGGATAATCATCGTTGGTATTCTTCTCATCCTAACCACTCACAAAGGTAAGTCTTACAATTGTTTTTATCTTGCAGTGCTTAATTTGGCACAGTTTATTGTAATTACGATCACTTACAAATTGCCATTTAACGTTTTAAGTGAATCATTTAAACAAAACAAAAATCTGTATCGCGCGTGTGCTTAGCCCTTTCAGCAGGGCGTAGGAAATCGATCAACAATACAATTGCCGTGCCACAAACAAACGGCTCGGCGATCAGACCGGACAGCAGCCCCGCAATCGGGACAGCGAGGCAGCACGGACCCAAGAACCAAGTGAAGCTCCAGGACGTGGTGGGCTACGCCATCGAGGGGCTGCGTTTGCTCGGAGTCATCGAAGGCTCTCGCTGGAGCCCGCCGGCCTTCTCGCATCTCAAGGGTGCCGACAAGAAGATCACAAACTTCTCCTTCCACTTCCACAACCTGCTTCCCCCGTCGGAGCCGCAGGGAGCCGCCTCCGCGCCACAGCCGCCACCGCCGCCACCGCTCGACGTCAAGCCAGAACACTCGTTCTCCGGTCTCGCGAGTGTCCTGCAGACGGTGCTGAGGGTCGAGAGGGAAGGGCAGAACGGGCAGCGGGTCACGCTGAAGCTGGAGGACGTGCTGCTGGTGCTGCGCGGGGTGAAGGGCTGGAACACCATCCTGGCACCGTTGCACGAAACCGTGCGCACCATGGGGCAAGCGCGACTCTGGGAGAGGCTCAGCCGGCAGGTGGAGAGCCGCTGGCTCAAGGTCGCCTTCTCAGTGGCGCAAGCTTTCTCCAGCAGGTTGTCTTTTTTTATTTAGTTGTTTTTCATTTATTTTTTACCTACGTGACTTTACCGAAAAAAACAAAGAGTATGAATCCTTGCAGTCACGAAAACTTCAAATCTAGAACGTCTATTTTTTTTGTACGTGGAAACAAATAATAGTTGTTATTTTCCCCTTGGCTTTAATTTGCTGTGGCTGTATTTTATCATTAAGATTTATCATTAGCATCAGGCGTGGTCAATCCACTGCTGGATGAAGGCTTTCCCAAGCTGCCATGTGTGGTGATTTTACGATTGAATATAGTGATATCATCACCATCGTCACGCTTTATCGTTCGTTGTCACCATTGTTAATGACTTGTGAACCTTTTATCAAAACTGACATTTCTGACATTTAAAGTTCCATTTAAATGTCATACTGCATGCTTTTATTGCTGTATCTTCATATACAGTTGGGTTGTCTCTTGGTTTATATTTTGACCTTGTTTATTGTTTTTAATAATAACCAAGGTATGTACGGTATATATTTTATGCATGTTGCATCTCAATGCTGTGGAAAGAGGCACGAGGAATCACGCAGGAAAGCCGAGAATGCACCCAAACCCATGCCGGCAATTGACAAAGTTCAGTGGTCCTATATTAGGATATTGGCCAAACTCCATTAATGAGCATTTATGACCTATTTTATGATCTTTTATCACAGGTGCTCTGTTTCAGACTCTTAATTTAAATGAGCTAATTTTGAATAAAGATTTTGATAGACTTCTCGAAAAAGGTTCATTTATTCTATCTTTTTTTAAACTTATTTTTTTACCAGGCTATACCCACTGAGCTGTATAGCTCTTTTTTTATAAGTGACCTGGCCACAAATAATAGCTCAACGAAGTGGCTTATCACGTGTCAATTTATAGCAGACATATGCTCTTAACGCCTGTTTCTAAATTTGGAGAGAAAAACCGGAGGACGAGGAGAAAAGTCAACGCAATCACGGGGAGAACATTCAAACTCCAAATATACAGGTGTCGGGGTCGAACCGACGACCTCCTGTATATCAGGCGAGGCAGTTAACGCCTCACCACCGTGGCGCCCCCATTCGGTCGAAGCAACAATTTGTGAATAAACTACTGTATTGTCAAGTTGGTCATATCTTGCATGTAATTTATGTATAGTAAATTGCAGTTATATTGATTATTCTTTACTCTTCCTTCCGATAATTAATATTACTCCAGTTCTCTTCGTTACTGGCCATTTTGCATGACAGGCTTTAATGAGTATTCCGAGTTGCTACAACATTTAGTAACTGTCCCAATGAACTTCACCCGTATTGAAGACTCGGTCTATTAGACTGACTGTGTAATCCCATCCATCCGTACTGTGTTCAACCAGCACAATCAGGTCAAAAACATTTCTATTTCTGCTTCTTTCCTTCAGAATCTTTGTCAAAATCTTAATTTAAACTGCAGGAGGAATCCGATGAGCTATGAATTAATTTTTCACAGATGTCCAGTCTGGGCGGGACAGCAAGTTACAATAGCAAACAATACAAAGCACGATAGGAGTGCAAAATAGAGAAAGTGGTAAGCAAGTTAATAAATACAAATAACAAATTACCTACAGTTGATCAAACTTGGGCAAGGCAGCAAAATCAACAACAATAAAAAAAAGTCCCAGGTCACACCAAGATAACACAGTCTCTCAATAAAATGGCACATTACACTGCTCGGCTCTGTAATTCCTTCCCATCTTCTCTCTTGACAAGCTCTCTCAATTCAAGAAACCTATTAAATGTTATATATATATTAAACCTTCATCCGTGCATTTTGGTCCTGTTGGGCCTTGCACCACAACCGTGATTTAAATAAACAAAAGTTGTTTTCTTTCTCCAACCACAGCTCACCAGTGGACAGAGGCATGGTCGAAGACCTGGGCAGTTCCTTGCGCGGGTTCCTTTGCGTCCTCTTTGGCGACAAGCACCCGGAGGAGTGCGGGCCTCTCGCCAGCCCACTGGAAGGCATCATCCGCAGCCTGATCTCCAGCCAGACCTGGAGCAACCTCAGCTCCTTCCTGAGGAACAACCTGAAGGTGGACGTGCGCGGTGACCCCGTGGGCTTCCTGGAGGCCCTATCACGAGCCGTGACGAGCAGCGGAGACCTGCAGCTGATGTTCAACACGGTGACGCCCATGCTGAGCATCCTGGGCGTGCAGGGCAGCACCCTGCAGGCCGTGTCGTCGGCGGGGCGCTTCATGCAAGCCGTGCTGGGCTACGACACCGCAGAGATGGACAACCTGCGCAGCCTCCCGGGCAACCTCATGGACCAGATCGGCACGCGCCTTTACAGGCGCGTGGTGCAGAAGATGGAGGAGGTGAACAGCTTCCTGCTGGAGGAGGCCGCTTCCACGCTGGGCATGCAGCATCAGCAGGATCCTCGGCAGTTCTGCCAAGAAGGTGAGAGCGTGGATACAGAAAAAAAGGGTAAAACAAGATCGTGATTGAATGTCAGGTCTTAGAACGCGATAAATGCGTGCAATCATTGGCGCACTGTTCGCTGTATTGGTAACCGGTACAGGTGTAGAATCTGCAATTGTTTGCTCAAGCTACTGCTGGTGGAAGGGCCTCCGCTAGAGCGCCCTCTCTCGAGGGTATTTTGTCCAATTGTTCCACGCTGTAATAGTCGTGATAATAATCATTTACAGCCCTTCGTCAATCCACTGATAGATGAAGGCACCTCCATGCCTCGTTGATCATGGTGGTTGATTGACCATCCTTTACCATGCTGCTCAGTGTGGGTTGGTGAGTGTGGGGGGAGATGCAGAAGGGTTCACGTTTTGCTTAATTTTTCGCTGTATATTCATGCATTGTTTCAATACAAATTGTAAAGCATAACTTCATATGCATAATGTGAAATACTGTATTGTAATTTGTCAAATAATTAAAACCATGTGTGTTTTCTGTTTTTGTTTCAGCTGACTTAAGACAGCTGCTTCTCTGGTAGGTTAATTTACACACCACTTAAAACACATTTTACCATAAAGTAATTGAGTTATTTGAAATACATTGTGCAGCATATTGGCATTATTTACCCCTGCTGGCACTTGGAGCCAGGTTGAACATGTGTTGGATTTGCCTGGAGTGTCCTTCCCTTGTTTTTTTCTTGTTCATCTTGTTTGGACGTCCGCCAGGGGTGTAATGAATAACATCACCTGGGACCACCAAGGGATGGGCTTCAGTCTCCAGGATCTCCTTTCCCTGCTGCTCTTTGCCGCCTGCGATGACGACGCACTTTCCGAGAGCCCGCATCAGAACACACGCGACTCCCTCGCCAAGGGGCCCCGTTCTGCCTCCAAGTTCTTTGAAAACGACCAAGCACAGGGGCAGAAGACTGTGAAAAAGCAGTGCGGTAGAGAGCCACCTTACTCGGGCTCCATGGCCCAGTCCGTTTACTGCAGCGTCTTCAGCGCTGTCATGAACGACGCAAACTTCGAGGATGCCTTTGCAGCGTGTCGAAATGTTTCCCGGTTGTCGGACATGTCAGAAAACTTTGGCATTGTGTACACGTGCGGCTGGGTCAGTTTGGTTCGTTTCAACGAGTCGATTTGCAATGGGGACGGTTTTTCGGAGGCCAGCACTAGTCCTGGTCATTGGTTGCAAGCTCGCTGCAGTTACCTGCAGCGCGAAAAGGTACACGGAGGAACGGAAAGCGGCTTCATATGCGACAACATCCTGTGGTTTGTGAAGCCGTTTGGATTCAGTGTCTTAGACTTTTGCTTCGATCAAAGCCCAGCACGTTTCATCAGTGCCATTTGCTCCTACCCTCATCCCACGGATTACAATGTCTCTGTCCTGGTTAAATACTGCAATCAGGAAAGTAACGTCACAACAAATTCCGGCAGTGAGTTTTTCGTGAAGGAACTAGAAGAGATTACTTTGCACTGTCGGGACTTGAACGTCGTCGCAAAACGCAACTTCAGCTACAACGTCGTTGAAATCTGCAACGTGTACATGTGGTGGGCAGTACGAAATGTTTTCTGTGCAAACAATAGCCTCCTTGATAACTTACAGACGGACCTTCCGTGGCTGAACGCATTCTGCGGAAGCCCTCAAGCAGAAACCACCATGGCCCACCTGGTGGCCAACATGTCCACGGGAGAACTGTCGGCACATTCTGACACCATAAAGAAGTTTATTTTAAGAGGTTTCAATGATACGACTGAGACACACTTCTCCGTACCCAATTCTACCACCATTGCGTCGACAAATATAACCCAAGGGGAGGAGGCTCTTGCCCGTGGCCTCGACTCACTTGCATACAACGGCTCGGACACTTACCACGGTCCGGTAAGACGGAACCGTTTGCCGAGCGCGCGGCCCCGTAACGCGTCCGTCGGAAGCAAAAACGCGAGGGAGTCTCTCCCCGGGCAAGACCCTTCGGTAAAAACGTGCGTGAGGCTGCCATCGCTGCTCAAAAACCTGGTGTCCCTCGTCTGGAGCGACGGCACGGGCTTCGCCGCCGAGCCCGAGATCACGACCGCCTGGCTGCGTCTCGCCACCGAGGACATTGGGCAGCAGCTGGTGGAGGACATCGACGAGGCCATCTTCCTGCTCAGCCTGCTGAGCAGCAACGCGTTCCAGGCGTACGCCAAGCCCACCGCCTCGCTCAGCATCCTCCAGTCGATCAGCGGCTTCCTGCACAGCGTTCCTCCAGACAAGGGCTACCAGCTGCTGTCCTGCTTTGGGGTGGGTCTTGCTTCTTTTTTCTTTCCCGGCTGGCTACGTGTAACACGTAGGCTTTCGCGACCAATATTATTCATACTCTTAGTTCTTTCGGTAAAGTCACGTAGGTAAAAAATGAAATTAAAATTAATAAAAAATAAAAACAATGAAATCACGACGTTTCGGAGGCAACACAAGCTTCCGTCTTCAAGTGAAACTGTCACAGCAAAAAAATCTGTAAAGCGATGGGTATTACCTTGTTATCGCGGCATCTCTTGAGGAAGGCCAACGTCTCGAGAAGCTGTGACTTCTTGTCTCGTTGTCTGTTAAAAATTCTAACAGATAGGTGCAATTCCTCCCCGTAGAGGTTGTTTAATTCTAGATTTGAAGCTTTCGTGACTGCAAGGATTCATACTCTTAGTTCTTTCGGTAAAGTCACGTATTAATTTTAATTTCATTTTTTACCTACGTGACTTTACCGAAAGAACTAAGAGTATGAATCCTTGCAGTCACGAAAGCTTCAAATCTAGAAATATTATTCATAATAAAGGTTTTTGGGTTAGATCGCGTTATTCATAAATGTGTCGTAACCCTCCACCACCTGACACGGCCAAACGGTAAAAAAAAATGTGTCACGTTTACAAAAGACAAATAGTTCACTACTTTAGCCCACCGGTGTGTTGAAGAGTGAATCAACATCATTTACAATTTTCAGTACCACGTTTCGCTGGTAATTACATCCAGCATCATCGGGAAATTTGCCAGAATGTTGAAGCCCTCACTTGCTCCCGGTCTTAAATAGAGCAGCAGGGTGAAGTCATCATTTAACCAAATCTGGTGCAGTGATTTGAGGCGGAGATGGGGAGGGTATTGTAATTATATAATAGATTGGTAATCATTTAATTTTATTAATTAGTATTTGTTTCCCCTACAAGGAATTGTAGTTTTGTTGCGTAGTAGTTTTGTTGCGATGATTTGTTGTTGTGTGTGCGTTTAGTTTATTGTCCTTCCCTCGCACGCACCTTCGATTGGCACGGTTGGCTACGTACGGTGTGAAAGAAGTCAATGTACATATTAACATTACCCCTAAGTTACGCAGGAAAGCCTCACTTTGTTTAGAGATTAGACTTTTAGGATGGTTCTGCATTGGGATGATTGGCCAGTTCCATCAATGGGTGTTTGACATGTGGGAAGCAACTGAAGTAGCCGAGCCTGAAGAGAAGCCATGCATATGAGGCAAACCACTCAAAGCTCCACCACACAGGTAGATTAAAACATCCATTACTACACTGGCATCTCCAGGCCACCCCTTGTAGCCCAAGCCGACATAACCTGGTGTTATCAGGTAGTCACCCATCCTAGTACTAACCAAGCTCCACTCTACTGAGCTTCCAAGATCCGACGATATCATGCGCAACCATGGTTCATGGTCGTAAGTACCATCTTCAGTTTTTAGGAATAAACACATCGGCTCTTGGGATCTTTCGATCTCTGTGCAGCGGTAATCTACCCACTCCATCTCCCCACTAGTTGTGGTGTGTAATTTGTGCTGGGTTCTGGTAATGTAATGTATATGGCGTGAGCATTAACATCTCTCTTGACTCACATTGTGTGTGTTTTTTCCCACAGGGTACTTTGTGGAATTTAATGTTTTACGCAGAAAACTCCTCGGAAATTCTCTTCCTTTTGCAGGTGACGTATATCGCGCGTGCTATTCGTTCGATCAAACTTCTGATTAGGGGCCGTCCATAAATGACGTCACGTGATTTTAGACGATTTTGACCCCCCCCCCCCATAGTCAAACGGCGTCACAAAAAGTCAGACCCGTCCTCAAATATGACGTCACAAAGCTCTGCCACCCCCCCCCCCCCCAAAAAAATAAAACATGCTTAAAATCGCTTTAAACTATTGTCATTATAGTGCGTATTTAATGTGGCGCTGCACTCTGATGTTGTAGGAGAAAACATTTATTAAAAAGTATATTTAATTAAGTAGAACGTGTTGTCTAAATTTATTTAAAGTTGCGCATTTTGATGTGACGTCACATTTCTCAACCCCCCCCCCTCGTCACACATCGCCACAAATATCTGACCCCCCCCCCCTAGGTGCGTTACGTCATTTATGGACGTCCCCTTAGCACGATTGTCGACCTATGTAGCCAACCATGCGAATCGGTGGTGCGAAAGAAGTTCAACAAATCTACATATATACTTCGCGGCTTACAACTGTTCTGCATAGACACTCACGATTCGTGCTGTATGGCTCTCTGAGACCCGGTTAAGGTTTTCTGAGAAAAACAAAAGAACTTTGAGGATAACTTTCCCTCCAGCGGATTGAAGTGCCATTTCTTCTCCGATTGTGTTCGCGGGCCATGCAGCGTGCTGTTCTGCACAATGTCCGACGTGCTGGGAGCTGCCATAGGAATTGAAGTTCTCAGCATGTGGAACGCTTTGTTGCCTAAGTTGGTGTGATATTTGGACCTGAGCTTGGTCTTTTTAGTACCCATTCATAAGATTATTGACAAAGATGATCTCCACGTAGTGTGTGTGTATGCGTCAGTATGTGTGATCGTGTGTATGCGCATTAGCTGGGGTGTTTAGAACACTCTTCTCAGTTCATGGCCATACATGGTATCTGAACCTTTTCTGCATCTCCTATAAGTTAACCTAACCTAAAATACGACCTCACGTAGTGACTGAAACCTCAGCATCGATGCATGACGATGGCCCCACCAACTTTTCTTGTGTGATGCCAGCCTGAATGTGCACTTGCTAACAACAGTCAAACGGTCATAGGGCTAACCTGAGGATCACTGTGTTGTGTTATTATCACATTTGCCTGAAGGCATATACTGTCACGCAAATTGGCCAGCGACTAAAAAACATTTCACCAGCATTAGCCGCTCTAGCGTAATCCATGCCTCACAGAGGACGAGCACGCAGCTTGCATAGAACACTGGCTAGGGCACTTTCCGGCAGCCACAACCAGACGAGTCTATAGCGGGAGGCAGCAATAGTTCCCGACACGGTCCAGCTGTTGATTGCGTGCGCTGGGTTCCGGTTGGTGTCAGGAGTACCTGCGCCTGCCCAGCCACGCGATGGAGACGGTGCTCTTCTCCAGCGATGACGTCACCGTGCGATACTTCCTCTCCGAGCTGCGCCAAGCCTGGCACGACCTCTCCGTACGTACACCACACCATTCTTCACATGACACAAAACAATGATTGGCGTCGCTGTGGAGTATACAAAATCGATAAGCAGGCAATGTCTCCTTCAAATGTTCGTCTCTACACGTAAAGGTATTTTTTTACACAAATCACTGCTCCATGGCCGTCTGGGTGTGCATCATTTCAGCAGCATTGATTCAGTATGGGCAGTCCTCGGTTTACGAAGCTAATCCGTTCCTGAGACCCATTTGGAAGTCGGGCGTCCGCAAGTCGAGGACTGCATGCACAATCAAACTCTGTACTGGTTTTGAAGTACACGTTCGCACGTGTACAGACAATGTTCAAGTTGTGGCGAGGCGGCCACGACACAATGTTGAGCTGGCACCACTGAGATCCTCAATTAAAATCCGGGCAGCCAAACCACGATACAACTGGATCCTCAAGTGCGTAAAGTTGACCGTCGCAGTCAAGTCACCATTGACTGCTCAAAACATCATCGCTTATTTGACCTCCGAGAAGTAGACATTTCAGTTTGATTTACAATGACATTTTTTTGCAGGGTATACCAATGGTATGTCCCTTGTGTTGATAAAGAGGCTGAGAATTGAACAATTGTCCCCTGCAAAAATAGCAGATGGACATTTGTCTGATCACATGGTGTCAATAGCAAATTTGCATTCTAAATGTGGTAAGAAAAGTCAATCATAATCAGAGATACATTTTTGTGCAACATTAAAGTTGCCTAATGAACCGCAAGTGCCTGTGTGGGCCTTCACACAGGTGGAGGAACGCTCGGAGCACTTGCTGAAGCCCATGGTCGGCTCACTACTGCGCCGATTCCACAACCTCACGGAGGACATCTTCCTGGAGATGGTGCAGCTGCTGCCGTACCTGAGTCCCGCCGACATCACCGCCTTGCCGGCCGCGCTGCTCGAGAGCCCCAGTGTGTGCGTTTGTTGCGCGCTCGGAGAGCAGCCCGACATTGGTGCCACGGTGGCGACATGTTAATTACCTCGTCTGGTATACAGCAGGTCGTGGGTTCAATACCGACCCTGACGCCTCCTGTATATTTGGAGCTTGCATGTCTGTCTCCCCGTGGACGTGTGGATTTTTCTCCGGGTCCTCCGGTTTTCTCCTCCACGTTTAGAAACAATGATAAGCCATATTCTTATTCTTGGTTCTTTCGATAAAGTCACGTAGAAGGGAAATAAGAAAATAAGAAAAATAAAAAAAATTCTCACGACGTTTCGATTGTCATGAATCCCTGCAGTCACGAAAGCTTTAAATCGAAAGTGATACGCCACTTCATTGAGCTATCATTTGTGGCCAGGTCGCTACTGAAAAATAGCTATATAGCTCAGCGGATCTTGCCTGGTAAAGTAAAAATAGTTGCAATAGTTTCACGGCGCCATATTGCAAAAAAATACTGTAGCACCATATATTTCCAAACAACCTCGCGATGAAAGTCAAGTCAAAGTGATGTCTTGCTCAAATGACCATTGAGCCGCCAGTGCTCATCTCCCATTTACAGCTCTGAGTCAGTGGTGGAAATTCTACATTGCCATGGCAGCGGCGAGTCTAGCTATAGGACAACCACTGTTGACTTCTCTACAAAGTGGTACTCATCGTATCGACCCCAGTAGGATGATGAGGTGAGCCAACTCCAAAGCAGGATTTACACTCGCGATCACCTTATGATCGCGAGCCTCGCGCCCTAACCGGATGAAGCAACTTTGTTTCACGGCGTCACGTTCCGAACGTTTCAAATCGTATCGTTAAAAAGTGACATCGCGGCAGCCCCCGTGGTGACGATGGTTGCCTTGTGCCCCGCGTCACGGCCGCAGCCTCACCGCGGCGCTGGCGTCGTGCCCGGCGCTGCGCAAGGAGCAGAGACAGGCGCTGGCGCGCCACGTCGCACGCCGGCCCGGCGGCGTGGCCGGCTGGTCCCCGCAGTTACTCGAGTCACTCGCGCCGCTGCTCACCAGCCTCCCCATCAGCTACTTCGTGCAGCTCACAGACCAGCAGGTGAGCATGCTGTATGAATATAGCACCAGCCTCCCCATCAGCCACTTCGTGCAGCTCACCGACTAGCAGGTGAGCACGCTGTATGAATATAGCACCAGCCTCCCCATCAGCCACTTCGTGCAGCTCACCGACTAGCAGGTGAGCACGCTGTATGAAGAGAGCACCAGCCTCCCCATCAGCCACTTTGTGCAGCTCACCGACTAGCAGGTGAGCACGCTGTATGAAGAGAGCACCAGCCTCCCCATCAGCCACTTAGTGCAGCTCACCGACTAGCAGGTGAGCACGCTGTATGAAGAGAGCACCAGCCTCCCCATCAGCCACTTCGTGCAGCTCACCGACCAGCAGGTGAGCACGCTGTATGAAGAGAGCACTAGCCTCCCCATCAGCTACTTCGTGCAGCTCACAGACCAGCAGGTGAGCATGCTGTATGAATATAGCATCAGCCTCCACATTGGGTACTTGGTGTCACTCACCGACCAGCAGGTGAGCACGCTGTATGAAGAGAGCACCAGCCTCCACATCAGCTACTTCGTGCAGCTCAACGACTAGCAGGTGAGCACGCTGTATGAAGAGAGCATTAGCCTCCACATCGGCTACTTCGTGCAGCTCACCGACCAGCAGGTGAGCACGCTGTATGGATAGAGCACCAGCCTCCACATCGGGTACTTGGTGCAGCTCACCGACTAGCAGGTGAGCACGCTGTATGAAGAGAGCACCAGCCTCCACATCAGCCACTTCGTGCAGCTCACAGACCAGCAGGTGAGCACGCTGTATGAATATAGCACCAGCCTCCACATTGCGTACTTGGTGCCACTCACCGAGCAGCAGGTGAGCACGCTGTATGAATATAGCACCAGCCTCCACATTGCGTACTTGGTGCCACTCACCGAGCAGCAGGTGAGCACGCTGTATGAAGAGAGCACCAGCCTCCACATCGGGTACCGCAATCTGTAAAAAAAAACGCGTGGGCTTGTTGAACACGCTAAATCAAAAATTAAGAAGCTAAAACACATAAGTTGCTTTACTATTTATAATATTGACTGCCTATTTTTTATTTTGATATTCGTTGCGCACGGTTGCACTTTATTTTGCGCACCCTAACAATTTACTTCGCCCAGTCTGTGATAGCCGCTGAGGTCGTGGTGGGTTTCTTTTCTCATTCCTGTTGCTCCATGCCCCCTGTACCGTTACCGTTCTGCTGCAATGTGCACCGGTGCCTTACTTTATCGAGGGCGATATTTACACATTCGAAAAAAAGGCTGAGTGCGCCGCGGGTCACAACACTTCTCCGCCTCTGTCTTCCTTGACGCTCACTGCTCGATCCCCGGACATTCCCTGCCACCGCCCCACAAACTTTGGCGCTGCGCGCGTAGGTGCTGTCGGTGGTGAGCCTGCTGGACAGCAGCTCGGCGGACACGGCGCACTGGCGGCACGTGAGCCACGTGGCTCTCAACGGCAACACCGGCAACCTCACGGAGAGAGACGTCCACAGGTGCGACGTCGGGGGTTTTTCAACGGCGAGATGGAAAATGATAAGTGTTGTGCGTAAGCCACAGCTCATCTAGCTGCAGTGTGACCCCACGATGCACGCCGACATATAGTTCCATAGGTTGTCATACTCTCTGGTTCTTTCGATAAAGTCACGTAGATAGAAAAATAATAATCGAACACGACGTTTCAGTCGCAACACAAGCGTCCGTCATCAGATTATTAGTTTTTATATCTACGTGACTTTACGGAAAGAAATAGAGAGTATGGATTCCTGCAGTCACGAAAGCTTCAAATCCATAGGTTTTGTTTTAGATTTGAAGCTTTCGTGACTGCAAGGATTCATATTCTTAGGTTTATTCGGTAAAGTCACGTAGGTAAAAAATTTAAATTAATAAAAGTAAAATAAAAATAAAATAAAAAATCACGACGTTTCGGAGGCAACACAAGCTTCCGTCTTCAGGTGGAACCGTCACAGCACGATTGCTGTATCAAGTACTTACTTGATACAGCAATCGTGCTATTACCAATGGAACAACATACTGTCCAGGAAAGCCTCACTGAGTTCCTGCGCTCGAAGTATGGTGGGTCCTGCATTGCAATGTGTGGTCAATTCCACTCAGCACGTGGGGGGGGGGGGGGGGGGGGGTAACACTCAAAACTTCATACAGATGGATTCAAGAATCCATTGCTGTACTTCCATGCAGCGATCTCGCAGCCCAAGTCCACATCAATTGGTGTTCCCTGTTGGTCTCCCATCTAAGTACTAACCAAGCTCATACCTATCTGATGAGAACACGCACATTCATGGTACTTTGATTTGATGATTTGGTCACCTTTCCTCACACTGAAACAGCGGTGAGTGTCTCTTTGTTTACGTGTATGGCCGCTACAACCACGTGCAGTTTCAAAGTGTCGCATCTCGCCGTGTAGGTTTGGCAGGGTGCTGTGTTACACAAACACAGAGGACCTGGCGCAGTTGATGGGGAATCAACCCGTCTTCCGGAGCGTCCTTCAAGCCCTGATCTCCTGCATAGAGAAGGGCGCCATTGACATTGACGGCAAGGTATGGAGGTGATTCACAAGCAGCTGCTAGCGAGCCTAAAGCCGGATTCACAACTCGAGCGATCAGTTGCACAAGCAGGTTGTTCTCAAAGTCGCGCAACTTCAACTCCCTGCGACTGCGCTGTCCGCATCTCAGCGAGTAGTTGCGCTCCAAGGAAATTAAAGAGCGTACGGAAGATTGGAACGACCAAGCAGAGTTCGCGTATTTGCTTCACGTAATGGAATACGTCACTATAAATCGCCGAACTGATCAGTTGAGAGTAAGAGTCCTACTCATAAGAATGAGCATTTATATACGGCGTCATTCATGCAAACGGAATCGCACGACGCCGCACAATCCACAACACGTGGGGGCGGCATATCAATTAAGATGTTTTCAGCCAATGAATGACGAGTGTGTATACGTGTGGGAGGACACCGGAGTGCCCAGAGAATAGTCACGCGTGCGAGGGGGCAGCACTCTCCCCCCATACAGATCTCAACAGACGACATCAGTCCACACGTTGCTGGACCTGCCTTCTTTAAGGCAAGCCAGAATATGGAACCTCGACGCCTACGGGAAGTGGATTAGGGGCCGTCCATAAATGACGTTACGCACCCAGGGGGGGGGGGTCAGATATTTGTGACGATGTGTGACGAGGAGGGGGGGGGGAGAACTGTGACGTCACATCAAAATGCGCAACTTTAAATATAGAATTGTTATAACTCGAGCGATCAGTTGTAGGAGTGTTGTTATAACAACACTCCTACAACCATTTTCAAGGAGCATAAACCATCATCCGACCTCCGGTCATTCTCGCAGCGGATTTTGGCTTAGCCATCGAAGGAAAGAGGGTCACTGCATCGCGCGCTTTCAGATGCGCTTCTGCGGCCGTCTGGAACGCTCTTCCTTCCGATATTAGGAAGCCACTGGAGTTGTGCACTTTTAAATGTAGATTGAAAACTCATTTCTTTAGAATTGCTTGTTGTGCATCGACTCGCACAGAGACCTTTAGGACTCACAGAGACCCATCGTTTGTTGTCCTTTCCCCAGCACCTCTGATTAGCAACAGGTGGCTATGTACGGTGCAAATGAATTTGTGGTGCTCGAGTTCTGGCTCTTGGCCTTTCGCCATCTTTCCCTCCCGTGCAGCTCGCGTTCTTCATCGCCAAGAACCTCGGCGTCGCTGAGGCCTCAGAGCTGACGCAGGATGACCTGGCAGAGATGGCCTACCTCCTGCCGGCTTTGGGGTTGGCGTATACGCAGCAGCTGCCCAGCCAGCTGGTGCAAGCCGGCGCTCGCCACATCAACTCGATCACCTACGCTCCGGCACAGGTCGGTTCTGGCTTCGGTGTGCCTATCATGTAACATGCCCGTATTTGTCTCGGTGTTGTCGTACGTGTTACATGTGCGGTGCTTTTTGTTCAGGGGCCGTCCATAAATGACGTCACGCAGCTGGGGGGGGGGTCAGACATTTGTGACGATGTGTGACGAGGGGGGGGGGGGTTTGAGAAATGTGACGTCACATAAAAATGCGCAACTTTAAATAAATATACACAACGCGTTCTACAACATTAGAGTGCAGCGCCACATTAAATACGCACCACAATGACAATAGTTTAAAGCGATTTGAAGCATGTATTACTTTTGTGGTGGGGGGGGGGGCAGTGCTTTGTAACGTCATATTTAAGGGAGGGGTCTGACTTTTTGTGACGCCGTGTGACTAGGGGCGGGGAGGGGGTCAAAAATCGTCCAAAATCGCGTGACGTTATTTATGGACGGCAACTCATTCGACCGGTGGATGAGGGCCCCCCCATGCCGTGCGAGATGTGGGGGGAAGGGGGGATTTTACCATAACTTCAATCCCGCCGGTCAGCGTGGGTTCGTGAATGCTGCAAGCATTGACGTGAGAGCAGTAATGGGTGCTGCTGCACTACTCTCTGCTGCTCTCTGCTGCTCATATTGTAGCCCTCCCCCATTAGCCTCCAACACCTTGTCTTATGCATGGTGGCCACCCATCCCAGCACCCTGAGGTCTGACGAGCGGCTTCTGTAAATTATATTTTAATTATGTTCCATTCATGGTACTGGAATCAAGAGTGCCCCTAAGGTGGCACCTGGTTTTGAGTGGAGGTCAAGCGGCAACTGCCTCAGCCTGGTGGCATCTGTGTGGCTCGTCACGAGGCGTGGTTGCTGTTCTGTGAGAGAGTGATGAGAAACATTTCGGGGCGAGTCCCTGCCAGGCCCAGCTCCAGCTGCTCTAAAGATGTTGGGGGGGGGGGGGCAATAGGGATGTTGTGTGTGGGGGCTCACCATAGGGAATTGATTCACTGCGAAGCGGAGTGAACTTGGCTGGGGTCAAAATGACATTTGGTTGTGGCAGGGCCCTGCTCCAGCGCCTCTGCAGCTGATAGAGGTCTGCAGGACTGGCGAATGTCAGACTTGGAGTGAACTTGACAGTGTTTTTAATTCTGTTATCGCCGTGTACTCTCTGAGGCCAGCACTTCTGTTTCCAGAACAATAGAAAAATGTTTTTCATTGCAACAAAACGTGAGCCCGGTACAACGCGACGAAATATTCCAGTGACGGGGTGCTACAGAGAATCCGCGATAATCGATTCCGGCACGATGGAACCACACGACAGGGGAAGGAAGGGCGGGGGGCGGGTTTAGGCCCTGCTGCCCCAAACAAATGGGGACCTCGCGTGTGTAGGGAGGAAGATAAAGATTTAAATGGGGAGGGAAAAGGCGTATAACCAACATGCTATGGAAAGACCAAGGATAGAGGGGAGGGTGGGACACTAGGAAACATTGAATGATGATGTATTTGAAACCACCCCGTTATATTTTTTTACACGTGTGTGTATTTGCGTGTGTGTGCATCTGTTTATTTTGAACGTATGGTATGTATTGTATTGCAGGCTCGAGTGCTTGCTGAAAAATTCATTCACGAGAGACAAGTAAGAAATGTTGTTTCGTTACATAAGGCGTTCACTGCAGTCGTTTTGAAACACACCATTTATACCACTGCACTGATTGCAGAGAGATTGATTTCAAGCAGGTTTAAATGTTTTTTTAACTAACTTAGATAGTGCTTATTGTTTAGGTTAGTATACTATTCACAAAGTTTACACCAGGGTTAATGACCAACGTATTGTTTCGTGTTGAACCTATGATACCACATGTGGTCGAATTTAAGTGAATCGAGATAGGAGGAATGTCCGACCGGTAAGGCCTCGGCGTCGACACTAACGAGAGAGTGGCAGCCAATGGAGGAAGCACACCTGAGGGCATAGATTGTTACCTCCCAGGACAGCAAGAAATGGTAACGGTTGGGGAGACCTTCATTCAGCAGTGGATTACTCAGGACTGATGATAATGATGACAAGGAATAACAATTGATGATGATTATTCAAGGTCGCCAAAGTTGTGCTCACACAGCGTGTGTGCCTCTCCTTGCCCAGCTGACGGCGCAGGTCGTGGGGCAGCTGGGCAGCTTGGTGTGTGGGCTCCCGCCATCTGTGCTGCGCACTCTGCCCCCGGCGGCCCTCACCCAGGGCTGGCCGGCGGTGAGGCCCCACGCTGCCTGCCTGCGTGCCGCACAGAGGACGGCCATCATCTCAACATTCAGGGTCAGCATGCTCCCCTCCCCACATCAGTTTTCATGTTCTCGCACATGGGTGGGTCAGAGACAGGATTTCCCCCCTCGTTAGGCCCTTGCGCCGCCAATCTCAGATTTTTGGTCAGAGTTTCTGTTCTCCCCCCTTGTACTATGACCGATGCTTTGTACTGCGCTCGTGTTGAGTCGCAAAAAAAACCTATTTAAAACAACTATTTAGGGTCGGCCTCCCTCACCTGGCTCTTTTGTTCATTCACTGCAGGATTTCTTTTTCCCCCAAGTCTCCCTCGCAAAATAGGCTTTTATCTGAATGGGCCTTTCACCTCGAATCACAAATTGGCCCTACAAAGTTGGCGTCACAGAAACTACTTCAAAAGGCCTCTTTATCCACATGAGGGGAACATCTTTTGATCACCTGCAAAGGTTATCACATATCAATCAAACCTGAATGTTTAAGTCTCATAGCTGGAATAAGCCTATTTACATGAAAAACCCAATGTAATGTGATGGCTTTTTTCAAAGTCATTGATCATAATCACCATACTTAATTACGCAGTTGTTCCCTGGAACCGAACCCAGGATCCCAGTGGTGCTCGCTCAGTGTCTTAACTACCCGGCCATCTCTGTATCATATGACACATTGTAAAAGCAATTAATATTGTCAAGCAGTGCACATTTGGGCAGTACACCACAGGGTCTATGCTGAATCCTTTGACTTTACCCAGCGCTCCAAGATGGACTGTCTGGAGTGGATCGCGCGACTCGGCCCCCTGCTGTCTGATCTGCCGTTGGTTGACCTGGACTTCCGCTACCCGGCGCATGCTGCCAGCCTTCCGGCACTCGCCGACATAAACTGGACTCCTCACCAGGTGTGTGGGTCCCTTTTTGCAAGCAGGTGAATTCAGGAGTCAGTACCCGCTCTGGGTCTGTGTGGCAGCAGTGGTTGTTGTATTGTTGCATCACAAGACTGTGATAGATGGTAATGGTAATAGTGTAGTGACATAGGACGTCACTACTGTGTCGGCCCGTACGAGGGCTGGGGGCCCCAAGGGGGTGCCTGGAGGGTCACGTGGTGGAGGGACCCAGACCTTCCCTTGAGGTGGGGGAAGGGAGGCGTGGCCTGTGAAGGGAGGCGTGGCCTGGGCAGAGCCGGCCACGCCAGAGCAGATATAAGCGGGGTGTGAACGCAGAGCGAGGGCTGTTGTACTCCGAAGTGAAGACGATATCATCGGTCCTCAAGTCCCGGGTCGTCGTCCTGGACCAGGCAGGCCGTTGCCTGCCTGGTCCACTCTGCGTGGTGTTCCAGAGTGTTAGTGACTTGAGGAAGGTGGTCACCACCTCATGTACAGTGTTATATTACTTACCGTTTAATAAATAGTGTTGCCTCCAAGATGTGTGTGTGTGCACCTAATTCGAACCCACTACAATAGAAAGGCCATGATCCAGCGGTAGATCATTCATGGCTGATGATGATGATGGCGTCAGTACTCACTCACTATTTATGTTTTGTTGTGTTTATATATAATATTCTTTTTTCTGAACGTTTTGTTGCAGGCACAGTCCCTTTTCAGAAGGATTCTCAAGGGGCACAGTGGAGAGTTGAAAAAGGAATTTATACTGTAAGGGATCTTACTGTCAGGGATCAGCGATGGTTCGGTGCCATATATCCACCGTGGCCATGCACCTGCACAGCGGCTCATCATTGTGCTGCCTTGTCAGAATCAGAACATGTATTTATACTGGAGGAATCCGATGAGCTATAATGCTCTTTTTTCACAGATGTCCAGTCTGGGCGGGTCAGAACGTTAAAACAACAAACAATACACAAACACGATAGGAGTGCAAAGTATAGGCAAATAAAAGGTAAATAATGGACACACAAATAACATGTTTCAGTATATCATTGTAATATGATGATGATTAAAATAAACATTTTAAAACATTCAATTGTGATTGGAAAAATATTGTAATTTATTTGTCTATCAGTAGCAGACAATACATCTCCCTTCCAGGAGTGGCCATCAGCTCCCAGAAGGCCGTGAGGCTGAGGGGCTGGGTAAGATTTACTTTGAATTGTTTATCGAAAAAGATGGATGTGTAAAGCGGCCGTGTCGTCTGCTTATTTGTTTTGTTATTTATAATTCTACAAAATGACACTCATGCTTCTTTTGAGTTGTCTGTCAGTAGGTGTCTTTAGTGAGGAATCACAACCAATCACTTTGCTCATTATTCTTATGCACATCTCCAGGTCAGCTCATGCACTCTCATTAAACTAACTTGCACGATGGAAAGCAGATTTCATTGTTGTTATTTATTATTTGTGCATTTGCTTATCCTTGGTTCTGGAAATATGAACAGCATGACAAAGCACCATCATTTAAATCATCCTCTTTGCTAATGAAATCCTCTTTGAGAGCCACGTTGTTCAGTCAAACTGAGGTTAAATGTGACAATGTCAATACATGAATGCACAGTGTGACAATAACATATATTTGTTCACCCAGGTCTCTGGGGACGGTTTTTCAAGGTGTGGACTGTGAGACTTTGATGGCATTTTCCCAGGATCCTGAGTTTCTGGGTTTGGTGCATCACCTGTTGTTGGTGGCGGAGGTGGTCAGGACATCTCTGGTGAGAGTCTCGCATGGGCATAGCTGATGACTGAATGTTGGTTTCTGAAGGCTGTCGTGGCCTCAACTTACACACGTATTTTCTAAATGTCCACAGTGCAAGTGCATTGTGGCTTGGATTGAAAACAAATCTGAAATAACCGTGGAAGAAATCATCTTGATGGGACCTCAGCTTGTCATGGAGTTGCCGTAAGTGACATAAATATAGAATAAAGACAATAATATTTGAAACGGTAATATATCACGTGAAAAAATATCCCGTGTTCATTCAGCACATTCATCAATAACACTGCCATAAAGAAGGGCCATTGCCCGAAATGTTGCCTAATATTTGATCTTTAGGACAGTGTTATTCAGAAGTGTTGTGGTTTTGTTATTGGTGCTTGTGTATCACTGCTGACACAGCTATAATAAGCATTGTTTTTTCTGATGTTCCCTGTTCATTCAGATGTTCATTTATTTGTATTTTCAGCTAACAATTGCTCTCTAACACCATAGAATAAACATTTAATCAATATTTACAACATTATGGTAATTATACTGGTTAAAATAATAGTTGTCATTATTATAATATGAAAATTTAATAACGGTGCAATGTTTTGTATTTTACTGTTTAGGATGAAAACGCTTTCCTCATTTCCCAGCAAAGCATTCAAGATGGCTGTGGACATCATCACCCAAAACCAAATACACTTCCTCAATCTGGAACCGTCCAAGCAGAGGCAGCTGACAAAAACAATCTTGGAGCAGATGGTGAGCACAGTGCTATTTTTTTCTTCACATAATTTCTCCAGCGATTGCTCCTGAACAAAGAAAATGTGCACACATGTCCCAATCGTGCTCTGGCCACCAGCTCAAGAACCAAACAGCTTTTTTACGCCTTTCTTATTATTCCAACTCTCAGCTGTGAGCGGTAACATTGAGTAGACATTCGCACTTCTGTAGCGGCAGCTCCTTGCCCACCACATGGGCCCATGCTGACACGGAAGTTGAGTATTAGAGCATCGCAGCAATGGACTACAAGATGAGATGTCCAGCAAAAAGGGGCTGCCAAGGGCAAGGGGCAAAAGGGGCAATTTTCCCTAGAGCCTCACACATTTTTTCAAAACTGCTTTTTTGTGTTTTAGTTTGTTTTCCTTCCCCCACACCGTCGATTTGCACGGTTGGCTACACGTACGGTGTGAAAGAAGAAAACATTTCCACGGACCACCAAGCCCCCTACTCATGGTGGTGTAGTAGAGTTACCCACTCGATATTCACAAACTCGGAGAGCAAATCGTTAACAAGGTTTTCCCGCTCAAACTAACGGTCAGGGTCTCACAAGCTGTGAGAGCTGACCGTAAACAAGGTTTTCCCGCGCGACCAAACGGTCAGGGTCAGATAGGGTGAATTGGGATCGAAAAGCATATTGGGAACGACCAATCACAGGGTTCCACAAGGTGGCCGGGGATTGGACAACCCGGCCACGAGCAAGTATAAAGCCAGAGCGCTCAGAGCTCTCGGGGAGTTGAACCACACGAAGACCCAAGACAGCGGAAGAAGCTTAGGACCCTGGACCAAGCCCTCCAGCCCTTATCAGGGCTAGGGTTCAGTGTAACCAGTGGTCGGGAGACATCTCCCTAGGTCCAGTCAGAGGACACTGAAAGAGCGGGATATTGAGTAGCCTGTAGGGTACGGGGGCTTGTACGTTCTGAGTGTAACGGGTGAGGGGACCGTATATCCCTCAGTGCATAGGGACCGTGTTAATAAAAGTGTGTGCTACAAAAGACGTTGAAGAGTCCGTCTGTACAACACTACAGTGGCAAACGCATTCACTTATCTCTAAATACCAGTGATACGAAATTATTAATATTACCGGAACATACAAATATTTTTAAACTTTTATTTTGAGGGGGGTGGGGGGGGGTTAGATATTAGGGTTAGGGTAGTTTGATCTGGGTAGTTTGCCTCACTCCCTTTTTCAATTAAATATCATAAGTAAAATATGAATTAATGTCCAAAACAATTATTTCTGGACCATCAACCTGTGCATTTGCATCACAGCCACCGCGGCCCCACCTGGAGGACATTCGCGGACCACACTCTGTGGGCCACTGGCAGAGGTCGCAACCGGGTACCCGATACCCGTACCCTACCCGATACCCGGCTACCCATACCCGGCCGGGTACGGGTAGGGTACGGGTACCCGGCCGGGTACGGGTACCCGTTTGCGACCCTGGTGCGGCCGGGTACGGGTAAGGAATCAAAACCCGTTTGCGACCTCTGGCCACTGGGCTAGAACAAGCGCGTCGTGCGGTAAAGCAGCAATGTGCTGAATTGTGAACTAGCTCGAGCAGCGGCTCTTGCAAGGGCTGCCTCTCGCTCAGCAGGTGGAGCCCTTCTTCAGCAAACGCATATCGTTGAAACGTGAACAGGAGACTCGAAACCACGGGTTTTCGTTTTCGCGGCTGTGCAGTGCAGCTCTCAGATGTGTTTTCGGGTTGTGCTGCGTGTCGTTCGGCACGATGTCCAACGTTTCGCTCAACGTGTCGCCGGGAGCTTCTTCCGGAACTGATAAAAACTCTCAGTACCTGTCTGAATCTCCGAGCACGTTGGACGTAACGTTAGAGATAATGCCGCCGAATAACACGCGGCAACAACCCGAACGCAGAGAACGTTTGCAAACACCAAGAAGCCGCTCCTTGTTCCACTCTCCTACTCCACTCCACTTATCCACGTCCATCAATCCTTTCTCAAATAGAGAATTAAGTTCTTATTCGTTGTTGCGTGCTTCAGATGAGTCAAACGTCAAGCATGTGCCGTAGGTGCCATCACAGGGGAGTGGGTGGGGGGAGTGGACAAATGCTGTTGCCGTGATGCTACAATCTAAGTCGGAGATTTAAACCTGTGTTTGCTGGCCTATTAAAAGCTGCCTCGTGCCATGTCCCTCGGCCACAGCTCCGCATCCGAGGCATCTCTTTTCTCACAAAGTCCCTCCCCCCTCCTCACCATCACCAAGTCAGTCATCCCCTCCACTTATAAAACTGTGCCACTGCCTGTGGTCTGCAGCACAGTAGGAGGCAAGCAGCTGAATTTGAGAAACCAAGAAGTGTCCGTGGCGAGAATTACACTTTGCCTACCCCGTCCCTTCCCTCCATACGTTTGCAGCCGCTGCCAACCGTCGTGCAGATTGGCGGTGAGTACCTCGACTCGCTGGGCTTCCTCGTGGGCTTCATGGAGGAGGAAGTGTTGCGCAGGATGTCTCGCCCAGAGCTGCTGTTGCGGTTGGGCGAGCTGCACGGGTACTGCCTCCCGGCCCCAACGCTTGACGCCCTGGGACTCATCCTCACGCAGAACGATGCCCTCGGGTCAGTGATGTGTAACACCGCCTGGATACTTGGAGTTTGCGTGTTGCTCTCCCTGTGGTCGTGTGGATTTTTCACAGGGTCCTCTGGTTCCATATGTAGAAACATGCGTTTAGAGTATACATCTGCTATAAAATTGACATGCGATAAGCCACTTTGTTGAGCTATCATTTGTGGCCAGGTCACTTCTGAAAAAGCGCTATATAACTCAGTCGGCCTTTCCTGGTACAATAAAAAATTGTAGTAGTAGAAGTAAATTCCATTCGAGACTTATTTAAAATCAAATAACATCATCACCTGAATCCAGCTTCGAGATGTTTTATTTTCTGCAGAGGCTGTGTTTGAATGCAAGCTGTGTAGATAGTTTGAGGGGGTCAAGTTCTGTCCGTCCTAGCCATCCACCACATACGGTGAACGATGTGGTGCTGCTGCTGCTTCTGCAGGGGTGCTGACATGTGGAGTCTGGCTACCGTGGAGCAGCTGGGGAGGTTGGTTCTCGCCCTGCCTCTGGAAGACATCTACCAGCTGCCCAAGGTGGGTGCCACCTCGTGGCATATACGTCACTGCACAATACAGAGACTCTTATAATGGTAATAATATGAATCATTTGTACATTTTATATTCACGCCATTTTTTGGCACAGAGGCTCCCGTGAAGGCGCTGTGTTTCACAGATGGATATAGCTTGCCAGTAAGTTGATGATGTAGCTATATGGTTTTATCCGATTAAGTACCGTAATTTGTGGGTCATTTTAAAATGTGTCAAATTTGGACCGTCACTCTGCCATGGCAATCTCAGACATTACCCTGCCGGTGAATATATCGCACAAATTCTATCTCTGTTGGAGCTACCAACCCCACATCCAAGTGACTGAATTACAGGCATACGCCATCTCACCTGTCTGATTAAAAATCACTTCTCTGCATGCGTCCGGTTAACCAACGAGTCCTTGGATTCGCACCCCCCCCCCCCCACGCTGCCTGCCGCAGGAGGTGCTGAGCATGGAGGTGGTGGAGTTCGTGCTGCGGGCGCAGTGGCGCTGGGAGGCGAACGCCGTGGGAAGGGCGTGCACGCGTCGCCTCGGCGAGAGGGCCCGGCTGGGCCTGCTCAGCAAGGCTCGCGCTCTCGCTGAGCGGAGCTCCCACATGGAGCACGGGCAGCGTGGAGGTGAGGGCGGTGGCCTGCAGATGGTTACTCCGATTGTGGAGATGTATGTCGGGCAGGTTTTAATAGGATATCGGGAAAGCTACCAAGCTTCCTGGTTTCTGCTGGTCTGTCCGGTTTCATAAAGGCTGTATGTGCCAGTGTCCCGAAGCATTTGGGAAAAGGATTTGGGTCCTAGTTTAAAATGTTCGGGCCTAAGGCTAGGCTTGTACAGGCAAAGGGTGGGGCAATGGTTGGGGTTGACAATGAGAGAGAGAGACCTGGTATAACGTATGGATATGCATGGCATTCAAGAGCATGGATTCACCAAATGACATTCGATAGATAAGCACATGCTGTGTATAGCTTGATAATTGCGAGTACAGTACACATTTGGATTATACGCAGCTATCTTCGCCCCCTACTTTGAAAACTTGGCAGGACCCTCCTAAAAAAATGTCATGAGACTCAGTGAGACTTTACTGGGTAAACAAGCACAATAACAATAATATTATACACAGCACTTCTATTAACTGTCAGTTTAACATGTAGGCTTTCAAAACAACACATCCGAGTCAGATTTGGCACGGTACATAAAATACAGAATTTAATATCTGGTACAAAAGATGTATTGCCGAAACTATCAACAGAAGGTGTGTACAGGATTAATTGCACGTGTGGTAAATGTTATGCTGGGCAAACAGGACGAATGATCAGCACGAGATTAAAAGAACATCATAGAAATATAAAATTATTCCAAATGCAACTGTCAGCAGTAGCAGAACACGCGTGCCAGCAAGGACACTCAATTGATTTTGATAATGTTGAAGTTTTGTGCAAAACTAGCTACTACTGGCCAAGACGAATTAGAGAATTTATCGAAATTGAAATAAATAAAAAGAACTTTAACCGTTCGGATAGCTACCGTCTTAGTGCTGCGTGGAAGCGAATCATGAAATAATACATTATTTAAATGCATGCCTACAAAGGGCAGCGTACTTAAATAGGGATTACCGTTGTTAGGTCTATTTTAATAAACAATAGACAGGAAGGACAAGTTTAAAGGGCTCGCATAATGCACAAGCATAAGGTACGTTGCCTCAGTAATCCCCCCCCCATCATTGTGCAAGAGCGTAGAAGGGTGGTCAACACATCTACGCCTCTATATAAGGAACGAAACAGCAAGAGACTTCTCCACGAATCTGGCTGTCGCCTGATGAAGCTAGTTGTTATTTCTGGCGAAACGTCGTACTCAGATTGTAAATGTTGTGGCTTGGCTCTCCAACACACCGGTGTGCTGCACTAGTACACTACACTATACACCACACTATACACTACACTATACACTACGGCACTATACACTAGTGCTGTACTAGTGACGAATTGGCCACGTTCTGTTTACGTGACAACCCTTATTAGTTGGCTGTGTCGGGTGGTGGCGGGTTTTAACGACACATTTATATATTTACACGATCTAACCCAAAAACCTCTATTATGGATCTATGAACTGTATTACGAAATTCAGGAATAGCATCTTCATGTTAAGCAGGGCATCTCGAATTTCCTACACAAGTTAACTATAGCACTTCACGCTGTTACTGTGCAGTTTGATTACCGTTTGAAGAGAATTTCGGTCGGAGTGTTTGTGGTGTCGACTTCATTATTCATCTAGCAGCATTCAGTGACAATTTCAGCTATCCCGAGTTGTGGCTAACCCTTGTCTAGCTTGGTGAGGCGACGCCGGACATGTGTTGTACTCTGTGCTGCTGGTGCTCCTCCTTCTCAGCTCCGACGTGCGCCGACATCAAGGCCACATTCCCCGCGGTGTGGACCCCGGGCCAGCTGGTGCGGATGTCTGGGAAGGATTTCTACGACTGCCTGGAGACACTGGGGGCCGACGAATACCTCTCGCCCGAGCAGCTGACGGCCATCATGCAGAGAGTGGGACAGGTCAGCCTCTTGGTCACCCGTCTCTCCCATTTAATAGCATGATACAATAGGGGCAAGTTTAGGGCAGTCGTCATGGGCGATCTTCATCGGCAGCGTATTAGCTATGAGCAGCCATGTCAACTTCGTGGCGTAGAGCGGCGAGTCCTGTCAGAGTTCTGTCTGGTCAATGAAAGCAGGTGTGTTTGCCTAAAAAAATATTGTTTTGCACAACGCTCAACCTCAGGTAGTCATGTGACTTCAGTTTGTGATCTGATTGGTGTTTGCCATCCCAGTTGTCCATTCGTGCGAAACGGCCTCTCTCGGATTTGGTCCAGATTCAGGTAACTAAATGTTTTACAATAGAAAACGCTGCGGCGACTGTTTTCGGTGACAAACGCTGGCAACGGTTGCCCTAAAATTGCCATCGTGTATCATGGCTTTCATTCCTTTGCCACGAAGATTGAAATAAAAACCCCCACATTACTGATGCACACTTGACCTGTGTAGCCGCTTACACATTTGTAAGTGTTTGGGCCTCTTTATTAGTCGGTGATATAATTAACGAAATCTCACTTTAAAGGCTCTGCAGGGATTAGGTGTTCGCTGCTCGATTAGCATATGTTTCTTTGAGGTCAAAACTGCTGTAAAGCAATAATAGTTTGTCGGTATTTTTTTCCTGATTTTTGTTTGTGTTAATGGATGTAAACCAGAGTGCTAATAGAAGACCCACTCACACGGGGGAAGTGCGGCACTCAAGCCCTGGATGTGGATGCGTTGTTAGAAACCTGCTTGCTTTACTGCCCCATGCAGGCACCCACCTCATTGCTTCTGCAGGGGGGCATCCCAAAAATCCGTGCTCTCTTCATGATCTACCAACCCCACTTCTGAATGGCTGGATTACGAGCATGGATAACAAACCTGGAAACAACAAGATTGTGATGCTGCTAATGATTATGATGATGATTTTTTTGCTGGTGGTGATTATGATACCAATGATGGTGAGCATGATGATGATACCAATGGATCATACTGGCGATGATGAATATGATGCTGCTGATTACATAGATTTTTGTGATCATATTGATACCGGTGATGATGATTATGATGCCAAGAGTGCCGACGAAGCTACTGGTGATTCCAGAGATGATGTTAATGTCCTGGATGATGAGGATGACGACGACGATGATGACGATACCGACTGCTTCCTTCTGCTGCCCCCCCCCCCCTCTGCAGCTGCATGGCGGAGCAGCGCGGCTGCCCCCCACGATGATTCAGCAACTGGGCCGCGCTGCGACGCGTCTCACGCCGCGCGAGCTGCTTGAGCTGGACCTCACCGACCCGGCCGCCCTGGCCTCACTGGGTGCCCTCGAGGGATGGGACCGCAAGCAGGTGCCCCGAGCTCACACGGCTCTAATTACGCACTCACCACACGCTCACCACACGCTCACCAGACGGTCACCCTGGTCTCACCCAACACTCACCACACACTCTCCCGCAGAGAGTGTGTGTACAGTGCGAAAAAAGTTAAATCTACATACATACCACGTGCTCATCGCACGCTAGCTCCATGCTCACCCCATGTTTTATTTACACTCACCCCATATTTGTCCCATGCTTGCCTCACGCTCACCGACTCGCTCACCCTACGCTAACACCACTCATCATGTGCTCACCCCACACTCAACTCACACTCACGCCACTAGGCTCACATTCATGCCACACTTATCTCACACTTACCCCACTCTCACCTCCTGGTCATCCCACTCACCCTACACTGTGTTTTGAGAGGTCATCGCTAACATGTATGATTAATCCCTCATTGTTTAACCTAACATTTTCATTGCTCATGCTTGTTGCGTGTGATTGAACTCGAAGCCACGTGTGCAAATTTTATGTACTAAACTTACACTGAATTAACCTTGGTTTGAGCAGCGAAACATCTTCCTGCACAGAAGTCAATCTTTCATTTGCAATGCTATGCATGCTAATTTAAAAGCCATTATAAAAGATTATTTGCCAAAATGATGAAAGGAGGTACATTTACATTTTCTGTCAACAGGTTTGTGTTAAACCGGCATGTGTTCTCGTGTTAAATGGACTAATGTGATGCATGATAATTGGTTTTTTACCCTTCTATCTGGCAACAAAACTGACACCTTTTTACAAGGAGTCATGTTTGCATAGACCGCAATACCTGCAGACATAATACAAACAAAAGAACATAACTCTGATAATGTGCACTATTCTTGAAGTTGATTGGTCCACACCCGAGACAGCTTTCCTTAGAGCCTAGTCTCACATGGGTTGCCAGATAGAAGGGTAAAAAACCAATTATCATATTTTTACTGGCAAATGAGGTTCCCATAGTGAATGTGATCATTTCAACCTCATTATCGGTCGTGCAGTGATCAGTGCACCACACTCTAACCCCAGCGATCTGACTTCTTTTCCTGCTCACGACCAATAACAGTGGCGAATGTTTGAACCAGTTATGATCCTCCCCAAGGTCGACTCAACCTTAAATTGAGTACCTGGTGTGGTGTATAAACCGCCACAGGTGTGGTGTTGTGGTGTTAGCCGCCCACCCCCTCATGTGCCGTACCAGCCTTTATTGGTGCTTATTAATGACACTTGCCCCAAACAGCCTGTTAAAGGCTGTACATGGGATTACCACCGCCTGGGTTGGAGTGGTGGCTCGCGCATTTCACTGCGGGCACACTTTGATGTCCTGTCGCTTGGCTGCAGTTGGTGGCAGGTTTCCGGAGTTTCGTACAAAGGAGTGGGTCATCGGTGGCGGAGATGGACTCGACCGATCTGGTGATGCTGGGACACTTCATCTGCGGCATGACGCCGACCGACATCTCGCGCATCAACGCGCGGCAGTACAGGTCAGAGGGCCGGGAACATTTGCTGGAAAAAAACAGAGGGCAAAGGGCGTGATTCAATTCTTAGGAGCCTTGGGATTCTGTGAAGAGAGAGGGAGATGCCACAAAACACTTTTGCCTTTTTAAAATTTCTACAACTCAACACATGCCCGGTACAATACACCGATCATAGAACGGAGTGGGGGACAGAAATTACGCAAACGGCAACCCGATTTCAGCGTGACAGGGCCCTATTAAGGGGGCAAACTGGGCTCACTTCCCCACCCAAGTGGAGACCACGTGCGAGGTACATGAAGATTTATATGACGGAAGGAAATACATTTGTCAAAATTTTAAGGGTAAAGGTGAGGCCCTGGAATTTCTCGCTCGCACCACCTCCGGTGGAAGAGCCTGCACACTCGAGGCAGCTCTGGAGAGCTCCTCTCGAGGGTGTTTTAGCCTACTCTTCCACACTCGGCACGGGTGGAGGAATGAGTTTGTGAAGTTTATGAGAGCAGTAACCGTGGTAGTTTGCGACAGAAGGGCGATAAGCGAGGTGGTGAGCGAGTGACCGGAGTGAATTCAGTGAGAGCTGGATCATCAATCAACCTGACTGCTCTGAGACTTTGAACTCCATCAGGTGCGGTGACGTAAGAACGACGCGATCCATTCCAACAATGTTCCAACTTCGACCGAATTTATGTTTGGAGTAGCTGGAATAATTGTACTTTGCTAAAGGAGGCTTCGCATGAAACAGAAATCCAAGCATAGAAAGCCTTGGACAGTGCGAGGGGTGTGCGTGCCACCGGAATTGTGTGCAGTCGGGCAGCCCTGGCGATCGGAAGGCTGAGCCTGCGCTGCACAGAGGCCCAGCTCAACTCCTTGGTCAAGGTGGCAATGAGTTCCTCAGCCTTTGGCCTCCCAAGCAACTGGGGTCTGGAGGTGTTCACGGAGATCGGGTCTGTTGCAGGTACCGCACGATCGGATCTGTTGTCGGTGTTCAACTTCGTATGATTCGCACGCTTTAAGGAATAAAATCCGGCTTCGGTGGCAATCGAGGTTGGGGGGGAAGTTGTCATGATAGTTAGCGCACTGCACTATGGACCAGGTGACCTTAGTCCCTGAGTTCGATTCCTGGTCACGGCTAACATCAATAGCGAGTGATATCTGAGCTGTCACGCGTTCTCCCCCCAACCTTGCTATTCACCAAACCACAATGACCACCAACGTGGTGATTTATGGCCCATTGCCAACATGGTAACTCATTTCTTTAGAACGGCTTTGTGTTCAGTTTGTTGTCCTTCCCCCGCACCTCCGATTAGCACTGTTGGCTAAGTTCTTTGCGAAAGCAGTTCAACATACATACATACATGCATGGTGAGAAGAGGCCATCATCCACCAGTGGATAAAGGCACACTTTGTAAAGATGTCAATCAATGTTATGTTTCCTCATCTTGTTTTATGTTGCAGTTGGTCTCCCCGATGTGGTCCTGTCAGCCTTGGTCAAGGAACAAATCGAGGGCCTCACATCGACCGCCATTGCAATTATGCCTCCACGGAAATTCGCTGTATGTAATCACAAACGCACGTTTCTAAATGTGGAGGAAAAAACCGGAGAACCCGACCCAGAGAGAAATACAAAACGACCACGGAGAGACACGCAAACTCTGAATATACAGCAGGCGTCAGGGTAGAGATCGAACCCACGACCTCATGTATACCAGGCGAGGTAGTTAACATCTTGCCACCGTGGTGCCCCCACCTTATACGAAGTGCGTTCCAATAGTCCACGCCGCGTGTCTCATTCACCGGTTTCCTGGACGAGCTGCACCGGAAGCTTAAATGTTTGAATTACCCCTCATACGTGCCCTGCATTGGCGAGACCGTTACTTATATATGTAGGACTCTTACTGACGCGACAACTTCTTTGTCTTTCTCGTTCCTTTATTTCGCATATAGTTCACATCTCCGACAGCATCGTTCAATGTTCCTCCATACTCTTCAATGTACAATTCTCCATCAGCCCCACTCGATGTCCCTCCGTTCGCTCGCTCTGCTGCTTCGCTTGCTCTCTCTCTCTCTCCACCAAGGTCCGTTACTTCGCTACGCTGTACTCGCTCCGTCCTTGCTACTCTGTCCGTACTCTCTATATCCACTGCTACCGTATACTGTATTCTCTTTGTCCACTGCTACCTTATACTATACACTCTTATCCACTGCTACCTTATACTATACACTCATATCTACTGCTACCTTATACTATACGCTCTTATCCACTGCTACGTTATACTATACACTCTTATCCACTGCTACCTTATACTATACATTCTTGTCCAGGCACCAACTCCAACACTAACTCAAACTGCGACTCCAACACTAACAATGACGTATCTCCATACGCTCACTGCCTTTATCCCCGAACCAATCAGCCCCAATTAATTATATCATCCCCCGCTTCGCTACTCGCCCCCAGGCCCCCAGCCTCACGTGATCCTGTTATCGTCGCCACCCGGCGCCAGTCATCAACCACTCACCCTCTCGACCAATCACCGGCCTGCGTCCTCAGTTACCCTTAACACCTGTGGCGTCTCTTAATGACCTCACCCCTTAATTGGCGCAACAACAACTGTATGTCCTCAGTTGCCCCCACTGTCCGTTGCACGCTCGCATCGCAACTAAACGCGTGGCGCGTGTCATTTGAAGTCCTACATATATTCCAAACTAAGTGACAGAGCAAATTAAATATGATGATTTATTCGTGAGGTTAATTAAGTGATAAAGCAAATTAAATATGATGGTTTATTCGTGAGGTTATTGATGACTGGGCTGAGAGTTCAGGTTTAATGACGGGTTGTGTCATGAATTTGATCCCAGGCTCTGTGTGGTGGCAGCTCCGTGCTCTGACACGCGAAGATTCACCCCCTCCCCGCCCCCAGCAATTTGGTTATCACCATTCGAGGTCGCAATTTGATCCAACGGGTTGATTATTTTTAACCATTCAATTTTTTTTATTGTTTCATTTGTAATTTTGTCCACTTTATCACCCCCGATCTAACATTGGCTCATAATTTGTATACAATTTGTGTAAATAGTGAATGGTCAATTCTCACATGCACGTTTCGATGCATGCATCGCAAGGATATAATAATTGTAATCAATACAATAGATGCATTATTCCTCATCATCAGCCATGATCAATTCACCGCTGGATGAAGACTTCCCAAAGCATCATCTCTCATGATCCCGCGACGTAATTACAACTGAATGTCGATGCGGAAAAGCACCTTGGCGTGCGCCTCCAAGGAATGTTTCTACACCAGTGCGTAAATAACCTGCCACGATGCATTGCTAACATCCCCAGTAGTAACCTCCACTGAGCCACCCAGCCCTTTGCGTTCCTTCCCCTAGGTGGTGTTCGAGGTGAGCAGCCTGCAGCACTTCACGGCGGCGCAGGCGGAGGCGGTGACGGACGAGCAGCTGGAGCAGCTGTCGCCGCTGCAGCGGCACGCGCTGCTCAACGTGCGGCACCGCGGGGAGGCGGTCCCCGACGGACGGGGTGAGTGGCCGTGCGATCGTCTTCCATCCCGTGCAGCACGTGCTCGAAATCGTGCAGTAATTCAGCGCTGGGGTGCGTGCGTCCGTAATATATACCTTTTTTGTCATTGTGGCCCGCGGATGCGAATATCGCAGAGCCACTTGCGAGATCCTTTCTATGCACGCCTTTTGTAGTTGCTCTTGCCAAATGCCTCTTTCCTTCGTAACCTATTCTGGCCCATGCTATGTTCTAGCCTGTACTGCCATTCGGGAGTGATTGGTGGTGCAAGTTGTTTAGCGCACGACGCTATGAACCTGGTGAGTTAAATTCCTGGCCATGACTTACTTTAGTGGCGAGCGATATCTAAACCAGTCCTGGGCCACTCACAGAAACAAACTCACACTGACCAGCATTCACTCAACTCCCATTTGGGGACATGGTGTGGGGAAGCCTTTATCCAGCAGTGGATGTCACTTACACTTGAGTGGCATTGAGCTTTGTGTGTGTGTGGAATGATGTGAATGTTTATGCTCATCCGCACTGTGCCGTGCATACACACTAGGCCCAACTCTCATCATGTGCAAGGTCCCATTGTATTAAGATGGTTGTGTTAGCCAGGTGAATGTTGTAGTTAAATTTAACGACTTAGGTTAGCAACACCCGATGTATGCAATGCGATGCAAAACACGTATCACTCTCATCTTTAAATCGATAACCAACTTTTTACTGAGAATGCAGTTTGTATTTTTGAAATATAACCTACCATATTATTTAGTTTTATGCAGTGCGCTAACTAAGAAACGTATTGAAGGAGCCTTAACAAAACAAGTTTGAGTTATTAATGGGTACATTCTAGATTTGAAGCTTTCGTGACTGCAAGGATTCTTACGCTTTGTTTTTTTTGGTAAAGTCACGTAGGTGAAACATAAAATAAATGAAAACAACTAAATTAACAACGAAATTAAAGCAATTTAGTTGTATTCATTTCTTTAATTTTATTACATTTTATTTTTTACCTACGTGACTTTACCGAAAAAACCAAAGAGAATGGGTACATTCACAAATTATTCACATTTGCAATCATTCCTGCTAAATTTTAGCCAAAAGTAGCCGTCATCCGCGTTGCTTGTTGTGTTAAATGCTCAATCGTCTCTGTTTGATTTGTTTCAGGTCGTTCATCTGGTCGCCTTTTAAGGTCCCTCACTCCCATGACTACCACACTGCTCGTGGCTTTGTGTTTATACTAACTGGTGCTGGTGTTTACAGCTTGCAGCAAACAAGCAGCCTAAATGCAATCTTGACAATGCCTGTGGTTGATATTTTCAACAAACGAACCGTGGTGCTGTAAAATGTGATTTTAAACATATATTTAGACTTGGACATTTTCATTCTTCTTTGGCACGACTGTAAATAACTTTCGCTGAGTTTTAATTATCATTTCGTGTTCTGCAGTAAGCAAGGCTGATAGTCGACACATCGGTGAATATTTATTTTTAAGCTCGCGATACATAAGAATCAAAGTTTTTGATTTGTAGTATCGCGCGCTGAACCTGGCAACTCGAGTTCATTCTTGGCTACGGCTAACATCAGGGTTGTGTGATCTCTGAACCAATCTTGGGCTCCCGACGCCTTCACCAATCTACGCTGGTCAGCGTGGTGAAGTATGGTCAAACAGCCTCCCATGATCGTGACGGAGCAGGAAAGCCTTCATCAGTGAGTTGAGAAAGGGCTGAAAATATGTTTTATTAGGTTGCAATTAGTTCACATGAGCCCCTGCAGCCACCAGTGGCTGCTACATTAACCGCAGAGTAAAAAAGAAAAGAATGTATTATTTCATCTAATCACAACAAATCATCAAATTGTGTGGAGAGGTGAACCGTTAAACTTCTAGCTGACAAGTGCCGGTGCTTCCTATGTAAAACAGTGCCGTTTGTAAGTGTGGCACCACCATGGTCCTGTATATTGTGTACCCGGGTGGATCGTTGAGGCTGATTTGCAGAATTGAGCTCGACTGAAGAGAATGGATATATGTCGTGCAGTCGTTGGTTGGCACGTGTATGTGTGTGCGCGCTTCACCTCACCATCTGGCCACCACGACCTGCGTAATCTCCTGTGTGCTCACATCTTATTGGTGGCTGTGTCTACAGTAGACTCTTGACACGACGAGCCCAACATTTAAGTTTTATTTGCAGGACTTCCGTAAAAGGAAGCATATTATATGTTTTGCAAAAAAAAAAGCAAACGGCACTTTGTCTTGATATTAAGACGGTTGTTTTGTATTGCTGTTTTTCTTCCAAGTGCATGTTTGAATTTGTAATTAAAATGTGACCTAGAAAATATAGGAAACTATGTATTGTTAACAATTGCATTTGGTCGTGCATGAGTTGAGGTTTGCGTGTGTGGATCAAATCTTTGCATCCGGAACCTAAATCTTTCACAAGTACAGGCTTAGTCTTAGATCAGAACAAAATCTCTTCAGCGTGAGCGTAGATTAAAAAAAAACAACCCTGACTAACATCAGCAGTAAATGCAATATCAAATGCTATTATAATCTAACCCTGAAACATTTTGATTGCATTTTAAGCCACACACATGCGCACAATACCATTGGTTAAAATGGTGGCTGTCTAGGCCCGCGGTACCCTTGCTTTGATTCAGTTGGCAAGGATCTCCTTCTGCATGGTGCTCATCCCGAGTGCGTCCTCAGTCAGTTGGCCGTACGTGTGTCCATACTGGAACTTGTATCCTACGGACAGATCACAGACAGCGTGTTAATAATCCAGAGCGCCTGAATCCTGGGTAGCTTTAATCGGCCCCCATTTGGGGGAGAATTACTCATGAGGTTGCGGCTGGACCGAGAATGTTGTGCACACGCGGAATGTATTCCCTCTGTGATTCCTGTTCTTTGGGTTCAAGAATAAAAAATTATAATCCAGATCAACATCCCCATGTTAATTCAAAGCATAATGCAACAATACTAAACATTACTTATGACAGGTGCAGAAGTGGTGCAATCGACCTGGTGGCTCAGTGGAAGAGTGAGCAGCTCGCAATGGGAAGGTTGTGAGTTAAATTCCTATTTGAGGGTTGCCTCAGCCCATCATCCCTCTCGGGGTCGATAAAGTGAGTACCACTTTGTGGGGAAGTCAACAGTGGTTGCCTTATAGATGGACTCACCCCCCACCATAAGAATGTGCATTTTCCACCGCTGCTCGTATGAGTAGGAAATCACATTGGCTTTAAGAAATATATATATGAGTGGTGCAATGATTAGCACCACTGTGCCAATCATTGCATCACTCATATATACAGGATACATGCTGCTGCTGCCGCTAAATGCGCAATCCATTCGGTACTCGGGCCCCTGAATTTGATTGCCGGTGGAGGCGAACATCAATGATATCTGAACCTGTCCTGGACCTCCCCCCTCGCCTTCAACTTCTATGGTGAAGAATGAACAATCGACAATGTGGGAGGGAATTCCTAAGTGGAGCAGAGCGAGGAAAGAAGCACGGAGAGATGTGTTTGACCGGCACTACTGCGGTTGACCAGAGTGTGGATGAGCCAAAACAGTAACGATGTTAGTGCGATAAGCAGGCAACCGACCGCCGTCAAGCGAGCGACTGGAGTGGAGCAGTGCGAGCAAATCGTTGTGCACCTGGGACGTAGCCCGTGTAGTTGGGGATGAGGCCCATGTCCGGGGCATAGATGACATTCCTGCTGGGTGGCTGCGCTCCCTTGTGCTGCACGATGTCGGGGAGGTGCCCAGGCAGCGCCGTCAAGGTCGCCACCGCCTTGCCTTCGTGGTGGGTGTGCGGGCGCATCCCGTCCAGGAGATCGGGCTTCCAGGGGGACAGCGGCGCCATCGTGCCGCCCCTCCACGCGCTGGTCCTGTCCAGCTTGGAGCTGAACTCTCGGAGCGCGCGGTTCGTCGTGACCGGGTACCCGGCCCCGATCAGGAAGCGCTCGCGTGGTACGTAGCCCGTGTATCCTGCAGAAAGCGTGGCAGCGGCGTGGCATTTACGAGTTGTTGCGGCTGGTGTGCGCGTCTCGCAATGATGGAGCTGCCATCGTTGAAGCGGTGATTATAATAATAAGAAGAAGAATCATTATATTTATATAGCACTTGAATGACTCAAACTCAAAACGCCTTACATCTCACGTCAAACAATTTTCAGGGCACCCCCATTGGCAGCTGTCCCTGTGCAGCACAAGGTGACTTAGCATCAGCTTGCGGTAGGTATTGGTTTGCCAGTAGGGGGCGATGATTGCTATGTGTAAATTTACGAATTTGCAGGTCATTTTTCGAATTTGGAAAATTTGGACATAGGAGCCAGCACAGGATGGTCTGCTAATTCTTAATGACGATAGGGGACCTTCAGTGTCCACTGTGAACAGACGATGCACATTAATGATTAATACTCCGACAGTAATAACAAGGGCGGCCTGCTGGCTTTGAATCCGCCAACCTCTGCAACAAGCGGCAAACGTGCTACCGACGATGGATCGTGAAGATATTAGACGATGCCGATTGTTCACGAATGATGATAATATTCACGATCATTACATTACAGTGTCATTGATGATGGCGGTGCTTGCGTGACGCTCGACACGCACCAGACATGAACCACTTGTAGGGGTCGTCACTGTCCATGTTGTACGGGGAGTTGAGGACTCGGAGGGCGGGAGACGAGCGGTACAGGGGCACCTCCTTGGCCAGGCACGTCAGCGGACGGCTCGGCATCTGACACAGTCACAGCCCGGGCCACACAGCCGGTCGAGTCAGTCACGTGTGTTAATGTGTAAAGATCACCTGGAGCTTCTTCACGGCTTGCTGGGTGTGTCGTCTGCATTGTGATGTGTTTCATCTGGCAGGGCAAACACAATCTCTTCACCTTCCCATGCCACGCATATCCATTCATTTGCTGTACCAGAATGATTGACACCAAACAAAGAGGGATTTCTACAGCTATATGCACACCTATATAAACTGAATATTGCTCAATAAAAAATGACGTTGTGATTATTCTTTGGGTCTTTCGGTAAAGTCACGTAGATAGGTTGAAATAAAATAACAAAAACTACGACGTTTCGATTGCAACACAAGCGTTCGTCATCCGGAAAAGGGTGATTCATTGTGATTCATTGTTATTTTTACATAAATCTAACACTCCATTATATTCAATTTAATTAACACATTTTATTCACTGCTGGACGAATGCTTGCTTCCCCATGCTGTGTCGGTCATGGGGGTTGTTTAACTATACTTCACCATATTGGTTAGTGGGTTGATGAAGGAAGTAGGGGGAGGGGGGCGAAGCAGGACCCACACTTCGAACTGTTTAAATATCACTCGTGGTCAAGAATTGAACTCGGCCAGTTTCGTAGTGTAGTGTGCTAACCACTGCCCCACCACTCCACCCATTAATAGTAAGTGGCCTTAAAAAACAAAGTGACAGCCCGCTGAGATAAATGGCATCTTTTTCAAAGGACGCCTGTGTCAGTACAGGACAGTACAATATAACAAAACGCAATATAGGACCAAATCCTATAATAAAAAAAACAACTTCATACAAGCAGCTATCTGTCAAGAAACCCCGATTAAAGTTTTACGTTTTTTATCAAACGGTTGTATGCAAATACCCAGGTACCGTATTTACAGAATGTAACCATTTCAATGCGATAGGCAGATAAGGCGCTCAAATTATACCGCACACGGATTCAATATTGAGATGGATTTAGGGCTGACGATTGTTAAACAATACGGTCCGCTTGCATTTAATTTAAGACTTAAGAGCGACATCCCATCGGATAGTTTTGTTGACCCAGTGGCTTATGCGTTCTCAACATTGGCAGCATATATAGGGCCCTAAGCAGAACTCCGTTCTGTCTCCACACATAAATAAGCAAGTCTTAGTCCATCAGTCTATTGGCTTTCCGGACCAATGCCATAATCAAGCAGCATTTGTTTAAGCAAGAAAGTTCTGCACCCATTTCGACCTTCTGTGTCTCATCGGCACAACGGCAGGCTCGTTAACACGAACCGACCGAGCCAGACAACCGATGACAACATGCATTGCACCTTGAAAGTGACGTGCTCGCTCGGCGAATCGCCTCCTCTGCGTTCAGCGACACTGCCCCTGGAGTGGAACCCACCATCGATCCCACCACCACCCCCGCCACCCGCTGAGCCATAGGTTCGAGCCCGGAACCTGGTCTCCCCGTCGAGGGACGTTGTCTGCAGGCGCCGCTTGGTCGCCACTCGCTGCTCCTTCTCGAAGAGACGGAGCGCATCGCGACACGTGTCCGCGTACGTGTGCGAGAAGAAGCACTCGGCTCGTGGGATGAACCCTAAAAAAGGGAGCAACACACGTACGCAGTATAATTGAACAACTGTCGTCTATTCTGTTCTTGTGAATGGCAATATGTTAAGGAGATGAATGCCAGTGCCGAGGTCTGCTCGCCACGAGAGGGCTTCAGGAGAGAGTTTGTCTAGTTTTGCAATCCCTCCACAGAAGGAGCGCAGACAGCAGTGGCTTACTTTCAGGTTCATAGTTCGAGTTGCACGGCCACAATCGCACTACTGTGCCATTGTCTTTCATTTTCAACCTCTTAACGAGATGCGCGTATCGTCCTGTTGATGTTCTGATGCGGTTGATAGTTACACTGGTGTCTTCGAGAAATTCCAAATCCAGTCCCAAACGTACCAGGCATAGATGTGATGTGATATAACAATTCAGCACGCTCCAAATGTAGCACTTCCCAGGTGCAAATCTCCATGGGTGTTTATGTTCATAAACGATCAACGAAAGTGTTAAAAATCTTTGCCTCTCCCCCCCATGTTTTGCAATAAATGTGGTTTACGAATTTCACTCCGTGATCAGAATATACTTATCTACATTTCAAATGTCCTCTCTCTAAACCTTCTGGAATTGATATTGTGCACTCACGACGTGCTATATAAATAACACATACGCGACAAGAACCCCCGCATAGCCTACATAGGGCTGGAGAGGGCAAGTTCTGTGAGTGAAAGTTTTTAAAAGCAAAGCACGCATTCACAATTAAGCATCCGGATGTACAGAATTATTCCGGATAAATCAATCACAAGCACAACGCCTCTGGTTAATCTTGCAAAAGGGACAGTTTGGATCCACGTGCTCTCATCGAATGACGTAAATGAGGTTGAATTCATTGAGTGTTTCATTTGTTCCGCTTTGGGTCCTGTGGATAGGACTGGTGAACCCGCCTGGCTCAAGCACCGCGCCAAGGGAGGGATAGGAAGCTGCTCTCTAATCAACCCAGACAGGCGCGCGCGTTGCTTTGAGCTGATAAGCGCTTAAATAAGGCGCAATGGCATCGCCAGCTCTCTCATTAGTGGTCGATTAGTGTTGAAATGTCAGCATTGTTAAACGTGGCTGAATTCTAATGATACATTTATTATACGGAGCTGAAACGAGGCCAAATTGCAAGCATGCGTTTAGATGACTCTATGTAGATTATTTGGGTGCTATACATTTCCACATGATTAGCCACTTTGTTGAGCTATCGTTTGTGCCCAGGCCGCTTCTGAAAAATAAGATAATAGCTCAGTCGGCTTTATCTGGTAAAATAAAAAAACTAGTTTAGTTCAATATTTATTTTTAGTAATTTACTCACTTTTCCTATCAAGTACTTTGCACTCCTCTCGTGTTTTTGTGTTGTTTGTTGGTGTAACTTTCTGACCCGCCCCTACTGGGCATCTGTGCAAAAAAATAACTCTATAGCTTATCGTATTCCTCGAGTAAAGGTAAAAAAATAATTATTCTTATAATAGCTCATAATTATTATAAAAATGTAATAGACCTTCGTCCATCCATTGAACGATGAAACACATCCCCCCTTCATTCGGTGTTGGAGTTGTTTGACAATACTTTGCCACACGGGTGGGTGAAGGGAGTTTGGGGAACGCACGAGCCCAAGACCGCTTGAGGAATTTCCTCGCCACTGATCTGAGCCGGTTTCGGGCATCGAACTCGGGACGCCGGGTTGCGCGGCGCAGTAGGCTAAGAACTGAGCCACAGCTCCAACCCAAAACAACTTCATCTTATATCTTTATAAATAGCGCCTTTATCCAAGGCCCTATTTACAAGGGTAACGAGTGGTACGATGAGGGTAGTTAAAAGTGATGTGGTCAATAGTGATGTGGTCAATAGTGATGTGGTCAATAGTGATATGGTAAATAGGGATGGGATATGGGGGGGGTGGTAAGTGGGTACGGGAATCACGGGGGTTGGTGCCTCGGGATGGAGGGAAGGATGGGTCAGGGAGAAGAGGTGGCTGAGTCTTGAGGGAGAAGCGGACGCGAGACACAGGGAGTTGGTGGCATGCTGAGTGTGGAGGGGAAGTTTGTCCCAGCGTGCACCGAGCGCTGGCAGCGGTCTGTCTAATTCGGGCTGCATGCACGCAGCGTTTCGTTATTAATTTACGTGAATATACAAAGACAAAAACAAAGATCCCCCGTATAGCCTTAACAGACTGTAGGGGCAAGTGCTGTTAGCGAGCACCTATGAAGGCCGGCACGGCACACAAGGGGGTGGGGTGGCCAACACCACGCCCGGCCGCCTTTGTCTCCCTAGTGGCGATGTTTACACATCGCACCGAGTTCTCATTTGAGGCTGAGTCGACCTAGGGGAGGCCCAGGACCGGTTCAGTTAATCGTCACTTGGTGTATGGCCGTGAGCGTGAATCGAACCCGGGTTCGCCAGGTTCGTAGCGCAGCTTCATTACATTGAAGCGGAGAGTACTTGCGTTAAAGCTCGTATTGCTCAATGGCGAGACGCTGGCTTCAACGAAGCACTATGCTATCTGATCTCAGGGGGGTGGGATTTGAATCCGTAATCTTTGTTACACTGACGTGCCCACGTGTCCTGGTCCAGTCCCCTTGACTACAGCGCGACAACACGGCACGAGGCCAGGGGAAATAGGACCACAGATAGAAGTATTACTGAACACTCAACCCTTTCCAACATGTTTGGCGTCGAAAGTATTTGACTCGCAATAATCCGTTTCCTTTTCAGCGGCAGAACGAACGAGATGACGGCTAATGGCGTGAGACGTCATCACATTGGCTGCGAAGGCTTATCCATGAATGCTGCAGTGCCGGATTATCCCAGTAGCAAAAGTAGCTACATATGTATGTAACTATGGGCCCCGCACTTTCAAGGGCCCCGCGCTAAATGCTTTGAAGCTATCAATTCCGGTTCAGTGATTCTGCACTTGCTCTATTACTATAGTACTATACCGCCTTCAACTTTTATAAACGACTGGGTGTTTAAGGTTAGCGATTTGTCGTATTATCTGGCTGTATAGCAAATGAAAAATACAATTTACTAAGCAAGTAAACATATTGTGTTTTAATATTAACGTGTTTATTTATTTATTTAGGGCACCTTTATAACATATGCTACAGGCCCCGCACTTGCTTAATCCGGCACTGCAATACTGTTTTCAACGCTTTGATCAACGTGTCATGTTTTATATGGGATAAGCCACTAATATTAAAACAACTTTATACGAGAATTTCATTGACATTGCATATTTTCTTCTTGACGAGTCGATAGATGTATGCACGTACGTAGAACTTCTTTCGCACCGTACGTTAAACCAACCGTGCTCCAGGCAGACAGATGGACAGAGCGAAATGCAAAACAAGATGATGGTGATTTAAAGCTTTCGTGACCGCAGGGATTCATATTCTTGGTTCTTTCGGTAAAGTCACGTAGAAGGGAAATAATAAAATAATGAAAATAAAACATCATATAATTAAATTATCACGACGTTTCGGCCACAACGCAAGCATCCGTCCTCAGGTGAAGAAACAAAGCTGTCGGAAGGACAGCGTCTTAATGAACACTGCTAAGCTTGGCAGCGTATTTTAAGCTGGGTGGGAGGAGGAGAGAGCCCTGACAAAGGAGTTTACGTGACTTTCCCGAAAGGACCAAGAATAAGATGATGGTGATGATGATGACGACGACGACGCACCCGTGTATCCGGGCACCATGCTGGCTGTCAGTTTCTGAGCGTCGGACACGGGGCGTCTCTGCGACATGCGCTGGTGACCAGGGGATCCCGGTGGGGGTCGCGGTTGGACCGGCCGCCCACTCTGCAGCACCAGCTTGTCCGAGTGAGCCACGGCAGGGTCGCGCAGAAGCTGGCCCGTCTGTTGCCCGTACGTGCTGCCCACGTTGTACTTGTACTGGGGGCAGTAGCCGCGGTACCTGTTGGTGGAATCGGCAGAGAGGCGAATGGAATCACCGTGACCTGAGCCGGCTCGTACCAAGTTACTACGTACGAGGGGAGTCAGGGGCGAGAGGAAAGGAAAGACATGTTACTGTCTTCCCAGACTTGTCACAAAAGTCTATCAACGTCCGTGATCAATTCAAGCCGTGATCAACCCACTCCTGAATGTCATCAGCCATGATCCATCCACAAGTGGATGAAGCCCGATTATTTTGTAAACAGTCCAAAATGAATGTTTTTCCCAGACTTGTCACAAAAGTCTAGCATCGTCCGTGATCAATTCAAGCCGTGATCAACCCACTCCTGAATGTCATCAGGCATGATCAATCCACAAATGGATGAAGCCCGATTATTTTGTAAATAGTCAATATTTAATTTTTAACACGTAGGCTTTCGCTACAAATATCATCCATAATAGAGGTTTTTTTGGGTGAGATCGCATCAATATATGAATATATCGTTAAAACCCGCCACCACCCGACACACCCAACTAGTAAGGGTTGTCACGTAAACAGAACATGCCAATTCGTCACGAGTACAGCACACCGGTGTGTTGGAGAGCCAAGCCACAACATTTACAGCTTCATCAGTTGTAATTACTGGCGAAACGTCGTACTAAGATTGTAAATGTTGTGGCCTGGCTCTCCAACGCACCGGTGTGCTGTACTAGTGACGAATTGGCACGTTCTGTTTACGTGACAACCCTTACTAGTTGGCTGTGTCGGGTGGTGGCGGGTTTTAACGACACATTTATATAGTTACGCGATGTAACCCCAAAAACACCTCAATTATAGTCCAAATAAAGTCTGCCCGTGTTCTCTATTCTGGACTTTATTTGGAACACTTCTCTCATCTATCATCGGTCCTGATCAGTTCCAAGCCACGATCAATTTCACCGCTGAATGTCATCAGCCATGCTCAATATACTGCCGAATGAATGTTGTGTGCTGAAGCCCACCTACGTTTTTTGTTACTTAACAAAGAGACAAATAACCCTTACGGATCCGTACGACCGAACCCCACTTCCCTGATATTGACGCGATGTCGTCGGATCTCGGAATGCAACAAGTGGGGTTTAAGCTCGGTTACTCCTTGACTCGGACTGCCCAGGAATATCGCATTTGCTGTAAGGAGGGTTGGCCTGCTGAGGTGGCCATGAGACGGGAGCCACTTGTGTTATTCATTCTTGAATCGATCTGTGCGGAGCGTTTAAGTGTTCACCCTTACGGTAGGCCTGTTGGTGTTTATCCATCTCCTCTCGTGTTTTGCCACAAGGCAAACAATTCGTGGGTTTGGCCAAATATACCAATTGCAGGACACCCCCTGAAGAAAAAAAAACCACCCAACACTGTTGGGACTTTGGGGAGGCTTTCTTTGAAATGTAAATACGTCTTGCATAGCTAATGGAATGTGCATTGCAAGGGTTCCAATATTGTCAAGTTTTCAATGATTAGAGAGATCCCATGTTCGGTCTCAACTTGAGCGAACCGTGGCTGGCAAACTTTTAAGTATTTTTAAATCCTTTATATTAAGTTCACTTGCTTGCTTGCGTGCTTACGACCGTGCAAATCTTTCGGTCGTTTTTTAACCCACTTCCCGTGATCCAATCGAGCTGATATTTTGCACACAGACTCGTTGTGCGTGACAATTTATTTTCGTGAAATTTTTTTTCCATAACTTTACACTTTTTAGGAATTTTTTTTTTTATATTTAATTACCAATTGCTTAATGGTGGCAGGCAATCACCTGACCCATAGGTGGCAGTCATCTCAAGCCAGAGGACGAGAGGACTCTAGCCGCCACGCATATAAAGGATGTATAGTGAAAAACTTTGTTTTTACGGGTTAATTTTTTTTTATTCGTACTGGAAGTACTGTACATCAAAACACAATAGCAACTAAGTAAAAACATTGCAATATCGTTACAATGCATATCGTATAATTTCCTGGAAAAAAATTATACAACAGCGACACTAGGATGGAATGCGTATTATAAATTTGAATTATTATTACTCGTAAGGCGTATATTGACCGGTGAACGTGTACACTATTCCCAGGTTGCTGTGTGTGTGTGTGACCCCGTTACCGTGTTGCCAATAGCACTCAGTGGAAGTCGTCACTACCCCCTTCTTAACTCCAGTCGCTATAGAGACACGTACACAATGGCAGTCCGCACACGCCCAGCTCTTTGCGGGGGTCTTTGCTTGAGCAAGTTCACACACACACACAAAGAACCCCACCCCCCGTAGCCCTTAACACACTGTTGGGGTAAGAATTGTTAGCGAGAACCTATTAAGGGCGCCAGGTTTCTGCACGGCGCACAGGAGCGGGTGTTCGTGGGCAGCATCGCACAGGGCTGTCTTTGTCTCCCCAGCGATGATTTGTTACACACCGTGCCGCCAGGAAAACTCACTCGAGGCTAAGTCGACGGAGGGGAGGGCCCAAGACGGGTTCGGATATCACTCCCCACCGCTGTCAGCCATGGCCGATAATCCAATTCGGGTGGCTTGATTCGTAGCACTGTGCATTAACACGACTACGCAACCGCTCCCCAACACACACACAAACATACATAAGCACTGAATAGACCAATAGGGCTCTAAATAGTGGAGTTACTTGTTCGTTGCTTAGGCGTCACACGAGTTATAGAGGCTTGCATTGGCAGCGTGACGTGGATCTCCAATGCTATGTCACAATGGTGCGCATTGCGTGGGTACATTGTGGTCTGTGATATCCGAGTCCGTCATGCCCTCCTGCCCCTCGCTTCAACCAGACCGTACTGACCAGTCTGGTGAAGTATGGTCTCTCAGCTAGCAGTAGACAGTGCCGTGAATAATTCCGACTCCAGTGACTCCGTCATCCCGAGAGCCGGAACGAGCAAAGTTACCCAGCAGCGTTTGTTTCAGCAGGCAAACCCTCGAACGGGTTTCGATCTCACGAATTCTCATCAGCAGCACGGAGCTATGCTTTGATCGTAATTTACGGATTGCAAGATGTCTTATAATGAGGGTAAAAGTGCGTCTTATAATCCGTAGAATACGGTGCGTGCGTGATGAATGTGATGCATACACGTCGCGAAGCTTTAGCCCCCCGTGTCACTCACCCGGGGATGTAGTGCGGCTCTGCGGTCATCAGCAGCGAGCTGATCTTGGGAGGAAAAACGTCTTGGTCCATTTCACCTTCTCGCTTGAAAATACAATTTGAAACAACAAACCAAAAAAAATAAACTATAAAGGAAAGAATATACGTATAACGACACAGACACGCGCACACACACAACTCGCAAACTCACCGCACGGATACAACTGTGAAGAGCCACCCTCGATGTGACCGGCCAGATTGCCCGTGTGGGGCACCGCGTGCCAACCTTACCGCTTCGCCCTCTGCCGTGAACGCCGCCTGTGGTGTTTGCCCGTTGGCGATGCCGCTATTTAAGCCACCTCGACTTGTGCTTTCGTTCGCTACTCCCACACTCTTTGCGGGAAAAGCCCTCCCCCGAGATGGCGACCGCTAAACCAGGCACTGCCCCGCTGGAAGGCGGGACGCTGGCACCTAGGAGATGGTGTTGTGACATGCACCAACAAAACCCATCGCCATGCGCGTAACTCGAACGCGCGTGTCACGCCTGTGGCGACGATCTGCACGACGATTGTTGATTGTCATAGAACGTCTTATTCGGGCGCGTGTATCTGTGGGGGGGGGGGGGGGATTGGTAGTCTCTTGTCGTAGGAATGTGGAATTTCCACCGAGGCTCTGTTGTAGGGATGTGGAGCTAACCACCTTCGGTCGAGGGCTGTAAGAAAGAGTTTAAAACCATTATGGACTGAATCGAATGCATTGCATGCCGAACTTATTTCGCACCGTACGTAGCCAACCGTGCAAATCGGAGATGTATTGGAGCTGTCCTATGTGTTGTTAGTCCTTACTATAGCGGGTGGGTGGGTGTGTTAGAGGCGTTGTTATGCACAGCTCTGCTGTACTGTCGCATGCGGAACGTGTATTTTTTTTTACCACCGCCTCTGAGCGTTAATGCCGGAGCAGGGACTCTTTGTGCATTTGGTAGTGTGTGTGCAGAAGGCGTTTGAGTGAATGTAGTCCCGGCCTGTTTATTGTAATGGTTGAATGTGTTCGAACGTAAGCGTGTGCACTCTATTTCATTTGCAGTGTGTAGATCAGGTTGTGTGTACGGTCCTGTATTACCTGAAGAAAATATTCGCTTGAACGTCACCCCTCCTTTTTTATTGCCATTGTTAAACACACGTTACATTTCATTAAGCCTAACACCCGTGCGGTGTGTAGAGCACTTTGTCATTCCACTGCTGAATGAGAGCTTCCTCACGCCTTTCGTGCTCTAAGGAATATAATTTGACCATACTTCACGCTGGACATTGCGTAAATTAGAATCAAATTAATTTTGGTAAAGGGCGGGGTGTTACTGAAATTCACACCGTCTACAACACCTGTTCTTTAACGCTTTGTGGTTATCAATCCAAGCACTGTCCAGGCCCAAAGCCCTGCTTAGCTTCTGCATCTTTCATTTGTCGTTGAGTTTTATTGCTCAGCCATGAGTGTTAACTTCATGAAACCATGAATATTTCAATCTGGTTTGTTTAGTTCATTTTTTTTTCAGTGTGATGTCATCTGGTTGCGTAGAGATGATCAATGTGTATCGTTTGATTATATTGTGTAGAGGTAACGTCACATGTCTGTCAGCCCACAACCCTTGCTTGAGTAAATGTCACAATTACAGAGTCGAATCAGGGCTCATTCTGAGCGGAAGTCCATGGTGACTGATGTTATTGATGACGAGTTATATAGGGCATGTGACCTAATATCTAGGTAAAAACATAATCATTATCAAAATATGCTCTTTCACCAATAGAGTTCTAACAAGTCAGTCTGTCGTATATACATGGGGAATAATTGACATAGAATAGCCTTCTTAACATGAAAACCTCTAAATGTCGATTTAAAGCTTTCGTGACTGCAGGGATTCATCTTCTTGGTTCTTTTGGTAAAGTAACGTAGAAGGAAAATAATAAAATAATAAAAATAAAACATAATAAAATAATTCTCACGACGTTTCGGCCACAACAGGTCTCCACCTGAAGACGGCTGCTTGGGTTGTGGCCGAAACGTCGTGAGAATTATTAAATTGTTTTATTTTTATTATTTTATTATTTTCCTTCTACGTGACTTTACCGAAAGAACCAAGAAGATGAAAACCTCTTTTGTGAATAGCCAAAACACTGAGCACCGTGAATTGTCAAAAATAGTAGGGAATTGATGACGAACCACACAATATACTTTCTCGCATATGTGCACAATGGGTGTATGCCGTGGTGCAGTCGACGGACCATACAGACACAAGACTGCCCAACACGCATGGTTACAATTGAGCAAAACACATCTTTCCTGTTAGATACGAGGTGTTCTTAATCTATGATTGACCTTGCGATACCCATATATATCTTTAAAAAAAACTCTTATCCTGAACGAGGATGACCAATGTATTGTTGCAGCCATCTGAAATGTGTCAAGGTGCAACAAGAGGGCATTGCGTCAAAAGCCATTATACGGTATTATGCTCCATGCCTTTACCTGCCGGTACTGATCAGCATATGGTGAAATAATCCCCATAACTTGAATAGTGTGACGATGCCCTCATCTAGGAGTGGATTGACCCTCTAACTTCCCTGGCAATACTGTGGGAACAGTGCTCTAGTAGACACGAAATGGGCGTGTTGGTGCATCTGCCCTTGAACTTGCAAGATTCGGGCAGCTTTGCGATTGTCATAGATGTTAATGAGGCGATGCATTCCTGTACATTGCAATTAAAACGATGCTTCATGTTTTATGTATTTATTCTTTTGATTTCTGCTCAGTATGATACACACATGACTGAGATGAATAAATACACACATCAGTTGCTTAAACTTGTATATGCTGGATTTATGGAAAGCAAATGTTAATGTTTTCTGTAATTTTAGGAGTAAAATCACCACCCCCCCCCCCCCCTAATGTGACATTCTTTCATGTAATTTCATAAAAAAGGTAAAGCTCCAGCCTTGCGATAATTGCTTGCTCATTCCACTGCTGTGTGAAGAGCCTCCACTGGAGGATATTTTGGCCAGACATCCTGGAAAAGGTGGGGGTACCAACACTGTACCCGACCATATGCATCCTGCCGATCGACTAACCACGCCGTACACATTCATACTGCAGGGCGAAAAGAGGTGGGGGGTGGGGGGATTTGATAAATTTGCACCGTTTCAAATGCCACGCCGGGAGATCGAATTAAATCGGTGACCTCTGAATTACAAGACAAGTGTGCTAACCGTAACACCACCGCAGCGTCCTTAGCATCATCTTACAGCAGTCGCATATATATGCATATTATGGCAGTTCACAGTGAACATGAGGCGTGAGAAGGTTGGGTTTGTACATTTAAAGAGTTTCATGAACACGACATTGAAATAAACGGGCAACGTAGTTTTATGGAAACTGTAGCAGCACGTTTAGTCATACACCGGCCGAAAGCCAGATGCCTTCGTGCCGCTGGCCACGCCGTCTTCCGCTGGCTGGCTTGGTGGCAGTGCAGCGAGGCCCCCTTCCCTGAGGGCCATGTATCCCGTGTCGTCCTCCTCGCTGCCTGTCAGCACAGCGTTTCTGAGCTTCGGGATCTCCGCGAACGGCAAGTATGCCTCACCTGTGGAAGTGCGAAGGGCATTGTGTCATTATGGTTTGACGAAAGAACGTGCATACATATATCAATGTTGTTATCGGTTTATATTACCTGGGTCACAAACGTTGAACTCGCAAAGAAAATGGGCACAAAAGCCAAAAACGCAAATAAGCAAGGAGAGATGCATGCATGCATTATACTGCAGCATGGAAAGAGGGACACACGACATTGAGCACACACTCAAGTTAGATACATCACTCAGGTTAGATACAAACTTCAAATCTAGAATAAATACATCAAATTAACTGTTGCGAAAAGTAAGTGGATATGGGCAAGATACTTCGCTGGAAGGGATGGTGGCCGGTGGTTAAGACTAACTACCGAGTGTCCACCAAAAGAGGGAACATGCCTGAGAGAATATCTACCACAGAGATGGGGCAATGAAATCAGCTCATGCGCAGGTGCAAGACAGTGAGAGATGGGAATGGCTTGGGAAGGCCCTCATCCGGCAGGGGATTGATCATGGCTGATGATGTCTAAAAAAAGACGTAAAATTAACCCTTTATTGTATTAAGATAGAGTAGCATGTGCTTTATCTTCATTTATATGTAACTTGAATGCCTGCGAGTGCAATGACACATGCGGGAGGGTTTTAGTAAAGTGTCCACAGAGTGCGTTTTAAGACTGCGGATGTTAAAGGTGCCGAGGCCCACAGCTGTGCTCACCGACGGGTAGGCCAGCCTCACGTCTGCTCTTTTCCGTGTCGAAGAATGTCTCGTGCTGCTCCCAGCGACGGTCGCACGCCGCGCACAGAAAACTCGACTCAAAACGCGGGCAGCTGCAACCTGGCGACACAATCGGGTCACTCGATTGTCTGCAGTATGAGGAGTTGTGTTGCCAAGTTTTTGTTGGTGTCTTGCTCTAACAAAGTGGTACCCCCCCACCTCTCAAACCTGTGGTCTACAGACCACTGGTGGTTTGCAAGGGCATGGGAGGAAGTGGTCCGCTGATTCGTTACCCCAATTAAGGTTTTTTTGGTATTATTTAGAAAAATATGTTATTGTGTACATGGTGGTCTGTGATGAATCTCTTTCATTTTTTTCCAAAGGATGACAATGGTACTGTAGGTGTAGAAACATTCGGAACTACCGCTCTAAAGCAAGGTCCAGGCCAAACTCACCTTTGGTCTTGCAAGAGAGGCTGCCTCTGGGAACGTGTGCGTCGTGGCTATGTTTGCAGCGACACTTGGCGCGCCAGTTCTTCGGCTCGAAGCCAGGACGCTTTCGCAGCCAGAACTCTCCCACCTCCTCCGGCCGGGAAGGGATGAAAGCAAATGCACGGCACCCGCATCCCGGTTTGGCACATGGCACGTGTACACTCTGACCTGCGCACGGCACGTGTGGAGATGGTATCAATTCCTCGGCAATTGCATATGCTGTCCACGTCGGTGTTTCCCAACTCCAGACCTTGCGAATCTCTACGGCAGTACAGCTTTCCGTGATTACCCGACCATCAGGCGCAAGCAGTGTTGCAGTCAGTGGCGTCATTCGCGCACGATCAGAAAAGATTGACAATTATGGAGGACTGGAGGTTGAGAGATGCTACTCTACATCATATGTAAAATTTTCACGGTTATGCGATAAAACTAACAAAACCAGGATCCCATGTTTTTTTTAAAGTGACAGTAAAGACCTTCGCTTCAGACCCGAGTTGCTCGGTGAATATGCGGTTTTGGCGGTGGCAAACACGTCTTCACCCGTGTAGCTGTGGTGATTGGCGAGAAGGTGCCCGCAGAAGCAGCGGCACGATTCTCCCACACGGATGCAGTCCCACGTGAACTCTGGGCAGCGCCAGCCCACGTACACGCCTGCCCCCACGCACACGCCAATGCTTAGACAAGTAGCCTATACAATGGGGGAACTTTGGATATTTTTGTTGTAACACACCTCGAAGTTAAATGGGTTAGTCGATCAGCCAGTCGTGTGTAGTGGGGTGAATGTGGGTAAGTGTAACTCTTCCTTCAAAGGAGTGTGGACAATGTGGAAGAGTAGGCCAAACACCCTCTAGAGGGACTCTATCTTTCGCCTTCCTCTGGTGGAGGCCCTTTTGCCAGTAGCAGCATGAGCAGGTAATTGCAGGGCTGCACCTCTACTTTACATTGGACCTTCGCCATATGTTGAGTATTATCTTCTGGAAATGTTGAGTTCATGTTTATTCTAATAAACGGTGCACACGTGTAATCTTGCATGTTGAAAATGAGGGTTGGTGAAATGTGCATCTTTGTGAAATTCCCAAACCCACTGGCCTGCAATATGTGCAGGAGATCACAGTGTAGCAGCTTGGTTTGTGAACTCCTCTGGATAAGTAAATGACAATCTTGCACCCCAGATGATCAATCGTACATGTACAGGCTCTTTGTCAATCCACTGCTGGATGAGGACCTTCAGGGCCGAGCGGGTCATGGGAGCTATTTGGCTATGCTTTACTACTCTGGTCAGAACAGGTGGGTGAAGGTGGGAATCATAGGAGTGGGAGTACAAGAACGAATGTTGCTGTACTGCCATCAGCTGCCCACCACGTAGTCGCACAGACGATTCATCATGGCCCGTTAACTTAAACTCGCCATGTTGGGCTCTGCGTTGCATGCTTGATTTGTGTTGATAATTGATGTGTTGTGCTTGTCACACCTGTCTTGAGAGCCTGCAGGGTGGCTTCCCTCTCTGGGTCGAAGAGCTCTTTCACTTTGGCCGCGAAGTTTTCCTGATGCATGGCCTTGGCGACAGATACGATTTCCTTTTTCTGTGCAGGGATCACAGCTCTGCCAGTGTAGCCTGCGACACACGCGAGAGAGCACGCTGTAGCGAAAATATACAACGTACAGTCCCTTTCGTCAGTCCACTGGTGAATGAGAGCCTGCCCATGCCGTACATGCCAATGGGGTCAAATGACCACACTCACCATGCTCGTCAACGTGGGTTGGTGAAGGCGGGCAGAGTACATGTGGAAGCATAGAAGTACACACGGTACAATGGATTTTGTTTTGCTGCCCACGTCGTAGGCCTGTGGCCCATGTCAGCCTGTGGTGGTCACACATTAAAGCACTATCCAGGCTCCAGCCTGCTTAGCTTCAGAGATCTGACAAAATCAAGAACATTCCTGGTGTCATGGTCATAGGCTCATGGGCATGCAGGTAAAAGTAATCGAATACAAATAAATGATAATTTGTTTTGGAGAGAGCGCTCTCATTTATGCCAGGTCGTCTCGCAGTGATTCACGTAAAATCTCAACAGCTGTCCGTGTGGGTACAAGCTGGCCCAGCAGCCGGTCTGCAAATGAACACTTTTGCCAGTAGGGAGGGCCATGATTGCTTATGTTGTAATTCCTCTGAGGTAAATTTCAGTTTTAAAAGTTGCCAAATTCGGACCCTGACGCGGGCACACGATGGCCTACTCTTGCAAATGACAACGGAGGATCTTTTGAGGTCCACCGTGAAACGGATGGAGCATATTGTTGGGGTCGGGACGCCCGCAGCGAGAATCATGGCAGGCGCTGGATTCAAACGATGAACCTTTGCAACAGCCACACACGCTAACGTTGAAAAATATTAACTTTGTGCACGTGTTTTATTTTCAATAATGTCACTCTATTTGTGGATCATTTTGTGGTGGAGAGTGGTGCCGCAGTGGTTAGTGCACTGCACTGTTGAACCTGCCGGCCCTCGTCCGGCCCATGGCTAACATGAGAGGTGAGTGATATCCAAACTGGTCTTGGACCCCTGCCCCTCCGCATTGACCAGCTAATGAAGTAAGGTCAAACAACCCCCGTGACAAAAAGGTAAGCAGAGACCTTCATTCAGAAGTGAATTGTTTAATAATTTGTAGATAATTGAGCAATTTGTATTCTTCGTGGAATGTCCCCATTAGGCAGTGTGTAGCTTTCTCACAAAGAGGGCCTTGTTTTTTTTTATTCTGATGGGTTCGACACAATGAAGAACCATGTGTCCTTTTCTACAAATACTCTCTGGCAGCGATTTTTTTACGGAGGGAGCAATTTGTACTCAACACTAATTAATACAATTAAAATCATGACACGTCACCAATTAAAATGGCAGCTATTTGACAAGCGCTGCGTTAGCAATTAATACATTGCAAGTTAGAGTGAAATTATCCCAAACCACGTTCATTGAAGATCCACAAGTTCCACTGACAATTACCCTTGAAAAGCTTTGCACAAGCGTAACCCCCCCCCCCCCCCAAATATAGCATTAGGTTCCCACTGGGTGCACCTTCATTTGGTAACGCAATTTCAAAGTGTTTAATTTGTCGCAAATTATACGCAGTGATTTCCCATAAGACGAACCTCCCAAAAAGTTACAAAAATTACCACCACTGAAAAGAGGCTTCTTGTGACATACACAAACACTGCTTCACGGAAAAGCATTATCCAAGGTTCCAAACCCACATGCTTCCAGGAATACATTTCAGCCAGAGCTGTCTGGGGCTGAGCTCCAGAAACCGCTGCCAAAAAAGTATCTGCCAGGGGTTCGGAGGACCCTGGAAATTATTCCGTGAGATATTACGTCCTCAGCCCGGAATGCATCACAATAATTACTGCAACCACCACGTGGAGGGGGAAAAAAACCCAACACAATGTGCCATTGAAGCAGGCCATGTATTGTCATGCACTAGAGATCAAGGCACATTCCATCAGGCAGCACCTCTTCGCGATACGACCTTCAATGCTTCCGGCTTTTTCTTAGCCACGGCTCCTGCCCTCGCTGACGTCGCTGTTGCTGCTCCCGATGTCCCTGCGGGGCTGGCAGTCCTCTCTGGAGGAGGCCGATCCTTTGGCTGCCCTGCGCCCTTCCCCTCCATGATTTTGACCTCTGCTCCTGCCCCCGCCGATGGCTTTGTTGCTCCCGATGCCCCTGCTGGAGGAGGCCGATCCTCTGGCTGCCCTGCAGGGCATACCCTCCCTCCTCCTGCGCCCTTCCCCTCCATGATTTTGACCTCTGCTCCTGCCCCCGCCGATGGCTTTGTTGCTCCCGATGCCCCTGCTGGAGGAGGCCGATCCTTTGGCTGCCCTGCAGGGCATGCCCTCCCTCCTCCTGCGCCCTTCCCCTCCATGATTTTGACCTCTGCTCCTGCCCCCGCCGATGGCTTTGTTGCTCCCGATGCCCCTGCTGGAGGAGGCCGATCCTCTGGCTGCCCTGCAGGGCATACCCTCCGCCTCACTCCTCCTTTTGTCTCCGTCGTCGTGGTGGTGGCGGCCGTGGCCTCATGACAACCATCATCTCCGCCGGTCAAACGATGGGCGTCACCGTTAATTGTGTCTGTCCGCCTGTCCTGCTTCTGGTCGACACTGCTGCGCCGCATTGCAACAACTAAGATCAACCCGGGGATATTGCCGAGTGACGATAACTGTCCCGCTGAGAACGGAAATCTTAACACAGCCCTGGAGCTGTTATAATAATCCCAGGTGTGTCGCGCTAACACAGCACACGATTTATTCTGCACCGCGGACACGTCAGTGTTGCATGGATATCTTGAATGTTGTCATTTCCTGTGACCGGGTAACGAAGGAATAAAAAGACCCCGACTAGTATTTATAAAATGCGGCTCTACCGCCACCTAGAGGCGTTGTTAGGTTATTTCCACCGGCAAGTCAACATGCCGAAGTTGGGCCATCGCCGTGCATGTGTGGTGGTTGGAACCGTTGACCCGATGTTGTCAGTCTAACGTTCCATGTTTACTGGGGCAGGCACTTGCAAATGCAATGGTACCATAACTCATAATGGATTAAATGTTGATTTGAAGCTTTCGTGACTGCAGGAATCCATACTCTTTGGTTCTCTCGGTAAAGTCACGTAGGTAGAAAAAAAAATAATAGATCACGACCTTTCGATCGCAACGCAAGCAATCGTCATAAATCAGGAAGAGAGCAATTTCCAAGCGAAATCATTGAGGGCAGCAACCCAATGTATGAATGCTCCCGGGCCATGAAAGGGTTATGAATGATTGTCAAGTTCAGCCACAAGAGGGCGTACTGACACCGTTAACAACAATGCGCCATTGTACAGCACACACACATCAAGATGTGCCGCAAGCGTTACAAAACTTGACATTTGTCACAAATATAGTCAAGTCGCTGCTATTGGCTACAAAAAAAGTTCCTCACACCTTTACTAAATACCATCATGGTCTTTCCAACATTTCAGAACGGACATTTGAATAAAAAAATACTTGGCTTGCATGGGTGTGTATCTGAAGTATCTGAAGGCACGGTATCCAAATATGAAATTGAATTTTGAAATCCAAAAACAAGCATCTTTAAATTTGGCCCTTCCCTGGAAAAACAATTATCCTGGACAAGATTTATACTGACATTTGTGTTTTTAAACCGAGATTGCAGCACGGTTGTGTATCGATGTTTGGAAGAGTTTTGAAGCCAGTGCCAGCACCCTCTCTTGGGTACTTCGTTGTCGAGCGCGATTACGACGTAGACAGCAGGCAAACCTGCTTCAAGTTACGAGTACTACATTCACATTCGGGTTTTCACTTGTCCTGGTTTTTCTCAAGGCATCCTCATGTTCAGGCACCCGTCCTTGAACATCTGTAAGTCTCCCCAAGACATTAAACATCCTGGACTTTTGTCAGTCCCAAAATAACATTTAGTTTCCCTCTGTTCTGGTGTTGTAACCACTGTTACAAACACACCATCGTTTTGCTAAGAGGTAGTGTGCAGCATGAATAAGTGTCAGTGACAATATAAAAAAAAGCTTTTTAATATGTCCCAGCAATTGGCATGATCCTTCATATGCACAATTAAATTACACCCATGATTTCTAACCAGAGATGTATAGATGGGGAGTGAGATGACCTGGTTAAGGAAGGATATATACAATCAAGCGTTCAAACATGTATAGGCCATTAAATTCAGTTATTCCTTATTTTACATGCATTGTGACATCCAACTCAGTGCTATGTACAGCTGGCTTTGTTGAGAAAAATTGCTGACTAATTCCCACAGGTGATGGGCGGCATTGATTCTGCAGGCATTATACGCATGCAGTGCTTTGTACAATAGGGAAGGGCTGTAATGTGTTGAGAGAATATTCCAATCCCAATGTACACAAAGGCTTTTTGGTTTGGGTCGAATTCATTATGGAAAATTGTGGAATCAGGGTTTCATTGTGGAGGGAGACAGTCACTTCCCCCTAAGGTCAATGGCTAAGATATGTGTTGCTTTAGTTTAGTCATTTGTTCTTGAAGAACTTTGGGCTTTGCAGATAGTAACCTGTCTTAAAAAAGAGAAATATCATTTTATTTCAGAACCCATGGTTTTAGTGCTATAGAGAAATGTTATTTCATGTCGCCCAGATTATGTCACATAACAAACAAAAAATCCCAGCCCCCAGGCCTTCGACTGCTTTGGTTTTGTTGCTTAAGCAGAGCGTTTGATGTGGTTTCACATGCTGAGGGACACGAGACAGAAATAAAACCTCCCCCCCCTCCACTGGTAGCTGTACTGAAGAGATGCATTGCGTGGAGAATAGTTGGCCTGGGGCTATAGTCAAACTCTCCCATTATATCATCAATCACGAGACATTCAGAGAGCAAAAAATGGTGTGAGGATCCACTCTTGTCATGTTTAAAAAACAATGCCATGTAATAACGATCATAATTATTCACCGTGGAGGCAATGCTCTGTCTGTAATGAGTTGTCACAATGCTTTGTTTTCGAGTAAATGTGTGTTGGCATGGTAGTTGAAAGTGGTTGGGGAAATAGGGAGAGGGTTCTGATAGTGACATGCGATTTGTGCTTCACCCCAATGCTTTTATACAAGTGAACTAATGGTAAACAAACAAAATCATGAGAAAGGTTATTGAGTTAGATCACGTACATGCAAATTTGTCGACACAGATAATTCGTAAGGGGTTGTCACGTGAAAAAAAACGTGCCAAATGTGTTGATACTTGAGCACCACCGGTGTGTTAGAGAGTAAACTCACAACATTTACAATTTGAGTCCAACGATTCACTGGTCACTACAACCAGCTTCAACAGGCCATTGCCAAAATTGTAGGTGGGTTTACGAGAACATTTATATTTACTTGATCTAACCCAAAAAACGTTATCATTAATAATATTGGTCGCGAGAGCCTACTTGTTATATATAAATAAATCACTTGATATGAAACAGCCACAATTGTGTGCGCTGTTTTGCCACCTTACTTTGAACCAAAGTCAATACAGTACAAGGATTTTGTGACGATTTTTTCTTGAAATTCATCGATGAGGGTCATTTATTTACTTAACTTATTCATATTTAAGGACATTGGACGAATGGCTGGGTTTAGAATCAGGGGGAACAAGGGAGAGAAGGTGATGTTGTGTTGATGGCTCATGGGCTTCACTCGAGTTTTAGTACCAGCCTCGTATCATCAGACATAACTCGAGAGGGCTCAGTGTCTCTGCTGAAGGCTCATTCCCCCTTTTATCAATATGCAAACTTCACTCGATGATATACAAACTGTCTGGGAGGGGGGGGGGTACAATTAAGCAATGTGTGCCAATATTCTTAGGTTTTTTCAGTAAAGTCACGTAGGTAAAAAATTATAATTAATAAAAAGTAATATAAAAATAAAATTAAAATCACGACGTTTCGGAGGCAACACAAGCTTCCGTCTTCAGGTTGAACCGTCACAGGACGATTGCTGTATCAAATAAGAGACATTTCAAGAGACCCGTCCTTGTATATATACTGGTTGAGGGTGGGAGGAGCCAAGGCAGGCACCTGGATCGGAGTTTTGTATTATTATTGTGAGGTTGGTGCGGCTGAAGCCGCTGCTAGGAATGAGCCTTTGTTGTGTAGACTGGTTGAACTGGAAGGTACCATAGTTGTTGAGGTGCGGCTGCTGTAAAGGTGCGGCTGCTGTAAATGGGACTGAGCCTTTGTTATGTAGATGAAACAGCCCTTTGCTATGTTGATGGGATTAATTCTAGATTTGCCAAATATGTGGTAAAACTTAAAGCAGGAAACCAGTGTGTGAAAAAAGAAAGAAATGTGTGCCAAGCCTTGCATTACACACACACGGGGTGAGAGCTACAGGAAAATACACGATAGGCAACAGGCACATCACAGCATTACTCATTCTGTACGGTGTGTCACCACCAAATACACTTTGTTGAAAATTGTGGTGTGCGCTGCCCCTGAGTTGTTGTATGCTCCCCTCCCCCCACCTTTTTAAACAGGGTCAGCTTCTGGGGATGCCTGGGTACTGCTCTTTCTGTGGTGCTCTTAATCCAGTGGCTGTACAAAAGAAAAAAAAATCGATTCTTGTTTGATAATATAATTAATGGAATCTACTTTACAATTTATATTTTTGACTAAGTTGAGACCAATTTGTGGTATAGCAGTTGTTATTTAAAATCTATATTTTTCATATTGGACTAGCAGTGTTTATTTATTGAGCTTTATCATCGTTTGTTATTAGGGTTAAAAAAAATTATACCTGGATAATCCTTTCAGATGGGACGTCTCCCTTGCAAGGATGTCAAGGGTATATCTACATTGTGCTTTTCACTGGGTTTCTATAAGAGACAGGAGTTAATAACTCACCCTATTGAATGAAATGCACCCGGGAGGATGTCCACCGAGGAGCTGTATTGATCAAATCAGCTTACGTGAAGGTGCGAGGTGGATTATTACATTGCGGGATCGTGAGAGATGGCGATGGCTTAGGGAGGCCTCATTATACAGCAGGTGGCTTGACCGTGGCTGCTGTTGTTGTTGATGATGCTGAGAGGCAATTCCACACTGGGCAGGATAACCTATTTTAACAAATTTTATATATTTTACGATTTATTATTTTTATTTCACCAGGTAAGGCCCACTGAGCTACGAAGCGCTTTGGCCACAAATGATAGCTCAACGGCTTATCATGTGGAAATTTATATCAGCCAAATACTTTAAACGCATGTTTCTAAATGTGCAGGGCAAAACTGTAGGACCCGGAGAAAAATCCACGCGGCCGCGGGGAAAACATGCAAACTCCAAATATACAGCAGGCGTCAGGGTTGGGATTGAACCCACAACCTCCTGCATACCAGGCGAGGAAGATAATGTATTTCCACTGCGGAGTAAAAAAACTAAACTTTTAATAGCTAGCGCTAGCATCATGCAATTGTGATTGACTTGTTTTTGGTAGTTTTCATTAGATAGGGATGAGAGCCTTGTACATGCAATGTGGTGGTCACGTGACACGCATGTGAGGCGTGATGGGCGTTTTGCCTTTCTGCTGCTCTTTGTGAGAAACACCTTTGTGTGTCGTTAAATCTAACTCTTCAGGCAGCTAAGAATCACATCGTAAAAAGAATTAACTCATTCGATGACCCCGCTCTCAACTTAACAGGCCGTTCACCCAGCACTGGAAGGGGCTCTTTAGTCCTTCACAATGCTGGTTTGTCACATATCAATTCATCATTCGGTGAAGTCTATTAAAACATGATTGCCCCCCTAATTAGGGCTATACCCAAATGGAATCAAATACTAGGACCTCAAGTGCATCGAGTTGGATGGACTTACCAACGGCCTGCAAAAAGCACTTCTGTTTAACCAATTATGTTCCATAATAAATGCACCCTCTTGGACAATAACCATTACAGCCCCTTCTTACTGGCGGGTTTGAGAACAACAGTTTAGACTTTTAGGAACTTATATGTAATAAACGTTATGGGTAAAGGTGCAGCCTTGTAACTGATGCACACACCACTGCTGTCAGAAGCATCTCCGCGAGAGGGAGCTCGAGAAAGCCCCTCTTGAGGATATTTTTGGCCTACTCTTGTTAACGCTGGCTAGACGTCTTTCTTGGAAGAGGTGGGAGTTTCCACACTTCACCCCACCACACTCGTGAGCTCCCGGCCAACTCACCTTGATGTACTCATGTATAGGCATTTGCTAGGTGGGCAGCAGCAGGGTGATACCGTTTTCAGAAATTTGCCCCATTATTTCATCTGCCACGCTGGGAGATCGAACCCGTGCCCTCTGGATTGTAAGTCCAATGTGCTAAGCATTATACCACAACAGCTTCCAATACAATTTATATCGGGGCGAAAAAATATATATTCTACGTATTTTCCTGCTGTGCATTGCTGTCAATTCGAATGTCCAATTTAACCAATGTAAGCCCCCCCTCCCTGAAGTTATTTATTGTCCATGTTCTAAGAAAATAACAATTTATCTCTTGATTGAAACATTTTCCGAACATAGATTGATGAAAATAAATACAGCGTTGACGTCAATTGTAATCTATATATATAAAATCGCAAATCTGTCTGTCTGTCCGTCTGTCTGTGTGTGTGTCTGTCTGTCTGTGTGTGTGTCTGTTTGTCTGTGTGTCGCCGGACCATACGCAGTTTCATTGGACGGCGGTTGCCCCTGGCAACGGGTAGCGACGCATTCGCTGCGGGGTGGACGCCATTTTTAATTCCCGTTAAAAATATGCGCACGCATTAACACGCGACTCTGAGGTAAATTCATCAAAGTTTCACGTCCTCTTCACTCCCCCCCCACCACAATGTGTGCAATTACTATTATAGGGTCGGTAGATAATAAAATTATAGCGATTAGACAGTATTATTGTAGCGCGGGGGGGGGGGTAACTGCCCCTGTACCCAGCCTCAGCCAGGTGGGCAATCTAGGCGAGGCCGGAGGCTCTGCACGGTACTAGGCCTCGACACCCCACCACACTATAGGCCGTACATATTACTGCACAGCGGCCGAGGAGATCGTGGCTGGGGGGCAGGGGTAGCAGCCCATCTGTGTATATATGTAAGGTTATTAAGAAATATATTTTTCACCCGGGCAACGCCGGGTACTTATGCTAGTAGGGTATATTACGAAACATTGCGCAAACGCGACATTTAAAAGTGCGGTATATGACAGCATTATGTACCAAATTAAAGGTAGCAGAGTACCGTCTAATAACTAGACAGTGTATATGAATCTTAATGATGAAAATAGCAATGCAAATTTAAATTGCCTTGTCGAGCTAATAAGCAAATTTTAATATATTATAAAACTGATCAAAAACATGTATGTATGTAGCAATGCAATAATAACAGAATTACAGAAAGTAACAAACTCTTCAAATAAAATAATATCTGTGTAAAGTTTATTTATGCTTGCACTTACCAATTGAATTGTGAGCAACGCAGGCGATTTATACAACAATACAATACGATTTGGGTTAATATACGGCATCGATATGCGATTGCAGCTTTAAGGTGCTGTACAAAAGGGGGGGCATGTGCACGATGATAACGAAAGGGACACGGGCAGCTACGGGCAGGAGAGCAGAGGAAAGTCCGGAGCCTGGAGATAAAATTTGTAGTCCTGAACCTCCGATTAGCACTGTTGGCTACTTACGGTGCGAAAGAAGTTCAACATACATACGTACAAACGGGGGCAGGGAGCCGGTTTCACGGATGACTGGGAAGGGGGTTGGGGTTGTGGACGGCCTCGGGGGCAGCAGTGCAGAAGTAGTCGGGGCGCTACGGTGACGAGATGTTCGCTACCCCGCCTGGTATACAGGATGGCCGTGGGTTCGATCCCGACCTGACGCCTGTATATTTGGAGTTTGTATGTCTCTCTCCCTTTGGTTGCGTGGATTTTCCTCCGGGTCATCCTGTTTTTCCCTGCACATTTAGAAGCGTGCGTTTTACCACGTGATTTGCAATTTCGTGGCTTCTGAAAGAGAGCTATGTAGCTTAGTGCGCCTTACCCGGTAAAATACAAAGAAGTTTAGTTTAGCAACCCTCTCATGAAGCGGAGCAGAGGTTGTTTGAGGGTGTCGCTGAGTGGCCCTTTTTGCTGACCGATGATAATGATGTTAATGACTCATATGATTATTTATGCATTGATTATAATATGCCGCCGAGATCCCTAACCTGAAACCAGCCTTTACTCGCCTCCCTTCAAATTACTCAATGTTCCAGGGCACATTGGATCTCGGAAGCTAAGCAAGGGCCTCAGCCTGGATCGTACTTGGACGGGCGATCAACCTGGTAAGCAGGGATATGTGGTGGGAAGCAGAGATTACTATACGTGAATGCTCCCCATAGTCACTAACTTGCACTGACTCGCGTGATTAGGTATGGCCAAAGCAATCCCCACGACCTGCACAAGATCTCCTGCAGTTCTCAACATCGGCAGCCGGGGTTGCAAAATACGTGATTAAGTCGATGTTTACCACTGATATGCTGTGGCACTGTCATTAAACATTGAACAATGGTTTATAATACAGTTTTTTTTGTTAGATCGCCAATTCGTTACTAGTACAGCACACCAGTGTGTTGGAGAGCAAATCCACAACATTTATAGATTGTGTAAATATATAAATGTGTCGTGGATTATTATTTGTCGAATTGGCATGTTCTGTTTCCGTGACAAACCTTACTAATTGGCTGTGTCGGGTGGTGGCGGGTTTTAACGACACATTGATACATTCACGTGATCTAACCCAAAAAAAACCTGCATTATGGACGATATTGGTCGCGAAAGCCTACGTGTTAAACTGAACAATGGTTTGCTGAACCGAGGACTGACACATTGAGGACGGTACAGTGGACATGCAGATTAACCCTGACATTCCTGCCACCTCTATAGCTCGACCAGGGAACATACATCGGGACGGATTCGTTTCATCTAACTGAAAGATGGCTTGCTGTGTTAAGAGTAGAAACCAATTAATTTGTTCTCTGTGGGACGTAGCCTTGCCAGAAGGTTTTGTGTCGACGCAAGCTTTGTAAGGGATCTTTCGCCTTGTTTGTTCTCGTTGTTGGCGGTAATCATGCGCATTAAGTCGCGGCGTCGTTGACATTCTTATTTACAAGTATTTCCGTGACCCAAATGCTTATAGTATTATATCGGCAGCAAAAAAACAAACAACTCACAACGACGTTTTGCACGACAAAGGTGCTCGTGGGTGCGCGTCACCATCACAGTGATCGCCAACACGAGGTCGTAAATATATTTGGAGAATGTCCACGATCACAACACTTGGGTTGCTGTTTATAGGCAATCGTTGAAAACATTTGTGAAAATTTTAGGCAATCGTTGAAACATTTGTGGAAATGTAATTAGTTAAAATACCAGAGGTGTGGACTCGAGTCATGTGACTTGGACTCGAGTCAGACTCGAGTCATGAATTTGATGACTTGCGACTCGACTTGGACTTGCATAACAATGACTTTGTCCCACCTATGAGATGTGGACTCGAGTCATGTGACTTGGACTCGAGTCAGACTCGAGTCATGAATTTGATGACTTGCGACTCGACTTGGACTTGCATAACAATGACTTTGTCCCACCTCTGTAAAATACCGTGATTAGATTCTACTCTGGTATAATATTAAGTGGTGACGTTAATTTAGATCATTACAGGTCATTAAACCCCTTTAGTGTTTGGCCAAAATTAGTCTGACATTCTCTACAACCTGCATCATGAAATGCATCAGTTCTCAATAAATGGCATTTATCTCCACGTGTATGATATTTTGTTGTTGTTTTATTTTGAGTTTCCATGAGTCTTACGTGAATCCGGCCAGGTTGCTCATCAGTTGAGCGATTACCTCGCAATCGGAAGGTTGTCAGTTCAACTCCTGGTCGGGGGTTGACTCAGCTCAATATCCCTCTGAGGTCGATAGAAAAAGTACTACTTCGTGGGGGAGTTAATGGTAGTTGTCCAATGGATAGACTCGCACCTGCCATAAGAATGCATAATTTCCAGCAAATGGTCGTAGCTGAAAAAAGGAGATGAGCAATACCTCTATGCTCATTTGAGCAAGAACTCACATTGACGAGTCTTATTCCATCTTCACTTAAAGCTTTCGTGACTGCAGGAATTCATATTCTTTGGGTCTTTCGGTAAAGTCACGTAGATAGGTTCAAGAAAATAGCGAAAAACTACGACGTTTCGATCACAACACGAGCGATCGTAATGACGATTGCTTGTGTTGTGATCGAAACGTCGTAGTTTTTTTTCTTCTTTGAACCATTTACGTGACTTTACCAAAAGACCCAAAGAATAGTCTTATTCCAATTGTGCTCTCTGCACCATGTCATGAGATTGTGTTCATTGAAAACTCATGCAGACCAATTTATTACCCCTTATTAGAAATTGGCTCGCAGAAGGAGATATCATTGAACTACTTTTGAGAACCCTTCAAGTGACCACGTATCTACACTCGGGGGTGCTGAACTTTTACAAGCCCCATACAGTTGAGATGTTTGTCACGTGACAGTCACACCAAATGTTGTAATAATTCGAGCTGGAATTTTTGCCAAATTAAGTGAATAAGTTATTTAATGTAAACTTGATTTGAAGCTTTCATGACTGCAGGAATTACTCTTTGGTTATTTCAGTAAAGTCACGTAGATAGAAAATAAATTCAATAATAGAATACGACGTTTCGATTGCAACACATGCAATCGTCATCAGGTAGAACTAAATTTGAGAGAGAGACAAAACACAGACACGGAGACACACAGACAGACACACAAGCAGATAGAGACAACACAGAGACACAGAGAGAGACACACAACAATTTAGTTCTACCTGATGATGATTGCTTGTGTTGTAATCGAAACGTCGTATTCTATTATTTAATTTATTTTCTTTCTACGTGACTTTACCGAAAGAACCAAAAAGTGATTTAATGTAGACAATCTTCTACTTCTTGTTTTGTACGGCTGATGTCGATGCAGAGCAACAACTACAATTTCACATTCAGGTGGTCAAGCCAGATAACCACGTCAGGAGTAGCGGAGTTTACTGATGTTATGTCTCCTTCGTATTTGTGCATCGGGCTAAGACAATTACCTCACTAAACATGAGAGCACAGTTTAAACACAGTTGGCTTGCCCCTGGGTGAGGCAGATACCCTGATTTTCCTCCTTTGGTGGGCCCGGGCACGCCGGTCCCATGTAACTGTGATTGGTGCTTTGTGTTTGGCTCGTGTTGATTAGGGGCCGTCCATAAATGACGTCACGCGATTTTGGCCGATTTTTGACCCTCCCTCCCTTGTCACACGGCGTCACAAAAAGTCAGACCCCCCTCAAATATGACGTCACAAAACTCTGCCCCCCACCCAAAACCATAATTCAATTTTGTAAATAAAACATGCTTCAAATCACTTTAAACTATTGTTATTGTAGTGCGTATTTAATGTGGCGCTGCACTTTAATGTTGTAGGAGAAAACATGTATTAAAAAGAAGGCGTTGGAAAGCTGAAATTTTGCATAAAATTCACTTGAAAATATTCAACGTCTAACTAAAACTGCAGATGTTCAGAATATTATATTGAAATTCTCTTAAAATTAAAAAATATTAAAAGTAATTATAGCTATATAAAATTTTACTTGAAACTTTGTAGAAGAACGAAGCAAAATGGAGAGTACAATTATAACAATCACATAATCATTCCACAGAATGAAAAGCCCTGGTAGAATCATTAAAATAAAAATGTTTAATAACAATCATTAAGCCTTTTTACAAAACGTATGCTTCTCCATTCTCCCATGGAGAAGCAAAATGCTCCTTCATGGAATAAATAATCAAATAGTTAATAATGAAAATTAATCAAAATTAGTGTTGTTATAAGAATTGTATTGTTTATATGTATTTAAAGTTGCGCACTTTTATGTGACGTCACATTTCTTCAACCCGCCCCCCCTCCCCCCCCTCGTCACACATCGTCACAAATGTCTGACTCCCCCTCCCCCCCTAGGTGCGTGACGTCATTTATGGACGGCCCCTTATCAATATAAAACAGTTGGCTGAAATCTGGATTCAAACCTCGGGGCCTTAGCTGTGCTGGCGCGGTGCCGCCATTGCTGAGCTACCTGGTCACCTTGAGATGTCGTTTATTTGTTTTTTCAAGAAATATTGCTGCATCCAACGAGAACAGTGAAGAACACAGGGTACATCTGTGCTGGGCAGGTGTGAAAGTGGCTTTAGTAGAATGGGGATAGAAAAGCCATTGATTGCAAACCCGATTATATATCTAAAATAAACAAATCTTACAGATAGGACAAATGCCACGTTCCCTGCAAATCCTTAAGCTAAGGAAAGTGGAAAACCTTTCCGAATCCACATCAGTACATAACTATGGTTACTTTGTGGTTATCAAAACCGAGCTTCAGCATGCTTTTCTCGTGTTTACATAAGGCAGCTTATATAGGAAGCGTAATATAAACTCTTTGTTTGTGGACACCTTCTTTGACTTTAGCAAGACATATGAAAAGACTATATTCATTGACAGATAAACACAAATTTATACGGATGCATTCCTTCTCAATGGATCGTGGATTGTTTTGAATGAATTTGGTATTATGTTTTGCCCTGGGCATGTACACGTTTGTAAAATACTGTGCAGTATGCATATGTATTTTGGATCTTGCTTACATGGCTTCTCCCATCAGTTTTTCCAGGAGAAAAATAATGTTTGTATATTATATATTTACAGTGTGTGTGTGTGAGCGTGTGTTTCATGTGGAAACAGGCAGAATTACTAATATTATCTCTGTGCAAGAAGTTGTATTTGGAAAGAAGCAGGGGGTTACATTCATGCTTGCAGCTTCATACAACTCGTTCACATTTTTCTTGCAGAGATTATTTAGTTTGCCTGGAGCCAAGTCTCCTTCCTCTGTGTGAGGCTTTTATGTGTATCTGTGCTGGGTTTGGCAGTGATCTTTGAACTTCAATCTTAAAAGCTCTGTCGATCAATGCAACCGTCACAAGGGACATGGGGCTGTGTACACCCCATAGACTGCTAAGATTTGGAGTAGCTGAATACAAAGTCAAACTAAAGTACGCAAGGTAAAGCAAGGTGATTAAGATGTTGTCGAAAACAAAATAACTCCAGGAAGGAATTATTTTAAATTGTAGCGCGCATAGTATTTGCTCACCCTCGTGGAGAGAGAATGACTCAGAAGTGCTAGCAACCACAGACAAGCAGGAAAAGCAGCCACGCCATGTGACGGTGCCCAACAATTGCCCAAGCTCTACGGGCCTCTATATATTAAAGTTGTATCAGCCAGTTAACGAGCGTTTGTATGTTGGAAAAAACTGGAGCACCCGGAGAAAACCGAAACGTGCGAGGGGGAAACACTGCCGCACATAGACAGAACAGGTGGGGTACACATGTTAGCAGTACTGTTTTCCCCTGGAAAGCCAGGATATGGCAACCTCAACGCCCATGAAAAAGGAGTTTCGCAACATTTGTGCGATCCACTAACGCTCGCCACCTTGGTGATTGACCACAGGCGTCCACCACCGCCTGTAGGTAGAATTAAGCGAGTGGCTCAGACGTCAGAGTGCTGTGCTGGCACTGTTGAGCTTCTGGATTTCAATTTTAGCTGCTGCCCATGATTAAACAATTGGAGCGAGTTCATGGTCTCATCTCAGTCACCGTTTACTGAACAAAAGCAGCACCATATAAAATATTGTTTTCACTAAATGTTGTTAAATTGCAACACTGAGAATTGAAAATATAGGTTGACAAACATTTATCTGTTGCAGGGCAAGTGGGCCCTTTTTGGGGATTAGAGGTCAGAAATAGTTACGTGATATCTGCTCTTGCGGTCCAAATTCATGCTCTGCTGTGCGAAAGTTCCGAATGACATGATGCCAATAACACACTGAGGACACAAATCGGGGAAAATACTAAAATCTAGTCTATGTAAGTTCGTTAGGAAATGTTATTGTGTTTTGAAATGTATTGCATACTATTCACTGTGGTATCATAATATTATTTTATGACAGCTTAAATCTCCACCACCACAATGGGTTTTGTAAGTTTGTAATGTGTTGTTATATTTGATCGCTCATGTGGGGAGAAAGACCACACTTTTTAACGAGATTTGTCAGGCAAGTGGTCACAGTTGATGTCTGCGGATCAAGTCCAGTAAGCTGTGCAAATCAATATTCAGCCATTTAATTAAGGTCACTGCTACCTTGTAAAAATAAGTGAGGGCTTCACTGGATAAAATGTACTAGCTAGTTCGATGGCAAAGATCAGAGTGGGTTCACCCTCTGCGGCAAACTTAATTAATGGTGCAAGACTTCGCACTGGGGATAAACATAATGAACGTGGTTTGGTCATGAATATTTGACAGCAACACAGCGGAGCCCAGACCTGCAGTTGTTTGAAGCGTTTGTGGGGGCTGTAGCAAAATCCACAACATTTACAATCTGACTACTCAGATTGTAAATGTTGTGGAATTACAAAATGTTCAATCTGAGTACTCAGATCTGAGTACTCTCAAACACACCGGTGTTCTGTACTAGTAACGAATTGGCATGTTCTGTTTACGTGACAAACCTTACTAATTGGCAGTGGCGGGTGTGGCAGGTTTAACAACACATTTATCATTTTTGTAATTTAACCTAAAAAAAACTGTATTATGAATGGAACTATTTTTAAAAATATGGAAAAACTTGAGACAGATGCCATCCAGGCATCCACCCTATGTCCTTCCTTGTGGAAGAGATACGTAGATGACACGTTCGTCATCTGGGCACATGGACTACCAGCTCTGGGCCAATTCTTCAACCACATCAATTCCATACAGAGACCAGATGGCTCAATGGGACACTCTGTCGACAGGAAAGCCACCCATACGGATGCCTACCTTAAACCTGACTCCCCCCACCATCCATCCCAGAAGAATTCCCTCATCAAAACTCTACACCATAGAAGCTCGTATTTCCGACCATCACCACCGAGCCAGTGAACTGGAGCATGTACACCATGCCCTCAAGATGAATGGATATTCAGACTACACAATCCGTAAAGCTATCACCCCAACCGTTGGGAAAGAACCATCTGAGGACCCAATCAAAACCATCACTTTGCCATACATAGCAGGGGTTACCCAAAATATTTCCTAAATCATGAGCAAACACAAGATCCAGGTTAGATTCAACACAGTACATAACATTCGTGATCTGATCATATCTGTAAAGGATGTGATCCCTGACGTGCAATACCCCGGTGTCTACAAACTAAGCTGTGTCTGCGGCAGTAGTTACATTGGGGAAACTAAGCGCAATGTCTCGGACCGTGTTCGTGAACATAAGGCGGATCTGAAACACGGTAGGACCAATATCTCAGCCATGGCTGATCATTGTTTTAACGCTGTGGGCACACACGAAATAGATTTTTCCAAGACGAAGGTACTCTGCAAACCCACTGATAATCAGCAAAGATTCGTTCATGAAGCCATCCAGATATATAACCACAGACACAATTTCAACCGAGAAGATGGGTAAAACTGAGCAATCATTGGAAGGACGTTATTAACCAGTTCAAGTCATAACTGGCTGTGATGTTTCCATCCTACCTGTCGATGTTAGCAGTTATTTTCGACTCTCTGAGTTACATTACCAGGCTACATGTCTCACTAACACAGCCACCGTTGCTCGTTTTCCTCAATATCGTGGTAGTTTTTGCTTTTCTTACATTGATATGCTAATCTCTCACAATACAATGGCCAGCTCCACAGCCTCGTTGTCGTGGAGGTAACTCAACTCTCCGATCCTTCATTTACATGCAAAATTCCGGACATGTTTTCCTCGGCAATTCTCAACTCTCCACTATTTGAAGTATACCTATCTACTGTGGATGCCATGGTGCAACTTTACAATACTAGATTAAACAGTATATTGGATAGTTTGGCCTCCCTGAAATCATACTGGATCTCGGTAGTGAAGTCTTCACCCAGGTATAACGACGAGCTTCGTGCAATGAAGGAAACTGTCCGCAAGGCAGAGCGAACTTGGAGAAAATCTGATCTTGCCATCCACTCGCAAATCTTCAAGCACCACCTTACAATTTACAAAAAGGCACTCGACCATACTCACACCAGTTATCTTTCTGCTACTCTAGTCAGTGGTAGCGGGTAGTTTCTGATAAACTACCTCAGGGCGTGACGACCCTGCCTTGCGCGAGTCCCAGGCACAGCTGGCCCGGCTGTCAGTACCTGGTAGGGGCCCCTCCCAGGGTTACTCGGTTTTCTCACTGCCGTGTGAGTGTCTCGGGAGAGTCAATGGCTAAGGGAGTAAACCCCGACAGAAAATCAGGAGTGGGGCCCCTCAGGCGGTTTTGTGACACACAGCGGCACATTCCCGGCAGCCCCTGCTGCCAAACTGCTCACAAACGTCGTGCTACTCACTCCTTTGGACCTCACCAGCAAGGCCGAGGGGGGGATCCTGACGCATGGGCATCACACCTGAGGTACTGAAATGTGCAAAACCCGCCATTCTCACAAAACTCCATGAACTTATCTGCCAGTGCTGTGAAGAAGGAGCAATGCCCTTTTACGTGATTTTACCGAAAGATCCAAGAATAATAATAAGGAGCAATGCCTCAAAATATGAGATACTCCAACATCATCACCCTCTATAAAAACAAGGGTGACCGCGGGGACTGCAATAACTACCGTGGCATCTCCCTGCTGAGCATCGTGGGGAAAACCTTTGCCCGTGTGGTCCTCAGCAGGTTACAGATACTAGCTGAGAGGATGTATCCTGAGGCTCAGTGTGGCTTCAGAGCAGGAAGGTCCATAATTGACATCCTCTTCTCCTTGTGTCAGCTACAGGAGAAATGTCGAGAACAGAGAATGCCCCTGTACTTGGCATTCATTGATCTTACAAAAGCCTTTGACCTCATCAGTAGGGGAGGCCTCTTCAAACTCCTCAAAGTGATCGGCTGCCCACCGAAGCTGCTGGCAGTCATCTCCTCTTTCCATGACAACATGAAAGGAACAATACAGGACAGTGGCACCACCTCAGAGGAATTTCCCATACTCAGCGGTGTAAAGCAGGGGTGCGTGCTTGCCCCAACACTGTTTGGCATCTTTTCTCACTTATGCTCACACATTCTTTTGGGACAGAAGAAGAGGAAGTCTTTCTCCATACAAGATCTGATGGCAAACTCTTCAACCTTGGCCGTCTCAGATCTAAAACTAAAATCTGCAAAGTCCTCATCAGAGAACTCCTATTCGCCGATGATGCCGCACTGACAGCTCACACAGAACAAGGTCTGCAGACACTCATCGACCACCTTGCCAATACCTGCAACAACTTTGGCCTGACAATCAGTCTGGAAAAGACCAATGTCATGGGCCAGGATGTCAGAGATACCCCTTCCATAAACATTGGCAGCTATATTCTGGAAGTCGTTCAGGACTTCACCTACTTGGGTTCCACCATCACCTGCAATTTGTCTCTTGTCACAGAGATTGACAAGCGCATTGGGAAGGCGTCTACAGCTATGTTCAGGTTGACTAAAAGGTGTGGGAGAACAAATCCCTAACGCTCAACACCAAGGTACAGGTGTGCTGGGCCTGTGTCCTTAGCACCCTCCTCTATGGGTCTGAGTCCTGGACAACATACACCCATCAAGAACATCGACTAAACACATTCCACCTCCGATGTCTCAGGCGCATCCTCGGTATCAGAAGGCAAGATCGCATTCCCAACACCTCAGTCCTCAACTTGGCCAACATTCCCAGCATGTACTCTCAACTCAGTCATAGGCGCCTGATGGCTTGGACACGTGCGCCGCATGCAGGATGGCAGAATACCAAAGGATGTCTTGTACGGTGAGCTGGCATCAGGCACACGGGCCACTGGTCGCCCAGTCCTGCGCTTCAAAGGTGTCTTTAAACAGGACATGAAGAGCTGCGACATCAACCCAAATGACTGGGAGAAAATTTCCAGTGACCGACTCAGCTGGCAGCAGGTCGTGAAAACAGGCCTCAACAGAGGCGAGGAGAAAATACACACTGCTTGGCAGACCAAGAGCAATAAATTCCTCTGGAGCTGCCACCGCATTCACTTGCAATTGTTGTGTCAAGGATTTCCACTCAAGGATTGGCCTACTAAGTCATTCTAGGCGCTGCAAAACCTACAGCTGACCTCGTAAGGTGCATAATAATTGTCTTTCGAGACACACAGGCCTATGGAGTCAATGCCTGGAATATTCTAGGATTATTTTTTCTACCGTTAATAGGCCCCTTAATCCTGTGCTTCGCCTTTCTCGAATACAGAGGCTAATGCTGACCGGTTCCTTCAATTATTTTTTAACAAAATAAACACAATTCTCCTTTCCATTAAATCTCTCTTTTTTCCTACCATTCTGCCCACTTTTCCGGCATCACTGCTGATATCTGATTTTTCTGTATTCTGCCAGTTCTCACAATCAGATGTTGGTTTATTGATGGTTAGTTCGAAACCAACCTATTGGTCTCTTGATCCTATTCCTTCTAAATTTATTCATGCTAATTTTACATCTCTTGCAGTCTTTATTACCAATCGTATTAACTACTCACTCCAATCTAGTACTGTCCCTTCTTTTTTTTAAATATGCCGCTGTCATTGCTATACTAAAGAAGGCTGGCCTCGATTCAAAACTCCTCAGTAATTATCGTCCAATTTCCAACCTGCCATATTCCAGGATCCTTGAGCTTTCAGTAGCCTTACAGCTTTAACATCATCTCCTCATAAATCATATTTTTTTATCCTTTTCAGTCCGGTTTAGGGTAGTCAATGACTTGCTGATTGCTGCAGATACGGGCCAACCTAGCATTCTTGTCCTGTTGGACCTGAGTGCTGCCTTTGACACCAGTGATAATTCCAATTTGCTCGAGCGTCTGGAAGGCTATATGGGGGTTTCCGGCACTGTTTTGCGCTGGTTTACTTCATATTCATCTGAATGTAAACAGTTTGTCACCCTGGGAGGGATACATTTAGACACATGTTCTGTTTCTTTTGGTGTCCCCCAGGGTTCAGTCCGAAGACCACTTTTGTTCTGCATATATTTGGCCCTACTTGGCCATACCATATGCCAACTTGGACTTTACTTTCATTGTTATGCTGATGACACTCAAATTTACTTCAACATTGAATCCTCCCTCAATGCAGCAGCATTTTGGGTGTAATTTTCTTTTGTGACCATTTAGGCTTAGATGCAGTCTAACTTTCTTCAGATCAAAGCTGATAAGACAGAGGTGCTGCTTTTTGGGTCCCATCATCAATTGTGTAAGACTGGCTCGTGTCAGCGGGTTAATATGGCCACAATGTCGGTGCTGCTCAGACAGTTTGCAACCTTGGTTTTGTGCTTGATCTCTCACGAACCTTCGAAGTGCACATTAACAAGGTTATTAAGGCTGCCTTCTTTCATCTCAGAAATATAGCCAGAATGCACCACATTCTCTCGTTATTGGACCTTACAAAGCTAGTTCACGCATGTATTTTCACGCATCGATTTTAGCAATGCATTATTAGCTGGAATCTCTCTCAAGCTGTCAAACCGCCTCCAGTACGTGCAGAATGCAGCTGCCAGAGTTCTTACTCGAACACCAGTTACTGAGCACATTACTCCTGTACTTGAGTCTTTCCATTGGTTACCGGTCAGGTTCGGATTGGAGTTCAAGATCCTACTTGTCACTTACATCCGTGACCTCCTCCACACGTATGTCCCAACGCAAGTTTTTCGGTCGTCTGAGTGGAGGACTATTGTGTGTGCTGAGGTCGCACCTCCATTCAATGGGTGACCCGGTGGCTTTTCCCATGTTGTCCCCAAGCTGTGGAATTCACTTCCATCGAATATTCGACCTGCTGAGTCCCTCGCTTTATTTAAATCCTGCCTTAAGAATCTTGTTTTCTTCAAGGCCTTTTCTCCTGATTATTTTGGTTATGTGTTTTAGGTATGTGGGTTGGGGGGGGGGTCATAGCAGCGCCTTGCAACCTCTGGGTGAAATGCGCTTGAAAAGTGTAAATTATGATTAATGTGCATGTAGCACTATGTATGGTGTAAGTAAATATATGGAACATATATTTTGTAGCCAATAGGAAGCACTAATATTGGACAGATTTTCATCGACAGAGAGAAATGTTGCACGAGTTATTATGGTTTATTCAGAGTGTATATTATATCCCCATTCACGGCTTGCAATTTCTCTCCGTTATTGACGTGCAGCCATGCATGCAGCATCCTTTCATATAATTGACTTGTTTTGTCTGATCTTTTGTAAAATAAAACTACACCACAACCACAAAAGGAAGGCAACAATAACGTGTCAAACTTTTCACAAAAGTAATTTTCCTACGTGCGCATGCTTTTCTGTAGCTTATACACAAAGAACAACGTGCCCCTGCCGGCCTCAGCTGGGGTCTCTTCCCTTGCCCAAAATCCCTCTGCTCCAATTATCCCAGAGGCCTTGACATGTATGGCCTCTTGTCTTGACATATTGTCAATAATAATCCACCCTAACTCAATAAATAGTCGTTGGGTGGCTATTGTCAGATTTTGTTAATCTCCTCTCTCCTCTCCCAGACTCCTGCATCCACTTGCCTCTCTCACTTGGAATGGCAGCATCTACAGCAATTATTTCTGTAAACGGTCAAAATCGACTGCATTGCCGGCGTGATCTTATAACTCGGGGCATAGCTCAAACTTGGTATCATACGTGCTGTCAGTATTACCATATTGCCGTGCACTCTTTGACAGAGCACGCTGGGTACTAGTAGCGTGTTCCCCGAAGCCATTTTTGTCAGAGAGCTTACTGTGGTTGTGTTCGGCGTTGACTCCTGAGCACTTCTAATGTTCACTGGATCAAAGCATTGACGAATTTTGTCACAATTTATAAGGGAACCGATTCTTGATTAAGGGAATCGACTCTTTATTTGTTTTTGCTTTGCCTACCTTGCCCACTGCTCAAATTGCCTTTGCCCTCAGTGAAGCGTAAAGCCAGGCAATTTTGTACTGCGACAAAATCCCAATCTTCACAAATGCTTTGGGACGCCCAGACAATCTCTGAAACTGGGACTGTCCCGGCCAAACCGGGACATTTGTTACTAGAGTTGTTGCTTGTAGTCTCAGCAACCTCATCTGTGGGCGGTGTTCAATTATCATCTTCAAATTTCAAATCTTGCATAATTGAGGTTCAGCATTAGAAAACTCACCAACACTTGTGCCTTAAATATTCAAGCAGGCTTTTTCCTGAGCGATGCATTTTGGTAATTTCATACTCGGGACTGACATCCACTGCAGTGGAAGGGCCTCCACTTCACATCATTGGTAAACACCAATCGTCAGATATCTTAACTTGAATCGGTGCTCTCTATGACATGTTACGCTCCATTCATACCAAATAGACTGCTGCGGAAAGTGATGTTAGAAAGCATCTTTTAAGGCTGACATGGCACATGAGAAAGTGGTGATGTGGGTAGTGTTACGCTAGGCCACCCTCCCCCCAGTGCTGATGTTTATGCACCACACTCGGCACTCATTTATAGCTGAATCAAAGAAGGGGAGGTCCAAAGCTCGTCCAGACGTAACTTGCCATAGCCGTGGTCGGGAATCGAACTTAGGTAGCCTGGTTCATAGCACAAAGCTAACCACTGCACCACCACAATGCACTCACAAACTGTCTATGTTGTAATTCAAAATCAGTTTTTCTACATCGCGTGGGACGTATTGAATAATCATCAGGTATACGGAGGGTATAATTACCTAATTTTAATTTGAAAAGGTTGGTAAATGTCAAAATGTGGGAAGTGGTGAGTCATGAGCACCACCTGAGTTTTGAAAAGCTTCCTTTCATGCGTGGGGAGCGACCAGACGTCAATATTCCGCAACTATAATAACGCCTCATATTTAAACAATCTGGAAAACGTAATGCCAATTTGCATCCTCTAATGCTTATCCAGCTGTGTTGAAGATTAACGGTTGTACTTTGGGTAATTACATGTTCATTTTTGGTGATTGAATTTTATAATGCATTTTGCATTCCGTCATGTCTCTGCTCATCATATGATCTTGGGTCAACAAAATGAATACCACTTTGTGAGGAAGTCATCCGTGGTTGTCCATAGGAATATGGAATTCCCGCAACTGGCTCAGGGCAGTAAACAGGAGATGAGCACTACCCAAATGCTCCTAAAGGCAGGAAATGACTTTGACTTTTATCGAGGAACAGAAGTTGACGCAATTTTGTTTCCTCCAATGAACATGAGGCATGAAATAGGGCCAGTGATTTTCATGTTGACAATTAACCCACGAGGCACGTGCTCTGAATGTGCCGTGTTTGTCAATGTCGTTTACACGAATACCCTTGGTTACTCTAGTTGCCTAGTAATGCCCTCGGTAACCCTAACCCTAGTTACCGAGAGCATTTGGGCACTGACGATCACAGGCAATGTTCCAGTCTTGTGAAAGATGTCCCAGGGTATTTATTTTTGAGTTAATTAATGCACAATATGTACATGTGCGCAATGCCTCCGGTTCTTTTGGGGCTGCGAGACGGGCTCTACACACTGTTGAGACAGCTTGTGCTGCAGGCACTATAATTGCTGACTAAAGTTGTTAAACTGTTCTGGTGCTGAATGTGTTCGTCACTTTGGTTACTCGGCTGCCAAGTTCGATTACGATAGCTATTAATTATACGGAGAGAAGCACAACTAGTTTCTAAAAGCTACAGACATTTGGATAGAATTGTTGCTTATCTAGTGGGCAGTGTGTAATATTGTATCTTATCTCGGGTCTCGTGTTGAATAGCCTCTCATAGCATGGCCATGTTTTGTGCTTGAAGTTTATTTTTCTTCCAAGGATAACGTTGGAACAGCTAAACATGCAAGGTGATGTTGTAAATGAGAATTCCCTATGACTGGCTGTGTACAGTATATACAGGCCTTTTGTCAATTCACTTTTGTGTGAGGGCCTCTCTGTGGCACTGCTGGTTGTGGGCAATACTGGAACTGATCACCACACTGGTCTCACCGCATGTTAGTGGAGGCAGGAAGCAGAGATGTAGGAGCCAGATGTATGGTACAACAATGCACAAGGTGATAAGCAAAAATGCATTTATTTAAATAAAAATTTCAAACTGACGTCCATGAACATGAATGCATGATGCATGAATTCCCTTTGGACTTTTTTTTTATGCAGGATACCGCACATACCAACTATTTGGACTCGTTCGTTCTTTTCTTTCCAAGTTTAAATGTCATCTGAAAAGGAAGCATTTTTTTATGTATTAATAATGATAACAGATAAAATATTAACCTCAAAGAATACAAAATGTAAATGTCTGAATGCCAGTGTTAAAAAAACATTGAAAACAACCCTATGAGTCCTGACTTTTGGGTCACCCTGTATTTTGCTACACTGCCCCTCTGCTACCCACCACGTAGCACCTGCATGCCCTATGCCAACTTTCTTTGCCCATGGTGGTCACCCATATCCATGCACTATCATACAGTAACATCTCGATGTACAAAGTAGATGCATTCCTAGATCTTCGCTCGTATATGGAAACTTCATATAAAACTAGATTCGAAGCTTTCGATGGGATTTCAATAATTTAACCAGATGTGTATGTGTCTTTGATGAACCGTACAGCATTGTTAGATTAGTTTAATAGTTTAGTGAGAATGAATGACCTTTAGTCATAACACTCCTCGTTTTCCATTTTTTATAAAGTTTAAAAATATTAACTTTTACTATAAAATCATGTTTCACCATTTAAAATATTAACTAATTCAGCTAACTGTCCCTTCCAGCAAAAAAGTGCCACTTCTTTTAGGAAGGAGTGTATAGAAACAGATGTTTGAAGGCATCAAAGAACGGGCACTCAAAATAGTAATACTTTGAAGTCCACAAAGTCGTCATTATGAATTTGGTTTTGCCTGTGAGGCTTTTCATGATTTTTGTGAGAATGCTGTGTTTCATGGTTTATACCATGGATATGTGCATTTGCTTCTAGATTGTATATTACTTTTAAATCCGTTAAGCCATGTTTTCACCACTTTCCACAATTTTTAAGCTGCCATATCTGTACCTCTGATCTAGTAAGACATAGAGATGAATGTGTAAGTATGTTTGGTCTAATCACGCCACGAATTGTGATTTCAAATGTCAACTAATTAAAATGGTATATAGTACATTGATATATGATGGAGTGGTATTCGTAACTAGGTGTGGAGTACGAAATTTGAAAATAATGTATCCATTTTATGTATAAGGACTTAAGCCTTCAATGTAAATGTTTTATTTTCATACGAGGGATGAAGTTTTAGAATAAAGATTGTTAAAGACAATTTAGGATTTTTTTTCTGATTTTTTAAAATAATATTTTTGTATTAATTTAGTACTTCTTAATTCTAATAAAGTGACATCACCCGATGCCACTTTTCATGGAAAAATCATGGCACTGGCATCATGAAGGTGACATTACTATTCCGTTGACAGAACACAATTGGTTCAATCGGGAACCATGTTTATGTCCAGATCATCTGAAATCGCATATCTCTTCCAGATTTTATACTACGCTTTCATGACCAATATTGATTCATAATCAGTTTATTTTTGATTAAATCGTCTAGGTATAATGCCATTGTTTTTACTAGAACCCACCACCACCTGACAAAGCAAATGAAATCAAGTTGTCACGTGGGCAAATAAGAAAATTGATGTGGTTTATTAGAAAAACGGAATCTTAAAACGTAAGCAACATTTTGACAATTTCATATACAATGTTTCTCTGGAGATTACATCCAGCATGTTATTAAAATTATTTTGCCCAGAGACAATAGGTACATATTAGACAATTTTCGGTTAATTGTAGGATATTTTTTATTAAACCTTTGTTCATTTCCTTGTTCAATATTTTAATAGTTTCACGAATTGGGACTTCAGTAAACTTGGATATTATGTCAAAGCTAACCAGAAAATAATTTTCATTTAGTTTGATGTATTTAATTATGTCAATTGAAATGAGGGAGAATTCATCATTCTAAATGAAATTGTGTTTGATAATGTATTCTGCAGACTTATATGTGTGGTGGGTTATTGTTAGGCGTAATACGCCGCCACCACTTGGTTGAGTTGGTACTTCCAGCCAGCGTCCAACAGGAGGCAATAGCGAGTCCGGCCGGTGCTACGCAGGACTCGCGGATCAGGTATCCCGGGGGGACGGTTGGGAACCGGAGGGGGACACCCCAGGGCACCGGGTGGGGGTCTGGGGGGATTACGCAACAATCCAGGTCCCTCGAGAAGGTTCCAGATTGGGGGCGTGGCCAGGGGCGGGGTGACCCTGGGAGCCCCATAAAAGCCAAAAGCCGGACCCCAGAGCGGCGGAGTTCAGTTCGCCTCAAGCCGAAGATCCGAATCCACCTGAAGATAGGACCCTGGACCCCAAGCCCTGCCGTCCATATAAGGGCCGGAGCTCAGTGAGGCCAGTGGTCAATAGGCTAGGACCCTGAGGATCCCCCGACCCGACGCCCTTCTCAGGGCTGGGTCTGTTTGGGCCAGTGGTCGAGACCCGAGGACCTTGGCTGGGTCGGGTCAACCTCCCCTAGGTCCCGCTAGCCGGAGGGCTCAGAGTAATTAGCCCAGTTGTTAGGGCACGATAGCCCGGAGGCTGTACCTCCCTAGGTTGTGGGTAGAAGGGGCCATTACCCCTTCGTGGTAGGGACCTTGAGTTATTGTTATTGTTACAATAAATACGTGTTGTCTCTATGAAGACTCCGTCTCCTTACAAACCCACTACATATGTATCTACACATGTTGTACTCACGGTTGGTGTAAGTGGGATATTAGGTTAATGTATTTTTGGTAATCTATATAGACTCGGTGGATTAGAAGCTGTGGGTTTAATCAAATAATTTAATTCAGAAATGTACAAACAAATAGATGGAGCTGCAATGCTCTCTCCTTTATCCCCAGTAATTGCTCATCTCTACATATACACTTTTAAAGCACAACACGCATTGGCATCGAGTGTCCTTAAACCATCTCATTAGTTTCTTTTTTTGGATGACTTGTCTGGCTTCATGGCAGAGGCAATACATTTCTAGACCACCTAAACTCACAACATGCAGCCATTTAGTTAACCATGAAAGTGGAGGAGGACAACACCTTCCCATTCCTGGATGTCCCACTTGGACGTGGCTCACAAGGTAAAATAACGCATGGTGTATACTGCAAGAACATTCTGATGGATGCTTTACTTGAACGAACAATCAAATCACCCACGACAAAATATTTCTCTCATCAAGACGCGTATGCATCGGGCTAAAACTGCGTCAGTTGATGAGCACCTGAACATTTTTTTACTAGCTAAGGCCCACTGAGCTATGTAGCTCTTTTGATAGCCCAGTGAATTGGCTTATCACGTGGACATTTATAGCAGCCAAACACTCTAGACGCATGTTTCTAAATGTGGAGGGACAAACCGGAGGCTCTGGCCAAAAATCCACGCGATCACGGGGAGAAAATGCAAACTCCAAATATACAGAAATCAGGCTCAGGATCGAACCCATGACCTCCTGCATACCAGGCGGGGTAGTTAACATCTCATCACCAAGGCGTCCCAAAATACAAGATTAAATGTTTTGCAAGCCCTGCATTGGAATGGGCACAGTAAACAACAAATAAACCGAGCAATGTGTAACAGAAATTCGATAAACAAAACAAATTATGAAAATAGTAACATGATTAAAGCAATGAAACTTCCATATATTACAGGATTAACAAATAAAATAGCCCAGTTCTTAGATATACAACAAATTAAGGTGAGATTTGTAACTGCATATAAAATACACCGTTTGTTAACTTAACTAAATGACCTAATAGGGTCAGAGGGTGTATATCAGATAAGTATTTGTGGGGTATATTTAACCTTATGGCAGGACCCCAGGGTTCCGAATAAGTCCAAATCGTAATTAATTCATTTATTTTTCAAGACTCCACCTGGCGCGGATAATTCTGTTGTCGTGTCGTCCAAGTGCAGCGAGGACGAATGTGCAGAAGAAACAAAACTTTTAAACTTTGATAAGTGCATCATGTATAGCCCATCGAGAAGAATGACTTGCCGTATTGTTCGCTTTCATCAGACATAAAATGGCGTCGCAATGCAGTTTATGCGACAGCCGGGGGCCTATGGGACCCCGGGGTCCTGCCTTAAGGTTCAAATGTTACATTGGTGAGACAAGTTGTAAAATTAGCACACACCTTAAATAACAAATCTAATAATCTGACTCAATTATCTGTGGTTGCATAATGTGCATGTATTTAAAATAAATTATTACTTGCAAAAAATAATTAGAAAATCAATTGAAATGGAAAAGAAAATACTCCAACAGAGCCGACAGCTATGCTGCATGGAAATTAATTATAAATAATCTTTATGATATAAAAAATTAACTGACCAAATTCAATAATACTTAACTACATTCATAATTACATACTAAACCTCTACAATCAGCCTTATGACAAAATCCTCATTGTGCTCAGCCCATAGTGCTAAATTAACACTTAGCTAAATTTATGATAAAAAAAAATGGTTTCGGTTAGACCACGCAAATGTGGTGTACACCCACATCCATTATCATGACAACCTTATGAATAATACTGCTTATAAAAGCCTAAGCGTTTACCTTAAATTCATTATGACTGAACAACTCTAACCATATTCTTTGGGTCTTTCGGTAAAGTGACATAGATAGATCAAATAATAATAAATAAATAAAAATATCCATATCACGACGTTTCGATCGCAACACAAGCAATCGTCATCAGGTGAGAAATATCGCGGGAGAGCTCAGCAGCTGAGCTCTAACCATTAAGACTTAATCGATTGACCATTTATTATAATATATCACCAATATCTTAAATCTGTATCACCGATTCCACATATTGCTCATCCAGATAATTTTAGTTAATTAACTCAATTACCACTTAAATATAATCACAATATGGGCGTCCTTCGATATATGGAACAGATCCTCAGAAGTTGTCCATGAAGCAAAATTCTGTAAATCAAACCTCTTTTCCCCTTGACTTCCATTATGTAATAAAAGGCTCCGTCAGGCACTGCTGGTCTCCGCTTGTCTTTTATGTAGGTTCTTCTCCGTACCCCCCACTGGCCTCCTCTCAGACCAGTGTCGTCTCGCGCGCGCCCGCGCACGCTCCCTCTCGCGTGCCACGCACGCTCTCTCGCTCGCGTGCCACGCACGTTCTCTCTCTCGCGTGCTACGGCCCGCTCTCTCTCACGTGCCCCGCACGCTCCTCCGTTAGCTCCTCTATTCCCGCACTCCACACACCGCTGGCCGATGGCGTGCTGAGGTCCTTCGGCCACGTGGCCGATGGCGCGGATCTTTCCTCACCACCTAACGTGGCTCAGCCTCTTAACTTCCCCCGACTGCCCCGATCTCTTCCGGGCTCCCACTTATATACATTCCCCCCACGTGACCCTGACTCCTCTCCTTCCGGATCGTCAGATCCGGCCTTCCCATACTACCCCGCTGGCTCCGCCCCCATTCACCTCGCCTCCCATTGGAGCCGAGGTGAACGGTGGCCCCTCCCACACGCCCCGCAGACCAGGCTCCGCCCCCCAATACCCCGGGCCGTGTGATTGGATCCGAGCCCAGCAACAACCCCATTTACGCTCGCATTACAATTATATAAGTGGAGACGTGTTCCTACAAAAAGCATTTGAGCCCCAAGACATAATATAGTCACACTTAAGAATGCAGCTAACCCTTTACAAGCACATTTAATGGGAAATTCATAATGTTTTGCTAGTGTAATGACAATAGAGCCTGCATGCGGTGTGAGGGGACTAGTGGCCATGGGAGGTAATGACAGGAAAGTCAGCTTATAGTACGAATGCACTAATGGCCACGGGAGGTTATGACAGGGGTATCAGTTGTGAGTGCGAAGGGACTGGTGGCTACGGGAATGTTCGCGAAGGCAACGTAGTCAGGTGACGGAAGAGGACGGTGGAGTCTGCCGGTAGAGCGAGCGTCCAGAGTCAGCGAGAATGATCAAGAAGGAGGGCGTGGCCTTGTGTTGGTATATAAAAGGGGGAGATGCGCAGGAGACTCGGGGCTGTTGCAGTGGGGCCTCCGCTTGATGTCAAGTGAACGTGTCTTCAAAAAAGCGCCATCTCAAGAGAAGTGAGTCAAGTCGTCATTACATCAGTATATGAATATGGTCGTAATACTCAAAATAAGTCACAAAATAAAAATACTGTACAGTAATTACCAGAAAAAGTGTTGATCGCCCTATGATGTTGTGGTGCAGCAAGATATGGCACAGTGATTTCTTTTCCGTCTCTTTTTGCACTTCTGCTGTCACTTGCACTTAATGGCCTCAGACATCTTGACTTTTACTGAAGAATGTAAAAAAAGGGTGATAATCCTGCACAGTACAGGGTGGGCCATATGTCTCGTTTTACCCCAATGAATTGACCCCTAATTAGTTTTTTCCCATAATACGCGTAAATATGTATGCGATCTAACCTAAAAAAAAACCTGTATTATGATATTTTTCGCGAAAACCTCCATGTTAAACTTGCTTTTCCTCTTTCCATATTGAGTTCTGTTTTAAATAAACGTCGCTTAATAAAATATTACGTTTTAGAGAATTCAATCTGAACCACCCTATGCAGTAACCAGGCTTGATCAAGACACGGACTGACCTGAAACGGACCAAACCAAGCGTGGGCGGCATGGAGGGCACAATCCACGTGGCACAGGCATGGACGCCAGGACAAACCACAAATTGTGCAACATTACGTGCATGAATGTACCAATGACCTCATGGCATCGACTTAAGGACCCTGATCAGGAAGCACTTTCACTTCCGATCGGTGCTCTTGTTAACAACCTGATGATGCTGGATATAATCAACATTTTGCTTGCATTTCAACTTCATGTTTTTTTGCTAATAAACTAAAATATATTTGTATATTTTCCCACGTGACAACTTGATTTGATTGGCTTTGTCAGGTGATATAGTTTGATAAAAAAAAGCCATACCCACACGTTAGAACCCAAAATAAACCAATTATGAATCTACTCCAGTTGTTTAGATTTTTCAACTGAATACCAACATCGGGAACACATCTCTAGTTCACACCCACAAGATTTGGCCTGTCCCTCCATTTACGCCCCTTGACACTCCCATGCGACAATTCGGATGGTTTGCTTAATGTTTAAGACTAAAATGTGACAACTTCTCTCTCGTAACTCGTGCATAAAGCCAGCACAGTTGCTGTTCCTGGAAATGGAATTCCCTGAACTTGCCAATGGAGAGTGAGTGTAATGCATTTTTCACGTCAATATTTGAAGCACAGTATGACACTGTGCTAAAATGACAAATGTGTTAACATTTTAATTACGAGGAGCGATGTGTGTGAACGTGTGCAATCTCTCCACCTTTTTAAAGTCGGCATTCCGTTGACCACAATCATAAAATAGCAGGCTTTACTCCAACTTTTGCGCTCAACTTCTTCTCAATCTGGTTTGCGAGCAAGCACTTGCCTGTGAAGTAATGACAGGCAGAAATATTATTATTATAGACGTGTTTTCTCAACGAATGTCCTTGTAAGATGCAGAGAAGATTTGCTGATGCAGAAATTACACGCATCGAAAAAAAGCGTTTATGTCCGTCACTCAACCAACCATCAAAGCACATTTAAAACCCTAAATTGCTGATTGAAAACTGAAATAAAATCACTCTCAAGGTCGGCTCAAAAATGCATTACAAAAGATGTTAAATAACTGTATTTCCTTTAGTAAAGAATACAAAAAATCCGAGTACTACATTAGTCATCTAGGTTTTGAGGTAGCGGAGACATACATTGTCTTGCTGTGATGATTAATCTTTGTAATATATTTATATATAGTTAAAAAATATAACAAATTGCACGTATTTTTTGGGATTATCTTCATCAATACGAATTCATGCCACGTAGATCTGGATGTCTGCCAGTGTTGCATACGCAATGCATCCATTCAAATATAAAATAAAATGCCGTTGATTTGTCCATTGGAAATGTAACAAGTGCTTTTTCGGAAATCATAAGCTGGATAATGAAAAAAAAATCCACTTTGCAATGCGGCAATCAACACCAGTTCCCCGAGACTGTTAGCCACTTTTCCCAGTGACGTGTTATTTATCAATATGAGTGCGTGAATAGAAATCGTTTGCGCATTGTGCTTTGAGGTTGATAATTCCATCATAAAAATGCTTGATACAATAAAACATGCTTTCCATTCTTGTTTCTCAATGCTGCATTCACAGTAATAATTATTACTATAACAACAATGTTGCTTCAAACATGTGTATTCATTTCTGAAAAATGCAGTTAATTTTGAATTGGCCAGCACATAGCCAGCCAGAAGCTAATAAATTGACCTTGCTCGCCTCAGCAGTGCTAAGCCTCTGTGTATCACAATGCCAGATGATATGCGCACGTAGTTTATATGTATACTAGCAGAAGGACCCGGCGTTGCCCGGGTGAAAAATATATTTCTTAATAACCTTACATATATACACAGATGGGCTGCTACCCCTGCCCCCCCCCCAGCCACGATCTCCTCGGCCGCTGTGCAGTAATATGTACGGCCTATAGTGTGGTGGGGTGTCGAGGCCTAGTACCGTGCAGAGCCTCCGGCCTCGCCTAAATTGCCCACCCGGCTGAGGCTGGGTACTGGGGCCGTTACCCCCCCCCCCCGCGCTACAATAATACTGTCTAATCGCTATAATTTTATTATCTACCGACCCTATAATAGTAATTGCACACATTGGGGTGGGGGGGAGTGAAGAGGACGTGAAACTTTGATGAATTTACCTCAGAGTCGCGTGTTAATGCGTGCGCATATTTTTAACGGGAATTAAAAATGGCGTCCACCCCGCAGCGAATGCGTCGCTACCCGTTGCCAGGAGCAACCGCCGTGGTAAACCAAACGGACCAATCGTTTCTCGCAAATCCCTCACATTTCGTCCAACGAAACTGCGTATGGTCCGGCGACACAAAGACAGACAGACACACACATACAGACAGAGAATTTGCGATTTTATATATATAGATAATGAGACACCATCGTAATAGGAGTGTGGTAGTTGTGTTTTTTGTGAAATCACTTGGACAATTATGTTTTATTTTCAAGAAAATAATTGTTAGAATACTTAATTAATGAAATGTGCTCACCAATGAAAATTACACTGTACACGGTCAATAGGCGTGTGCGGTGTGGGGTAAATGTGGGTACTCTTCCAAGCAGCCTGGCTAGCAAGGAAGAGTAGGCCAAAAACCCTCAATCTCTAAAGACCATTCCACGAGCAGTTGTGTGAGCAAGCGATTGTAGGGCTGTACCTTCATATTTTACTATACTGGGGCTAATATAAATCATGATCTTCATCATCATCAGTTGTCATGTACCTTCAAGCGTCTGTGATTTCTGCTGTATTCTTAATGGATACACACCTCTGACATCAGTTATCTGATGACAACCATCAATCTATTTTACACAGTCCACTTGCTTCAGCTGCACATTTTTTTCCTTCCAATATATTCAGAAATATCTTTCCACTTGAGCCTCGAAGCACATGTTCAGCAAATGGCATTTTATCCGTGATGCTGATTATTAATGTTATAATTTCAAATACAGTAGTTTACTTATATTAATAATAATTAAATGTTCATATAGTAGTCTTATTCGATTGTTTGTAATAAATTAATTATACGAAAAATAATTAAACTCGGATGACTGTTCATAGTGCCGTGTACTAAACATTGCACCACAGTTGTCCCCAATATTTATGATTAATACTCTTTTATATATATATTACTACACAATTCCCAGATGGTAATTGAAGCTTGGTCTTATTTTTCAATAAGGGGCATTTAACGCTCTATATTTGCACGGAATGTTGTGGTCTAAGTCAATTTGCAGTTTGCATCGTGTCGCGGCGGCGGGGGGGGGGTCATAATAACTGCTTACAAAGAATCGAATTACAGTACCTGTACTTGGTAATTTTTGTTCCTTGGAATTTTACAATGTGTGGTTCTGAAAAGAGGCCCTTCATATAGAGTGCACATTTGTTTTGTCAAACCGCATTCGCAGTCTTGCACAAGAGGGAACACGACCAAAAGTGAACAGATTCGTCAATAACACTACCATTAAACGAAATTATATAATTTTTAAATAGGCAATGATTTTGGCAAAATAACCTTATGGCGGCACCCCGGGGTACCATAGGACCCCGGCTATCGCATGATGTCCGTGATGCAGTCATTTTAGCAGAGGTGGGACAAAGTCATTGTTATGCAAGTCCAAGTCGAGTCGCAAGTCATCAAATTCATGACTCGAGTCTGACTCGAGTCCAAGTCACATGACTCGAGTCCACATCTCATAGGTGGGACAAAGTCATTGTTATGCAAGTCCAAGTCGAGTCGCAAGTCATCAAATTCATGACTCGAGTCTGACTCGAGTCCAAGTCACATGACTCGAGTCCACACCTCTGCATTTTAGTCTGTTGATAGTCGGCGATGCGGCAATCGACTCATCTCTACGAGCTGTACACGAAGCACTATTAAAAGTAAATTTTTCGATAACGGATTTTTTTCGGCCTTTTGATTTGCACATACTGTATTTATTGTATGTGTAATAAACGACTGGACCACGATGTCTGGCTCAGTGTCCTTTATTATTCGGTTCGTACTGTATTACCCACACGGCTGTCTCTTCTTTGCTCAGTCCCCACAGTGCCGACTCCGATGTCTCTCTCTTCTCTTCCAGCAGCCCCTCTCTTGGCCTCGGTCGCTCTCGTAGCCCCCACAGCAGCTCCGCTGCTGTTACTCACTCTCAGCCCCCTTGGCTGTAATCGCTGCTGCTCACTCCGCAGCGCTGACAGCCTCGTGCCGTCTCTCTCTCTTCGTCGCTCCTGCGACTCTCTGCAGCCACACTGCTGCCTCTAACACACAGCCTTCCTGGCTGTACTCTCCTCTCTCTTCGTCGCTCCTGCGACTCTCTGCAGCCACACCGCTGCCTCTAACACACAGCCTTCCTGGCTGTACTCTGGGGTCGGCTCCCGCTCGCCGGCGGTGCCCCCCTCCTCTCGTTCGCCCTCGTGGCCTCACCCTCTTCCATTCACAACCCGACTGCCTTCTCCTTCCGGTTTACCCGCTTAAGGACCCCCTACCTTTCACCCACGTCACCTGGCTCCGCCTCCTCGTGACGTCACATCCGGAAGGTCGCTTACGCCCGCATTACATATGCACACAACAACTGCAAATGAGCTGATTTCATTGCTCCATCTTACCAAGCGGGCATCGTCTTGGACGCCTCCTGATTCCACATCGTAGGATCGTGAGAGGTGGCAGCCGCTCGGAGAGGCCTCCACAGTAGTGGATTGATCAAGGCTTATGTATAATAATTACAATTTACAGCCTTTTATCAATCCACCGTTGCATGAAATCGCCATCTTGTTGTTGACTATACATCAGCACGCAGGCCAGTGTGTGCTGTTGTACTATTATTTTGAAAGAGTACGCTTAATGATTTCATTCTGCTGTCCGCTGCAGTAGTTGGTGCACATGGCTCGCATCGCTTTGCCATGTGGCCTGGTTTTGCCAGGATTGTCCTCTTGGGAAATCTGACAAAAGACATTCCCCCCCCCCGCCCCCAAAAAACACGTTTTTTTGTCAGTTGCATAATAATATTCCACCACTCAAGACAGGGCATTTACTGTACATGCAGTTTTCCCCTCTTCCAGAATTAGGAGGTAATCCCCCCCCCACCCCATGATATGTCCTGGTGGTTTTATGCCTCAAGGCCTCAGGGGTGGCAACCCTTGTGTTGAAGTCGCACGGTTGCGAGTGCAAAGCTTGGCAGGGCTCAAATCACACCTTGATGCCTCTCCTCTAGCGTTGATAAGACGAGCACTACTTTGTGGGAATAATGGGAATGAAGTGGCTCGAAAAAGTCACCAGGTTGAGATTCTTAAAAGCTTGTAAGAGGAAGAGGAGGATGAAGTGCTGTGGTCATGTAATGAGGATAGCGGGGATAGAACAGCTGAGAGGACGTGTGTGGAATGGGCATCATCGGTAAAAATGATGAGAGAGGAGGACCCGAAAAAACGTGGCAGATCACGACTGAAAACAACTGCTCGGTAATGGCCCCAACGACCTGATATGAAGATCATAGAATCGGAGAGAATGTATGAACTGCATTGGTTTACAGGAACTGTGAAGTTTCTGAAATGTTAACATTGGTCGTCCAATGGATAAATGCATGTCTGTCATAGGAATGTGGAATTTCCACCGTCAGTTGAGGGATGTGAACAGTAGATGAGCCCTGCTTCCCATGTTTGTTTGAAGATTAAATTGAGTGGAATTTTTTTAAGTACGCAGAAACCTATAATAGGACAATTGTCATATTTATGCAGTTAGATTCACATTTTAAATACATCTAAAAAAATATTCTTAGGTTTTTTCCGTTACATCTAAAAAAAACATCCGAACCAACTTAATACTAAATCTTGCTTTCGGAACATTAATTATCACAGAATGCCAATATTGCACTTTGGAATAAATTATTGGATAAATAAGGTATAATGAAGTTCACAGAAAACGCCTAGCAAGCTTGGCTTATTAATTATGGTACCTGGCGTATTTTCTTGGAAAAGTGATTGTTTTGATGTGTCTATTCTTGCTATAATTTCCCCAAGACCCTATGCAGTATGAAAAATAAATCCTTCCTGCATACAAAATAAAAATAAAACCATTACATTTTCAATGTACAAACTTCGCCAGGAAATGAAACACTCATTGCTCGAATACATTGAGAACAAAATGTACTTGGGAAAACCCTGTTATCACTTGGTTAAAGGGATGTGTTCTTTTATAACATGTCTTAACGTATTCATGAAAAGGTTTGCACAGAAATTACATTTCTTGGTCGTGCAATGATGTCGCAATCATTTTTCTTTTCAAAAAGGGTGACAAAAAACGTAATACAAAGAATTACAGACCAATCAGCCTCCGAATGCAGGTATATGCATTTTTCACAAGGATTTTAGGGAACCGATGAATGGAGGTTTTAGAGGTCGACCAACCACTAAATAAATTGCATTTCGGTAAGATGATAATTCAGTTACGGAACTGTTAATCAAATCTTTGAAGAAGAAGAAGAAAAAACACAAATGAATAGCAAATAGCATTACGGTTGGCTTTTTTTTCAGTTGTGAAAAGGCGTTGATTCAAAGGAATGTACCAGTACGTCTGAAGAATAAAGGAAACGTGCATGGAGAGAGATGCACTTTTATAATTTCACCTGGAGACAGAAAAGGGAACACGTGAACCGAAGGCACATCTACAAATCTGTCTCACATTACACCGACTGTTGAGAAAAGTAAATTGGCTTGACACACCACTTGCCGGGACGATGACCGATGGACAGAGAACACCTCCGGGAGGACTACTGTGGAGATGGAGCGATGAGATGAGTTCATGTGCAGGAGTGAAATGGATGGGGTTGCAGGGTTGAATCATGAGGGATGGTGACGATGCAGGGAGACCTTTGTCCAGCAGTGGAGAACACATCGAAATTGTGACGATAATATTCGAACTATTAACCTCCTTTGAAGCAAATTAAAAGTCAATTTGAATTCCAGTATAATGCATTCCTTACTGGAGATGTGAATGTCGTGTTGCGTATTGTTCTAATTCCGTAGGGAATTAATATAACGATGGATGATACTGGCCCACCATCATAATCTTCTTCATTATCACAATCTGCAGTTGAAAGCTCCTGAAGCTGAAAGCTCCTTAAGCTTTAAGAGGCCTCCCCTATAGGGTGGTGTATACGTTATTTTCATTAACAACAAAATGTTTCACAGAGCGAATAATATTTCAGGGGTGGGCGGGGATACAACTTGCGCGCTGCATTTGGAAATAATTGAAATTACGACAATGCCACGTAAAAATATTGCCTGCGGGATAGCGTGAAGTTGTGTTAGTGTCCCCACCGATCATTGACTCCCATAGGTGGTTTCGAGATTTGCATTTAACCCGGAGAAAAAAACAAACCGGCAAATGATAAGCCTGCGATTTTTACAACCTCACAAAAAACACACGGAAATGCAGTCAATGTGTTGAGGTGCAAATGACGATGCTAAGGCAGGTCTTTGGTTAAGGACTTTCGCCAGAGGTTTATTAAGGGATTCCGATACACTCCCCAGGGGTAGGGGTCCTACACTGGGTTCTTCACACGAACCCTCACTCGTCTGTTCTTCGCTCGGCTAGCTCCCTCGATAAAAGTTGTACCACTTCGCCCACCCCTCCTTTTCGCCCACCCTCCATTTACTTCTCCCCCACCCCATCCTTCCCTAGACTCCTAGAGGGTTTTCCGAGTTAAGGAATTAAACACCAGGGATATAGAGTTTATTGAAACACATAGACAGGTTCAAATATCAAACGTTATCAATAATCATTGTACTTCACATTGTGTCTATACTGGTATCAATTCCCATACACGCCTTCTGTGTGTCCCTGAATCGTTTATTCAGTGAAATACTTTTGGGGGAAAAAAAAAACTTTGCGTGGAAGAGCAACAGCGGTTATTCCATATTTTTGGGTATTTCGGTTATCCCTTAGATAAACCCGCCCCTGCCATAGGAAAGTGGAATTTCCACCACTGGCTCAGGGCTGTAAATGACAGATGAGTACTGACTTGATGTCCATTTTGACAGTTTTGAGATATCAGAGGCAAATCCTTTGCGGTCTGAAGAGGGTAACATTACGTGTACACAATTCTGTCCAGCCTTTAGATTATTCGCATTGCACTTGTAGGGTGTAATTGTGTTGCTTTTTTTTCTATGTGATAAAGTAAAAAAAGCTCCTCTATCATCGCTGTCAATGAAAAGCTAACAGTATATTATTAATAAAAGGTGTTGCAAATACATACATTTATTAGATTGATTATTTTTATGAAGTTGTGCACGCAACACTTGAATATACATCGATGAGCCACCACTACGCTCAGACAAATAATGTTATAATCCTCAAGATATTGCTATTGAGCATAGTGCAGGAATCTACTGTCGGATAAAGGCCTCCCAACTTCTTTAGGCCATAGGGGTTGTTTAGCCATACTTCACCAAGCTGGTAAGTGCAGAGTGAGTGAAGGAGATCGGGAGGGCAGGATTGCTCCAGATATCATTTGCCGCTGATGTTAGCCCATGACCAGGAATGAAATTCACGTAACATGGTGTATTAATAGTGCAGTCCGCTAACTACTTTGCCACATATCCATCCCGTGGGTACAATTACTGTACATACATGTATTTATATTCTTCCTTTGCTATTGCATCTTGCACATTTTTGCAACGAGACCCGTCATCTCAGTTGTCCCTGGGTTGGTTAAATCTAATGTATGTCTACATGTACTAGTACTACAAACATAAACAAATCTTCATCCCGATGTCCTTCGATGACATTTACAAAAGATGCCACGCGTGGTCGCGAGAGCCACTTTGAACTGTCGCACAGTTGTCGTTGAGTTGTGATGTCATGTTGTCGGAGAACAATTTGTTAATCTCTCTCTGCCCCTTCCAATGTGAGTGCCGCATTGTTGGTACAAGTGTAGTGGGTTGTATGGAGACGGAGTCTTCTTTAGGAGGCAACACGTATTTATTTAACAAGTAGCAGGAAGTACCCAGCGTTGGCCGGGTCTTAATTTGTTTTCAAAACTACTCTTAAAAACGTAAGAGCAGTGCGTACTGACTATGGTGTTACCTGCTATGATTACAGCAGTGCATACTGTGGTGGTACATGCTATGATTACAGCAGACCCAGCCAAGGGCCTCAGGTCTCGACCACTGGCCCACTTAGACCCGGCCCTGATAAGGACTTCGGGTCCGGGGATCTTCAGGGTCCAGTCTTCAGGCGAGCTCTTCGATCTCGGCTTGACGCTGACTGCCAGAGCCGCTCTGGGTTCCGGCTTTTATGGGGCTCCCAGGGTCACTCCGCCCTTGGCCACGCCCACTCTCTGGAACCTTCTGGATGGACCTAGATTGTTGTGCAATCCCCCAGCCCCCACTGGGGGCTTGGGGTGTCCACCTCCGGTTCCTAACTGCCCTCCAGATTGCCTGACTCAACAGCCCTACTTGGTACAGGACGGACCCGCTGTTGCCCCCTGTTGGCCCATGGCTGGAGCTACATACTTCCAGTAGTGGTGACCGGTGTATTACGCCTGACATTTACCCACCACATAAGCAATGACACAAAATCAATTGTTTATCTTGTAGTGGGACTTTGGCACTTCCAGCTGAGGGCTTTGCTAACGAGGTTAACAATAGGTTTCCCGACGAGGGAATTTAAGTGGGCATCGATGTGCTGCCGAATGAGCCCGGGTTACCAATTACCATTCTGCCCTTGAACCCCAGGAGACATTTCTAAAATGCTAAATGGACACAAATGAACAAGACACCACTGAGCAGAGTTTCTCCCACTTCCAGTGCAGTTAAGTGTATTTACTGTATGGCCAGTTTGCTTGGGGTTCCATTCCGATATATTTCAGAATCAGAATCTTTCTCAGAATCTTTATTCATCGTGGAGAAATCCGATGAGCTATGAAGATCTTTTTCACAGATGCCCAACAGTGGCAGGTCAGAAAGATAGAACAGTACAAAAAAAACGATCGGAGTGCCAAGTATAAGGGGAACGCGTGTTCAAGTTCATTTGGTTGTCAACTTTTATTTTTTGAGGTCAGAAAAAGAAAACCCACGCATGTATCTATGCTTTGAATTCTCGTAATGAAACACCTGAGCAGAAAGATGCAGAACGTTGAGCGGTTGCGAAGGGTGACAGAGTACAAAGGGTCCTCAGTTGTGGCTGTTTGACGGTTCATAATGGCGGATTTTTTTTTGCAGGCAGCTGGGAGCGGGGACTTTGTCAGAATTCATTGGCTGTGCTTTGTCAACGTGCCATGCAGCATTTTTTTCCCTCCAGCACTTGCACACGAGCCGATGTTTTTGCTAAATATTCGACGTATATATGTATAGTTTATATAGAATAAAAAATCTTCTGTCTGTATTCAAGCTGTCTAATTGGGCTTTATATTTAACTGACGGGAAGTACCCGGCGTTGCCCGGGTCTTAAAAATATTTCAAAACTACTCTTAAAAATCTAACAGCAGTGCGTACTGACTATGGTGGTACCTGCTATGATTACAGCAGTGCATACCGATTGTGGTGGTACCTGCTATCACTACAGTCGTACATGCTGACTCTATAGCAGTATTTATCGACTGTATAGCACAAAGTACTCACCTGACAGAGTGGTGTGGTGAGGCCTAGTCCCATGCAGAGCCTCCGGCCTCGCCTAGATTGTCCAGCCGGCTGAGGTGGCTCCTTGGCAGGCTGGGCTGCTACCCCTTACCCCCTCCCCCCAGCCACGATCTCCCCGGCCGTTCTGCAGTAATATCTACGGCCTATAGTGGTAGCATTTAGCGACTGTATAGTAGTAATAACTTCATGCATCGGGGTGGGGGGGACATCACACAGTGAAGAAATAACGTCAGCGTTTAGTGTATTTTATAGCATTTTTTACGCAAAATAAAATGTCCCTCTCACTCCCACCGAAGGCGTGCGACTTGGCATGGGCCATCCCCCCCACCAAAGGCGCGTGAGTTGGTATGGTCGTGCACGCGTCTTTAATAAATAAAAGGGAAGCGCACAAAAATCGGACTAAATCGCTAATTAAACTAATTTAAAGTTGACGGATGTGAAAAAGGAATAGCGCTTGCTCACCGTGGGGTTTACAGCGTGGTACCTGGATATTTTTTTTACGTAAAACCACCGTTGGAGAGGCAAATTGTTCGCAAGCGTGCAAACACACACAAACCCACAAACAAATCCAAAGACAATTTTTTACTTTTATATAGATAGATCTGTGTGTGTATGAATGTGTATGAGCTGTGCGGCGAACCCGGCGATCCGAGTTCGATTACCGCTCACGACCAACACCAGTGACGATTAACTGAGACAAAGGCGGCTGGGCGTGGTGTTGGCCACCCACCCCCTAGTGTGCTGTGCCGGCCTTCATAGGTGCTCACTAACAGCACTTGCCCCAATAGTCTGTTAATGCTATACGGTAGAGCATGCCAAACAATGGTTTGGGTAATAAAAATACCTTCAAACTTGGTATGAAATCCTGCATAGGTTTTAAACCTTTAAAAAACTTTTATTTCTCAAATACTGTCGTTTGAAATAATTTACATGTCATGTGTTCTGTTTTGTATGTGCAAGCACTGCCTCTATGTGATAACACATCGTAGCCAGACACTTAAACAGGTATGCTAAATCAGGAGGCAAATATGCATTGCTATTACAACACTATTCTCAAGGTGAAACCTAAGTCAAGTTGCTAATTCCTGTCTCCATCCAGAATAATAACAAATATTTATTTAGCAGTCGTGAAATTTCATGCAAGGAATATAATCCGACTAACGCATTCTGCTTTGCATGGAGTTTTATAGCGACACAAAAATTAATTATCGACATGTTATTTGTTTACATACTTGGATTTAGTTTAAAAGCCATTTCTACATTTACGATTTAATCTTCTGCTTGCACATCTCTGTCTCCAAGGGTCATTACTATAGTGGGTTTATCACAACCATTTTTATCCAGCATGTGCAGGTGTGGGAACGGGATATGAAAGTGTCAACACGAGGAAAGTACGCACCTCCGTTAGGTGTTAAAGTCGTGACTGCTTATGGAACCGTATAAACGCCGGTTCTCGAGCCAAGTACACCGAGTTCAGTTACACATGACTATTAATTGACTATCGAATGAAGAAGGAAGGCAGATTTCAATTCAACAACTCTGGCAGTGTTTTGGTACTTTGGAATAATATAGACATGTTGTCGCGAAGTTGTCGATCGTAGCTGTGTTCATTACAATACTAATGATTAACCTCTCTTTAAAAGGTTGTGCACAACACATGAGATGATTATGTAAATGGTTCAAAAATATTTGCGAATTATTCTAGTTCGGCACTTTGTATAAAGCCTACTGCCACCGTGGTGCAATGGTTACCACACGGGATTTATAATGTCGAGGTCGTCGGTTCGATCTCCCGGCGCGGCAATTGAAACAACGTTGCGAGTTTCTTAACCCACCCTACCCCCTGCCTCTGTTCACCCAGCAGTGTAAATGGGTACACCACAATTAGTCGATTGGCAGGTCGCGTGTGGTGGGGTAAAGTGTGGGTACTCCCACCTCTTGTAATATTCCTAGCCAGCGTGGAAGAGTAGGCTATTGGCGGCCCTTTTTCCAGAAGTGGCTTTATCAATGCATTCCCGGGCTGCACCTTTACCTTTAGCTCTGTATATTTTGCACTGTTGTTGATTATTTTGTGTGTATATATTTTTTTGTGGACGAGGTTCTGTGGTGACCACCACAGACCTCGTTAAGATGGGGTCTTCTTCTTTCTCATGGTGGGGAGTTTGATCAGGAGCGTGTCTTTGTCCATGTCGGGGTCAAAAAAATAGCCTGATGAATGTCTGAGATGCTGCCAGTGGATGATTGAAGTGGTGTACTGTGGGGTCCAATGAGACTTACAATGTCCCCGGGGAAGACTTAAGAGTTTTCCCAGCACATCAACAAGGGGACCATGATCGTGGGAAAATCAGTTGGCAACCCAATATAAGTCCAGATCTGCTCCCCTTAACTTTTGATCTGTGTCCCTTTGAAGGCCGGCCAAAGAAACATTATGTACCTGACATTGCTGTACAGGATGCTATTTGTGGACGGTTATGCGATGCTAATTAATCCTCTTACAATGAAGGAATACCGGGCTCTGCTTCCTAATTAGCACAAGTGCACAGAACAATGTGAATACTATGTGGAAAAATATCAAGATTATCAACACATTTGCATTCATATACATTTTTTAAAATATCAGGTCAATAAAATTTTTTTTAGACAAATTAGGTTTTAGGTCTCAATTATTATTCATACAACAGGAGGAAGGTGAGCGTTTTACAATGCATTGTCTGCAACGTCAAATGACACCATTGTAAAGATGAATGCAATTATAACCAATGTTCTTTCTTAACTCCGAAGCATCGGCACTTAAGCTTGGACTCGTATTTACACTTCAGTACTATCAATCATTCAGGCCCTCCAGACTATTAAGGGCTTCATTATGTTAATCTTGCTGTCTTACTTCGCCCTGGCTCCCTTTCGCTTTGTTTATACTCCAGTGACTGTATCCAATAAACTCTTCATTATCAGCCATCATCAGCAATCATCAATCCGCCGCTGTATGAAACATGCGTTTAGATTATGTTGCTGCTATACATTTCCACGTGATAAGCCACTTCGTTGAGCTATAATTTCTGACTAGATTGCTTCTGAAAAATAAGCTCCCAAGCTCAGTTGGCTTTACCTGGTAAGAAAAACATAGTTGATTTTTATTTGTTTATTTATAAAAAGTAATTTTCTTACCTTTCCTTCACTTTGCACTCCTATCATGTTTTTTGTATTGTTTTATTGTTGTAACGTTCTGACCTGCCCATACTGAACATCTGTGAAAATGAGCTTTATAGCTCATCAGATTCCTCCAATATAAATGCATATGCTGATCCTGAAGACTTCCCAAAGGAATTACCATTTTTTTATTAGATACCTTTAAATGTAATGAAAACCCCCTTTCAACTGCTTGACCATATATCATTACCTTGTAGAATGTATCCCATGTAACACAATGCATACAACAGATGTGCACCACCGACTTCTTGTCGGCTTATAATTATGATCGACGAATTGTAGCCTTGGTCAGTCATCCTTTGAGCGAGTCACGTTGCCTTGACTTCCATTTCATAGCCAGTGTTTTTATCCATTGAATGTCACAAAATGAAATATCAATATGAAACTCAGCTGTTGGGACGTTCGTCGCACAATAGACTTAATCTAGCATCGTCCTGCCAAGATGTCCGCGTGAAAAGAGCTATCGTTTAAGCTCGTCTCACTTCACAGTCGTTTTCCTGCTTGCGCCCCTTTGCGTCTGTGCGTCGCGACAGGCAAACGTGTCAGGGCGTCTGTGGTCAGCGCAAGTTGAATGGAGTCGGACACTCACTCGTTCTACATGATAAGCGGCTTGTCTGTATGTCTCAAAATCAGAAGTATATTTCCCGAGTAAAGCCGATTGAGGTAAAGAGATATATATATATATTTTTTTTCAAGGGCTACTCGCCTGGCAGACAATTTATGCGTGCATAATAAAGGTTTTGGGTTAGATCGCGTAAGTATAAATGTGTTGTAATCCTCCACCACCCGATAAAGCCAGTAAGGTTTGTCACGTAAACAACTAGGCAATAGTTACTACTTCAGCCCACCGTTGTGTTGGAGGTTTATGGACACATTTATATTTACTCGATCTAACCCAAAAAACCTTCATTATGAATAATATTGGTCGCGAAATCCTGCATGTTAAAATGTATGCGTGTTTACTTGTACTTAGCCAACCTTGGTAATCGGAAGTGCGGGGGAAGGGTAACAAACTAAACACAAAAAGTAGTTGTTAAGAAATCAGTTTTCAACCTAAATTATTTAAAAGTGCATCCCTCCAGTGGCTTCCGAATATCGGAAGGAAGAGCGTTCCAGACGGCCGCAGAAGCGCATCTGAAAGCGCCGCGTGATGCAGTGACCTTCTTTGTTCGATGGCCAACCAAAGTACAGACTGATTTCTGGCACAGCCTGCCTCTAACCCTTTTTTCTTTTGACCTGTTGTTTTTTCATTTCAACTCAACGCGTGCCCTGCACAATATACGCCGCTCGCAAAACAAGAGGGGATACAGAAAACTTCACGACATCAACCCGGTCTCGGCACGACAGGGCCCTATGAAGGGGGACAAAAAAATTGGGCTCACTGCCCCCAGCCAAGTGGGGGTGATGCGTGACGTCAGCAGGCACACTGCGTGACGCTGCCGCATGCGGGTGACATCACAGATGTGACGTCACCGCTCACTTGCCGTGAAAAATATATCCATTATTGTGCCACGTGGGGGGAGGGGGGGAAACAATTTTCAAGCTACGGATCACGTAAGTATAGAGCAATATCTGAACTGTAAATAGCCACTAAAAGAAGTGGATTATTATTCGAATAAATACACACAAAGGATAAAACTGAAAATATTTTCCGCATTACAGTGCAACCATTGTGTTTACCTTAGAATTCTTGCATAAATGATAGGCAGATAAACATCGCTAATTGAAAATTTGGCATTTGGAATGTTGGGAATTAGCGTGCATCTTTTATAAATAAAAGTCTTCAACCTTGTTCTTGGCATCCTTTGCTGCTGAGCCGGTAATTGTGGCTTTCACGATAAGGATTCTGTCATCATCCAGCAATTTATGCAGAATTGTACAATGAGCAGACCAGACATTGATGTACAATGAGCAGACCAAAATGTGCCAATGGCATTTTGCCCAAATTCCCAAACATCCATAACAAAAGTGAAGAGATATCTATTCAGTTATTTATTAATTAATCAACCAAGAGGACAGAATAAATTTAAAAAGAAAAAAATAGTGCGCATGTATGTTATTCGTAATGAGCTTTACCGTTACACATATTCTTTCCGAGCCGTCTTCCTGACCCGATACATCTCCATATATATAAAAGGCAAAGTTGTGAATGTGTCTGTTCAAAATGTTTAGCGCACTTCCCGACATGCAACAAACGTGACATTTGCCATGTGGGTACTTTCCAGAATGTACACCATGCAACATTTTTTAAAATACACTTTTGTGTGTGTGTGTTTTTTTTGGGGGGGGCGGGGGGGAGCTCAATAATGCATATGTGCGTTTTATGTGGCTCATGAAGGTGCAAGTGTGGAAAACACAACTCAGAAAGCCTGCTCTTGAGAAATGGTGCAACAGCATCACTGGTCTTGATGTCGTCGTCGTCACAATGTGGAACGAAATAAAGCGTCATTGCCTGCAGGGATAGAGAGGTTGCCGTGATGAAACGTGTGATTGATTTGAATGGACACTGTCTGATAGAAATAAATTTGCAGAACTTGAAAAAAACCTGAAAATTATATGAGGAAAGTGCAAATTATGTGTCATTATATAAAACATGTGTGGCTGTATTAATGACAATCATATTCATGTTTGCTCAAATTATAGCTTGTTTTAATCAACTTTAAGTATAATTACAATTCAGTGTCGAAGTGATACATGTAATGAAAAGGATTAGCAATTTTTACAAATTTACACGACCTTGCAATCAACCTTGCACGGTTGGTTGGTTTAATAAATTCTTTCATAAGCTGAGTCTTATTTGCACTACATTATTGAAAATGGCACGTAACCTAATTAGAATACACGTGCATATATGTAGTGCTCGAACCGACACGACAGCTTCTTGTCTTTCCTCGTTACTTTATTTTGCGTATTTCGCTCAACACTCCTCCATCCAACATCGCTCAACGTTCCTCCTGCTAACACCGATCCACAGTTCTCCTCCACGCTCTCCACTCGCTTGCCGCGTTCCGCTGGCCTCACTCGCTCCCCTTCACTCCTCCGTCGACTCTCCTCTCCACTCTCTCCGCCACAGTTCGGCTGCTCTTTATCAGCTCCGCCGTCCCGCTCCGTCATAACTACATCAGCTTCTCTTTCCACACTCCAGCCGCTTCCTACTCTTCGTCGTCTCACTGTTACTCTACACTTCTCCACTGCTACCCTACACTTCTCCACTGCTACCCTATACTGTTACTCACTCTGCTGCTCTGACTCTCCATCCTCTGTCTCCTCCCAGGCGCGAACTCCCGTCTCCTCTAAAACCCCTGACTTTATCCCCGAGCCAATTAATTCCCATTTAATCAGAGGCATCCCCTGGGACGCCGCTCGCCCCAGCCCCCGCTGCCACGTGCCATGTTTTTCCAGACACTGCGGCGCCATTCTCCGACAACAACACCCTCTCGGCCAATCAACGCCCTGTACCCTTAATTACTCCCTGCCACCTACTACCATCCTCAGACATCACGCCACCTCCTTTGGGACAACAACAACGACCAGCCAATCAGCGCCCAGTGTCCTCATTTGCTCCCACTATACGCTGTGTGCGCGCACACCGACTTCAGCGTGTGACGCTTATCTCAAGCACTACATTTATATAATTTCACAATGTGAAATAAAGTTAAATATACTAACGTGTGCAGAATCAAATCTCTTCTTTTCTAGGGAAAAACCCCCCATCGTAACGGATAAATTCGAAGGCAGGAAACCCCAAGATTTTAAAACAACACGTAGACATTTGTACATAAAGCACTCTGTGCCTTATGCAAACACCTGAAAGCACACATCCTTTGTTCCCTGGGCACCACGGTGCCGATATGTTAACTACCTCGCCTGGATACAGGTGGTCGTGGGTTCGCTCCCGACCCTGGCGCCTGTATATTTGGAGTTTGCATATTCTCTCCGTACTCTTGTGGATTTTTATCCGGGTCCTAAGGGCTTTCTCCTTCACATTTAGAAACATGCTTTTAGAGTATTTGGCTGTTATAAATGTCCAAATGATAAGGCACTTCGTTGAGCTATCATCTGTGTTCAGGTCGCTTTTGATAAAGAGTTATACAGCTCAGTGGGCCTTACCTGTTAAGTTTTAGTTTAGTTTGAAAGTGCATTGTGGTTCATCTTGTCTTCAGTCGCAGCAGCAGTCCTAGTCACAATTGTTTAAATGTATGTATTTAAACACCATAGGCTTTTGTGACCAAGAAAATTCATAATGTAGGATTTTGTTTGGGTTAGATCGCGTACATATACATGTCATTAAACCTGCCACCACCCGACACAACCAATTAGTAAGGTTTGTCACGTAAACAGAATATGCCAATTCGTTACTAGTACAGCACACCTGTGTGTTGGAGAGCGCCTGATGAAGCTAATTGTAATTATTTGCGAAACATCGTACTCAGATTGCAAATGTTGTGGCTTTGCTCTCCAACACACCAGTGTGCTATACAAGTAACGAATTGGCATGTTCTATTTACGTGACAACCCTTACTAGTTGGCTCTGTCAGGTGGTGGCGGGTTTAACGACACACATATTTATGCGATCTAACCCCCCAAAAAACCTATATTATTGATGTATTTTGATGGTGACCTGAGATAAAAGGACCAGAATGCACTTCTTCAGGAAATGTTTTTTTAAACATCTGTAGGGGTGTCAGGGGAAGGATTCCCACCAATAGGAGGGTTAGTGGGAGGGGTAATCGAGGAGATATAAGGGGAGAACGGGCGGGAAGAAGGGGCCTTTGGCGGGAACGAGATTGGGACGGCTGGGGACAGGTGTGGATGGGAGAAAAGGATTAAAAGACGAACCCCCTGCAATCTTGTGTCGGCTCTTCTTTACACATATTTTAGGATGCAGAACATGGTCTATAAAAAACGGACATTTGTTTGCTGCTCTGGTGTCATAGACGTACGAATAAATTTGTATTTTTATTTTTGGAGCTGTTTGTCAAAACACTGCTGGATTAAAGCCTTCCCAATGCCATGTTGGTCACAGGAGTTAGTTGACCATATTTCCCCATGTTAGTCTGTGGGTTGAAGTGGGGTGGTAGGACCCAGAACTGACCAGAGTTGATTTATCACTCACCACTGTTGTTTGTTGTGTCCAAAAATCACTCAGGTTACCAGGTTCCTAGTGAAATGTGATAATCACTTTGCTACCAACTCCACCCCTTGTGTTATAAATGACAATGCTTGATGGATTACTGTCATGATATAGGGATTAGCACACTGGAATTGCAATCCAGAGGTCACAGGTTCAATCTCCCAGCATGGAAGTTGAAACAACAATACCTTTTCAAATTCCACTTGCCTCTGTCCACCCAGCAGTATACATCGGTATACTGCAATCGATCGTGAGGTCGGGTTGGTGGGGTAAAGTGTATGTACGTTCGCCTCTTCTAAGACGTCTGGCCAGCGTGAAAGAGTTGGCCAAAATACTCCTTACTGGAGACCTTTATGCCAGCAGTGGCAAGAAGAAGAAATTGGAGGGCTGCACCTTTACCGTTCACCACATTTTATTTGCTTCTTGGGGTGAATGTTCCCTTCTGCTGAGTAAAGAGAATTTTCACTTTGGCGGAGTTCTGAAAAGCATTTTCCTCAAATAATTAAATCAACGTGATTGGAGGGTCTTTGATTTTCTTTATTAAATATTTTTTTTTACCAACATTCAGTGGAAAGATGACACTTTTTGAAAAGAAATCCATACGAAGTCCAAAGCAGAGCACCACAAGGAAATTCAAGGCACAAATCATTACCGATTAAAATCAGTAACCATGAACTTCAAGTCTACATATATAAACTATGTTATAGTAATATAAAACTGAAGACTATACTTGTTTTAATCCCTCGCACTTCCTGTCAGTCTGGATTCAGTAATATACCTCACGATTTCAATTGTATTATGGAATCCCTAACCATTCTTTGTGATTGTTTACCATTATCAAGATTTTCATTTTCCATATAGCAGTGGTAGGTGATAGGTAACAATTACGATGTTGCAACAATGAATAAAAGTAATCTGAAAACCCACAAGAATCTAATTGTATACTCTTTGGTTCTTTCGGTAAAGTCACGTAGTTAGAAATAAAATAAAACAAATCACGACGTTTCGATCGCAACACAAGCAATCGTCATCAGGTGGGACGACAGCAAGAAACAACTGCTGAAGAGTTCTTCAGCAGTTGTTTCTTTCTAACTACGTGACTTCACCGAAAGAACCAAAGAGTATGGATTCCTGCAGTCACGAAAGCTTCAAATCAAGATTTTAATTTATATTTTATCCAATGCATTAATTTGGAGCCCGAGGATGAACCCAGATGAGGTGGCACCTGCCTCCTGAGTACATATGCAGTGAGAGGCGATTTAAATTTGAAAAAAAGAAATCGGTATGAAACCTGCTTTAGCACAAGTGTAGAAATAATTTACAGCTACAAAGAAATAAGCACTATGTATCCGGTATAAACTTCAGTTGTTTTAAGGGTGTACACAATAAAATAACAAAGCCATACATTACTCAGCTACAAGCATGCATGTGGATATACAGTACACTATCAGCACCACTTGACATGGTTATTACCCTTTGAACCACAGGGATTTTACACCAATTCATTTTCATAGCACCACGTGTTAATTCATTCGGTACCACTGAAACAAAACAAAAACCTGGAACCAAACATTTGAGTGCACGTAAGCTCTTTGAATATGTGAGCACATTTCATCTTGAATTGTAGTGGTTACAGTCAAAATCGATATAAACATATTAATAGTGTGACGTACAAACATTTCCAAGTACTTGAAATGTATTACAGTCATTAAGGACCTCTGGATAGCATATAGTACATGAAGGACAAAAGATTACTAAATCACATGGTCCAAGAACAAGGCTACAACTGCCCTCAATGGCTTGTCCTATTTGTCAAATATTTTCTAATTGCATATGAGACACTCCATGCTTGTAGCACCTCCGATTAGCATGGTTGGCTACTTACGGTGCAAAAGAAGTTCAACATACGTACACACGTAGCAGAACACGGGCACCACTTTGAACACTTTTTTTAACCAGCATACAGAACATGAACGGACTTATTTTACCCTTTACTGCTGTCGGCGTCCTTGAGTTATTCATCGCTCATCCACAGCCGTTTCGACAGGGCCAAGGGAACGAACGGTGGTGTTAATGTGACTCTTAAGCAGTCTCGCCGGACTGGATGAAACTAAAATGGAGAGCACAGGTTTTGACAGACGCTGCCTTGGTCGTTATTTGGAGACGTGTTCGTTGCCCCTCGGGCGGCTGCGTTGAATGTCTCGGTGACACGTGAGGCAGCACTGGAGCCTCACGGTTGCCACTTGACATCGGCCCAGCAGCTTGAGACGCCGGCAGAATGTAAACGACATTCGGTCCTTCTCGCACGTGTGCTCTGTAGACAAATCAACAACAAGCAATGGGGGCAGTTGCTGAGCCTCGTGCAATGAGTAAAAGCTCAGAGGAGTCCAGGTGCCGGAACAGTGGCACGGAGACAAAAAACTTGTCCCGGCACCTGGACTCCTCTGTGCTGTGGACCCCTGTGTAGTCACACAGCATTCATACGCGATAGCTGGACAGTAATTAAGGCGATCTGCAAAGCAATGAGTGGAAAAGTGGTCATGGCGGCAGTGCTTAGATCGTGAGTCTCTCATCTGGCGCCAATAATCCGGCACAATTAAGTGTTATTGAGGAAAAGTGTATTCATTTTCACTCATGTATTTATTTGGGAGCAACAGGAAATGCAGCTGCTTCCCATGAAAAGATCTCGCACCCATGGCCTCACTCGTCCTTGCTTCTAAGACCGGAGATTTAACAGGCAGGCAGGCCAGAGTTCAACCACAGAATTGTAATTTTAGGCCACCCTCTTCATAGCCTGGCACCTTGGCTCCATGAGCCCGTGGATCCCATATTCAAAAACTGAAAATGATCATGCTGACTTGAATAATGTTTTTCAAATGGACTGGGTTTGTTAATTCTTCTGAGAAATGACCAATGCGAAACAAGGTTTCACTGATTGGTAAAGTTCTAGATCCATGTAGACTATTACTACTATTTACTCATTTAATTTTACCAGGTGAGGCCCATTGAGCTGTATAACTCTTTTTCAGAAAGGACCTGGCCACAAATGATAACTCAACGAGGTGGTTTATCTTTGTGCAATGTTATTGCAGCCGAATACACAAAACGCATGTTTCAAAATGTGGAGGGAAAAAGGAGGACCCGGAAAAAATCCACGTGACCACGTGAAGAACGTGCAAACTACAAATATACAGGCATCAGGGTCGGAAATGGAAAACCACGACCTCCTGTAGTTAACATCAAGAAGCACATGCAGGAAGAAGAAATGGGGGTTCAGCTCTGATACCATCAATGCATTTCACTGCCACACCAAGTCCAATTGCACAATGGAGCAGTTGAACACTCGATGGGAAATTGGATTGAAATATTGTATTATCCACACTTCTTAGGGACATTCTGCATAGGAGTAGCAGGCATAGTTCACACTAGAACTGCTGTCGCCTTTTTTACTGCCCCCTGTCGTTTTTCTCAGTGACAGCAGGAGCAGCAGTGTAGGGAATGCAACAAAACCAACATTGTTATGGTTAATTGTTGCAAGCCAAGGAAGGAATACAGTATGCCTATGTATGTAAGTATCTTGAACTTATTTTGCACCGTACGTAACAAACTTTGCTAATTGGAGGTGCGGGGGAAGGACAACAAACTAAACTCAAAGAGGAAGACCACTGCAGACATGGAAGGACGGCATCAATTCATATCTAAGAGTTAGATGACTTACTCTTTGGTTCTTTCGGTAAAGTCACGTAGAAAGAAAATAAATTAAATAATACGACGTTTCGATTGCAACACAAGCAGTCGTCATCAGGTAGAACTAAATTAGAGAGAGACAAAACACAAACACGGAGACAGACAGACACACAAGCAGAGAGATACAACACAGAGACACACAGAGAGAGACACACAACATAGACACACAGTGTCTCTATGCTTGTGATGATCTACACGGTGGAACGCCATTTCCTTCCTTAATTTCTTCTTACATTTTTTTTACATCTCCTTAATTATGTTTCCTGACCACAACATTTTGGTACGACACTTTTTATTGGTGTATTTTAACATTTAACTTTTAAGTTCGGCCAACAAATTGCTCTCCATGAGCACGATGCTTGCATTAATGCATCGATCAGTGGCTATGTTCACGATACATGTATTGAACTGTGCACAGTTGAATGATGATTTTTTTTCTATTTGTATGTGTTGTATTCGGTTGGTTCTGTAAAGCATGCAGCCACCAGATACACTCTTAAAGCAATCCTGTGAATGTAGATAGTTGCAGAAAAACTTAGTTTAAAGATTATGTTGTAATTAACGATATATAAATACATATAAAGCACGTGTATAACTTGTAATGTGTAATAACACTTTGCTGACACTGGCTGGGTTACTCTTGAAAAAGAGATGTGTAGCTAAACGGGCTGGAAATAACCTTCTGACTACTGACAAATTAACCACAATGGCCAATACCTAATTTAATATTAAATCGAATCCTGAATTCAGAAAATGTATCGAACCGTGAAGGAGGACAAAGGTTACGAGATGAATAAACACCAATACGCATCTATTACAATATTAAGATGAAATAAGAATAAAAAATTAATGAGGTGTGTTGGAGCAAAATATATTTTTTAATCTCTCAATCGCATAAATAAAAGTATACCTGCATGATGCCATTACCGTGCAAGTACTATTAAATAACTCATTATGACAGATAGCAGCAAACACACATCAATACACTTGGGGATTTCCAGTAAATCCTGCTTATAAGGCTCGAAATGAAAGCTAAATTGGAAGGGGAAATATTGAAGTGATGATAAAGCAGGCTGAACATGGCATACTGCATCCGATGACCTTCCTTCCCAGGGGAGGAATTTAAGTTGAAGCTTCTGTTGATATTAATTGCATAATTCAAAGCAAGTGAAATCTCAGGAGAGAAATGTATATTATGAGCAATATTGTGTTATTTGTTAAGTGCTGCATATATAACGTTCCGAATAAAATCGTTAGGCAGACTCGAGCTTAGTTTATTCTCATGTTCATAATAATTATCGGCATCAGCTGTGATATGGCAGTGAGTTTTTATTAATTGTTACATATTTACAATATATATCTCAGCTTTATATATGTATTTCTGAATATAAAATACCGTTTGGAACAAAGTACGTATTACAAACACCTGGGAGCTTGTAATTATTTTTCTGCAGGTTACTACTTTAGTATGCCTTATTATGCAGTGCGCTGTGGATGGAGAAATAACGGAGATGCACAGTGGTAGTTTATTACATTCTCAGGGGAAAGTTTCACTCATGTTGTTAAATTTGTCAGTTCTGCTGCTTTGAATAGGAAGGTCAAAGCAGCATGTGTGCACACAACTTTTGTGATTTGTTTTTATCCACATGAAGCCACAAATGTACACAGCAAACTGAGATGTCAACATCTCATACATAACCCACGCCAAATCCAAATGGTTACAATTACACTGAACCATTAAATATTTTCAAGAATAAAATGTCCCCCCTTCCCACCTCAATACTGTTATAAACAAGGCAGAACTGTCAGTAACAAGGCAGATATTTGTGATGTAACAAAAACATATCCTAGGTTATAAATTTTATTTTAACACCCTTTGGGTCATGGGAGTTATTTGACCAAACTTCAACCGCACTGATAAGTGCCGGTTAGTGAGGGCGAGGAGCATTGAACTACAGTACAGTTTTGTATAACAATGGAGTTGCTGTGTTGCTGACCACACAGTCCCCCGTGACAACCTGGCACGCGCTATCCAGGCTCAACCCAAGTTTCAAGTTTAATTTATTAGGTATAGCCCTGTGAGCCATTCGGCTCTTGAATCGGGTGCAACCGCAACAAACAAAAAAACAAAAACATGAACAAGAAGACATCTTAAAGTGACTATGTGCAAACAGAAAATCCAAGAAAAGACAGCAAAATATTGCAGAAAAAGCACCGTACACCAACACTGTGGGCAAAAATCCCAGTGGGATGCAAGTCAAACAACAACCACAACCCGTGCTTAGCTTCAAAGATTGGGCCCATTGCAGGTGATTTGGTAACAGGCAATGTATGAGTGGAGGGAGATAATGAGATGTAAAATGTTTCCCATATTGCAATTGTGGTATAACTTCATAAAAGGCAGTTGTGGATGGATATAAGTAATCTATCATTATTTCGGTAAAGTCACGTAGATAAAATAATAATAAAAAGTAAAGTGATTTAAAAAACACGACGTTTCGATCGCAACACAAGTGGTAGTCATCAGGAGAAGGGGGGTTAGCCTCATTATCATTATTTTAATGGGGCTGGCTCACACGAAATTGATTTCTCTAAGACGATGGTACTTTACTAGCCTACTGGCTATCAACAAAGATTAGTTCATGAAGCCATCCATATATACAGACACAATTTCAACCGAGAGGATGGTTATAAACTCAGCAATCATTGGAAAGATGTCATCAACCACTTTGGGTCATGACTTGATTTGTGTTTTCTTGTCAACCTCCACCGTCAGCAGTGTGGGTGTGTGGAGCGAGGTGCAATGATTGCCTAGCGGCCCTTTGATTGGTGGAGACCCACTGCCGGTTCGTTGTTTTCTCCTACATTAACATTAGCTGTTCCGCCCATGCTGCTGACACACTTGGGCTACGCCCATCTCTAAACCTTTATAAACAGTTAGCCTTAAGAGCTGATGATGAGCACTTGTGTTATGATCGAAACGTCGTGGTTTTTTGTTTTTATTTTATTCTTATTCACTTTCTTTTTATTATTATTATTTTATCTACGTGACTTTACCAAAAGAACCAAAGAATATTAATTCCTGCAGTTACGAAAGTTTTAAGTAAAAATTTTACGTATTACATTAAAGCACCATCATTTGGGATACTGTGATATTATGATAGCGTTAGAGTTGTAATAATGTTAGTGCCTATTGTTATATTTCTGCAACTGAGGCTGCTTTTTTGACATTCATAAAAAAATGATATATCCTTGACCTCATCATAACTGTCAAATAATTTCCGAACGGGGAAAAAATGGTACTGAAAAATAACTGGAATGTCGACAATAGGCATACAATGCCATCACAAATGAGCATGAAATAAATTGTGCCCTTGTAAAAAAGCACATTTTCACGCTTTAATTGATTGCCTGCTGCACAATAGAAGGAGCAGACAAGTGTGAATGATCCCTTGGAGATTCATGCCACAGCTATGAGACACAGGGACCTTGGGCGAAATTTGTTGAACTCTATAAAGAGTACATCTGCCTTCTGAAATCTGGGCTGTCAGAACAGATTCTGGATGTTTTGACTGAAAACTAAAAAAACTCCTCTTTGCTTCCCTTTTATCCGTGAGTTCAAGAACAGCAGTGCCCAATGGGGCAGTGCTTATGAATGTAATTCTCTGAAAAGCTCTAATGATAATTGCCATAACTAAATGGAGGCACTGGCATCAAGAAAGAATTCCCATTTGTGGCAGAAAATTAAAGCTCTGAGAAATTCACACACAAAAACCAAACAAAGATCACCCATATAGCCTTAACAGACTGAAGGAGCAAGTGCTGTTAGCGAGCACCTATAAAGGCCGGCACGGCACACAAGGGAGTGGGTGGCCAACACCACGCCTACCTGGCTTTGTCTCCCTAGTGGCGAAGTTTACACACCGAACCAGGTACTCAATTGAAGCTGAGTCAACGTAGGGGAGGCCCATGACCGGTTAAGATAATCATCACTGGTGTTGGCCATAAGCAGGAATCAAACTCGGGTCGCCGGTTTTGTAGCGCAGTGCGATAAGCACAATATCACCGCTCCCACCCACACAAACACAGACTTATATGCAAAAATGTACATAATCATATCCACATGTAGTGGGTTCTAATCAGGCACACACCAAGACTGGGAGGCAACACGTTGTATTCTCTAACACAACCAACACTATTCAACGTTCCAAGGTTAACTATGTACATTCCGAGCGACTATGTACATTACAGGTTAACTGCGTAAGTGGTGGCCACCGTTCCTAACCACCTAACCACTTGAACAGATTCCCGATATGGTTGAACGAGAACTGCCGACACGCCGTCGTCTCGTTGTGTACTGAGCAGCGAAGATCGGAGAAGACGACTTCTTCCCCGGATTGAACAGCCATGCTCCCTCTCGGGGCTCAGCTTATATCTCCTGTGGCGTGACCGGGCTCCGCCACTGGGCACGCCCCCTTCTCGATCCTTCACGAAGAGTCTAGGTCCACATCACGTGGCCCGCTCACCCCCTTTCTGGGGGCCCCAGTGCCCCCTCGTCCGGTCACGTGCTCTCACGGGTTCACCCACAGTATCATGTCCTGACCCGACCTCCGTGACATCCGGAATCTGCCCTCTAGTGAGCCTTTGTGCATAGTACACCCACTGTCGCCATTTATGTCGTTACACATACAAAGACCAAAAATCTCCTGTATAGCCTTAACAGACTATTGGGGCAACTAGCTTTTTTGCCCGTCCAAGGACGGGTGGTATATTGCAGTAAATCTGAAATATTCAATAGAAAAATTGTTCAGCTCATGATTATTAATGAGGACGGGGTGTTGCCCCATGTGGAGTGACTTCACCCGCTAATGGTTATTGGGGAGGGGTGTGGCATGTGGAGGGGTGTGGCATGTGGAGTGACGTCACCCACTCATGATTATTAATGAGGGGAGGGGTGCGGCATGTGGAGTGCGCGACCTTCTTGTGCGTTAGTGTAAATTTCCACACGTGCATGAATATTAATGAAGGGGGGGGGGGTCTTTTGCAGTGACGTCATGCACGGATGTCGCACTGTGCTGCGTAGATTTATTTTTTACCGTCACTTTCTGTAAAGAAACGTCATATTTGAAGCGACTTTGTGTTATAAATTATTTAATTCGGCTCGACCTTCCTCTGCGTTCGTGTAAAAATCCACTCACTCATGAATATTAATGGTGGGGGTGGGCCTCGTGTGGAGTGACGTCAGGTTGGGGGATGGTTCTCATGTGGAGGGACGCCACGCGCGGGACGGACAGACATTTCTGGGTGATTATAGTAGGTAATTGCTGTTAGTGAGCACCTATGAACGTCAACATGGCTCGTAAGAGTGTGGTGGTGTGCCCAAGACCAGTGCTTTTGTCTCCCCAGTGGCGATGTTGATACACTGCACCAGATACTCATAAAATTGTGATTCTAAATAGGCCCAGGTGCAGTTCAGATATTACTTGCCACTAGGCCTCGGCAAGGTAAGGTAATTTACCCTTTTTACCGGGTAAAAGGGTAAAGGTAAAGGGTAAAGATGTCGACATGCCAAGGGGTAAGGTAAAGGGTAGGGTAAAGGTAGCTCGGAAGAATTACCCGGTAGGGTAAAGGTAGTGTGAAGTATTACCCGGTAAATACGGTGCCTTGTTTACCGCTAAAAGCTCCGTGGCGCAGTCCGTGGCCTCCATTTAATAAGTAATATTAAAAACAACTTAAAAAAAACACACTTTTATTAAATGTACGAGTAATGGCAGAACTCCACGACTCCAGGAAGTGGCCCCGAAGCTTGCCATGACGTAAGGGGCCGTGGTGATTTACAGCCAACGTCAGTTGACCGTGGACAATTAGACCCAAGCCGAAACATAACATCTAAAAATGATTTTATGATAGAATATAATATTGTCATCAGTATGACATAAGTATACCAAGTTTGCAGTCGATACCATATTAGGAAGTGGGTAAAAATGTAGTTACAAGATTTGAGGATACAACGACGACAACAACAACAATGACAACGACAACAACGACAACAATGACAACAACAACAAGCGTGTAAAATTGGAATCATCGAGAGTATTTTATATGAGTAAAGCGCTCTACCTAGCATTTACCGTTATAAACCTTGTTCATGTGTAGTTCCCTAGTAATTACCCTGTAATCGGGTAATTTGTATGGGGTAAGGGTAAAAGGTAGGGTAAAAGGTAGGCTCGTTGCTTTTTACCTTTTACCTTACATGCTAAAGGGTAAAAGGTAGGGTAGAGTGATTGTATTGTGGTAAGGTAAAAGGTAGGGTAAAGGTAGGCTCGTTGTTTTTACCTTTTAACTTTTACCTTACCATGCCGAGGCCTACTTGCCACTGACGGTAGCCGTTGTCAAGAATTGAACACAGGTCGCCAGGTGTAAACACTGCGCTAATGCTGCCCACAAAGACAAACATCCCTCGTACAGCCTTTACAGACTGTTGAGTAAAGTGCTATTGGCGAGCACATATACTGCTGACACACACAGCCACGCACGCAGCATGTCACTCAAGTAAGTGTGTGTGTTTTAAAGCCCACTTTTTGAACCCAAAGTAATGAAAGATGTCACGGTGTTCATATTCTTTGGGTCTTTCGGTAAAGTCACGTAGATAGGTTCTTTGGACTTTACCGAAAGACGTATATTTATTTAAAATAGAGAAATTGAATGGAATATATCAAGGAAAGGGCATTTTAATTTTCATTTGTTGTGTGCACGGAAATCAAGGCCTTTCTTTCTTGCACAAATAACAGCACCAAATGGTTGTCAACAATAGTCTAGATTTATATATCGCACTGAAAGCTGCAATTAGCACGGTTGGCTTCATACGGTGCGAAATAAGTTCAATTTACATACATACAGTGCCAAAAAAGTTTGTGAACCCCAATGATAATTATGGAAATTCCATAGTTCTACCATCATAGCGTTCTTGAATCAAAACCGTTTTTTTCTTAAATATACAATAGGATTTATATTAAACAATTCCGTGTTCTTTGAAACAAAATCATATATGAATTCAACAAACTGAGTAATTAAGGTTCAGGGTATGTGAAAAAGTAAGCGAACCCCCTGGTTTAATGAGCTCAATTAAGGGAATAATAAGAATCAGGTGTTTAAATATTTAGTTAGATCTTCAGAGGTGAGTTTGGGAGGCCCACCCAATATAAAGATCAGAAACTGTGAGTTTGGTCTTCACCATAAAGGTGTGTGGAAACAGGTCGTGCCATGATCAAAATAAATCTCTGAGGACCTCAGAAAAAGAACGATTGATGTTCATCTATTCTATTCTATTTCGGATTTATATACTGTCCTTTCCAGGGCGCTTTAGTCCGGAAAGAGTTACTAAACCATTTATAAGGATTTGGGGCTCCGCCAAACCACTGTAAGAAAGTCTACAAATGGTGAAAGTTCAAGACCACAGTCACTCTACCCAGGAGCAGTTTTCCTAAAAACATCTTTCCAAGAACAAACCAGAAAATGATCAAAGAAGTCACAAAGAACCCCAGAGAAACATCCAGGGATCTACAGGCCATTCTCGCCTTGGCTAATGTGAGTGTTCATGACTCAACTATCAGAAAAAGAATGAATAAGAATGGTGTTCATCGATGGATAGTAAGGAGAAAACAACTGCTCTCCAAAACGCAAAACGAACATTGGTGCCTGTCTGAAGTTCGCCAAATAGCACATTAGATGATCCACAAGACTTCTGAAACTATTCTCTGGACAAACCAGTCAAAGGTAGAACTTTTTGGCTTCAATGAGAAATGTTATGTTTGGCGAAAACCAAACACCGCTTTCGAACAGAAGAACCTCATTCCAACCGTCACGCATGGTGGTGGGAATGTGATGGTTTGGGGCTGCTTTGCTGCCTCAGGACCTGCATGGCTTGCCATCATTGACACAACCATTAATTCTACATTGTATCAGAAGATTATAGACGAGAATGTCAGGCCATCTGCCCGTGAGCTGAAGCTGAACCGTGGTTCTTGCAGCAAGACAATGATCCTAAACATACAAATATATCTGCATAAGAAGAAGATGAAATTTGCGTTTTACAATGGCCTAGTCAAAGTCCGGACCTAAACCACATTTACAATGTTGTGGCAGGACCTGAAGCGAGCTGTCCATACAAGGCAACCCTCAAATGTTACCGAGTTGAATGAGTTCTGTAAGGAGGAATGGGCCAAAATTCCACAAATCCGATGCGAGAGACTGACTAACGGTTACAGGAAATTCTGAGTTGCAGTCTTTGCTGCTTAGTGATCAAATCTAAAGGTTCACCTACTTTTTCACACATGGTTATTGAATGTAGAATAATTTGAGGATAAACACACGTTGAAAGAGTATCATGTTTTGTGTAATTTGCTTAATCCGGTTATCTTTACATATTTTTAGGACTTAGATTAAGATCTAATAACATTTTAGGTTTGAAATATGTAAAATATGTGAAAATCCTAAGGGGTTCACAAACGTTTTCTCGGCACTGTACAAAGCTGCCTGGGTCTTGCAGGCTTTCAAAATTTGTTTTTCATTTCCAATAGAGGCAGTGCCATCTAATGTTTACATACGTCCAATCCATGCTTCTTGGGTGGCATTTTAGAAAGACAACTGCACGATTCCCCCAGCCTGACCTTCACCCAAAAAAAGATATATTCTGATATACTTTACCAGCTGTCTTATCAGCCAAACTGCAGATTTATAAGGTGTTTGTAAACTGGAACTGTCAGTATAACAAATCCACACTCATGCACCACTTCTCATGTAAATGCAAAGTCTAGTTTAACTGGAGAGAGAAGCAAATCTAAAATTATATTTCGTGAGCCGGCAGGTTATAGAGTACATAATATAAAAGCAAAGTGAGTGGTTTTACAATGATCAACCAAGTAGTAGATACAATTCTAGCTTTTGTAGTTATGATTGAAATCTAATTAATGTATATAACTTGATTTTGGATGGTCAGGCACACCATATAGCTCGTAGTATATAAATCCTCAAGTTCAATGTGGCAGTGTTGATAACTTATATTTTTCGTTTCGTTTTGATGCATTACCTAATCACTTCCTGCATGCGAGTGCCAGAGTGATGATGCATCTACAGTTATTTTCCAAAGCTTTTCTGCAGACCATTACTTGGAGATACAACGATCACTGGAATTTGTAGCGCACAGCCTGGAGAATTGTGATTCGTGCAAGGATAGAATTCCTAACTTATTTTAATCAAATCAATTTCTCTAAGAGTGTTGCAGCACACCAAACACTTAAGAGGATATAGGAATGCAGAGGTGAGTGGGGTTAAGCCTTGCCTATACTTACTTGGGTCATGAGTCTCACACTCATGGATATTGCATTTCTGAGCATTGTCCGGCCGTGGCACGTGCTCACACAGGGTCGTGTTGTCCTCTGCTCTGCGCGTTGTGGCATTTACGCATTTCACGAGCCGTCTCTGAACGCCTCCCCCACAGGCTGCCGAACACTGTGAAAACACGGGGTTGGGAGGAGGGTAGTTGTGGGGTGGGACATTGAGAAGCGATGTGTCAGCGAGGTTAAAGAGGTGCCTGAGATGCTTTACAGATGTGCTGACTGTCTGTGCTGTGTGTGTGGGGGACTCAAAGTGATCTGTACAATGCCCTTGTTGGCGTGGCATTTTATAAATTAGTTTTTTTGTTGTGTTGATGTGTTCATATGTGCCGCAGAATTTTTTTTTTATTGTCACACGTTTGCGTTTTTTTGTAATACACTTGTAAACTGTCGTGGCTTGGTGGATCAGAGTTTAGAGGCCTGAGCTGGCACCACTGAGATTCTTTGTTCAGATCTGGGTAACCTGCCTGTGATCAACTAGGTTCTCAAGTGTAAGCAAAGTTGATGGTCTCGACCCTTTAATGCAACAAAAAATCCCATCACGTAAAATTTGGTTTTCTACCTAATTTGGCCGAATTCCAGCTCTAAGAATTAAAACAATATTAGCTTGATTACTGTGAGACAAACACTTTTTTGGAGCACGGCATGTGGGAAGTGCAACTCCTTGAGTGTTGATTAAAAATGTCACTTTAAGGGATGTCAAAAGTGCCGCGGTTCTGTGATATATCTCTCCATGGACCACTCTCGAACGTATGGGGAGTGATACATGGCTCTGCAAGAGTTCCGATTGGACACTGTCTCATGAGACTGATGGCACAATTTGAATATTGGAAGAATATAAAAAGTTAATTATCAAATCTGTTTGCAATATAAATCCAAGATTATGCTACAAATTTGGATAAAATCAGCAATATACATTAAACTTGCAGGCACCTGAAATTAAACAAAAAAAAGTTAAAGAGAGCATAATTAGTGATTTACAAAGAAGCTTTGTGCATATGTTTGCATACATTATAAGATAACAGATTTGCAATTGTCAATTCCCTCACCTCGCCCCAGGGTCCGCTCAGCCACTCGGCGCAGGCCTGCAGGTTGCAAGCGCGGCTGCTGTCAGGTTTCATTTTCTTGTAGCATCGTCCCGGCTTGGGGCAAAGAACGGGGCGCCGCTGCGTCCCTCCCCCACACGCACGTGAGCACTGCCGCCACGGAACGGAGACCGCAGGAACCCATCACTCCGTTGTTAATTTCTCCACAAGCACGCATTCACTCATGGTTGTCGTCCATCATATTTGTGTCTGGCCCCTGCAGCGAACATACGCAAGACTATGCCATTGTGTGCTGGAGTCAGGGTCAAAATTTGCCAACTTTGAAATGTAGCCACAAATTACTCAACCGGGGTTATACATGGCAAGTATCACCCCCCTACTGGCAGACAAATGCCTCAAGTCACTGTTGCTCATGACATTAGCACGGTTGGCTTTGTACGGTGCAAAATAAGTTCAACATATATACATAATAAGAGTATCGTGGTCACATGAGTTCTAATCTGGTTAAACAAAAGTAAACGTTAAACTTGTTTTTGTGTAATAATGGATATCCACCTCCATAATGTGTGGGCTGAGGGGGGCTGATTCCCACCTTCTGAAGGCTCAGCCCCCTTTAGTTTTTGCATGGTTCCCCCTTTACACATGGTGACGCTACAGAGTTGTGGATGTCCTTTAACACTCTTCCCCTGATTGTGAGACGACCAGGGACAGTGGTGTTTGTATACAGCCGGTACGTTTCATTTTTATCAATGTGAAGTATCGGAAATGACGGCAGGAAACTTCTTGACGGGTAACACACTTTTTATTAAATCTTGACTTGTCACAATACAACGTGTGGTCTCTATTCTTCCGACGACACACTTTACTTAACTCGTGTAGACTCTCTGCCTCTGGCTACACTCTTACTTAACTCGTGTAGACTCTAGGCCTCTGGCTACACACATCACTTGTCTCGTGTAGACCCTATGCCTCTGGCTACACACTCCACTCGTCTCGTGTAGACTCTAGCTCTCTGGCTACACACGTCACTCGTCTCGTGTAGACTCTAGCTCTCTGGCTACACACATCACTCGTCTCGTGTAGACCCTATGCCTCTGGCTACACACTCCACTCGTCTCGTGTAGACTCTAGCTCTCTGGCTACACACATCACTCGTCTCGTGTAGACTCTAGCTCTCTGGCTACACACTCCGCATGCTGACACTGCATGCTCCCCCTACACTCCGCCTCTGGGTTACACCGAGTCCGGGTCCTCACAGGACAGCGGGACTGGGTACCGCAGGGCCCTGTCTCTTCCTCTCCGTCTTCAGTCTTCGCTGGTTACACTCTCCCCGTGCGCCTGTGCGCATCACCTTATATAGTCCCTCCTCCCGGGAGACGGAGCGGATGCGGACCTCGATGTGAGCATCGCTCCTTAGTGAACCAATCACGACGCGCTATCTCTACGATCCGCTTTCCCCCAGCGCGTGTTTCCACTCATCACCCAATCACGCCGCGCTGCCACCCGATCACTCCCACACCAGCGCGTCACCGGCACCCAGCCAATCAGCACCACACAACACACGATCCCGCGCTGACCCCTGATCCCTCACCGTCAGCGCGCGTCACCACACACACATCCAATCCCGACGCGCTGGCACCTTATCGCTACCCCAGCGCGTATCGCCACTACATCACCCCCCCCCCACATAGCTCGCAGCCGTCCCGGCTGCTAACCACAACCTCACACACCGTTAACACAACAAAACCCCCACCCCCCCAGTGTGCCCCGTAACACAACAACAACAGCAACCTATGTACAATCTGACAATTAACACAAGAAAAGTCAACAATAACACACAACACCTTATAAAAAGCTATATACAGCCCGACGAACAACATAATAAAAGTGATTTCCAGAAAATGAACGCGCCCGGCGTCCCCGTGACTACCGCAGCGACGAGGCGCTCCAACTTCCTCGACTCCTCACATGGTAGGTCATGAAAAGTAGCGCGCCTTGGCGCGAGTCCGTCTGGCCGGTCCGTCATATGGGACGGGACGCTGACGACCGTCCGGTGGTTCCGGTTGCTCTAGACGGCGCGGGTCGGGCCTGAAAGGACCGGCCCCGCCGTGAAGATCCGGCCGCCGGTGGTCGGCAGCTGTCAGTTCCGAGAGACCTGGGAGGAGATCAGGCGGAAGCATGTGAGGATCAGGCAAGGACATTTTCCCCTTTGGGTCGTCGGTCACGTCACATGCTCGGCCCTCACGACACAAGGGGAGGCCATATGGAGGCGAGAACGGTTTCAGTCGGGAGGGGTGGACGTACCACCGTCGCTTTCCCCATTTTATCTGAACGCACTGGGGGCGTGCAACACGCACGACCTCCACGGGTCCCCGCCATGGCTTCAACAACTTAGGCGACGTAGCCAAAGGCGCCTGAGGGCAATGCAGCCAGGCCCTGTCACCCGGTCTCCAGTCGTGCACGGACACCTTTCGTGCACGCAACCGCTCGTTAGCAATTTGGCGAGCCCGCGAATTAAGCCGTGCGGCCTCCCTTGCCTCTGTCAGCTTATGAATATTAAATTTAATATGTTCTGCCAATTTAGAATTAGGTCGTGGTGCGGACAGGCCAAGCTGCGTTTCCATTGGCGGGTCGGCTTCCCGACCGTACATCAGATAGAATGGGGAAAACCCCGTGGCTGCATGGGGGGCCATTCTATACGCGGCGAGGACCCCCGGGACCTGCAGGTCCCAATCAACATGTGCCTCACACACCCGCTGGCACAGCATAGAAGTCAAGGTCTTGTGGAGTCTCTCCACCATCCCGTCCGTCTGCGGGTGGTACGGGGAAGTACGCACCTTCTTAGTGCCCAACAGATCGCACACCTCTTGCAGCAATTTACTTGAAAAAATTTTCCCTTGGTCGGTCAGCAGGCGTTCGGGAGCCCCCTTGTCCAGGACGTAGCCCTCGACAAAGGCGTCCGTCACAGCCGCCGCCGACTGGTTGGCGAGTGGCCACGCCATAGGCCACCGGGTAAAATATTCGACCCCCACCAACAGGTACTTATTACCCCTAGGCGTGACTGGAAAGGGCCCCAGAATATCGAGCGCAACAAGCTCGTTAGTGCGCGAGACTTGAATGGATTGCAGCGGTGGATTAGCTGCCACGGGCGGTGGTTTCCACCTGGCGCACTCAACGCATCCCTTCAGAATATTTACCACGTCGCCCCCCATTCCCGGCCAATAATAATCACGCTGAAGCAGGGCAAGCGTTTTGTTTACCCCCAAATGCAAGAGGCGTTCGTGTGCGGCCAAAACAACTTTCCCCCTCACAGCAGAAGGCACCACCAGTGCATGCCGCCGGGACAAACTGTCCCATCTCATCAACATGCCCTGTTTAAGTACATAGGAGCCAGTTCGCTCCTGGTCCTCGTTAGGACCTCCCACCCTGCGGCGCAACGCTAGCAGGGAGCTGTCCGCCATTTGGAGGCGGCCCCACTCACTCAGCGACAGTGAGAGCAGCGAGTCCCGATCCTGAGAGGTAGCGGGAACATCCCCGATTGGTGTGTCCGCGGTCGCAACCAATGCCCCCCTATCTTCCCCAACCGGCGGTTTACAGCGCGCCGATCCCGATAGACACGCACATTTCTGATAAGGCAACAATCGCGACAGGGCATCGGCATTTGTGTGTCGCAACCCCTTACGGTACGTGGTCGTGAACTGATAGTCTTGGAGGACTTCCAACCACCGTGACAATTGGCCTGAGGGCTGGGCGACCCTCAACGAATACTGTAGCGCCGCGTGATCCGTCCGGACCGTAAAGTGACGACCATAGAGATACGGTCTGAACTGTTGTACGAAAAATACAATGGCGAGCAGTTCACGACGGGTGACGCAGTAGCGCTGCTCCGCCGGAGACAACACCCTGCTACCATAAGCGACCACCCTTTCGACTCTCCCAACGACCTGGGACAGTACCCCCCCAATGCCCGTGTTGCTAGCATCCGTATCTAGCAAGAAGGGACTCGCAAAATCCGGATAACGCAAGGGTGGGGCACCCACCAAGGCGTCCCGGAGGGAGCAGAACGCGGCCTCCTCCTCCGGTCCCCATCGGAACTTCACACCTTTCGCCGTTAGAGCGTGCAAGGGTTTTGCAATAGTGGCGAAGTGCTCAACGAATCGGCGGTAATACGAAGCAAAACCGATGAAACTGCGCACGTCTGCAACTGACGTGGGTGTCGGCCATGAACTGACACAGTCCGTCTTCGCGGGATTGGTAGAGATCCCCGAAGAGTCGACAATGTGACCCAAGTATCTAACGGACTTACGAAAAGGGTGGCATTTGGCCGGTTTAAATTTCAATTTAGCCGATCGCATTCGCAAGAACACCCCTCTCAATCGCTGGAGGTGTTCCTCAAATGTTCTACTGAAAACAATGACATCGTCAAGGTAAATCAAGCACCTCTCCCATTGCAAGCCCGACAAAACCAACTCCATAAGACGCTGAAACGTCGCTGGAGAGGAGTGAAGTCCCATGGGTAACCGGTTAAACTGGAACAAGCCCCCTGGAGTCCGAAATGCTGTCTTAGGTTTAGACTCTTCATCGAGTGACAACTGCCAGAATCCCGATAATAAATCAAGAGTCGAAAAATATCGCGCACCAGACAATGCATCGAGGGACTCGTCCATCCTGGGGAGCGGATACGCGTCAGCCACAGAGATCTTATTCAGGCGACGGAAATCTACGCAAAATCGCAAGGACCCGTCTTGCTTCTTAACCAGCACAATAGGTGCTCCACAAGGACTGGAGGAAGGCAAAATAATGTCGGCTTCAAGCATATCGTTAACGGCCGACTGAACAAGTACCTTCTCCGCAGGACTCAGTCGGAAGGGATTTAGCCTGACCGGCGCCGCATCGCCCGTGTCAATGTGGTGGCGCAACAAATCCGTACACCCAATGTCATATTTATGTTTACTGAACACATCAGAGAATTCCCTGAGTAACTCGCGCAGCGCACCCAACTGCACACCTGACAAATCGTCCGAGCCCGTGCACAGCGAATGGACCCATTCAAGGTCCTCCCTTGGTTCAATGTTTTGCGTGGGGCTCGGATCAACGTGCGCAACCAGCCGCTCCTCCGCAGGAACCCGCGCCGCGTGAGCCAGCACGGTACCCTGCTGAATGACGGCTGGCCGCGACCCAGCGTTTAAAACCATTACAAACGGATCCTTGTCCGCCCGAACCAAAGTGTGAGCCACCGACAAATCGACTCCCCCGACAGCCCTGTTAGAAGGACCCAAAAGCATGCCTTGTTCCAAAGTCCCCTCCACCCATGGTTTCCGCAACCGGAGGGGAATTAGCATCTGTGAACCCGGGGGCACGTGCACGGTCTGCGTCGCCAACGCTTGTATCGTGGCGCACGCCGTCCGAATCTCAGTAGGGTTCGTCAAAAATGAAATACGGCGACCCGATGGTAGTTCAATGCAACGCTGATCGATTAGAATTTTAATGGGCATCTTAGCCAAAAAATCAGTGCCCAATAGACAAGGAACCGCCAAAGAAGACGAAACGAAAACGGGTCCCGACAATTTGATATCTCCAATGCAAATGGATGCCCTAATCTGACCGATAATGCCCAACGATCCCCCATTTGCGGCGAAAAATGGCACATCCACTGGGAGCAGCGGACGGCATTGTACGGGGAGAATGTTATAAATGAGGTCCGATATAATAGTCGCCGACGCCCCCGTGTCCACCAATACCCTGACCTCGACCCCATCAATAGAACCCGCGACGACGGATGAACCCGCTGAAGCAGCCACAATTCTGTGCCCCAACTCCGACCATTTAATGTCTCCCCGGTCCCGGCCGAAACCCCCTCGCCGAACCGAATCCCCGAACCCTAACCGGCCCTCCTCCGTCGCCCCGCGACGGCCCATGCATGTCGAGTGTGTGGGCCGAGCGTGTGAGGTGCCGCGACTTGCCGGGGTTTGTAGAGATGCCTTGGGGCCTTGGTCGTCGTCCAGCCGAGATCCCATGGCGCGCTGACGGGGAGCGCGGCAACCGGACGCCACGTGGCCCCGGAGGCCGCAGTTATAGCACGTGATGAGGGTCGTCGGTGATCTCGGTTGCTCCAGCTTGCGGGCCGATCGCAGAGGCGACCGACCCCCCGACCTCCAGTCCCCTGGTCGTTCCGCGGCGAACGCATCCTCTCGCGGACCGACGACTTGGGGTTCGGTGATCACCGGACCCGGAGCTGAGGCCACGGCAGCGTTGCAGACGATCCCCTGTTTGCGTTGAAGGACCTCGTGCGCTTGTATACTCGTAGCGACCCGTAAGGAAGAAATGTCGATCTCGTCGGCCGTGTTGATGGGGACCCCCAGGTCCTGCGCCAACTTAAGCAGCTGCTCCAAAACCATCGCATCCTGGCCCTCCTCGTCCATCCGAGGGAATGCAGCATCGGCGAGAGCCAGCAACGCCGTGCGATAGGCGAGCGCGGTCTCCGTGTCCGCCTTCCGCCTCGCGTAAAAATGATGGCGGCACGCCGAGGGAGGTCCGTAGACCTTGGCCATGAGACCCAGCGCTGCCTTCAGCGTAGAGCGGCCCGACCTCCGAGCAGACATGAAGGCCGCGAGCGCGTTGTCGTCCAACATGGCAGGCAGTGCCCGCAGCGCCGTAGCATCGGACCAGGCAGACATCTCCTGATGCGCCAAAAACCTGCGCTGAAATTGGCCCCAGTCCCCGCCTTCCGCCTTGAAGGCTGACAATGCGGGGAGGCGCTGTTGAAAAATGAAGTCGTCCTCCGCGTCGTGGTTCCTTCCCGCCGCTCCGTCGGTGTGTAAGATGGCGGCCCCAATGGCGGATGACTGATGGCGGTCCGCAGCGCGCGTTGATGACGTAAGAGGGCGCGCTTGGAGAACCGCCGCCACGTGGCGGTCGCCGTTCCCGCCAAAAGTCGACGCCGATGAAATGGCGGGAATCGCCAAGTCATTTTGGCGGGAATCTGCGGGGCGACCCTGTAGAATCTCCGCCGCCGTCTCCGCTCCAGCCGACGAGCTGATTTCCGCCAGGATGGACGCGGCGGCGAGCAGCAGCTCCGCCAGACGAGAGTGCGCCTCACGGAGCACGGCCTCGGTCCCCCGTCGCTCCTCCGGCACCGTCGGCGGATCTTGCAGCGTGGGCCATTCTTCATCCTCACCCCCCGACGGCAGCTGGCCCGGGTCGTCAAGGTTGTCCTCGCGGTCAATCCCGTGGGTCCGATTGGTCTTCCTTGTATCCATGCTTGGAAGACAGTTTCACTTCTGACGCCAGTTGAAGTATCGGAAATGACGGCAGGAAACTTCTTGACGGGTAACACACTTTTTATTAAATCTTGACTTGTCACAATACAACGTGTGGTCTCTATTCTTCCGACGACACACTTTACTTAACTCGTGTAGACTCTCTGCCTCTGGCTACACTCTTACTTAACTCGTGTAGACTCTAGGCCTCTGGCTACACACATCACTCGTCTCGTGTAGACCCTATGCCTCTGGCTACACACTCCACTCGTCTCGTGTAGACTCTAGCTCTCTGGCTACACACATCACTCGTCTCATGTAGACTCTAGCTCTCTGGCTACACACATCACTCGTCTCGTGTAGACTCTAGCTCTCTGGCTACACACGTCACTCGTCTCGTGTAGACTCTAGCTCTCTGGCTACACACATCACTCGTCTCGTGTAGACCCTATGCCTCTGGCTACACACTCCACTCGTCTCGTGTAGACTCTAGCTCTCTGGCTACACACATCACTCGTCTCATGTAGACTCTAGCTCTCTGGCTACACACTCCGCATGCTGACACTGCATGCTCCCCCTACACTCCGCCTCTGGGTTACACCGAGTCCGGGTCCTCACAGGACAGCGGGACTGGGTACCGCAGGGCCCTGTCTCTTCCTCTCCGTCTTCAGTCTTCGCTGGTTACACTCTCCCCGTGCGCCTGTGCGCATCACCTTATATAGTCCCTCCTCCCAGGAGACGGAGCGGATGCGGACCTCGATGTGAGCATCGCTCCTTAGTGAACCAATCACGACGCGCTATCTCTACGATCCGCTTTCCCCCAGCGCGTGTTTCCACTCATCACCCAATCACGCCGCGCTGCCACCCGATCACTCCCACACCAGCGCGTCACCGGCACCCAGCCAATCAGCACCACACAACACACGATCCCGCGCTGACCCCTGATCCCTCACCGTCAGCGCGCGTCACCACACACACATCCAATCCCGACGCGCTGGCACCTGATCGCTACCCCAGCGCGTATCGCCACTACAAATGTATACCAGTATCATCTGTTTCAAATTTAGGAAGAAATAACTAATTCATACCCTCATCTTCAGCTTTGACCAGCTCCTCATGGTCAAGTTCTAAACAATACAAAGAATTACTCTCAAGAAACCAACAAAGTTTGGAATAGAAACCAATTAAAATGCACTATATTGTCTCATGCAGTTGTGAGTTGAATGAAAATATATTTTTTCACTGTTGTGGAAAGCATCGTCTCTTGTTGAGTAGTCCAAGCACTTACACCTCGTTGTTTAATTCCTCTCTGGCAACTATTGCATTGTTACTCAACAGCCTTTAACCATGTACCGACATTGTCTAGACAAGTAGATGAAAATGGATGTCAAACATTCACTCTTGTCATCACCTCCGATTAAAAGAGGGAGTGAGCCATGAGATGTCACACAAAACAAATGGTAATTCCTGCAAAAAACTGCCCAAAATATTCCAATTCCATGACCGCATTTCACAACCATACTGTTGAAATTATTTTCGCGAATACCCCAAGCGGCTTGTGCTATGCAGCGTCAATCCACTCACTGTCTGCACGCCCTAATGGGCCGAGTCCCTGCCACTTACGGGACTCCATTGTCCAGCGTCCCAGGCAAGGCACGGCGGGGTGTTGCAGGACATGGAGTCGGGCGGTTGGGACAGCAGGGACTGGCAGTGGAAGGGTCGCAAGGGTCGCCCATCCCGCTTGTCCACGCAGAGCACCTCGCGCGTCCGCCGCTCTCCTCCGCAGCCCTCCAAGCACTGCACCACGTGCCACGTAGGAGACAACAATCTACATCTGGGACGAGTCAAAAGATGCAGTCCTGTAATGAATTGCTCGCTCATGCCACTGCTGGCAGAAAGGCCTCCACTAGAGAAAGCTCCAGTGAACCTTTCTAGAGGGCATTTGGTTTACCCTTAGGTATGCGTGTACAAATATATATAACTAACTTATTTCGCACCATACATAGCCAACCATGCTAATTGGAGATGAGGGGGAAGGACAACAAATAACATAAAAAGCAGTTCTAAATAAATAACTTTTCAATCTAGATTTAAAGTGCATAGCTGCAGTGGTTTCCTAATATCGTAAGAGCGTTCCAGACAGCCGCATTAGCGCATCTAAAAGCGCGTGATGCAGTGACCGTCTTTGTTCGATGACGAGCCAAAAGCGACTGCGAGGATGCCGGCAGTTCGCGTGATGGTTTATGCTCCTTGACGAGATCAGCCAGGTATTGTGGTTCATTTGTGGCAAGCAACTGTGTGTGTAATCTTAAAAAAAAAGATGTTGATTAAAAATTTGGGAAACATTACATCCGGTTTACAAACCCGCATGTAATGCGACACACGTTTACCACATGTATACAGTATGAGGCCACCATTGATAGATTTACGACACGGAAATGTCATTTATGACCTCTTCCAACATAACTGAACATATTTTTGCATGGTGATGTTTCGACTGTACAACGTAGTAGAAAGTCAGTGAGTTTTATTTTTAAAGGTCAAATCACTTAAGCACAGCAAGGAAGTAGACAAGGTAAGAACAAATACATTTAAACATTTATAAAAATTACATCATGGGACCTCCTTTGCCAGTACCAAAATATGAGAATAAGTTTTCCCCTTTTTTTCTGGCAAAAAACAGGTGTTAAGATGTTAGAATACGAAACTAAAACGTTTTACAAGGAATCATGTCTGCATTAACCACAATACTTGTGGTCAGAATGCAAACAAAAAAACATACTCTGATAATATATGCCATTGTCTTTGAAACTGATTGGTCCACACCAGAGACAGCTTTCTTTTTAGCCGAGTCTCAAAACGGTGTTAGACCAAAGGACGCCAAAACGCCTTTTGGCGTTCTCTGGTCTAAGACGATTTTTCCTGTTGTGTGCAAAAGCTGAACTTGCCTCTGAATCGGTCAAACTGAACGTGGATGTGCGGAACGTGATGAGGCGTGATGAATCGCATTCAACAGAGCCTGCGTGCAATGTGTATTTGGTTGTGTCCGTCATGAATCGGGCCTTTAAGGCAAGGTTGGGTTTGATGGCATGTTCATAATAGCTCGCGCTAAAACACTCTAAAGTGTAAGGCATACGAAATGTAAAAAAATAAATTTTCTAAAGGCTCATTTAATCCTTAGAAAAAGTCCATAAACCTTAAGAGATTTTCAAACATATAGTTGAGTTTGTTATTATATAAAACCAAATGTATGGTTGTTTCTACGCTTTATCCACAACACAGTTGTCTAATTGTGTAGCCTTGACGAAAACGTGTTGATGAAAATGGCGGGACCTTCAACGTAAACATTTTCTATCCTGCCTGACGTGCCTAGAGATCACTGTGCAGCGGGGCATTGGTGAATGATGGCAGCCCTACTTTATGGGAAATTATTGCAATGCTGTGGTTGGTTGAACACTGCTCTGACTGCCTGTTAAATCTCCTGTTGTAAAGGGAAAAATGAGCGCAGCCATGGGGATGAAAACTTTCAAAGGGAAGCAGCTGCATTTCCTGTTGCTCTCAAATGAATACATGAATGAAAACAAGTAATAAACTCGTCCGCCTTAACGATTAACTATGCCGGATGATCGGCAAAACCCACATGCACAGAGGGGAGACTAATTATCTTAGCACCGCCGCACAAACAATTCCCACCTACCACTTTTCAGACCACCTTAATTACTGTAACCAGTGCTGCAGCTATCAATGGTGCAGGTGGTGCAACTGGGCTCTCGGGTTGCAGAGACCCAGGCACCGGGCAGCGGAGAGGGAGAGGGTGCACAGGGGGCTCCGGTTCATTCCTTGGACCAGGACTCGCGTTGCCACCTGTCCTGGTTTTCCCAGGATTGTCCTCTCGTCGAGGGAGATGTCCTGGGAAATCTGTAAATCTCCCCTGGGACATCAAACGTCCCAGTTTTGTCAGTTGTGCAATACACCATTAAAGACGACGCATTCACGTGTAGTTCTCCCCGATTCTGGTATTGTGAGATATTCTTCTTCCCATGATTTATCTCGGTTTTTTGGCACATCAGAAGTGGCAAACCTAACCAGTGCCCATACCAACCAGGCTACGCCACCGATTCCGTCGCCCCACCTTGGTCCACTCGCCGACGATCCAGGTGGCGCAGGGCTGTACGTGACAGCGCCGGGCTGGGGCGGGCCTCTTTGTGGCCGTGCACAGCGACGGTTCCCCTGCACTGCACTCCACCCGGCGCCACATGGACCCCAGGCCGCACGTGACTGAGCACTGCAAACAAGCGCATATCAAGACTCTCATGCCGCAGAAAGTTCAGAATCTGACTCACCTCCCCCACTCATCTGCCCTGTCCCCTCCCTGAATGCTTCCTCTACAAATCATCTCCCCTGAAGTCGAAATGGGATAATCTGTTAAGAAAAGTAAGTGAGCTTGAACAGGATGTGGCTAGACGGGACAATGGCTAGTGGTTGAGACTAACGACAGAGTGGCAGAAAAGGAGGGGAGTCTTTGACCACTTTGTATTTTGTTCGAGAAATTCTCAGTACCTCACTCCAGTTGCCGACCACCCAGCGGGGTTCTCGATCTTGAGTAGGGTGGACCATGTTCTTTGCTGCTGACACAGTGCTTTCAATGTGAGGCCGAGTTGGGAAAGAAGAAGTCGGATGGGAAAAGCGACTGCCGTTGGGTGGCAGCGAAGTGTCCAGTGAGGTCGACGTTGCGGTCTTCGCACTGGGAGCCACAGATGCCCCGAGGGGAGTTTTCTTCTTCTTGTGGCCACTCTTATTCCTTGTCAGCTTGTTTTGACTTTTGGAAGATGATGAATTGTTGTGGAGTTTTTCAACATTTACTACTAACCCTCCTGTGACCGTGCTTGGATTGCCAGTCGGGTTTAATTCGTTAGATTCTGAAGACGGCCATTTTTGTCCCACATGGGCTGGTGAATGTGCAAACGTAGCTGAAGTAGTTGTGGTCTCCTCCCCCAGTGGTTTGTTGGATGACCTGAGTAACTCATCGTCATAGACAAGAGGTAATTTGCTGCCATTGATTATCGGGTCATTAGTATCAGCATCATAGAGGAGGTCTTCCTGGAAACCAATAAAATTATAGTCATCATACAAACTTCCCACTGTGGGATGTGTGGCTTGGCTGTTTGGGACACTATTTTCTATGGATTCTGTAGTGGGCTGCACATAATAGTCATCATTACCTGATGCCACATTATTAGATGGAAAGACTTGGGGCGCAACAAAGGAAGGCACAGTCCCATGCGCAATGGGCAGCTGGTCGCCTTCCAATCTGCGATTAGCGAGGCCGTCAAATTGCTTCCCCGGGAAGCTGCTGTTTTGCTTTTTCAGGGGACCGCCAGAGTTTGCCTCCTTTCCGCCAATAGGGCAGGCCGCCGACGTGCTACAGGCACTCTCGGAGGACGGTCTCGTGTCACGGTCACAGGTGGCACCAGCATCGTCACCGCACTCCACTGAGCGCGTCCTCTTCCCCCCTCCGCCACCGCACGTCACCGAGCACTGAGACACACATAAGTGAACAAGGATCGTCGAGCCGGCAGCAAGGTGTCATTGTGCACACAGCACACAACGCAGCACTGTGTTTTGACTGTATATATACATTTAACAAAGAAAATCAAATCACAGTTGTTGAGCACAAGCTCAGCAATAATACAGCACTATTGAAGTTGTAATACATAAGGCTTACACTATATTTTTGACAAGAACTTGGTACAAGGCACAAACTGTACCAATGGGGGGGGGGAGGTACACAAATGTTTCAGCCCGATGCCTGAGCTCATTGCTCCTGGGTTCTAGGAAGGGGAGACGTTTGGGCTCAATGCCCCGCTCATGTAGGGACTGCAAGCAGGAGCTTAGAGTTTTATACGAGGAAGGGAAGGCAAGGGAAGAGCAACACAAGTAAAGGGAAAAAGGGGTGGGTGGGGGGAGAAGGGGAAGTGCGCTTAACAAATCCACTAAACAAAAACACTTTCACGCACCAAGTGAGCTTATCGTCAGTTTAAATACTTACACTAATCTTGAGGTGAGTAAGATTATAAAAACTGTAGAAGAGACTACAGATGGGAATTCAAAAGCTTGGTAGTTCTATATAAAAAAAAATTATTTAACACATTTGCTGAGCACAGGGTCCAAAGCTTCAAAATGCCAAGCTCCCACGGGCAAAGAGCACTTTAATTTATTCGCGATGAGCGTTTATGTGTTCTGTGAATTGAGCAAGATTACACGAACTTGGGGAAAAGAAACAATGGAAGAGGGATTCCAAAGTCGAGCAATTTGAGAGAAGAAGCAGAAAGATAATTATTTTGACCTGCAGTGTGGTGGTTGAACACGTCACAGGTGACATGAACGTCAGTCTGGTTGGGAGAGCGAGTTCCTCAATGTGGGTGGAGGAATGTGTTGCTGTGACCATGGCGATAGTAGTGATACGAGGGTGATAAGGATGCGACTGGCCACTGACGAGCGAGTGATCGCAGTGAATCTGTGTGTTCCAGGTCATCAGTCAAACCTGACTGCTTTACATTGATTCTGTGTACTGCTGGTACTGCAAAGGCCCACTGGTTTCTCGTGTTATTTATTAACACGGCATATTGATGTGGAACTCTATTTTGTACTGAATTTGTGGTGGTGGGTGTTCACGGATAATTACATTTGCAGATAAGAGGAGTTTTCATCCTATTGTCTGTGAAAGTAATTCCTCTTAAATGTAAAATTAATTAAGTATAAATGCTGATATAGGATTAATTTGTAACGCAATTCTGCTCTTTGATGAACATTTTAACAACAGGAATAGTCGACCCAATTGAATGATACAATCACAATGTTAAACTCAATGCCGATTTTAGAACTATTTAAGTTGCGCTTTATGCATTTAACTGCACAGTTTTTCTCAACTTTGCACGGCAGCGTTCACTGCATTTCAAAAGTTTGAGATGGGGAATTGTCACACAAATTATTGAGCTGTGCCCTCTATTTTAACGTCTGAAAAGTACGGCACTTTTCAGCATATCCAGTCGTAAACAGCAATCAGAATTGTTTTTGAAGTATGTTTTTTTTGGTTCCACTGCCATAACTTAGACAATTCTGTCTCACAATGAAATAAAGTAATATTTGCTCAAATATTTACCACTAATGAGCACTTTTGGATATCTGCAGTTCAAGGGAAAGAATGGAAGATGGTGAGAAAGAAGCTTTGCTTCAGGCATAATGTAGAACATTACAGTTAGCCAGCACCCAATGAGCCATGTTAAATGCCCTATGGAACAAAGGTGTGAAACAGCAAATTATCACTGATTTCACAGCAAACTTACATCAACTGCTATCATAACTTAACATCTTTTGTATGCTTAGTTTATCAGGCTAGTAATCAGCAACCAAACTGACCCACTTGTAACATTTCCTTTCATTATGAATGTACAAAGAGACAAAGAACCAGGGTGCAATGCTCTCAATAGACCTTGGCAAACCAGCACAACAGTAGTCCTCAGCTATCATCTGTGAAACAATGAGAACGCAAAAACAATGGAAAGAGAGAAAAAGAAAAAATATATATATAGAACTAAATTGTACTTTGAACCTCATTGTTGCAACTCTCGGTGAAGGGTTAATGACATTTGGATATTTTTTTACCCATATTTTGGCATCTGGAAATAATTGGTGTGACAATGTCTCCTTAACGGGGTTGCTTTCAGGCCGTGCTAAATGGGCTCCTGTGTGCAATTGACGTGTCCATTTTAGCATTGGGAATCGTGAGAAATCCAATGAAATCTGGGACAAGGTGATATGGTGGTAGGAAACTTTCACGCTGCTAATGGCAGACTTCATGCGACCCACTCTGTTAAGTGAGAAATCACATCGAATGGCATCAACGCGGCGACCGAACATCAACCATTGATTTCCCGGTCTCCAGAGCAACAACACAAGCCACGCCAAGGGCCCTCGTCAGAGCCAAACAATGCTAAATTGTAGTTGTTGCTCTGCATTTACGTCAGCCATACATAAGAAGAAGCATGTACAAGATGGCCCCTTGTTGAAAATATGCATTTCATAAGATGTATTAGAAATATTATGATCCCCCACCCCTTTTCCAAATTTAGGGGACAAATTATTGAAATTCATGGTCATGATGTGAATTAAGATCAGATTTTTTTCAACATTGTCATTAATATAGTGGCCTCTAGACACTGCAGCGGTCGTGTTAATGTCGGGTTGCCAACATTCTGGATTGCCATGAGTCCGTTGTGACCCGAACAGCTCGGAAAATGGCATCCGTGTTTAGGTGGCAGGAGTTGATTTGTATTGAGATCTGGTGGTATTGTGTTGAACTGTACACCGTTCTGATGGACCTAGGTGTGACATGGAGCAAGCTCATGTATATTCATCTCGATGTAATGTAACATGTTATGCATATTCATGCGAGGTGTGCTCATGCATATTAATGTACACACAGCATGTAAGAACAAGCCCCTGGCCATAGCAGGGCGTCACTTCCTAAACTTTTGTGTGAGCTGAGTTTTGTAAGGGGGAGCTCCTAAATTAAAGGAATAAAAATCTGCCATTTACCGGACTGAATCAAAGTGGTTTACGTTGCACAAGACATAACGTTTCCCTAGGCTGCCTGAAAAATACTTTTGGACAGATTATCTGTCATCTTCTCCTCTTCTCCACCAATCATTCTGTTTTCTCGCTTTTTTCCCAATTCCATGAACATCTCGGCCAATCCCATGTCCCGCTTCCCAGAAACTGTCCCACTCTACCCCGAAACAGTATTCCCTCGTTCTTCACGAAGAGAAAGTGATGAGATAAATCTACGAGAGAGAATGTGATGCGAAAAAGTGGTAAGATAAAGTAATTACATAAAGTGATGAGATAATTTTCACGTATTATGTATTTATTTAAGGTGATTTGTTTCAAAGATTGGTTTTCATAAGCCAACATAATTATCCATGAAATGTGTTATTCACGAGCATCTCCGGAACGTACCTCTCGTTAATAACGAGGAGTACGTAATATGAGTATAATAATGCATGATTAAACATCTACCATTGAAGTATATCTATAAATTTTGGAAAACAATATGTTACTGTGAATAACTTTGGTGAGAACGTGTAACTTTTGCCTGATTCTTCTTATTACAAACTGTATTATTTATTCGTGCAAACCCATTGTGCATATTTCATACTTGTACATACTATTTGTCATTTCTAGATTTTTGTAAATTCTAAACTTAGGCCTTGGTTTGTGATAGCTTCAATCAATTTGATGACTGAATTAATTTCATAATCAACGATTTTTGGGTTTAGATCGCGTTATTTATAAATGTGTCGTAACCCTCCACCACCCGACACGGCCAATCAGTAAAAAAGTGTCACGTTGACAAAAGACAAATAGTTCACTGCTTTAGCCCACCGGTGTGTTGAAGCGTGAAACCACAACATTTACAGTTTGAGTACGACGTTTCGCTGGTAATTGCATCCAGCATCATCGGGCAATTCGCCAGAATGGTGAGGCTCTGCTGTGTCTCCCGTTCTTATATAGAGCAGCAGCAGGGTGACGTCATCATTAACTCATTAACTCATCAGGTGCAAAGATTTGAGGGGGGGGTTATTGTAATTATATACTTGATTAGTAATAAGGCTATTGTTACGATGCGAGTTGTAGATTAGTAATCATTTGGAATGTGTTCTATTGTGATTATGCTACATTAATAATCAGTTAGTGCTTGTTTCCCTTATAAGGAATTGTAATGCATCTTATTTAATAATACGCTTCCAGGCCGCACTAAGCCTGTAGCTGTCTGAGCGATTAAAGTTATTTCTGTTTCTCTCAATCTCAATGGATTCTCTAATTAGTCTTTGCCAGTAGTAACTAGTTTTACACAACACTTCAACGTTGTCAAAATCAATTGAGTGTCCTTGTTGGCAAGCATGTTCTGCCACTGCCGACAGTTGTGTTTGCGATAGTTTAATATTTCTCTGGTGTTCTTTTAGTCTTACACTAACGTTACGCCCTGTCTGTCCAATATAGCATCTGCCACATACACAATTAATCCGATATACACCTTCTGTTGATAATTTAGGTAATTCGTCTTTAGTGCACGTTACTAGTTGTTGAATTTTGTGTACTGTACCAAATCTTACTGTAATGTTTTGCTTTTGCAAAACACGGGCTAATTTGTCAGTTACTCCTGAGATAAATGGTATTTTTATTGTTTTAATAATCTGATCGCTTTCAGCAGTGTTGCTTTGCGATCGTGATTTGGCATTTAGTGCTCTGTTAATTTGAGCATTATTGTAGCCATTCTGTCTTAGTGCTTCTTTAACATGTTTAATCTCTCTCACTAGACTTTCATCATCTGACACTGTTTTAGCCCGATGTATGAGCGTCTTGATAAGAGAGGATTTCTGAGCTGGGTGATGATGCGATTTTGCATTCAGATAGGCATCAGTGTGCGTTTGCTTTCTGTAAACGCTGTGTGTTATTTTACCATTTAGGCCATGCCCAAGTAAAATATCCAGGAACGGGAGTGTGTTATTCACCTCCATTTCCATGGTGAACTGAATGGCCGGGTTTTGTGCATTGAGATGATTTAGAAAATCGTTAAGTGTATCTTTACCATGTGGCCAGACAACCAAAGTGTCATCCACATATCTAAACCAAAAGGATGGTTTTAATGTGCTCGAGGCAAGTGCTCTGGTTTCAAAGTTTTCCATGTACAAATTTGCTATAGCAGGAGATAAAGGAGAGCCCATTACTGCTCCCTCCCTTTGTTTAAAGAATTCACCTCTCCATAAGAAGTAAGTGTTATTTAAACAATGGTCAGCGAGTTTCGGAATATCTTTTGGTAAATCTGTATTCTTTACCAGTGTATCAAGTAATTTAAGCGACTCGCTCACTGGAACCTTAGTGAATAGCGAAATCACATCAAAACTCACCAAAATATCATTAGGGTTAAGTTTAATATCTTTGATCATATTCACAAGATGTTCTGAATTTCTTATGAATGATGATGTCCTACCGATGTAGGGCTGTATTTGTTTAGTTACATATTTTGCTAATTTATATGTGGCAGAGCCAATTGTACTGACTATGGGTCGTAAAGGGATGCCGATTTTATGGATCTTTGGTAGCCCATACAGTCTAGGTGGTTTTGAAGCCCTTGGCTTAATTAGGAATTGCTCATTTTTTGGGATTAATGAATTTGCAATGATTGCAGTAGTCTTACGTTCCAGAGTATTAGTTGGATCTCGTTTAATTTTAATGTAGGTACTTTCCTCTAATAAATCTTTAATTGTATTATCATAATCGGCTCGTGACATCACTACAGTAGTGCGGCCCTTATCAGCTGCTAGGATTTGAATATCTTTATTTAGACGAAGCTCTCTTAAGGCTTTTGCCTCGTTCGAGCTAATATTTACTTTCGGTACTTTACTATTCTCAATTATTTTGGCAACCTCGTGTCTAGTCATCTCTGCCTCATTATGTGGAAGGAGTCTTACTGCTGATTCTACCTCAGCAATTATCTCATCCACTGGAATTGTGCGTGGGGTAACGGCAAAGTTAAGGCCTTTAGAAAGGACAGAAATCATGTCAGTGGTTAAATCAGTGTTAGTCAAGTTCATTACGGTTTTGTTTTTAAATTGTTCGTTTTTAATAGGGATTTGTTTATTGTAAAGTCTAGAAAATTTGTTAATTTGGTTAGCATTTGTTAGATTAAACACATTATCAGCCGATTGTTGTGTTATAGTATCGATTATATTCCAATCATGCATGGACACACTATTGCTTATATTTAAATGTAAATGCTTTAGCGATTCAGAAATGCTGGATAATTCACTCCTGTTACGACACATTTATAAATAACGCGATCTAAACCCAAAAATCGTTGATTATGAACAATATTGGTCGCGAAAGCCTACGTGTTAAACTGAATTAATTTCCTTTAAATTTAATTTTCATAGTCTACAAAGGCTATTTTATATTCATTTGTCCATATTAATTTTTATCATATATACACTTGTTCACGCAGGAAAGCCTAATTGAATCTCAAGATTCTTGAGGGGAGTAAACCCAATTCAGTAATTTGCAGGTAATATTTCAGCATTTCGATCGTTGGCCAACTCAGAGGAAACCAACCCAAAACAGTGGGATAACATACAAACTTCTCACAGAAAAGACACTTGAGTTAGCAATCGAACCCAGGTGTGTATTGCTGTGAGGCACACGTATTAGCACTGTGCCACTTTACCATCAGATTAGACAAAAATATGTATTTAAAAAACACATTTAAGCTAAAATAACGCGCTGCAAAGAATCAACCACATCCTGTGGAGACCATTGCCTTTCCTGCCTCATTTCTCACCGTCATGGAAACTTGGGTTTACAGAATAGGCTTTTATGCTCACTCTCTTGAGAGGCGCTAAATGAGCTCCCTTCCATGCATGCCACTGGCTCCCTCAAAGCTCCTCACTGATTATTTGCACTATGACCCTGCGGATCTCGGCAGTGTTGGCCAAAAACCTGTGTAAATAATGCTCACGTCTTGGCACTCAGTACTCTTCTATGTAGAACAACTTTCTCGGGCTGTCACGATACTGGCTGCATTCCTGATTGCGGATAATTATTTTTTAACCAGGTTTACAACACCCCCCCAATGTACACAACCTCCACGTGTGTCTGAGTGTGAATATGCATAGACGTGACAAATATATGTGCACAGGTATATGTTCATGCACAAGCATGTGTACATGCCCAGGACTGTATACGTGTGACCCTGTGTGTTGTATGCTTACATTGTACACTGTACTTGAACAGCAATGTAACAGTACGTGTCAAGCCGACGATAAACAGGTTTAAGTTCCTGATGTACAACTTTGTTGCATGCATTCCAATGTTTTACAAATCCAATTCTGAACAATGGAACGTTATTGCTTCTGTTTTTTTTCCAACATGCTTGCACGTTACTGAGCCATTAAAGTTAATCTCAGCCGAAATCGATAATTATTAATAATGTATAGGTATAGCCACGTGAGCTGGCGTATTGGTCCATTTTTGCCAAATTAGAAAATGATCTGCACAAATCAACAGGGAAGAGACACAACAAAATTACTCCCAATTGCAAAATCACAGCAGACGATGTCTATGATACAAAACCCCTGGGAGGCCTGACCCCTACCCTCCCCTGTTGCCTGGGCAGTTTGGCCTGGGGAGCGCAGCCAATGTAGGCAAGGGAAAGTGTCTGCTCGGCCTCTGAATATACAGAATAAGAAAAAAATGTGAACATAACAAATAACAATTGAGGCTACGTCATTTACAGCATGATGGATACAGAAGTTGGGTTGCCATGATCACCGCATGACCCCACTGGGTAAACAAGGGAACTTGTTGTATGTGCAACAAATACATTTCAAAATTATTTGTAACACATATGTGAGTTGTTGACCCACATTCAACCTTATTTGCTCACCATCGGCAACATTCCACCACATCGGTTATCAACAACAAAAAATACAGCTACTTAGATCTTTGTGGCTGTTCTGTTACAGCTCTGATGTTTTCAGGTTGCACCTTGTATTGTTTGGCATGATGTCCAACATTATGCTCCACCTGCTGGGTGCTTCTTCAGAAACAGAATTGAGATCTGAGCACGTGGAGCGAAATGGCAAACACCCTGCTGAACAACATGTGGTAAAAGTAAAAATCACATCGCAGAGCTACCAACGCAAATGCTTGAAAGCAAATACACAGGGTGGCAAGGGAGCAGAGGCTGTGGATGGCTGCTCCCGCAGTGATTGAATGCCATTGCGGGTTCCCGTTCTGACCTCAGTCCAGTTGCCGACCACCCATCGCGAGGGACACGGCACGTGCTGGTTGCAGGGGCTCTGCAGCTTGGGCTTGGGCAGATGTTCGCACTCGGAGTTGGGCAGAGCCTTCTGTGCATCCGGCCCGATGCTGCGCAAGCACAGGACTGTGCGATGCGCCGTGCCATTACGTCCACACGTGGCAGAGCACTTCTGCCAGTCTCCTGCCCACCACCTGATGAAATGAGGGAGGAGGAGAGGGGCACCAACTCAATTTGCGGTTGCTAAAGCATTGCTATGACTACGAAATGTCCTGGTTTGTCCCGATCAGTCCTGTTTTTGAAAGGCTGTTCCAATGTCTCATGAAGTATTCGTGATGTTCTGGACTTTTGTCCTGGTTTAACACTCTCTGGACTCATGCTCGACTCATGAAATGGGCAAAGGGCGGGGATAGCTGAGTATTGGGTGTGGATGGCCGAGGACACAGGAGTAGATAGGGCCTAAGCAGCGGGGAGGTTAATATCAGAAAGAGAAAGACATTGTTGCAAGAATAGAGGTTATTACTACAGTTGTATGTCTGCTGTACACACATCACATTATGATGAGATTTATTAAATTTTTGCCTAATTTACAACACATGTATGGGTCAAATAAAAAAGCAGACTACCGTAACAAATGCAGACATGGTGGTTCAGTGGTTCATTCACTGTGCTTTGCATATGGTGACCTGAATTCAATTCCTGGCCATGGCTAACGAAGTGGCGAGTGATACTGGGACACGTGCTGGACTCTTTTACCAATCCCGTTTACCAATCAACACTCACCAGCGTAGTGCAGAATGGTAAACAAAAACCCTCCCATAACTGACAGTATGGGAGGCCTTCACCCAGCAGTGGACCGACAGGACTATAATTTTAAACAAGATGTAAGTAAAATTTTGGAAGAGCCTCTGGTTTTGATTTATGTTCAACATGAAGTATTGACTACCATAAACAGCATGGATAGGTTAGCTGCCACATTAATAAAGCGATTAATGTTTTCATATATTGCCATGGTTTCTTGTATCTAATAAAAATTACCACTGAAGTCATAGGTGACACCAATGATGATAGCGAGTCTTACATTGAAACGTCTGTATCATTTTAAGTACAGCGTAAGCAACCTTTGCACGTTTGAATACAGAGGGTGTATACATATTTTAAACATTATTCTTGACCCAATATGGAAAATCTGCGGCAGAATTGTGCACAGGATACTGTCATCCATCTCCCCCTTTTTAATAATTAAGGAAAGCTCAAGATCCTTAATGTCCCACGAGCCGCAATTTTGTCCATATCATTCAATATTTGTTTAATAAATCAATATTTTCCAACAAACGTACGCATGCAGGTGTGTCGTGGAATTTTTTCCACCCATCTAAAGGCAGACAAAAGACAAAATAATTGCTCAATTTTATTGAGTGGATGTGTGTAGATTGAGCTCTGGTACATGGTCTTCTGCCAGAATGTGTGATATGTTGTGCCATATTTGACTACTGTCAAATACAGCTGACAACACGTGTGCCTTTCTGTTAAGATAGAAAAATAACAAACTGAACTTCAATTTTCGATTTAAAGCTTTCGTGACTGCAGGGATTCATCTTCTTGGTTCTTTCGGTAAAGTCACGTAGAAGGGAAGTAATAAATTAATAAAATAAAACATTATAAAATTATAAAAATAATAATAAAAATAAAACATAATACAATTATTTTATTATGTTTTATTTTTATTATTTATTACTTACCGAAAGAACCAAGAAGATAAACTGAACTTCATAACATAATTTTTCAAAATGATGGCAAAACTGTATGGTGATGTTTATTTAAAAAATACACCATGTGTCTTGAGGTGGACATAAGATGGCAATTGTGAATGTCACCCTGTCGTATCTCCAGTTTATTCCTACAAAGCCAAACACTCTGTAATAGGATTGGCCAAATATCTCAATGTACGTAGCTGGACCCTCCTAATTATTAGTGTTTGAGACTCAGTGATGCTTTTCCAGGGAAACAATTGACATTATACAATTTCAGAACTGTTCAATAGTTGCAGTATATGCATGCAATTTATAAGTTGGGAGTGGTTTCCGAGGTATGTTATACTCACTTAAATATACAGTATTGTCCTGTAATGCGTGCGGAAGCAAAATATTTAGGTTAAACAGCATAATGGCAAGAATCTGCAAAACTCACAAGGCCCCATTATTATCCCAATTAATTTTTTGTTACCACGAGTTTCGTGACTGTTTTTCAGGAGGGTCTTGCCAAGATTTCACATTTGCGGCGATGCTTGTTCGTATATTTCTAATTTCATAATTTTCAACAAAATAATTGCATGGAAGGCCAATCCTAAACACACGATTCACTCTCTTGAATTGCATTATTTTTTTGCTTGTCCTGACCTCCACACACTTTGGCAGGCGACAGCGACTTGCTAATAGGGAAGCTTGCTTGTTTTTAAATATAGTCTAAATAAAAAGTATATCGATCACTCTTTTGGAATAATGCATAAAATATATATTTTAGTTCTTCCACACATATTTTATTCAGCACCATTTAATCAAGCAAGTTAAATTCTTGCGCGGTTTTGATCTCCTAGGTGTCGTCAGCAGACGGGTTTGTTGATCCAGAGTATTGAAAGCAGGCCATAATATAATTATACTCTCTGGTTCTTTCGGTAAAGTCACGTAGATAGAAAAAAAGAACAAAAAAACACGACGTTTCGGTCGGAACACAAGCGTCCGTCTTCAGGTGAGAAAATTATCTGCTGTTGTGTTGCGCCCGAAACGTCGTGTTTTCTTTTGTTATTTTTTCTATCTACGTGACTTTATCTAAAGAACCAGAGAGTATGGATTCCTGCAGTCACGAAAGCTTCAAATCAAGACGTAATATAATTGTTTAAACAAATTCTGCTGGTTACATAAAATTTCCAATAATGATGGACAAAATGTAAATTTTATTTCAATGTGGAGATACGACGTGAGGTCTATTTTTGTATTTCGTTTGAAACACATTTTTTTGATGTGGATATTTGACTTTCACATATCTCTTTCCTTGATTGAAGTTGTGTATAGTTTGTAGCAGTTCTCATTTTATATGTGCAGATAAATATGTTCAATGCCTTCGGGGTTTTTATTTCTGAACCAAATGTTCTTCATCTCAGGGACAATAGTGGTAGGCAACAGGCTACAAAGCATTTCCCGGCTTAACAATCTTTTTTAGTTATTTATTATTTATTTTATGCAGATTTTATGGTAAGTTAAGCCTGCGTGTATTTGAACTCTCAGACATGAGCTGCTCAAGCATTGTATGCCTTACAATTGCATTTCCATTTTTGAATAATTTATACTTTGGGTATAAAATAAAATGCTATTTTTTGCACAATGGGACTTTCACAATAAATCTGTGATAATTAAGTTCATGTTGTGTGACTTGAATATATTTATTAATTATTATTTTTTGTGATTGTAGGAAGTAGAAACTTATCATTTTGTGTCTACAGTATTTACAAAGTTTTATTTGCTAAATATTCTCTGTTACTATTCTGATCATTTATTACTGCGACAGAGATAAATACTTATTTTATCTGATTTGTTATTCATACAAATTACTAATTTTATCCTCACGGTAAAACATACATATGGATAACAGGTAAGAGGATAAAGGTGCAGTCCTGACATTACTTGCTAATGCTGGCAGACAGATCTCCACTCGAGGGAGTTCTAAAGGGGAATTTTTGCCTATCCTTCCATGCTGGTCAGATGTACACACGCATTACCCCATCACACGCGACCACCTCCGTTGTCCCCTTCTTAGCCATGACGCGTCGTGCCCAAGCCCACTCATGTTCCTTAACAATCACTGTATTTCTAACTTGTGCATGTGTTGCTCTTTTCATCTCTCGGTGGAATTCCAATCATGCACCTTTCAGAATTGTGTTGCACATTCTCTCAGCTTTGTTTTATATTTTCTTCGTCAACATACATTTTTCTTTGCCACGTTATAGCCGGTAGCACGCATTGATTCCTATCTTTCTTCTTGAGACACATTCGTAGGTTGCATTTCATTAAGTTCACTTTTTCCAAAGGATACCCCCCCCAAAATTTGGCATGGGGTCTTCTTACCATAGTATTATTATTCAATGTAAGTTTCACACAATCTATTAACACCTACATTCCAACAGATGGTGTACACTGATGAGGTCTCTCAGTTCAGCATTCCTGAGCAGAAATTGCATACATTTTTGAATCAACAAACCTTTACCATCTGTCACCACAGTGCTGAAGTTATTATTCTGGTATTGTTGTATGAATACAGCGCCTGATCTGTCATTAATGTGCAAACCCATGTTGTAATTTCCTAACGGAATTTATACTTAACAGATCTAGCAATTCATCATTGGGGTAATTGCACCTGTTTTCACTCGCAAGTCAGTATGCAGCTGTGGTGAAATTTATTACAGCAGGAAGCAATCTTAAAATAATCCCTTTGGAAGATTACGTGCAATTTTTTTACTTTACAATTTTTGTCATTTTCCCCTAGTTTTATACCAATTGTGCTGTTGGTATCATGTAATGAGACAAAGATTTTCATTCAGATATTTTGCAGAGCAATGCGATTCTTCGTGAGAGAATGGGACACAGATGCAGGAATCACAGAGCTACCTGTGAGATTCCTTCAAGTGACCTCTGGCCCACAATATAAACGGCAGCACATTCCCACTAACGCTGCACGTTCAAGCAGTCATCATCGCTCAGGAGTTTCTGCTCCTTCTACAAAACTCACTTTTTTTCTTTAGCTCACCCCACGACCCCTTAATCTCCCCTTAATAACCACTATCGTTCCGGCTCCCTCTTCATCACCTCTCTACATGGCCACCACTCATTCTCCATCCATTAAATCGATTAATCATCTTTGCTCTCATCAATTTTGCTTTTACCTAATTCACGCATCACAGATTTGTCCATTACTTCCTCTCATATATTGTATTCACCTCATCTCTACCATTATATTCATTTTGTACCATTCTTAATTCTATGTAAAGCGCCTTGGTTAAGGTACTATATAAATTACGTTCAGATAAGATGAGATAAATGTTCTTCACATAACGGTCAAATCGATATGAATTCTCACAGCTGAATTTTGCCAAATTAGACACTCACAAAAACTGTAATGTGTTGAATTTTGTTGTTGTTGTTGTAGTTATTGGTGATCAGGCTGACACCGTCAACTTACTGCACTTGAAAACCCGGTTTAATCACAGGTAGCTGCGTGGATTTAAACTCAGGATCTCAGCGGTACTAACTCAGTGGTCTGACCTCTTGAGCCATTCAGCCACTTCATTATATTTAATTCAAACCCATCACTCACATAAGAATATGAATACTCACTAGCTTGCACTGATTGCCAGCCCCTGGGTATAACATAATACATTCTATGCAAATATGCAGACAATTCAAATGCGAAAACATTGCTTTTGTACGAATGTCTATTTTGTGTCGTACATATATAGACCGTTGTACACTGTAAATGATAATAATTACATAGGCATGCAACAATATGCAGCTCTGTGGTGACAAGGGTTGGGGGAACCACACAAATGTACGGCAACTTCCGTCCTGTTGCCATAGAGATGCCGTACCCTCGCTCGCCAGCAGAAGGCGGTACGGCGATGAGCAGACTGAAATCATCTGTCCCATCTTTATGGAATATCGTGTTGCCCTTTCTGCGTGAGTTTTCTCCAGGTGCTCCAGTATTATCCCACAGGTATAAACACTCAGTAATTTGCTAAAAACATCTTAAATCAATATGCCCATTCGTGCTTTGCAGAATGTGCAGCATTGTTACGATAGAGTTTGTACGAATGAGGCAAAGTAAAAAATAAAAGTTAATGTGAAAGATTGTGTTTTATTCGATGAATTGATGCATGTTTACGCGCCTAGTTGTATTTTTTTTTTTCAAAATAAGTTTGCTAGACCCTTTTTTTTTCCTGAACACATTCCCACCGGAAAAGTTATTTTCTACTAGCAACCCCTACGAATGATGTTTTAAAATCAATACTAATTATATTTCACTATTGCAACATAGTTCTCATGTATTAAAAAAGCCCATGTGTTATTGATTCATCATCATGGCTTGGCTTCGCGAACGAAGATCTAGGAAGGACATCCACGTCTTCTGCAGGCACGCTGGTGGCTGAAGAGGCCTATGCGGGACAAGCAGGTCCTGCCACAACAGCTGCAAGTATAGGTCTCATCTGGGATGGGTGCTGAGGGATCATGGTTCTTCCTCCTTCTCCTTTTGTCCTCCATACGGGCCCTGCAGGTATCTTCGAAGAAGGAGGTGGCCTGGTGGACTGTGTGCCGCCAGGAGTTGCGATCAGCTGCTTGTGTTGCCCACTGACGTTGATCGATGCAGCAAGCAGTGAGGGACTTCTTCAGGGAGTCTTTGTATCGCTTTCGTGGTACCCCTATGTCGCGATGGCCAGAGGACAGTTCCCCATACAGCACAATCTTAGGTAAGCGGTGGTTCTCCATCCTGGCGATGTGCCCTGCCCAACGAAGCTGTGTCTTGAGGACCATGGCCTCGATGCTGATGACCTTCGCTGACTTGAGGACTTCAGTGTTGGCGACGAAGTCACTCCAGTGAATATTGAAGATTGTGCGGAGGCAGCGCTGATGGAAACGCTCGAGGAGACTCAGGTGACGACGGTACGTGACCCAGGACTCAGCGCCATACAGGAGAGTGGTCAGCACAACAGCTTTGTAGACGTTGACCCTTGTGGCTCTTTTAAGGTTTCTGTTGTTCCAGACACGTTTGTATAGTCTGCCAAATGCACTGTTTGCCTTGGCCAGCCTGTTGTCGACTTCGTTGTCGATCTTGGCGTCAGACGAGATCACGCACCCCAAGTAGCTGAACTGGTGGACAGCTTTCAGTTCTGTTTGTTCAATGAAGATGCTTGGTGGATGGTGCTCCTCATGGGGTGCGGACTGATGAAGAACTTCAGTCTTCCTCAGGCTGACTTCAAGGCCGAAGATCTGAGCTGTTTTCGCGAAACAAGACGTAATTCGCTGCATAGCTGCCTCTGTGTGAGCAAGGAGGGCGGCATCGTCAGAAAAAAGCAGCTCCCTGATCAGTTGCTCCATGGTCTTTGTGTGGGCCTGCAAACGCCTCAGGTTGAACACGCTCCCGTCGAGACGAAAACGGATGTATACGCCATCAGCGTCGTCGAGGTCCTCTGTGACCTGCTGGAGCATCATGCTGAACAAAATGGTGAACAGCGTGGGAGCAAGAACACAGCCCTGTTTCACGCCGTTTGCAATAGGGAAGGGCTGCGAGAGATTGTTGCTATGTCTGACTTGTCCAAGCTGGTCTTCATGAAGCTGGACGATCATGGTGAGGAACTTCGGTGGGCAGCCTAGCTTGTCCAGGATTTTCCAAAGTCCCTGCCTGCTCACGGTGTCAAACGCTTTTGTCAGGTCCACAAAGGTGACGTACAGCGCTTTGTTTTGCTCCCGGCACTTTTCCTGAATCTGCCTCAGGACAAACACCATGTCTGTGGTTCCCCGCTTGGCTCTAAAGCCACACTGGGTCTCTGGGAGGTGATCTTCAGCTATTGCGGGTACCAGTCTATTCAGCAGTACTCTTGCGAGGATTTTGCCGGCGACGGACAGAAGTGTTATGCCACGATAATTGGAACAGTCTGATTTTTCCCCTTTGTTCTTGTACAGGGTGATGATGACTGCATCTTTGAGATCTTGAGGGAGTTTACCCTGCTCCCAGCAGCAGACGAAGAATTCATGGAGTTTGGTGTGCAGTGCTGGGCCTCCGTTCTTCCATACTTCAGGAGGGATGCCATCCACTCCTGCAGCTTTACCACTCTTCAGCTGTTTAATGGCTTCCTCAGTCTCTTGTAATGTTGGTGCCACATCCAGTTCGGTTTTCACTGGTTGTTGTGGGATGCGGTCAATCGCTGGTTCTTGGACTGAGCGGCTAGCATTGAAGAGCGTGTAGAAGTGCTCAGACCAGCGGTTCAGGATTGAGTCCTTTTCAGTGAGCAGTTCTTTCCCGTGTGCACTCCGCAGGGGGCTCAGGATTTGGTACGAGGGGCCATATACCGCTTTTAGAGCTTCGTAGAATCCCCTGTAGTCGCCAGTATCAGCGCAAACCTGAGTTTTTACTGCGAGGTTGGTCCACCACTCGTTCTGAATCTCTCGAAGCTTGCGCTGGATGGTGCTGCATTCCAGGCGGAAGGCTGCTTTTTTGTGCGGGCAGGATGGTCGGGCCAGGTGGGCCTGGTGTGCTGATCTCTTCTTTGACAGCAGCTCCTGGACTTCTAAGTTGTTCTCATCGAACCAATCTCTGTTTTTCTTCGTGGAGAATCCGAGGGTATCTTCAGATGTTTGCAGAACAACAGTTTTGATGCGGTCCCACAGCACTTCAGGAACCGGAGGCGTGTCTCCTAGGCAGCTCGGTTCCTCTAGCCTAGATCGTAGGCTTTTCTGGAAAGCTGCTTTGACCGCGGCAGACTGAAGGCTGCAGACTTTGAGCTTCTTCCTCGGGGCGCCACCGTTCCTTGGTCTGGGTTTAAAGTGAAAGCTGAGTTTGCAGCGGACAAGACGGTGGTCTGTGTGACACTCGGCGCTGGGCATTACCCTGGTGTGAAAGACATCTTTTAGGTCACGCTGGAGCACAAGGATGTAGTCTATGAGATGCCAATGTTTTGACCGAGGGTGCATCCAGGTTGTTTTCAGACTGTCTTTCTGCTGGAAGATGGTGTTGGTAATGGAAAGCTGCTGTTCCGCACAGAGTTCAAGTAACAAGCGTCCATTGTCGTTGCAGCTGCCCACGCCGTGCCTTCCAAGTACGCCTCTCCAGGTTTCCGAGTCTCTGCCCACTCTGGCGTTGAAGTCGCCAAGGATGACAATCTTGTCGTCAGCTGGGATATCCTGCAGAAGGCTGCGTAGGTCAGAGTAAAACTTGTCTTTATCAGCGGGATCTGCCTGGAGAGTTGGAGCGTACACTCTGAGCAGCGTTGCGTGTTGTTGGTCACAAAGTGGTAGATGCATTGAGATCATGCGGTCAGAGTGACCAGTTGGCAGGCTTGCAAGCTTGGTAGCGATAGAGTCCCTGATCATGAAGCCGACACCTGAACGGCGTCTCTCTGTCGCTGGTTTACCTGACCAGTAGAGAGTGTAACCTGCGCCATGCTCCCGCAGACTGCCTTCCTCTGAAAAGCGGATTTCGCTGAGGGCGGCGATGTCAACATCCAGCCGAGCGAGTTCGTGTGCAATTAAAGCGGATCGTCGCTCAGGTCGAGTGCTGTCAGCTGAGTCTAGCATGGTTCTGATGTTCCAGCATGCGAGTTTGAGTCCTTTCCCACCTTTTAAGGCGAGTGGGATGCGCCGTCGATTCTTTGATGTAATTCGACCGCATATGAAGATGCCCGTTGACGGCGGTAAGCCAACTGAGGGAGGAGGAGACGAGCTTTGTTTAGGCCACCTTTTCTAGGCCCCTCTCCGTGTGGAGCAAGCAGTGCTGTCCCTAGAAAAGGCTGCTTGGTCGCTCAGGGTGCTGCCGGGTGATGATGTCGTTTCCAGGTCATCATCAGACGACCACTTGCGCCTGAGCCGCCTGCATGCAGGATTGAAACTGCGGCTGCCAGTGTCATCTTACACCTGCCGAGTTCGCCCCTTTTCCATCGCTACAGGACTTAGTGAGACCGGGGGGGGGGGGGGGGGGTAGACGTGAAGATTTCCTTCTTGCCTGCGCAAAGGAGCTTTCAAGTGGAGTGCAGTGTGCGCAGAACTGACCCCACCCTTTAAACCCGGGGTTCGTCTGCCATGGCCTAGCAAGCTGGGACGGTGACAGCGAGGTCCTCGGGCCGTAGGTTTTACATCAGAGTTTCCTTCTCCTAGGTAGACGGCCTTCCAAGGCTGAAGAGATCCACCTTCCCTGCTATTGATTACCTGCATATTATTAGGTTGTTGGGGAGCGCCTATGGCGCCACCGCACAAGCACAGTCTGCAGCGTCCCCAAACAACCACAGCCTGCAGCACCCCCCAACAACCACAGCCTGCGGCACCCCCCAACAACCACTGCGGCACCCCTCAACAACCACAGCTTGTGGCACCCCCCAACAACCACAGCCTGCGGCACCCCCCAACAACCACAGCCTGCGGCACCCCCCAACAACCACAGCGTACGGCGGACCCCAACAGACTGGTCAAGTAAATCCTTATGATCCACTCGCACAGCGTGCGGTGGGCCTTCATCCAGCAGTGGATTTAAGCACCAAAAAACCGCGAGTACTAATGTAATGGACAGAGCACGGCTCTCCCTCAGGGCAGCAGTGGACAGAGCACGGCTCTCCCTCAGGGCAGCAGTGGAGAGCACGGGTGACCCTCAGGGCAGACGTAGACAGAGCACGGCTTTCCCTCAGGGCAGCAGTGGAGAGCACGGGGGTCCCTCAGGGCAGCAGTGGACGGAGCACGGCTCTACCTCACTCTGAATCACCCGTCTCCTCTGAGGTGCATGCGATTGTGTGTGAGTGTGAGTGAGCTGTGTGTATGAGTGAGCCGTGTGTGAGGGGATCGACCGTCAGCTTTCCGTGGCTGCGTCTCCGAAGCTGTGGCCGTCATGTTGCTGCTTCTCAAAGTGGGCAGCTTGCGGTCACATGACGCACTTCAACCAATCCGGGAGCGTACATGTTCTTATGGCGGGGGAAAGTCCATCCAACGGACAACTGCTGACTTCGCCACACAAAGTGATACTTATTTTCAACAAGGATTTGAACTGGCAACCTTCTGATTGCGAGCCGCGCACACTACTCAGCCATCTATTACACCTTCAAAACGATCAGGAGTGTTGTTTGTTGCTTCCCACTTTGGCATGCTGGGCCTTTGGGCCTGTGCTTAGCAACTGTGATTCATAAAAAAAAAGCTAGCTAACTATATAAATAGCCGCTTGCCATACAGGAGGGGTGGTAGGGGGCGTGCACGAAGGAATGCTCACCGGGAGGGGCACTCCTGCTCGTTGCACGCACGTTGGCGATCGTCCGGTCGTGTTGTGGAATTGCAGAATTTCTCCTCCACGATGCCAGCCGTCCTCTCTAGGCAGCTCACTGTCTGCCGCTGCACACCTGGTGGGACACACACGAACGCGCACACTGGCCTGGTCAACGAACGACATGTAGCGGTTATGCTGTCTTCAATTATGTAATCATATCAGTCACATTCAGTGTCATCATCTTCATCACGAATTACATAATCATCATCATCATCCATAACATTCATCTACATGTAAGTTAGTGCAGGTCACTGTCCGTGATTTGTCACTGTCAGCCAGTTCTGCATTAGACTCAAGACATAAATGTTCTGTAAAGCTTACGAGGTATACACCTAGCTTGTACCTTCATGATATTTTTGTGTTATAAGAATGTAGTGAATGACAAATATACTTATTATCCCCACCACCATCTTTTTCAATCACCACTCGTCATCTCCATCACATTCACCACGCGTGATCTCCATCACCATCTGCCACCCATCTTATCCATCACCATCCACTCATCACCCGTCTATGGTTTCTTTGTAACATATCTTGCGCTAAAAGGACCCAAGTACCCCCAAAAAAGTGATGCGATAGTCTTGTATGAAACTATTCATCAAACTGTCAAGCACCATGCTATCTTGTACACGGTTTAGAAAAAAAAATGCAACGTGGCACCACATGGTGTGGTGGGGAGACAAAGGCGACCATTTTTATGGATTTCATACACATTGCATAAAATTACACTTTAGTTTCCCCAATTAAAATAACAAACCAAAATAGTAAAAAAAATAGTTATAAAGTTATTTCTACAAATCGAAATTTTTCCAGAAGCTGTACAATCTTTGTAGTAAAGGTTAGTGAAATTAATTTAATTGCAGAAAATGTACAGTGCTGTCAGAAAACATGGTAATGTAATTACAATGTTGAGAGGCAAGCTTTGTGGTGGAATTGCCTGCTGGATTTAGAGGAGTTTGATGGACACTGTCTTCATTTGCTTTCTTTGACACACTTCACACATGCAATAGAAATCTGGCCTGGGGTGAGATGGAGCTTTTTATTTTTTTTCTATATTTACATATTAGAGAGTGCCCTTTATGACAAAATAAATATTTACAGGACACTGATCTCTGTTCAAAACCATGCAAGCCATCCAAAGGTCATTACCACATTTTCATATCATTATTGAACAACTAACTGTTGCTTACTGATATGAATACAATTCAAAATAAATGCCTCCATGTCAACACATTCTCAGTTGGCACTGTATAGCAGCAAGAGCTCAAGTCAATAACAATCATTCTTTTAGTCTGCCCTTGATCAATATTGCTGGATTAAGGCCTCCCGATGATGTCGGCGTTGTTTGACCATACTTCACCATTATGGGTCACTACTGGTTGGTGAAGAGGGAGATATGACGACTGGTACAGATATCCCTCTGCACAGATATTGTGGTCTGGAATTAAAGTCGGGTCTCTGGGCTGAGTTTATAGTGCAGTGTGCTAACCATTGCATCACCACTCCACCCCAGGATTTCAAGTATTTGTGTAAATATTTTGTATTAATTTGTTCTCATTCATGTGCAGTCCAGGAATGATTGTGAATATTGAAGACAAATTGTATATCTTAGGGGTGTAATGATTATTGTGACTTCTCAAAATTTAGGGTCACATTTCCATTCCAGATTATTGTTTTTACATTGTAGTGAATGTAGTTGCCTTTAGTGGATGCAGGGGTAATGTGAATCCATTACATATATTCAAGTTGGAATCTTAAGAATTGATACAAGTTTAAGAATCGATTAATCGTTACACCATTAGTATCTCTATCCAATTTTTCGATTTAAAGCTTTCGTGACTGCAGGGATTCATCTTCTTGGTTCTTTCGGTAAAGTCACATAGAAGGGAAATAATAAAAATAAAACATAATAAAATAATTCTCACGACGTTTCAGCCACAACGCAAGCAGCCGTCCTCAGGTGAAGAACAGGTCTGTCGGGAAGACAGAGTCTGAATGAAACACCCATTCATGTAATTGAAAATATGACCCATATAATATACTAGCATCACTGGATTCACCACGCTGCCTTTGTCTCCCCACCACACCATTTACTCGTTTGAGGCTGAGTCGACCTAGGGGAGGCCCAGGACTGGTTCAAATAATCGTCACCGGTGGTGGCCGTGAGCGGGAATCGAACTCGGGTCGCCGGGTTCGTAGCGCAGCGCGCTAACCGCTACACTACAATGCATTACGCTTCCACATGAGTGCGTCACGTGACAGATTTGACGTCACAGCTCACTTGCTGTGCAAAAAATATATGCATTATTGAACTCCCCCCCCAAAAAAACAAAAACTAAAGTGTATTGTTATAATTTTTGCATGGTGTACAGTCTGAAAAGTACCCACATGGCAAATTTCCAGTTTGTTGCATGTCGGGAAGTACGCTAAACAATTTGAACAGACACACATTCACAACTTTGCCTTTTATAAATATGGTGATTTATAATAAATAGGAGAACAAACCGCAAGATAGTTTACGGAAAATCTTATCGTTACAAGTTCCTGCTGAATCCTTTCCAGGCGAATTGAAAGACTTCAAGCTGTCTGGTTAAACCGCCATCTGGAATAGATTTAACATTTTTTTTATTTCGTGGGTTTATCTGCAAGTTTCTACATTCCATCCGCATGTCCAGTAAAGCTCATGCATTATTTTCAGATACAACTCAAGGGCTTGCCAGTGACGACAAACTCTTGCAAAAACACAAGTACTATACTTAACCAGGCTGGCCAGTGCATGTTGATTAAAATATTGGCCCAGGACCAGTTCACTCGCCATCAGTGCTAAATGTGGGCAAGAATCGAACTCAAGTATCCGATGTTCGTAGTGCAGTGTGGTAACGAATGCGCCGCTGTTCTATCCCTTCAATAAAAATGTATCATCACGCTGAAAAACGTGTCAGATTTTTGGAGATAATATTATTTATAGCTTTGTGCACAGATTAAAACATCCGGCAAGTAGAGGGTTATATTTTAAAAGTTATGTGTTGACATTTGGTAAATTTTCTTTCTCAGGATTTGTCTTATGGTGCTTTGTTATTACATGAGGTTTAGGAATGTACCTTGTCTTACCTTGTCTAGCCAAGGCATCTAGAGTTTAATTAAGAGTGGGGCAAAAGGCTCTTTGAGTGCTTGAGGCAATTTCAAGAGTGGGAGGAGTGGAGTGGAGGTTTGGAGGTAGTGGGGGGGGGTCTTTGAAGTATGGATTCGTGTGGAGTGAACCAGACCCGTGTGGTGGGTTTCAGTACATTCCACTCATGTCCAGCAGCTACACTGGTAATTTAGTTTGTACACCTGTGCCTTTGTCACCTGCCTATGGCTGTGCAAGGTATGCTTGGATACAAAAAAATATTGCCCTTGTGGCAACTGCCGTGTCTGCATTCTAAGCCTGAGAGTAATCAACTGGGGGTGGTCAAAACCGCGACTCGTGAGTCTGCATGTGGCTCTCGGTGAGTTTGAGAGAGAAACGCTGGTAATTCTAACTTCAATACATCTTTATTTCAAACAGGAAAAAAATCCTGCGGCAGTAGCGCTGATCGGGGGTCACTCATCCCTGGCGGTGAAGCTATCCATGAGCCACTCCTAGAGTGCTCCCGCAGATTTCTAAAGCAGCCCGGGACACTAGCCCCCTGGCAGTGTAGCTAGAAGTGAGAACGCCTGGGGCGTACTCAGATTTCTTAATTCAAAACTCCACAGCCATGTGCAAAGTCTTGTGTGTCTTGCAGCTCTTGGCCATATGAAGATGTTGTTTGTATGTGGATTATAGGATCGAGAAGTTAGACCACCTCTGGTACGTACATTCATGTGGAAAAAGCTAAACTAATTGCATGAGAAAAACAACATTAACTCTGAAATTAAACGGTCCCACCTGATGACGGAGACTTGTGTTGCCTCCGAAACGTCGTGATTTTTTATTTTATTTTTATTAATTTTGATGTTTTACCTACGTGACTTTACCGGAAAAAACCTAAGAATAAGCGGTATAACTCATATATTCGTTAACTTGTGTATATACTCGAGCTTACGATTATAAATATTAATCTGAATAGCTAACTGTGGCTCATAATAATTAACACATTCTTTCATACAATTATTACAGTTGGATTATGTTTTTTAACATAAAAGTTCATGTGTAATTTTGATACATTTTCCATTGGTTTTACATATTTGCCTCTGTCATTTTAATGCTTTTCACATGGAATCAATTGGCAAACGTTGTAAGAGTAATGTGCAAAAATGGGAGCTTTTGGCTTGCTTCCAGAAATGTAAATGCTCTATTAAACTTTAAAATAACATAGGTCAAAAGTTAACGGTACTTAAGAGTGCAGTAATTAAACGTTTTTGTGCATATGCATGTTCATAAAATAGTGCTCGCCTTGTCGCTTTATACACAACTCAAGAGGTGATGGTTCAAACCCAGCGGCCTCTTGTCTGAACTGTTATTTGTATTCAAGCGTGCTTTTGCACAGCCACAAAAATGGGGAGAAAGCTCTTATATTAATTGCTACTCAGCAGACTTGACAGGGCTTTATCGATTCAGGAATGTGTTTCAGCTATTGGGTTCAGAAACAGGATTCTAAAAAAAACAGATGGGGGTGAATGATTTTACACCTTATGAAACTTAAAATGAAGCAGTTGGTATTTTAGAGCTCCAAATATATTCGCTCTTTATATTTTTATTTAATAATAAGGATATTTTGCCAATGTGGCCCAGGTGAATGAAAGTCTGCTCTTGATTTGGCATCTGCCTTGCCAAGATAGCCGTGTCAAATGTTCAGTGCAAAGGGTGCATTTTAAACCTGTCTTCCTTAGTTTATTTTGGCACGACGGTGGAATGGTGGCGCAGTGAAGAGCGCATTGCTATATAAACCGGGCAATCCGAGTTTTAGTTTTGGAACAACACCAACCTGGACTTAACAAATGTGGTAAAGCAGTGAATTGACACACTACTTGTACTACTACTACTACCAGTACTACTACTACGAAATAAGAGATAACGCAAGTTCCATGGTGGTAAGCCAAACAAATATATTCTTCAATATTTTGATTTAAAGCTTTCGTGACTGCAGGGATTCATATTCTTGGTTCTTTCGGTAAAGTCACGTAGAAGGGAAACAATAAAATAATAAAAATATAAAACAATAAAATGATCACGACGTTTCGATTGCAACACAAGCAATCATCATCAGGTGTGAAAACCACAGCAAGACTTTATCGAAAAAACCAATAATATATATTCTTCGATAGTCATTGAGGCCATGAGTCACAGCAATTCATGACATCTCTGGAAAGGGAGGAAGGGATTGAGGGTATTTATTTGGTCGCCACGTTCCTCACTGAAAACAACACATGTATAATTAATGGCACAAATGAATAACAGCCAAAAGTGCACGTGGCGTTTTCAGCATTATCATGGAAATGAGCAATCAGGCTTAATTTCCCCTCTAATAGACCCAGTGCCTTATTTTTGTCCACCCACTGAAGAGCATTAGAGTCAGAATTACATTACGACATGGTCAATCTCGTTTTGAGCTGAAAATTGAGGATATCACCTCACCCCCCACGCCACCCTCATTTTGCTCGGTGATTAAAATCGACATAAACATCGAGCCACTAATGGGATGCACTCTGCTTCCCTGGGCTTGCTTTGAGCAACAAACACAACGGAAAGTAGAAATCCACGTCTCACCTGCTCCACACGTCACTGTGCACTTAGACCACGGCATGTAGTGCCAGAAGAGCTCAGGAGGATCAATCTCGTTGTCGGAGTCGGTATCTTTCCTGATGGTGTACTCGTAGCGAATGCCTGGATTCTTCTCCTGGAAAAGCAGCTATTCCAGGCACACATTGGCAACAAATGCAAGGTGACAAGTCTTAATACATATCGAGAAAGAGTTGCCAATACCACCACCAGCAGCAGCCAAAGCAGTACCATCACCGCAATTATGAACAATGAATCCATGCTTTCTAGGAACTTGGTGACCTGAGTTTGATTCTTGGCCACATTTAATGCCAATGACCAGCGAGATTTGAATCGGTCATTGGACCCCTCTTTTCCAAACCCGCACTGACCAGCGTTTTGGTGTTGTATCAAAAGACCCGCACTTGCACGCGTGTGGCGTGTGTAACGACGCGGATACCTCGAGAGTGGCAGAGAAGCCCCCACCTGTATCCAGACGGGCTCCATGGTGGGGCCCGGCGCGGTGAGGTTTTCGAGGTTGCCGTTGCGTGCGTACGTGAAGGTGGTGCCCGCTGCCTTGTAGTCTCCATTCCACTGGATGACCCAGTCCCCGTTGAGGAAGTAGCGCGCGGGATCCTCGCTCCGCAGTGCCAGGAAGTTGCTGGCCTCCGCTACCTCCTCCACTCGGATGTCCCGGGCCCCCTCGGGGATGAGGCCTACGTCCACGTAGCCTGCCAGCACGAATGGTCGCCACCGGATGTGTAAAATATGCACCGGGGCCTTGGTAACACTTGAACATAGTTTACTTACAAATTAATATATTTATTCATCATCTTTATGATGTGATTTATTCATTGCAGTGGTCAGGCTTATTCTTTGGTTCTTTCAGTAAAGTCACGTGGATAGAAAAATAAAAATAGAAAATAAAGTGAATAAAAGAAAATACATATAATAAAAAATAAAAACACTTATGTAGACTGTAGCCTGGTTCTTAATCGGAGTGAGTGTACTGGCAGTCTATAATGTAGACTGTCGCCTGGTTATTAAGTTTGGTGAGTGTACTGGCAGTCTATAATGTAGACTGTAGCAATGGTTATTAAGCTGGATGAGTGTACTGGCAGTGTATAATGTAGAATTATTCTTGGTTCTTTCAGTAATAATAATAAAATACAAATGAAAAATAAAAACGAACCACGAGTTTCGATCGCCCTCTTTTAGCTGCCACCAGCCACCATGCCCTCTAGCAACGTGTCCTACCTAAAGTCCACTCTTTGTTTAACATCCAATATTGAGACAGTGTCCAGATTTGTACACAGTATCTAGGTCACACGTAGATGATGGTGTCGAGATCACATATGCAGTGGGTGCCATCTGCAAAAAAAATCTATGGAGGGGGTTGTATGAACTGGTAGTGATCAGATGGGACGATAGCCAATATGGTTAAAAGCAACTGACTGGCTGGCTGGCTGACTGTAGTGGGGGAGATTCACTGCTTAAGACCTAAATGGTAGATGTAGACAATGCACTGATGAGTCATAATAATAACGAAACCAGAATTCGGGTGTTGAGTTGTCCAATTGCTGCCAGAAATGAAAAGTCCACACACGAGCTCCCCTTTGGAGCTGGCAAGGCTGTGTGCTCAATATCCACAGGAATGGTACAGTCATCATGACAGGTACAGCAAGTTGGGAGTTTCTGTTATGTTGTGAGATGTCATATACGTTATACTGTGACTATTATTCTAAATAATGTATCGTCACAAATAACAATGACATTATAAAAGCACACATTGGCTGATCAACACGGCATACTTCTGAGTACATGTCGCTTGCATTGTTATTAACAACAACAACAACGTGATGCGGCAAGCAGGATATATAATTATTGCCAGGCTGTGGAACTATCTTTTGGTTTTCGCACCAATGTTATTTTTACAATGTTGAGATGGCGCACACACGAATACACATTGACATGTGTTTGCAGCTCACAGCCAGGCGGACATTAAAATCTGTGCGATGGTGGCCACTCCCTTACCGAGCCCCTCCGTCTCTTCATAGGTCATCTTGACAGTCTCACAGGAGGAACCGTTACCCTGGCAGACTCCACAGCGGTCCTCCATGGCGTTGGAGTCGATCTCGTAGTCACATCCTACGTTCTGGCAACGGGAAATTGTAAAAGACGTCCGCTTTAGCCACAGAACTCATTCAGGATTCATCCCCACATTGTGGAAATGTGAGGCGGGGGTGGGGATGGCGGTTTAGGTATAATCATAATGTATGTTGAAATTATTTTGCACCAACTGTTCTAATCGGAGGTGCGGGGGAAAGACAACATACTGTGGGTCTCTGTGTGAGCCTACTGGTATCTGTGTCAGTCTATGTGTGTATGTATGTTGAACTTCTTTCCCACCGTACGTAGCCAACCGTGCTAATTAGAGGTTCGGGGGCTGTTCCTGTGTCATTCCTAGGCCAAAACAGCCTATTTCTGAGTAGGCCATGTATGTTGAACTCTTTTTTTTAGCAGCGTACGTAGCCAACCATGCTACAAACTCAACACGGAAAGCAGTTTTAAAGAAATTCGTTTTCAATCTAAATTAAAAAGTGTGTAGCTCCAGTGGCTGTCAGAAGCGTATCTCAAAGAGCACGATGCAATTAGCAAGACAACATTCTATATATATGTAATAAATAATTTTATGTTGAGTTTAAAACAATCTATTTTGTGAGCATTCACTGCAAAAAAGTAAAAAATGTTAATACTTTTAACACAGTGACAAATGTATCATTGTGAACTGTGTTGTAAGGTAATTTTGTTCATGAATTTGACGTCTTCAAGGTTTTGAATTCTAATTGGTAATTATCTGTCAAGCGCCTTGGCAAAGACACTATATAAATTACAATAAGATGAGAAAAGTGCAATAAAGTTCATAGTGGCACAAAGATAGTTCAATTCCAAATAGAAAATCGCAATATCCTTGCAAACTAAAAGTGGTATTTACAAAGTTCTTTTTTCAGCATTACTGAGAGTTAAAAAGACATGGTCCGTTGATTAGGAATAACTCTTGTGCCTACGTGTGGCATTAAATAAAATTGCAGGAATCCTGCCAGCAGCCGGCACCTTGCAGATGCCATCGATGCAAACGTCACGGCTCGCATTGCCTTCGTAGCAGGGTGTTCCATCAATCACGGCATCCAGCATCTTCTCGGAAAAATAGCCCACCATAGGTCGACAGTGCAGCTCACACAAGTTTGCTGGCACATGCAGAGATAGAGGAGAGATCGTGAGCCCAACTTTGGTGAGTAACAGAACTCAACACAGACATCACTAACTGGCCAACCTGTAACAGACCAAGTGCCAAAATGTACCCTTGAGTTATGCAAAGAGCCAAGTGTATATATATACTATTATATCATACAACTTATATAACGTTAATGTATTATTATTTGCTACTGTGATAGTATGTTCTACGTTATGCCACTTCGATAGATAGCCGCATGTGGTGGATGAAAGAGTCGCATGCGGCTCGGGAGACATCAGTTGGCCACCGCTGATGTATATAACAGTATTTATATATTAAAAAATACCAATGTTTTGGGCAATGGCCCTTTTAAATAACAGAGATTATCTCTCCGTGTTCCGTTTTTGTTATTCCTTGTTTGTGCACTACTGCTAATGCAGTATCACAATTTGTTGCTATTAAAATTGGCGAAAGTGGCACCCTCACGTTGCACAGTTTGCCATCATGCCATGCATTAGGGCATTTCATCGAAACAAGTGTCCCCTGGTGATTAAAAATGAAACAAAGTAAAGCACGCGAGCGCTGGTTTCAAGGGACACAACTAGCATCGCTCTGTGGTGAAAGTGATTCCCTCTTGGGTTTAAGGGTGGTGCGTTGGCTCATGCGCAGCACTATGAAACTTGGAGGCCTCGGGTTTCATTTTCTCTCACGGCTAACATCAGTGGAGAGTGGTAGATGAACCGGTCATTAGTTGCCCCCCACCCACATCCACCAGTCCACACTACCCAGCATGGTGGAGTACGGTCAAACAACTACCCACAATTTCGATTTAAAGCTTTCGTGACTGCAGGGATTCATCTTCTTGGTTCTTTCGGTAAAGTCACGTAGAATGGAAATAATAAAATAATAAAAAATACAATTCAACATAATAAAATAATTCTCACGACGTTTCGGCCACAACGCAAGCAGCCGTCCTCAGGTGAAGAACAGGTCTGTCGATAAGACAGAGTCTGAAATTGGCGGAAGTGGCACCCTAATTCGTGAGAATTATTTTATTATGTTTTATTTTAGTTTTATTATTTCTACGTGACTTTACCGAAAGAACCAAGAAGAACTACCCATAACTGACAGCGTGGTAAAACCTTCATCCAGAAGTGGATTGGTCGAAAGGCAGTGTACTCAATGCCATCTTATGTCAGAGCAATTTAACTTGAGATAATACCTCCTATATGGCATGGGGCACCACGGTGGCGAGATATTAACTACCTTGCCTGCTATACAGGAGATTGTGGGTTCGATCCTGACCCTGATGGCTGTATATTTGGAGTTTGCATGTTCTCCCCGTGGTCACGTGGATTTTTCTGCAGGTCCCCTGGTTTTCCTTCCACATTTAGAAACATGCGTTTAGAGTATTTGGCTGCAATACATTTCCACATGCTCAGGCATTTCATTGGGCTATCACTTGTGGCCAGGTCACTTCTGACAAAGAGCTACATACAGTAGTTCAGTCGGCCTTACCTGGAAAAAAAAATAGTTTCGTTATAAAAATATTATGTGGAACAAAATGGGTCTATAATTTGAAAAACTTAACATTCCTTCACAGTTAACCGAACTCAACGGACACAATGTTTGTGGATTATGTGTGTAGATTAGATGAAGTATATACATGCCTTTCAACAATGGAGTTTGAAACCGTTTGACTTTTTATTTTAATATTTATAAAATAAAAGTGGTCACTGAAATTTCAAAGTTGATTAATGAATAAATAAATATAATGGACACATGACAGCAAGGGGATTACACTTTTTAAGGCATTCTGAAAATGACATTTAACATTTAAAGTCAAATTCATTACATTTGGGAGCTAAATTTGCTTCACATTTAGGAAAAAATCTATTATTTTGTAAGATTGCAGTTTTTCCAAAAAATTCAGATACTATCAGTGTAAACTGAATGATTCATGATCGGTGCATGCCATGAATCTTTAACTCGGCGAAATACAATACATAAATCTATCTTCTGTGTTCTTACCCAGTTTTACAGCATTACACCGTTCTATCACGAGCAACATATTGACGTAACCGCAGAAGGGAAGACACGGCTAATTGGTGCCGCCCGTGCAGAGCAACATTGGCGAACCCGCTGCTCACCTGTGCCAAACAGTGGCGCCCACTCGTGCAGCCCGCTGCGGTAGGGCACCGTGTCGAATTCGCTGCACTGCATCTGCCGGAATGAGATGGCGTCTGCGGAGCAGGGCTGCACGTTGCACGTCCGGTAGCGCTTGCGCTCGCCGACGCAGTACCGTCCGCCGAAGCGAGGCCTGAGGGCAGACGGAGAGCCGACGCGACGGTTGGCAAAAAAGCGAGGGCAATGGACTTGCTCCGGTGGTGCTGAAATAGAAGTAATATTTGGGCTCCATTGAGATGACAGGAGACATTTCGACAAGAGATATAGATGTAGCGAGGTAAGAAAAATGCAGGCAGAAATTGAGATGTAGCGTAATAAGAGAAGAGATGTGTGTAGAGATGAGTTAGGTTTTTTTTAAACATGAACGATCTTGTTATTATGATTTGAAAAATTAGGTGATTCATAATGCAACCTCTTATCGAAACTGCTCCTTCCAAACACACATCACCAGTGCTGGTCTCCTTCCACTGGCTTTTAGTAAGGCATAGATTCTACTATTAACTTTTAAAGCATTTAGAGGGCTCGCATCGACCTGCAGTATAGTCGTGACCTATTGAATCAACGTGCACCATATTGACACCTATGCTCCTCAGAACGTTTTATTTTCCACATCGCGAGGAGACGTCTTCCATCTAGGCAGAGGTGTGGACTCGAGTCATGTGACTTGGACTCGAGTCAGACTCGAGTCATGAATTTGATGACTTGCGACTCGACTTGGACTTGCATAACAATGACTTTGTCCCACCTCTGCATCTAAGGGTAACAAAGCATTCTGCGCCGTGGCTTCCCGCATATGGAATGCACTCACGATTCACATCCGTAACTCAGCCTCTGTTCATAATTTAAAGGGACGCTTCAAAATCAATGTTTTTTCTGTTGCTTTTGGTTCTCCCTCGTCATAATCCACTGTGATTGTTAAAGCTTTTACACGTCTCTCTCTTTTCCGTACGGCCCGGACGACCACTCGTGTGGCCACAATACTGTTGCATAATTGTTCAGCGCTTCGTGAATAAAAAAAAGGCTTTTATAAAAACGAGTTTATTTTAAGTTTTCTCATGAACTTGGGTCCCTTTAGCTGAATGGGACCGTAAGCTTTTGTTTGGTTTGCTTATGCTTAGCGCTGCCACTCTGTACATGAAACATTACTGGGAAACCAATTGAATGAACAACTGTATTCACTATGAGAGTACTTAAATTTAATTATAAAGAAAATATGTTGACTGTGAACTCAGCGTTAGGCACTGGCTGGAGACAACAAGACCGAGGTGGTTTGGACATCATTTCAAAATGGTGGGTAACACATTCGGCATCTGTTGCAGACGTTTGCGGGTCAAATCCCGCAGGCCGCCTTGGTTACTGCGGTGTAATGATTGTAAAATATGCGCCATCTGCTTCACAGTGGACGTGGAATTGCCCTGGAGGGTATGACATCGTTGGCAGGATTAAGAGTTTGTATGGCTCCCGGCGTCACTATTGATGCTTCAGAATAAAATATAACCGAAATTAGAATTTTAGAAGCACGTTAACCTCTGGTGATTTTCAAAGGACTTGATCAAAGAAGGACTTTATTTTCACACACATGGACCCAACCGATGAAAAAAAAAATCAAAGAACTTTTCATCTTTGCCGAGTGAAATACAATATTTTTCAATGTTGTAAGAAGAAATATTGTCAGGTCAACAGTGGCGGGTGATTTTTTTTTGCAGAATAGTTTGTTTCTAATGTCATTCAAAAAAAGTTATTTGCTCCATATCCACGTTCAAAGAGGGGTCAATGATAATTGCCATGGTTTATTTCAACATAAAATTCAGCACATGATGCATATTCTCCACCTGTCCTGAAACTCCACCGACTGCAATGACATAACTGTGCGGTTCTGAGGTTGTTCACAAGTTAGTTTACTCATTCACAATTTAATGATATTTCTATTCAAACGTGTTTTTTACATTTTACGTGATTAACTACTATTCTATGTACGAATTATAGCCATTTGAATGTGTTTTAAAAGGTTAAAACTGTTGCGCTGCACATGAAATCAATGAATGCGGGTATATGTTTTTTTTTAAGATAGAGATTGGACTTAATATGATGTTATTTTCTTTTCCATAATTTGCAATCCGCTGTAATGGTAAGGCAAAGGCAATCTCCCAAACTGCTAGACAGGATGGGTCGGGGATTGCACACTTTCCGATACAATCCAATCTGATCCGATGGTACAACCCTACTTTATAGAGCAACTGGTGTTTGAAAAAATAAAAGTGACCGCTGTGAAATGTTTTTGAACAACAGTTGAATGGAGCGCGGGGGTGGGAACGCGCGTGGGGAAGTCGGAGGCTAAAGGCCATGACTGGCAACAAGGACTACTTTCATGCAGCTTCATCAGATCAGATTCCATCTCTACACACAAGGACGACTACAGTCCAGTCAGCGACAAAAAACATCACATCTGAGGTGAATTTGCATGAAGTAATTCAACTCAAGACTGAAAACCTTAGTCATTAGCACGCCAGGCACTGTGCACAACATTTTCACTGCAGTTTAAACGTTAATTTTTTTTGCCAAGGCTTATGAGCTTACGTGTTCCATAATCCACCCTGGCAGCTGAATACTGTGACGTGGTCACTGATGATAGAATTGTGGCAGAATTTCCATGGTGGCCGGTGCACATTAATAAAGCACGTGGCCCTTTGTTGATAATTTGTATAACAGCATCCATGTGCGTGCTCGCCAGTGAACATCCTCCCACTCGAATGTTCGCCAGCCTCCATACTCGACCGTCCGTATCACGTGTTCTCATGTGTATGTAACACGTGCTTTGCCAACACCGGCTTCCTCCCATGTGTCTTCCATTCTTGGCTGACTTCCCGTCCCACTTATTAAAATCTGTATTAAATTATTGTAACATTTAGTCTTTAGATGTGTCACATTTAAAAATGTGTATACATTTTCTTTACTTTAATGATCACTATAACAACTCAGGTCCCCCTTGCAAACGAGGCAATATATCACAGTCTCAATGTATTGGTTAAATGAAGGGTACTAACACATGGGACTGCTAAGGGGTTCAATCCTCTGCAATCAATGGCATAACAAGAGATAGTTTCAACAGGATGCAAAAATGTGCACTGCAAGACATGATGCGTTTTCTCATCATTGATAGATATGACATTTTATGTTTTGGTGTTTTAGGAGTTGTGATTTAGCTTTTGTTCCCTGCATATTTAATAGATATGTATGTTGAACTCCTTTCACACCATACATAGCCAACCATGATAATAGTATGTGCGTAATAAGAAATACTATTTTATTGTCCCGTTTTGCCAATCTACTGCTGGATAAAGGCCTCCATTCTTTGTCGTTGGTCATGCTGGTAGTTTTGTCCATACATCACTATAGTGATCAGTGCAGTTTTTTGAAAGGGCAACCAGGACCTGTTCAGATGTAATTTGTCAGTAATGTTTGCCATTGGCCAGGAATAAAAATCCTGTCACCAGGTTCACAGCACCAATCCACCACCACCATTCCAGCCAATTTAATATACGAGGCACTATAATGCATGCCACAGACTGCTGTGTTTATATTCCAGATTCATGCAATGCCGAGAAATGGGAGTAGAAAAAAAAATCTGTTTCACGTAAACACGTGTTTGTATATCTGTAAGAGGCCAAGGTAAAGGTGCAGGTCTGCAACTGCTTGATCACACTACTGCTGGTGGAAGGGCCTCTGTAGTGGAGGCCTCCCCTTCCTTCTGCCCAGATGCCTTCATGGGGGAGGTGGGATTACACATATTTTACCTCACCCCACACTTGCTAACGATCATCCAACTGCGGTGAACCCATTTTTTTTCAGCTGGGTGGACAGAGGGAGGGGTGAGGTGGGATTTAAGAAACTTGCACCATTGTTTCAACTTCCGTGCCGTAGTTCCAAATGGCGACCTCTGATCGCAAGTCCAATGTGCTAACCAACCACTAGAATGTCTTTTAAATTAGAAAACCAACTATAATAACAGAAGGGGAAATTATAATCTGCATTATATAAGGCACCCAAGAGAGTGAGCCACGTGACGTGGTGGGGGGTTTGTAAAATTCAAGATTTTTCAAGCTACATCTGCGTGACATATGGCCACATTGCTGTTTGTACTTGGCAGGCAGTTAGGAACTCAACGGCATAGGAAAAAAAAACTCGAACCCATTTTTCAAAAGTTCATTCTAACGAAGCTGCTAATGCTTTTTTGAGAGAATACATGAGCATAAGTGCAGAATACACATTTTACAGACTACCCCCCCACACACACATCTTATTACTTACGTCTCTTATTTCTGACCTCGAGCCATTTGCACATATAAAAGAGGATATATTTGGGTGAAAAAAAAATAAGTTATAAAGGACGGTTGTTTGTTCCTTCAGGCGTGTTCCTTTATAATCCAGAACTCAGATTTTCACAGCTACTCCCTAAATTTCCTCCCCCACCCAGAGTAATTACAACAGAATGAAAAACATAACAAATTACGTAATTTAGACCGGCATATTTCCTGCTTGTAAATCTATGCTGGCATAGTCGTTCAATCACTGCGCTATGAACCCGGTAACCTGGGTTTGATTCCCGACCATGGCTCACATCATTAGTGAGTGATATACGAACTGGTCTTGAGCTTCTCCCACCTTGAAAGGACCGCACTGACCAGCATGGTGAAATATGCTTCAACAACCTTCTTATGACCAGCATGACGAGGTGAAGGGAAGCCGTCATTCACTGGTTAATTGAAAAGGGGCTGTAAATTATTATTAAGAGTGCACAAAATACAAATAAACATTTTTCTGAAATGTAGTAAAACTAGTAAAAGTGACACTTTTTTTTATAATATATAATGTTAAATTTGGCATTGCATTCTTTGTTGTTCATGCATGTACAGCGAGGGAAATAAGTATTTGATCCCCTGCTGATTGTGTACGTTTGCCCACTGACAAAGAAATTATCAGTCTATAATTTTAATGGTAGGTTTATTTGAACATAACATTTTTGACATGCGTTTTTCTGGATTTTTGTTGTTGCTATTCTGTCTCTCACTGTTCAAATAAACCTACCATTAAAATTATAGATTGATCATTTCTTTGTCAGTGGGCAAACGTACAAAATCAGCAGAGGATCAAATACTTTTTTCCCTCACCGTATGCATCTGATTATATTTACCGTGACAGTTTCATTAAATTCAAAGGAGCATGTATTGTGATTCTGTAGAATTCTCTGAAAAGTGCCTTTGTGAATATTTTACCTGCACACCGTGAAAAGGAAATGCAATGGCTGGGTCGAGAATTGAGAAATGATGATTATTGTCATCATTCATTTAAATAGACAGAACTACTTCTCTGCTTCGTTCTTGGACTACAGAATGAAATATTTTGAGAAACACAATAATACACAAAACTAAGATTATTATTTTAGAAAATAATAACTATTAAAAGAGCATAGCTGAAGGGGTCAACAACCACCAACTAATTTACACATTTATAGTTCAGTAATTAAAATTACAATACAATTATAATTAGCTTTTTGATTGGTTTGTATTTTTTTGGGCTGGTCTATTTTTTCGTCAATTTTTTGGCCCTTTCCCCCAATCACATGGCGATGGCACTCTGATCAACGTTGCTTCATGGAGACGAAGACATTTCAATGTGGGAAAGCTGCATCCAGCACTGCATCACCCCGTGTCAGAGAATAGTGTGGAAGACAATGTTACAGATCTACTTCCGAGCTCACAGTAGTAGTCTTATATATATACGCAGTATCTATTGTACCTTCATTAGTGCTGTTTGTTGCTGGCTGCTTGACAGTAGGGTCACAGTCTTAAAAGGATGGTTGCTTATCCCATCAGGTGTGTTCCTGTACAACCCAGAACTGACATCTTCACAGCTACTCCACAAAATAAGATGTTGCTATATTTGGCCGTAAGTTACATAATTCTATATCAATGTTGAATAGATCATTTGCAACAAAACTTTCAGTCTCAGAGGTGCCGGCTCATGACATAGCATACCACGACAAGCTTAACTCATTCGCTTTTTAGATATTCATCAGTCGGCTACTCCTGAAGCCATCCATTGGCTCGCTCAACAATCTCGACAGGGACATACACATGTACACATGTTGCCAATCAAACTTTATCCTTTGAGTCCCATTCAACAGAACCGTGAAAACCTCTTTTTTCAACCTGAGAAACAAATCACGGCTCCATCACATCCCTAACATTGCAGATACTGAAATACGGATGCATGCATTTGTTTCCTCCCGTATTGACTACTGCAATGCCCTGCTTTTTGGAACCTCGTTCAAGCTCCTAAACAGGCTGCAGTATGTTCAAAATTTCGGCTGCCAGGGTATTAACTGGTATACCCTTTAACGATCACATCCCACCTGTGATGTCCCTTTTCTGGCTCCCCTCTGTACCCGTATTAAAGGCCTTAAATGCAATTGATCATCCCTACATTCATGACCTCCTTCAGCCATATATACCATCAAGATCATTATGAGCCTCAGATTGTGTATTTCTCACTCTTCCACGGTATCGGCTTCACACTTGGAGGTGAAGGTGCTTTTGCAATTGCGGCACCTAAACTCTGTAACTCGTTGCCCTTACAGGTCAGGACTTCCAATACACTACGAATCTTCAAATCTCGACTGAAAATATTTTTCTAATTGCCTTCTCTGTTTAGTTATTTTCAAACGTCTTTCTCACTTCTTATTTTCTTGGTTGATGTAAAACTATTTCTGTCATTTCATGCATACACCCTGAGAACGACTGTTTAAAGTTGAATCTTGATTTGAAGCTTTCGTGACTGCAGGAATCCATACTGTTTGGTTCTTTCGGTAAAACCACGTAGGTATAAAATAAAATAAATCACGACGTTTCGATTGCAACACAAGCGGTCGTCCTCAGGCGGATAAAAATATATAATCCAGCAGTGGAACTGCTGAACCAGCGAGAGAGCCGTTACAACAAGGTTATATATGGGCCACCACGTGGGGTCTGAGCTGGAAAGGAATACCCAGCCACCTCTTTAATCACGTTCATCTCGCGCATGGGTATTGTTGCATTTGCTTACGTGAAGTTTGCCGTTCTCTATGTGCTATGTACGTGGTGTCCCCCTGTGTGTTCCCTCGCTATATGTTTCACCCCATTTCCACCTGATGATGAGCGCTTGTGTTGCGTTCGAAACGATTTATTTTATTTTCATTTTATTTATTTCAATTTTATTTATTTCTACATACGTGACTTTACCGAAAAAAGACAATGAGTATAATTTCTGCAGTCACGAAAGCTTGGGTAGAGGTTCGGTGGAGCAGTGCACTTGGCGGGCATGGGTGTGCGGTGCCTATCTCACGTGGGGTTGTTGCACTGGCGGAGAGCTGACTGCACGCCCACGCCACATGTGCGCGTGCAGTGCGACCACGAGCTCCACGCTCCCCAGTCGCCGTTTATGGAGCCCGAGCGTTGAGCCACGGTCACGCACTCGCCATGGAAGCACCACTGGGCCAACGCAGGAACGAACGAATGCGCACGTGCATGCACACGCGCGCACACACACGCAGGAACACACGCATGGCAATACATTTTAATACGTAGGCTTATGAATGGCAATACGTGATTGCACACAACCATATGCACCAGTGTCGAGGCCAGGCAAGGTAAACAAAATATGAATGTGAAGCAAAAAGGGGTCGTGGCCCTTTTTTGAAAGCTGTACTTAGAGCATTAAAGCACACAGGGCTTAATTTCTCATGGGATATTTTACAGTGCCTCCCAACAACAACCAAGCTACCCTGACAGAAATCTGGCTGCAGACAGTTCTTGCTGAAATGAAATTCTGAATTTACACATGCCTTGGAAATTATATCCATGGTTTATTATTGATATGCAATTCACGCACAAATACATTAAAACATGTTGTTTTGTTGGTCCTCGGTGACAATTATGGGACATTTTTCTGAACGTTGAAGATTTTGTATAGATTATCCAAATAATCCAGAGCAATAGGAATTACTGACGTTTTTCATCGAGTTTTGTCAGACTAAATACAAGTTAGTTTAACACGTAGGATTTCACAACCAATATTATCCATAATACAGGTTTTCACGTGAATATTTATGCGATCTAACCCAAAAACCTCTATTATGGATAATTATTATTATGGATAAATACAAGTTGTCTGAGATGTTAATTAGAACTACAGAAGTGTACCCAAAAGCAACGGTTTGATTTTGAGCTTAGCACCTACGAGAGTGGAACCACAACAATTGTATTAATCTTCCCCGACATACAAACTTAATAGACACTGACGTGAGCTTTGTTTCACCCATCTAATCCACCACTTCTAATCCACGAGGCACCATCAATAATTACATCCTGTGTTCATATGACCTTTCTAAGCAAAGTCAAACTTCTAAGTAAAGTTTCTGTCAATTAAAATTGTCCCTCATTGCCAAAATTTAAATGTGAGTCTTTGAAAAAAATACAGCATAAGATGCTGCTATCAAGGCCAACGCCATGAAACGAAGTGTTAATTCAGAACTCTTGCAGAGCAGTTATCCCCTCATGTATTAGAAGATCACCCACAGAAAGAGACACTGTAGAACAACAGGACTTGGATAATGTACAGAGTGCTTCAAAAAAATGTGTTGACAATGATGGCAAACAAGTGGAGACTCTTTGACTTTTTGAAAATATTAACATGACATTTGTTATCATGTCACAGTGTATTATTGTCCGTTCTTTTTTTTATTCAAAACGATAGTCCCATACAAATGTTAACATGTTTTTGAAACACCCTGTATAATTCAGTGTGATGCATGCGAATATGTTGATCGGCAGATGTGATCAGGACCAGTGGCGGGGGGATTATTTATTTAAGCTTTATTTAACCAGGTAAAAAAAATCATCGAGGTTAAAAACCTCTTTTGCGAGGGGGGACCTGGAAAGAAGTTAGTCATGTGATTTGCTTGGACTGAGATTACGACGCATAGCGAGTCTTACTGGGTGCTGCAGTGGTTAGAATGTGTGGCTCACGTGAGTTTGTGAGTTCATGTGCCAGCCAGGGGTTTGACTCAGCTCTCCATTCCACGGGGTTGCTAAAACGCGTACTACATTGTGGGAAGTCAATATAGGTTGTCTTATCGGAGGTTTTCCAGCGGGAACAAGTTTGGGTGAGGGGCTCTGTTCATAGTACTCCGATGTGTTTTCAGGTTCTACCGGGTGTTGTTTGGCATGACGTCTGATATTTTGCTCCCAAAGTTTTTCTCTGTGTAACAAGTTGAAACAAGGGTTACAACTTGAAATTCCACTGGACAGCTATCCAGCACAACCAAAAAAAAACCTACAAAGGAGCTCTACTCGTTTTTGGAGGAAACCATGTTGGATATGACTTGCATTACAAAATAAGGGCATTTGTGCACGACCCCGCAAGGGCTGACACCCCTGAGATTGGGGAAAATGTGAAATATGGCAAGAAAAATATCTCACAATACTATAAGAGACGAACACTACATTTGAATGCATTGTCTTGAGCAGTGTGTTAGTACACAACTGACAAAAATTGGGACTTTTAATGTTCCGGGAAGACCTGCAGATTTTCCACGATATCTACCTCATGAAGAGGACGATCCAGGAAAAACAAGGACAGGTGGCCACGGTAATCTCCACAGCGCGATGGGCATCATCCTACCTTATCCTCGCCACACTTGGTCCCCTCGACTGCAGCGTCCATCTTGGAGTGACACGTCGATCCCACGGTGCACCACAGCGTGCGACACACGTCCTGCTCGCGCACAAGGAGGTTTATTTTGGTTTTCATTTTTACTACCTTCCTTCAACCAGTCAGTGCCCTCAAGCTCTCGACGTCGAGCGGTGGTGGAGAACGATGTGGGACAATGGCAACGTCCCCACCGAGAGCCTCGCCGCCAACCCCGGCACAGAGACCGCTGGAGTAGGAGCTGCCAAGGAAGGCAACGGTCCGCTTCGAGCCGCGCGTGGACGTCGCACAGCAGGGCGCCCCGCCGGTCACACCGGCGGAGGATATTAGAGCGGCCACGGCCGTCGAAGCCAAACGGTGGAACGCGTCATCCGGCAATGCCCGCTGGCGACGTCTCGTAATGTTCACGGCGTCCCTCCCGTAGCCCTCGACTGGCTCACTTCAACATCAACACATAACGCTTGATATATAATTATATTCATCAGGCGCCTTTCATCGAGGATCCCAAAGCACTGGATAAGACACAGCAGCGGACGCTCAGCATGATGATAACTCGTGAAACTAAAAACTAAGAAATGGCTAAATTATTCAAGTCGAAGCGAATTAATGTTTTAAGACGAGCTTTCAAACTTACTCTGATGTATGAAAGAAAAAAAAAATACAAGGACAAGACACAGCAGCTTCAGCATGACGATAACTCGTGAAACTGAAAACTAAGAAATGGGGGAATGATTCAAGTTGAAGTGTATTAACGTGTTTTAAGACAAGCTTTTAAACGTACTCTGACATTTGAAAGAGAAAAACACAAGGAAATCGTGAATTGCATTTGTGCAATGCTTTTTTTGTATTTTACCAGGTAAGGCCCACTGAGCTATATAGCTTTTTTTCAGAAGCGACCTGGCAACAAATGATTGCTCAGCGAAGTGGCTTGTCACGTTGAAATTTATAGCAGCCAAATATTCTAAAAGCATGTTTCTAAATGTGGAGAGAAAAACCAGAGGACCCGGAGAAAAATCCACACGACCACGGGGAGAGAGACACCGCAAATTCCACAAACACAGGTGTCAGGGTCGGGATCGAACCCACGACCTCCTGTACACCGGGCAAGGTAGTTAACATCTTGCCACCGTGGCACCCTTGCCTTTTCTGCAAATTGGGTTTTGTTTTTTTAAAGCTAAATATGTATAAGTAGAAATGACCGTATTTTTTTGTTGTTCAATGTGTCTTTCTTCATAGTTGAAACACCGATTGGCACGGTTGGCTAAGTACGGTGTGAAAGAAGTTCAACAACATACAACATAGATAAGTTGAGGCAAAATTCAAACAACTACGTAAACAAATAAATGAAGCCTGCAAATGCTTTTCATTTTTCTTTCCCTGTACAAAAAAACTGGTGAGAGTAATTAGTGATAAAAAAGGGCATTGTATGGGATGAAAAACATATACATTTGCATTTCCATGTCATATTCATTAAGGTTCCGTAAAACGAGTAGAAAAAAATATGCTAAATACTATGCCAGTGGTGTGAAAATGAACACTTCGTAATGTTCAGGGAATTGTGTGGTTTTCCTATTCTGCTGCAACTCGGAGGCAGGATTGGCAGGTCACACTGATCTCTTGTTGTTAGATGGTGATGAGAAACTCAATTGCAGTTGCAGCAGAATGCCAGTTCAAGTCACTAAAGACAGTAACAAAACACTCAACACATTCGTCAATAACACTCTGGCCTTAAAAGGAAAAATATATATCACTGGCGATGAATGGCCCTTTTTCATTAAAAATAAACGAATACAAAAAGTATGTTGTGAACCTAACAACCTCCTGCATATATAATTTTAAAAACATGTTCTCATGAGTTAGGATGCTCTCTGGGAGTCTAAGTCGATATACATTTAATGAATGATGGTCTCTGGTGAATTGTCACGAATCAGGATCGTGATTAAATTAAGTACGAATGTATCATCTAATTTCTATGGGTTATCTTTGAATTGACTATTGCATTCTCTTGTTTCATTATCTGGCTTATATGTAACATAGGCATTTCATTTGCATAAATCAGAAGTAATTGATTATCACTTTGTAACAGTGTGATAACCATGACACCACTAAAATCTGTGGTCGAAATCAGCAACTCACGTCCACTCCATCGCAGAAGCGTGAGTCCGGCCCATACTGCAGCCGGCACTGCTGGTTGACATCGTAGAGGCTCCCGGGAGGCAGGGATGGCACGGACAAGTCATGAGGCTTTGCTGGGCCATCATCCAGGCAGAATCCCCAGCCTCGGCTGGGCATCATAACAGAGTTTAATGTCACGAGATTTGGGGCAAAGGATTTCTGCACTGAACAAAGCCATCATTTTACGTTTATAACCGAGGCAAGTGTGGAACGTTGCTGCTAATGTGCTGCAGATTTTTTTTATTAAACATTTTTGGAATATTTAAAAACTTATTTCGTGATTGTGCAAAGCCAGTCTTGAATGTAACATGGCCTCTTATTGTTGCTTTCTGGCCTGTAAAACATAATATTTTTTTGGATGGATTGTGGTGAAAGTGATGTTGGCCACGTCAGAGATTATTAACGTTGAGACACAACGTATATGGTATGCACTGCACTCTGTGGCATGGGTGGTGGCAGTGGCACATTATGATTCCCTTTCATTACACATTAAAATATTGCACAGAAATATTAATGAGCAAATTTGACTTGCGCTGCTCTCATACCATTCCCAAATGGGGTTAAACGGTTTAATATGAATTGCAGTGAAGACTGTAGCCACGTTTTTTAAACGTTATTTAAACATGTCTACCGCTAATACTTTGTCTACAGCCTCACTAATATTGCCAATCGTAGATGATCACCTTATATCTAATACTAATAACAATGCCAATTATTTACCCAGTAATGTCTCAAGATGTTTTGTTTTTGTTTTCAGGAAGGTCCTGCATTGGAATGTCTGACCAATACTAGTTATGTGTGTGTGGAATGTCAGAGGAAATCTTAGCGTCTAGAGAAAACCCACGTCTACGAGGCGACACTCAGCACTCGCATCGCCCAGCCACCCCACAGAAACCATGCCTACAACGCCTGCTAGTCACCCATCCAAGGTACTAACCAGGCATAAACCGGCTTAGCTTCTGCGACCCACCAAGTTGGGCCACATTAAAGGTGATGTGTCCATATTGGTTGGGTGACTTAACAGTCAGAGTGCTGTAGAATTCACAGCAGTGGCCTACCACGCCCCAAGATGCCAACAATGTCATTCTTGAGACAATTCAACTTATTTTAAGTTCGCATCTCTCTATGTGGTTGATAGCTGTCTAAACCAGCGAGAGACGGTGCCGTCCCTCGCTGGCTTTCCGTGGCTTTGTGTTTTGCGATCGACTCGCGGCCCCACCGGTGCACACATGTGTGATCGATCACGGCCATGGCTCCGTGCTACGCTCACTCAAGGAAACGGGTGATGTACTCCTTGCTGCAGCGCGACCACGTCAGGGGGCTGGTGTCGTACAGTAACTGCGGGGACATGATAAATGGCCGCTTGCCCACCGGCTCGCAGTCGTTGCCCTGCCCGTCGTGCTGAATCCCAAAGCTGCGGATGAAAATCATACGATGCGATTAGTAGGTTCTACATATTCTGGATATGTTCCTTATTTTTTTTTTACCAATAATCCAAGATCATCTGAAAATGTGTATATGTATAAATATTTTCTTTCACACCATACGTAGCCAACCATGCTAATATAGACCTCAACCAAAATTGGGTATATATATGTAAATGATGATCCGAATTTGTTTTAGTTAGTTTCAAATTTATCGTAAAGAATTACATTACCAAAAGTGGGGCAATGCGACATCGGTGATGTCACTTTTGTGAGCGTGAGGACAGGTGAAAGGATTACACGGTGCAAAATTATCTGAAGACCCTAAAAAATATCTCAAATCACTCTAAAAAATATATGAAAATCCTAAATCTAAAACGTTTAAATCCAAAACTCATCCAGGGTACATAACCCAATGCCTTTAAAATTTCCAGAAGCTTGTTTTTGTTGTAAACGCTGCCCCACCTACTCAGAGCCAGGAATGTCTCTTGAGCGTTACACATTGCTAATAAAACATGCCTATCCCCGTGTCTATTTATATGGCCTTAAAAACGTCTTCCATCTCTGACTCTATAGCACATGTTATGTATGATGTGCCGATGTACTGTATCTTATATATAGACTGTCTCATCAATCTGTAACCCAGCTGATGCTTTTGACATCCTCTGGGGCAATTCTGTAAAAAACAAAAGGTTTATATTATTTATACCTTTTGGGGAAAACGGATATTTTAAATGACGAAACGAATGGCTGTATTAGAAAATCAATAAACGGTTCAGAGATTCAAAAGAGCATCATGATTATATTTGAAGTTAATTTAATCGAATTGAATGTTGTTAAAACTTGTCACATGCCCACAGCATGGGGCAATTACTTTGCATCCTACCATCACGTAGATCTCAGTCACTCACACCTGGTGTCATGACATCCCGTTGCTGTAATAGAGGTGGCCTTTGCGAATCCATGAAAATTCCAATTATCTCCGATAAACAAGCTCGAATTGTATTTAAAGTTGTATTTTCACTACGTGTATGTCATGTATTATTATCCCTTTGTTTACTGATCTCCATCAACCCACAATGAGCAGTGTGGTGAAGTAGGGGAAAAAAACCCACCATGATCAACTTGGCATGGGCAGGCATTCATTAAGTTGTCAATCTACTGCTGCATGAAGGCCCCCCTCCGTGTGTCAATCATGGTTGTCTGTCCATACCTCACCATGCTGGTCATTACGGGTTGGTGAAACGATTGGGGAGTACCAGGACCCGTTCAGATATTTAACGCCACTAATGTTAGCTGTGGCTGGGAATCCAACTTCGGGCTGCCAAGTTCATGTGCACGCATAAGTCCACCCTGTAGCAGGTGTGCAGTATATTATTTCTAAGCTCTGGTGAAATTTATCTGAGAAGACAAATCAAAACAAGGATGGCGAACATGATTTGTGAAGTAGGGAACTTTGCTTTGAGCCCATGAGATGACTTGATCTGAAGGGATGTTCTTGTGTTAGCTTTGATGAATAGCTAATTACTTATATAATGCCCTGAGCAGATAACTTCTTAACATATAACTTCTGTAAAAAAAAACATTAACGAGGATGATTTTAAGCTTTCGTGACTGCATGGATTACTCTTTGGTTCTTTCGGTAAAGTCACGTAGAAATAAAATAAAATAAATAATAGAATACGACGTTTCGATTGCAACACAAGCAACCATCATCAGGTGTGAATGAATGCAAGCTTTGAGAGAGACACACATATAGAGAGAGAGAGACAACAAAGACACGGAGAGAGACGCATACACAGAGAGACACACAGAGAGAGAGAGACAAACACAGAGAGAGAGACACACATCACACATGGGGGAGAGACACATAGAGAGACACACACGCAGAGAGAGACACACAGAGCTCTGTGTTTGTCTCTCTGTGTATGTTTCTCTCTCTCTCTGTGTCTCTCTGTTTATGCGTCTCTTTCTGTGTATGTTTGCAATCGAAACGTCGTATTCTATTATTTATTTTATTTCTACGTGACTTTACCGAAAGAACCAAAGAGAGTATTAACAAGGATATGTAATACTACTCGCTGGGAATGTGTTTTAGTCATGCTCCACAGTATTTTTGGGCTCTATATATTTGTTTTCCTTTCATAGACATGTGCGCTGCTTTTCCTTTCTTTCTTCCTAGCGTTGTTCCCGCTGTGGCACAGGGTCCGCTTTTCGGCATTGTCTTCTCCATTTGGCTCGGTCCAGGGCATCTTCGGGGGATGTGTTGACCGTCTTCATGTCTTCCTTTATTCGATCCATCCATCGCTTCTTCGGACGTCCGCGTGGGCGGCGGCCCTCTGGCTCAATACGTATGGCAGTTTTGGCCACTGATGACTCTTCACTTCGCATGACATGGCCGTACCACCGAAGCCTTGCCTCAAGCATCTTGTCCGCAATGGGGGCCACACCAAGTCGCTTCCGAACGTCTTCGTTCATGACACAATCCCATCGAGTCAGCGCTGCTTTTCCAATTTAAATAAACCCTCCACTACATTTACAAGACACTCGACACAATAAAGTCACGCAATCAACTTAATCTAACAGTAATTTGTCAATCTATTGCTGGAAAAAGGGCATCCCCATGCCACGTCAGTCATGGGGATTGGTTTTACCATACTTCACCACGGTTGGTTTGTAGAGGTCGGAGGAGAGGCATCAACAAAGCCCGGGTCAGAAATAATTCGTCACTAACATTGACCGTGGCCGGGACTCGAACACGGCTCGCTGGATGCATCGTGCAGTGCGTGAACCACTGCCACAGTGCTCCACCACAAACTCGACACAACGAAGGGGGATCATTCAGTGTGTGCCTATCTTTAAAGCGCAAGAGTCAAATATGCATTTTAGTATGCGATTACACCTAGCAGCTGTGAAGCTCATTAAAAAGGGAAGGAAAAAAAACATCCCACTAGTCAAGGTGGTTCATCCAACTGTGAGAGTACATTATGGACCGAGAAATATGACGCAAAACATGTCCCACGTCCTGAGTGGATCCTATTAAATAAAATCACTGCTGTGAAATGACAATTAGAAGTGATATTTGAGAATTCGCACTATAATCTGATTAAGTCCAATGTGTATTCCATTTAAAAATACCACTCTACACAGAAATCCGCTTAAGTCTGGATTCTTTCAATTGGTGGCCTTTGATTATCTTAAGGTCCTGTACTTGTACTTACACTGCACATATCTTTACAATACTTCTAATTTTGGTACCTGTGTTCACAAAAGCCTTCTTTAATCTCCCAATCCTTTGGCATGGTTCATCAAAAGTTCGCGTTTGGCTACTTTTCCATGTGCGGTGGGAATACTCCCTCGCAGCTACTTCACAAATTCCTCTCCATAAATGCACGGTAATCAAATCACGTATGTCATTCTTAATCTCACAAGTCTTCATTCAGATGGGTGCAATCCAATCATTAAGTATACAACAAAAATCCTCCTTTTTATAAGCACTGATTTGATTGGCACGTCTTCCCACTCCCTCAACACTGCCGTGTTACATTCACGGTTGAAATCGCCATACCTAATCTGCTCCGCTTATGATCAGTCAAGTTGACGTAATTCCGTAATGTGAAAATAATGAGCATACATATTCTCTACCAAGAAATTGTTCAGCTCTCACTCACGACACACTTTAATTTTTTGAATTAAATTTATCGGTTCACATAATTACGACATTTGACCTCACAAATAAAATTTATTATTTGTAATATTTCTTTGACTATTTTGCTTTGCAAGAGGAAATGCTTATTTTGTGACGAAATACATTAGATTTAACTCATTATTTGTATATTGTATTGAGTTAAAGGCTCGATGTAAAATGAGTTGCGCGAGTTTGGCTTCCACCCTATTTTGATCCACCATCCCTGCCAGACCCATACCACAATCACAAACTCTCAATCCAGCAACCTTTTACCATTATAACCTCTTGAAGCTCCTTTGAGTCAGTATGACTCAGAAACTACTCCTAGCGGTCCGCGTAACCGGGGTTACGCGGACCGCTAGGGGTAGTCAGGTTGTTTATAAATGTATGATGTAAAACTATTTCTGTCATTTCATGCATACACCCTGAGAACGACTGTTTAAAGTTGAATCTTGATTTGAAGCTTTTGTGACTGCAGGAATTCATATTCTTGGTTCTTTCGGTAAAGTCACGTAGATAGAAAACAAAAAATCTACATTAAAAGCAAAAAACCCACGACGTTTCGATCGCAACACAAGCGGTCTTCTTCAGTTGGAAAGAAAAGAGGGCCAACCTCCAGATGTAGCTGCTTATAAGGGCTCCAGAGTGAGTGGGCGGGGGAAATGGCTGCGAGAGGGACAGGGGGAGAGAGAGGGGGTGGGGCAGAGATAGGGGGGGAGGAGAGAGGGATAGAGATGGGAGGAGGGAGGGATTGCACCTCGTTACACCTATAGTGTGGTAAAACACGCGGTGCGCACTGTTGGCCGAGGGCAACCGAGGGCAGGCAGGTGCGCGTGTGCAACGTGAGGTTGCACGAGCAAACCACCTCATTAAGGGGAGAATCGGGTGCAGAAGGGGTCGGCCCGGGTTGCACGCTGACACCGGAGGTGTTGCCAGGGAGACGTGCGATAAGGGGTGATTGATGGCCTGACAGGCGCCAGCCTGTCTGGCCCTAAAGAGATACAAGGGAGGAGCTGGATAATTGGGAGGAGGATATAAGGAGGCGCGTGAGAGCGGAGTGGGAGTTCGGGTTGCTGGGACCAAGGTGAAGACATCTCGCCGCTGCCGCTCAAGCCAGGGACGGACCTCAACCCTCGTGAGTCGCCGGGCAGGTGGTGGTTGATCCCCCCACCTGGATCGGACGAGTGAGCGGGTCTGAGGGTACGTAGGCGAGGGCAGTGGCGCAGAGTGAGGGAAGCTGTGTGCAAGCCTCTGTGTGAGCGCTGCTGTGTGCAAGCCTCTGTGTGAGCGCTGCTGTGTGCGAGCCTCTGTGTGAGCGCTGCTGTGTGCAAGCCCTGTGTGAGCGCTGCTGGGTGCAAGCCTCTGTGTGAGCGCTGCTGTGTGTGAGCTCTGTGTGAGCGCTGCTGTGTGCAAGCCTCTGTGTGAGTGCTGCTGTGTGCGAGCCTCTGTGTGAGCACTGCTGTGTGCAAGCCCTGTGTGAGCGCTGCTGGGTGCAAGCCTCTGGGTGAGCGCTGCTGTGTGCAAGCCCTGTGTGAGCGCTGCTGTGTGCAAGCCTCTATATGAGCGCTGCTGAGTGCAAGCCTCTGTGTGAGCGCTGCTGTGTGCAAGCCTCTGTGTGAGATCTGCTGTGTGTGAGCTCTGTGTGAGCGCTGCTGTGTGCAAGCCTCTGGGTGAGCGCTGCTGTGTGCAAGCCCTGTGTGAGCGCTGCTGTGTGCAAGCCTCTGTATGAGCGCTGCTGAGTGCAAGCCTCTGTGTGAGCGCTGCTGTGTACAAGCCTCTGTGTGAGCGCTGCTGTGGGCGAGCCTCTGTGTGAGCGCTGCTGTGTGCAAGCTCTGTGTGAGTGCTGCTGAGTGCGGAGCTACCGAGAGCGGGAGCTGCCCTGTGCGGAGCCTCGAGTGCGGAGCTGCTGAGAGCGAGAGCTGTTGTCTGTGTGCGGAGCTGTGAGTGCGGAGCTGCTGAGAGGAAGAGCTGCCGCAGGCAGGTTAGCGAGGTGTAAAGTAGATAGGGGAAGTTAGTTAACAAAAGTGGCCGTATAGATAGAAACAGAAGTGCCTACAATTGGTGCAAGAATAGAGTAATAAAGTGTAAGCAGGTGACCTGTAACAACGTGTCCGAGTGAGTGATTTTACAAGACACTACACACCCAGCAGAAAATGGGGGGGGGGGGGGAATGGGCAGAGACAGGGGGAGAGAGAGGGGGTGGAGCAAAGATAGGGGGGAGGGGTAGAGACGGGAAGGGGGGATGAGACAGGGGAAGAGAGAGGTGGTGGGGTAGAGATGGGAGGAGGGAGGGATTGCACCTCGGTACACCTGTAGTGTGGTAAAACACTCGGTGCGCACTGGAAGAGGTACGTGGATGACACATTTGTAATAAAGGACTCTCTCTCAGATGTCGATCTCCGTTGTCCTTTATTGGGTTCGTAGAATCTCGATACCACGACGTCCTCGCTCAGGCCCACGTCCCTCCCGACGATCTCTCCACAGCCACTCGGCTGCTCCGATATGCAGTCTCCCTGCTGCTCCGTTAGGCAGTCTCCCTGCTGCTCCACCTTGCAGCCACACCGCTGCTCCGCTCTCTAGCTTCACTGCTGCCCCGTACACAGCTAGCCTCCCACAGCCGCTAGCTCTCTGCGTCTGACACCGATGGCTGACGGTGTCGACGTCTTCCACCGCGTGGCGACCGCGCCACTCTTTCCGTCCTGCCCAGCGTGGCCTCCTCCTGTTTCACTCCGTCTCAACTCCCGTTTCCCCTTCCGGTTCTCCCCCTAAATCCTCTCTCCCACGTGACTCTAACTCCACCCACTCCCCACGTGACCCAGACTCCGCCCCCCCTCAATCCTTGCTCGCATTACACGACCCCCCCCCTAATGAAACCGCAGCCGTCCCCGGCTGAAATAAATATAATAAAATAATGCGAGCAACATTGTAACCATCTGGCATCACTGGACAACGGAGAATATAACAACGATAACAAGAACAACAAGAACAAGAACAATCAACGAAAGGAAAGGGATTTGGAACGCGTGCGGGTCGCCGGCCCGTCACGAACGGGCGGCGGTCTCCCCACAGACCGAGAACGCGACAGGGTTTTAAGATCGACGGGAGTAGAACCGCCCGCCGCTGTTGGAGGCCCGTCAACGCCAAGGTCCCGTCCCCCAGAGAGACCCAAGTCCGGGGTCTCTGGCAACCGTGTCTGTGGTGGGGTTGGAGGGGCAGTGGGGTCAAGTGGCCCCGTCGCCGTGGTAGGCCCACCCAGAGCAGGATTCGCCACATCCGCCTGCGTCACGGCTGGTTCGTCTGTAGAAGGCACGACAGGCGCGCTGGCAGAGTCAACAGGCAAGGGCAGAGGTGCGATGGGTGCAACAGACACCGGCAAGGCAACATCAGGGGATGACGCATCCGTCCGCGGGGCCACGTAGGGCTTCAACCTAGACGTATGAACGTACCAGTGCCGCGATCCGAACCGAACCCGTGCGGATTGCGGGTTAGGGACTTCAATAAGCTTAACCGGCCCCTGCCATGGTTTGTGAAGCTTAGGGGAGGTCCCCGGCCGCACCTGCGGGCAGTGCAGCCATGCCATGTCCCCCACTCGCCAGGGGCATGTACCGGTCGAGCGCCGGGCGCAACGCTCGTTTCGCGCCTGAGTCTTGGCAGTAGCCAATCGGGCCCTTTCCTGTGCCTCGGCGACGCGTCGAAGTGTCCTGAATGTATTCGGGGAGAGGTTTAACAGGACCCTTCGTCCCCGTACCCAGCTGTACTTCCACCGGCGGCACATTCTCGCGGCCGTACATTAGAAAAAATGGAGAATACCCTGTGGACGCATGAGGCGTCATCCGATACGTGGAGAATACCCCAGGTATATGCAAGTCCCAATCAGCTTGTTTCTCGTCAACCATGTGACATAGCATGGCCGACAGCGTCCGATAAAGCCGTTCCACCATGCCATCCGTCTGCGGGTGGTAAGGAGACGTACGAACCTTCTTGGTTCCCAGAGCAGCGCACACTTCCGCCAACAATTTGGAAGAAAAATTTCGCCCCTGATCCGTGAGTAGCCTCTCCGGCGCCCCTTTGTCCAGCACATATCCAAATAGGAAGGCGTCCGTGATAGACGCCGCCGACTGGTCGGGTAAGGGCCAAGCCATCGGCCAACGGGAAAGATATTCCACCCCGACCAGCAAATATTTATTACCCCTAGCGGATGGTGGGAAGGGTCCAAAAATATCCAGCGCCACCAACTCGTTAATTCTAGACACCTGTATAGACTGCACCGGCGGCGCTGAAAAGTGGCGGGGGCCGCATTCAAGCCCATCGGAAGGCAATTACACTGAAACAGTCCCTGCGGCGTACGGAAAGCCGTCTTTTCCCTCGAGGACTCGTCGAGGGGAAGCTGCCAGAATCCCGAAGAGAGATCCAGCGTTGAAAAAAACTTCGCTCCAGACAAGGCATCGAGGGAATCATCCATACGCGGCAGGGGGTACGCGTCTGCGACGGACACCTTGTTCAATTTTCGAAAATCGACGCAAAATCGCAGTTTCCCATCCTTCTTCTTCACAAGGACTACCGGCGCGCCCCATGGACTGTTAGACGGGGATATTATATCAGCGGCCAGCATGTCCTCCACTGCACCGCAAACCTGATCCCGCTCCGTCGGACTCAACCGATGAGAGTTCAACCGAATCGGAGCGGCATCCCCCGTATCAATGTGGTGGGAAAGCAGGGAGGTGTGTCCCAAGTCAAAATCATCCGAGCTGAACACGTCGGAATAACTTAGCAACAGCGCGCGAAGCGCGGACCGTTGTTCTCTGGTCAGGGATGAATTCTCCCCGCATAACTCGGCAACCCAACGGTCATCCTGCCCCGTAGGCCCCGAAACCCCCCCTACCTTGTCCCGGCGGGCCCGGTTGTCATGGGCCGTGAACGCGGTCGTGGCGTGAGTCAAAACCGTTCCAGCCAGGACACTGACATTCTCCGCACTCCCATTTAGCACCTGTAAGAACGGGGGCTGGCCCGGCCGGACAATCGTTTGTGCCCCAACCAGCACCGAGCCGCCCGTTATAGCCGTGGACGGCGATAACAGAACCCCCGCCGCTCCCTCAACGCCAGGTACTGGCTTCCGATATCTCAACGGGATAAGCATCTGCGAACCATGTGGAATGTCAACAGATACTTCGGACAGCGCCTGCACCTGGCAAACAGGGGCAGGCCGGCCCCATGGCAACGGTAGGAACGAAATTTGATGCCCCCCTGGTAATAGAATGCAATTTTGATCAACCCTTATTTGAATGGGCACTTTCGCCAGGAAATCAGTCCCCAACAAACAGGGTACCGTGAGGGACCTAGAGATCAAAACGGTCCCTGAAGCCGACACCCCCCCAATCGATATGTTGGCGTCCACCTGGCCCACAATGCCCATACTTCCCCCGTTCGCCGCTATGCATGAATCATAAACCGCTCGCACTCTCCCTGGCGGAATGCCCAAAAGATGGAAAATGACATCCGATATAATGGTCACGGACGCACCGGAGTCCACCAAAATACGCACCTCGACCCCCTGAATAGAACCCGGTACCGTGGACGACCCCGTAGTGGCCGCAACTACCCTCCGTGCCAATCGGCGCCATTGCGTCAGCGAGCGACATGGGTCAATCGGAGGCACATCGTTGTTAACGACACACGGACCGCGCGGCGATGGTGATGCATGAGGTGACAGGCCTTGCCGGGTGTCTGATGCGCACTGACTTGCCTGTCCTGGCTGGTCTTTTCGCGCGACGTCCGTGGTCGAGGCCTCCTGCTGGGGCGGCCCCGGGATGCGAGCCCAACAGTCCCTGGCGAAGTGGCCCTTACGGCCGCAGCGGAAACACTCCACGTCGTTCCGGCGCGCGGCACCCCCTCTGTCCCGACGCTCCCGCGCCAGCAGGCCGGACCTCGGCCCCGTTCCCCCCCGAGCAGGCCACTGGGCGGAGGCGGCCGTCAACTCCTGCGGACCCTTGTCATCAGGAACGTAGACCGCCTTCTTAGGATCCCACCCCGTAGCACCGCCTTCAACGATGGGGCCCCCCATCCAAGCTGACACCTGCTTCCAGCGTCGGAGATTAAATTGAGCGTCCAAACACTTAGCCGCAGCACGGGACGTCAATTTATCATGGCTGCACACCGGCATGGGGATCCCCAGGTCTCTAGACAATTCCAGCATCTTGCCCAACACAAGGGGCTCCAACAAATCCGGCTCCGTCTCGGGGTATGCTGCCATCGCCAGTTCCAGAACTGCACCTCTGAAAGCCACCGGCGATTCATCAGGCGCCCGTTGGCGCTGAACAAATCTACGATGGGCATCGTCCGGAGGCTCGTACGCACCCGCCATTTCCTCGAAGACACCCTGCAGCGTCTTCTTCTTGTCGGCCTTGATGGAGCGGAAGAACCGGACGGACTCGTCGTCGAGAAGTGTTGGTAAGACTTTCAGGGCCTCCGCGTCCGTCCATTTGGCGGAGCGTACGGCCGCTTGAAAACGGCAGGCGAATGCGCTCCAATCGCCGCCGATGAAGAATTCTTTGACCGTTGTTAAATGACGGCTGCGGGTTCTTGCTCCGCCGTCCTCCGCCGATGGTGACTCACGCGGCAGCGACAAGATGGCATCACTCCGCAACGTGTGCAAGATGGCGGCTTCCCGCGGCGGAGGGCGCAAGATGGCGGCTTCCCGCCGTTCCTCCTCGGCCACGCCCAAGATGGCGTCTTCGTGCCGCGTGGTCGAGAGGGTTGATGGCGACGGCAAGGCCCCGGCCCGTTGTTCCCCGCCGGGCCTCCCCGAAGTCGTCGCTGGCGTCACAAGGTCACACAACTGCGCCAACACCGTCTTCAGCGCCTGCAGTTGCGCCGCCACCTGTCGCCATCCGTCCTCAACGTCCAGTCGCGCGAATGGGCCCACCGAGGCGGCCACGTCCTGCACGCCCGGACCCCCGCTCGTCCCCGCGCCGCTTTCCTCCTCCATCGTCGGTAGCGCCACCGCTGGAGGGAGGTCGTCGTTAGAAGATGCTGCAGAAGATGGTGCAGGGAAGGTCTTCCTCCTGAGCTGTTTTGACATGCCGTTTCACTTCTGACACCAATGTAATAAAGGACTCTCTCTCAGATGTCGATCTCCATTGTCCTTTATTGGGTTCGTAGAATCTCGTTACCACGGCGTCATCGCTCAGGCCCACGTCCCTCCCGACGATCTCTCCACAGCCACTCGGCTGCTCCGATATGCAGTCTCCCTGCTGCTCCGTTAGGCAGTCTCCCTGCTGCTCCACCTTGCAGCCACACCGCTGCTCCGCTCTCTAGCTTCACTGCTGCCCCGTACACAGCTAGCCTCCCACAGCCGCTAGTTCTCTGCGTCTGACACCGATGGCTGACGGTGTCGACGTCTTCCACCGCGTGGCGACCGCGCCACTCTCTCCGTCCTGCCCAGCGTGGCCTCCTCCTGTTTCACTCTGTCTCAACTACCTTTTCCCCTTCCGGTTCTCCCCCTAAATCCTCTCTCCCACGTGACCCTAACTCCACCCACTCCCCACGTGACCCAGACTCCGCCCCCCCTCAATCCTTGCTCGCATTACACATTTGTCATCTGGCCACATGGCCGACCGGCTCTGAAACAATTTCTCAACCACATCAATTCCATTCACCCAGCAATCAGAAAAGGATGGCATGCTACCCTATTTGGATGTCTTAATCAAAAGGAGACCAGATGGCTCAATGAGCCACTCTGTCTACAGGAAAGTAACCCATACTGACGCCTACCTAAAACCTGATTCCCACCACCATCCATCCCAGAAGAATTCCCTCATCAAAACGCTACACCATAGAGCTCAATGTTTCTCCGACCATGAACACCTGACCAGTGAACTCAAACATGTACACCGGGCTCTCAAAGTGAATGGATACTCTGACTACACAATCTGCAAAGCCATCAACCCAAACGTGAGGAAGGAATCATCTGAAGATCCAATCAAAACTGTCACCTTACCTTACATAGCAGGGATAACAAAAAGATTTCCAAAATATTTAACAAACACAATATCCAGGTCCGATTTAACACAGTGCACAAAATTCGTGACCTGATCCCATCTGTGAAGGACAAGATTCCTGACATGCAATATCCCGGCGTCTACAAGCTAAGCTGTACCTGCGGCAGTAGTTACATTGGGGCAACCAAACGACGTCTCGGACCGTGTTCATGAACAAAAGGCAGATCTGAAACACGGCAGGACCAATACTTCTGCCGTAGCTGATCATTACTTGAATGTGGCTGGCTCACATGAAATTGATTTCTCTAAGACGATGGTACTTTTCAAGCCGACTGGCTATCAACAAAGATTCGATCACGAAGCCATCCATATATGCGGACACAATTTCAACCGAGACGACGGTTTTAAACTCAGCAATCATTGGAAAGATGTCATCAACCACTTTGGGTCATGATTTGAATTTGTGTTTCCTTGTCAACCTCTACCATCAGCAGTCCCTCTTGCAGCAGGTGTATCACCATTCCTCCCCCCCATTGTCTGATGGGTGTACGAAGGTGCAATCCCTCCCTCCTCCTATCTCTACCCCACCCCATCTCTCTCCCCCTGTCTAAATGCCCCCTCTCCCATCTCTACCCCTCCACCCTATCTCTGCCCCACCCCCTCTCTCTCCCCCTGTCCCTTTCGCAGCAGGTGTATCACCATTCCTCCCCCCCCCCCCCCCATTGTCTGATGGGTATAACGAGGTGCAATCCCTACCTCCTCCCGTCTCTACCTCTATCTCTTCGCCCCTCCCCCCTATATGTGCCCCACCCCCTCTCTCTCCCCCTGTCTCTCGCGCAGCCCTTTTTCCCCGCCCACTCCCTCTGGAGCCCGTATAAGCAGCTACATCTGAGGTTTGCCCTCTTTTCTTTCCATCTGAAGAAGACCGCTTGTTTTGCGATCGAAACGTCGTGGCTTTTTTGCTTTTAATTTAGATTTTTTGTTTTCTATCTACGTGACTTTACCGAAAGAACCAAGAATATGTATGAAATTAAATCATACATGAGAGTCATTGGTGAATAATCATGTATGATTCTGACAGAATAAAGTAACTATGATAACATAAAAAAAACATATGGTAACCTAGAACAATAAAAAAAAATACATTTCTAAACTCATTGATCGTAAACAATGTGGTTTTCAAAAATAACCAGCGAGCACGAATAAATGTTTTTGCATTTGCTTGCAGTTGTCAGCCAGTTAAGATACCTCACAAAATGGACATTTGGTAAAAATTTTCACGTTCATTATTCATACATGTATTTCTCAGAACCATGTTGGGTCAGGCAAGGGGGTACTCGGTTGAAATAAAATTCAACAAGAGGTACAGTCACCCTCCTGGTCGCAATACCTCATCCTAACCTTGCCCCAAGCAATGTTTGGACACTGAACTCTATTCCCTTGTCTAATTAGCTGTTTTGATCTTTTATTATTTATCTCCCGTGAGTAATTTAAACAAATTATATTCTGTAATAATCCCAAGGTAATTCTGTAGGCAAAGCACTGCTCACTGACGATGTCATGATGTATTCAAGGTTCCTGAATTGGTTTTAACCGCTACGTATATTTGTGACCCACATAATGGACCTTTGTTAAAATAATTCTCATTAAATAAGGAGAAATGGTCCAACAGAGAGTGGTCATTGAAAATAAAAATCCATTTCTATCTTTGACCCCGATGATGAAGACAAGGGAATTCGTTGTTGTGAAATATTGATGCATTAATTATATTTAAGCACAGGCTGCCGATGTTTTTCTTGTGGTCATTCTTCAACCTTGATATAATCTCATGCACAAGAGCTTTAATTTTTGCCGACCATGTTCTACTATTGTCCAATTTGGCTTGAGTCACAATTACATCCTATTCTTGAGTATCGCAATATATTCAGGAGCTAAATTCCAATGATGAGATCTGCTGGCCATGAGAGGGCTTCAGGAGAGAGTTCGTGTACTTTTGCTATTCCTCTTTGCTATTCAAGGAGCGCAGACTACAGTGGTTTATTGTACAGTCCATAGTTGAGGTTGCATGGCCAGACACACGACTGTGTGAAGGAGATGTGTGCAGTGGCCTGTTGATATTTTGATGTCGTTCATGGTCACACCAGTGTCTTCGAGAAATGTCAAAGCCAGGAGGTACGATGATTGGGTTCCAAACTAGGTGTTCATTCTGGATGTCCACGTTGTTCCAATCTGTTCACTAGCCTTCTAACAGATCTGGATGAGATTCCGGGATGGTGACAGCACGATCCCAGAACAACGTTCCTTACCACCGACTCGGGACCTGAGTTGGCAGTAAGGGACGTTGTTGAGGTCAAGCTCTTTCTTGTAGCGGTATTGTGTCTGTAGATTCACAGATGTGGGAAACCACGCACACGTGGGAAGGCAGCCAGAACCGGTGAACAACAAATTATAACAAATTATAAGCCTCGATTTAAAGCTTTCGTGACTGCAGAGATTCATCTTCTTGGTTCTTTCGGTAAAGTCACGTAGAAGGGAAGTAATAAAATAATAAAAATAAAACAATAAAATAATTCTCACGACGTTTCGGCCACAACGCAAGCAGCCGTCCTCAGGTGAAGACCAGGTCTGTCGGGGAGACAGCGTCTGAAGTCTGTCTCCCCGACAGACCTGGTCTTCACCTGAGGACGGCTGCTTGCGTTGTGGCCGAAACGTCGTGAGAATTATGTTATTATGTTAAATGTTTATTATTTTATTATTTCCCTTCTACGTGACTTTACCGAAAGAACCAAGAAGAGAAATTATAATCCTTGTGGACCTGAATTGTGACGTTTTGCCAACTCCGTCAATGAGTCATTATACACGTGGGAGGAAAACAGCCGCACCTGGAGAAAACCCCACACATGTGAGGGGGGGGGGCAACACTCTGTCCCCATACAGATGCAACTAGATGGATATTAGTCAACTTGCCATACTGCCATCTCCTGGCAAGCCAGGATATGGTGATCTCAAAACCTACGGGAAGGGAGTTTCATGAAATGTGTGTGATCCACCAACCATTGCCTCCCTGGTGCTGGGTAACAGGGGTGCACAGGCCACTGCCACCACTCGCAAACACAGATATGTTTTTATTGTAGTCAGAAAGGCAGGGAAGGATGCGTTAATAATTACAGAATGGCGTAATTATGGGTCATTTTCTAATCTGGAAAAGTGGGTTAAAGGCACCGGAGTGATAATGGCATCTTGTTGAATGAAATGTCACGTCATATAAGATGATAAAATAATTGCATTTATTTCTTGAGGAGATGGCTCATTGACAGCACATGAACTAACACTGCTCATCAGTCCTCTATATTTGTGGCATCCATGGTTACATAGATAAATATCCTTTATTTAAAACTAGGTTAGAGCCCATTGAAATAATTTAATGGAAGGTAAACCGGTCCTGTCCCCCCTCTTCCTTCACCAATCCATACTGAACGACATGGTGAAGTAGGTTAAACAACCCCCCCCCCCCCCATGACTGTCACAGCACAGGGAGGCCGACATTCAGCAATGGATTGACACAGCTGAAAATTATTACGAAGCCATTGATAATAGAAGAAGAATTGTTAAGGAATGCTTAGAATTAAATTAATGCATTTTAGAATAAAAACAAGATCAAATGTAACGTGAAACAAAATGCAAAGAAGTGTAAACAAAACAATTCAGCGTCCATGAAATATTAATGAATTAAGCAAATAATGAAATAATAAAATGTTGACGATTATATATTTTACATGTAAACAAATTATATAAATTTAAGGTAATTAGTAATGACAATGTAAATCACGGCGATATAAAATCCTAAAACAATATTTATAAGGTAGAAATAAAAATGTGCTTTTATAATGATTAAATGAAGGAATATTAGAAACGTATTGTATTGTCTAAGTAGGGAATTCAGCGGCCTTTTAAAGGACTAGTTATTGAATGAAAGGCCGATTCAATATTTGTTCTAAATGTGGGAACCATTATAAAACAAATAAAAACACGCATATTCTGTCTTAATTTCAGCAAATTAACAGGAGAAATTAGAGGCATGCCATATGTTCAACGGGTTTAAATTTGTTAAGTTTAGTAAACAGGGTATGAATAGATTTGCATGGCGGGATGCGTGCATGGAATTACAACTTGAGACAGGAACATCATTCGCTACCATAATGAGCCAAGAATGTCAGTGTGTCCCTAGAGTGATGTCACTCCACGTCGGTCAGCCCCCCTCATTAATAATCATGAGCAGGTGATGTCACTCCGCATGTAGCACCCCCCCCTCATTAATAATAATTTGCAGGTGACGTCACTCCACATGGGGGGGCGAGGCGCCTCCTCACGTGAAACACACGTCAGACTTATTGCTCCCACAGGTTAAGGCGTAGCTTATTTTTTTGGAACAAGAAAGCTGCGCCTACAGCGTCAACTTACAACCCTCACTACAAAGGCAGAACCCTCACGTCACGCGATCTCTGTAACGCTATTGAGACATAGAAGTAAAAAGGACGTCATGATGAACAAGGGATTATAACCTTTAAATGAAATAGGTCTGTGTCACCACGGCCTTACAAATTGCACATGCATTGATGCAATGAATATCACATCGCGGTCTGCTTTTCGCTTGCAAATTTCAGATTTACTGCAATACACCCGTCCTTGGACGGGCAAAAGGCTAGTGATTAGAGAATGTTCTCCAATTGATGACATCGTACAAACTGTTAAGAAAAGAAAGCGGGATTCGGCAAGACACATCGCGACCACAGATGAAGGACAATGGTTCAAGAATAATCGTGGAGTGACAGCCAAGAAATGGAACATGTCCGGGAGGACGTACATCAGGGGGAGAGAGAGCGATGAAATCAGCTCGTGTGCAGGTGCTGGGTGGATTGTCACATCCACTCGTGCTGCAAACCTATTGCAGGCACCGAAGCAGACATTATTTTTGAGCGTGTCACATGACAACAAACATTGTAAATGGACACGCTACACGAATTAATATCAGAGTTTTTGTGAAATCATTAAGCTAATAGACCAGGGGTTGGCAAATGCGGCTCCGGAGCAGCATGTGTTTCTTTTCAGGACCGCTTAGTGGTATTATTTATTAAGGACCGTCTTGTATGCACGTGCATCGCGGCTCTTGAAATATTGAGTGTTTTACGGAATAAAAAAAAAAGGTTATTTTGGTTGCCGACCCCTGTAATAAACTATATACAATTAAAGTTTTTTTTGTAGTGTTATTAGTATTATGAGCATTTTATAGTAATTAGGATCTGTATTGAAGCTAATATAGTATTTTCCACATCCATATCTGTTTTAATGCATATGGAGCCCATTGAGCTTACTGGGGCCCTAAGATTTCGCCTATGCCTCGCTCCAGCCACTGATTATAGCAGAGGATCGCGAGAGATGGCAGTGTCACGCAGAGGACCTTCATCCACCAGCTCATGATACTGATGATGTTGAAATAAGGTACGCTTGGTTACCTGTGCCCCATCTCATGAGCCACGGTGAAGGCCAGAGGGAGACCTGTGTCCTCGTTGATGTTGCAGCTGCGGTGCGGCTGGCACATGCCCGACACGTGGGACAGTCCCAGGGTCTCGCACGGCCGATTCATCCCAACGCACAGGTCCTTTCTACAGCAGCAGCAGCAGCAGCGTTCATTCGTGCATCATTAGTTGTTCATTAGTTTCCCACCTCACAGTGCAAAACCACATGGAACAACACCCATTTCTTGTGAGAGTCAAAGATGTAAAAATATATTATTGTCATCTCAACTATGCTCTACAAATGCGTCTGCAGGTTAAATCGATATAATTGGGACCGTTGCTTAAACAAAAAAAAACATAATATACCAGGCATGTGGCCGGTATGATTTTTGACACAAAAGGGTAAAAACTTTTGTCTTCCACTTCATCAAGCTGTGCACCAATTGTGCTGTAGCAAATCAATGTAGTCATGTAATTTGTCTTAGATTATGTGCAAAAAGAACATTATCCTAAAGAATACATGCTGAAATGTACTATTACCAAAAGTTCCCAGAGATAAAAAGTAAAACTAAGTAAAGAGTTTAATCCCATTGGGGGTTTTCTTTTTTGGCCAATGTCAAGCGCCGAGAGGTTATGCGGAGCATGCGTGTTGAATACCGAGTCACAAGCACTGCGATGTCGTGCCGAGTTGCGTTGGACTCTTCCTCCCTGGAGTTGAGGCTCTTCTGCCACTTACAGAAGCTGGCCAGAGTCTTGTCAGCATGGTGCACGATCTTTAAACCTTCCTGCGGGAAGGAACAGTGTTGCACGCAAATGTGATCGCTGGAAGATATCATAAAAACACAAGACCATGTTTGAACCGCATCGCCCGGGTTTGCAGCTGCTTCATCAAAGCTGCTGTTGTGGTGAAAAGCTTGAGATTGCTTGCCCACATTAGTGGGCACTCAATAAAACGTCGCTCGAATCTATGCGTCAACATAAATGGACATGTAAAAGCTTACCATTATTTCTTTGTTTTGAAAATGTGCCATTCCTTAAAAGGTTATGTATTAACAGAACTCCATTCTGTTTTCTCCATAAATAAAAGTATGTTTTGTCTATCAGCCTATTGATTTACTTTCCAGACCAATGTCAATGAGTGCTTGTTTAAGCCATCAACTATTGTACAATTTCAACCCTCTGAGTCTTATTAGCAGCCAGACTTTAATACATTTTTGCTGGGTTATCATATGCTCTTGGCAAGAGTATTCCAAATATTGAATTTTTCTTGTTGACCTTTTCAGAAATAAATCAGCGTTAGTTAATAAAAGTATTATTTTGCCTGTGGTTCTCTACAGCCATGGCCGTGCACTTCCACACATTTGTTTTATTCTTTCCATTTAAATTTTCCCAGTCGTGACTAATCCTTTGTCAGCTGCCAATAAATAAAAAGAAAATTCTCAGCAGTTACAGAAAAGTGTGCTCAGATGACGGTGACATTATAATCCTTATTTCAACTTACTTGGTCTTCTTCCAAAATGATAAGTCGGACCAGAACAATGTTTATTGGGTTCCCAATGCTCGCATCGTGATATAATCCAGACACCTGCAAGCATGAAACAGCGATAACAAAAAAGATTCGTGAGAATAAATTGTCATGCAACGATGAACACACTATTTGATGACACTGCCACAGCAGTGGTGCTCAAGCACAATTTAAAAAATCAACTCATTCGTCAATATTATTTTTCCCATTTAAGGTTAGAGTGTTTAATGTGTTGAGATTAATGATAAACAATTGGTCATTATATTGGCTTAATAAAGTCAAAATTTACCGAATGTTTTCATCAATACTGGAACAAGCACAATAAACGCAGCTGAGTTAAACAATGAGCCACACATTCACATTTTGTGTCTTTTCTCAGATTACTAAAAACTGTCAACATCTATTAATCTATACTGACAGGGCTATGAAAAGGTCAGGTATTCCACACCTGTAAATTATTTGCAACAGTAATAAGGCAAGAACAGACTATTTGTACATCACTTCTGTACTCGATGGTAATCAGACGCTTCAGTCTTAAGATTACAAACGATGCTTGATCAATGGTTTATCAATGGCCTCATCCTCCTTACCCACCCGGTAACCTTGTTTTCCACCGTACCATATTTATGATGGAAAAGATGTAATTTTCTATGTTGTTCCTTCCATGGTACTGCACCATCTTGGGATCCACCACCACCAATGTCTCCACCCAGCGCTCCGTGCTTGTGGACCTCGGGGCGATTCTCCGACGAGGCCCGTGCCTCCGCTGCCACCTCTCCCGCTGCCTTTCCACATTCTGCGCGTGCCGTGGGGCATCTGAAATGCACGCGTTTGCCAACCTCTGAATCTACAACCAAATGGGCACGATTGTCGCTGAGCCTTGTACCGGCCCTTACAGAGCTCCTCGTTCTCAAGCCTTACCCGTCACGCCACACGACGTACCCTTTGTTGAGGTGGAATTTCCAGGAATCGCCGCGCCTGAAGGTGAAGGGTGCACGAGGGCATGACGTTTGGAGATGACGTGATGGCCACTTGCCGGGTCACGCTTGTAGACTACGTGTGGTTGTGGAGATCCCTCTGTTCTGACGACACCACGGACTGGTTCTATAAAGTAGTGCTCTCCATGGGAGAAAGAAAGAACCCCAGTCTGGAGAGGGCAAATATTTGAAGATGAGAAAAGTATTTTTAGATTTTATTCTTCTTCATTTTCTGTGAGTTGTATGCGAGATAGTGGAATGTTTATACAACTTTTACGAATCGGTTAAAGTCGAGTCTTTCACTTGCGATACATTAAATCATGCGTGAGAATCTATTACTTCGAATTTAGGCAAATTATATAAAAGAAGTCTGTCAATGTTGCATTTGGCTCATGGAGCAAACAGACCTGTAAAAACAGGACAGAAATAAAGATGGTAGAAGCGAGACCAAAAACAAAGTGTTTCTTGAAATGAATCGCGACCCCAAATTTTGACAATTCATGGAATCGATTTTGGTGGGGGAGGCAAGAGTGGAGGGAGTGGGGTTGGCAGGTAGGTAGGTGAAGGGATAAACCATTACATGCCTAATTTCCCACGCAATGTCTTGTTTTACGTTCATCAAGTCAACTTCACATTGGGCCACGCGGTGGCTTTTCATATTTAGGGGTGAAATAAAAACAACAAAACAAGTTGTGTCGAGAAGCATACCAAACTATTACATGTGCTGACAGCAACAGCTCCTCGGACAGCCGCTCCCTCCAGGATGTCTCCAGTGTGGTGGCACGTGTTTCTGGAGCCCTGTCGGTGGGTCTTACCCTGCTGTCGCTCCAGCACGTACCCGGCCGACAACAAGCCACTGTTGAGTGTCACGTTCAAGTGTAGCTGCCTGCCATCGTGCTCGAATACGTAGTGCAACGAGGCGTCCGCTGGCACCTGCCACCGACCAGGTTGATGGAGGGGCTCGTGGTAAAGCAGGTCGTGCGACAAGAAGCGCGACGAAGCATCGACTCGCGCGGGGTACACCACTTGGAAGTCTTGTAGACTTCTTAAGAAACTTTCTGGCAGCATCACACACAACAACAATAAGATCGACAACAACAGCAATGTAACACACACACACGCGTATGCCTGAAGTCAAGAGCCTGTCGCCGTGGTTGATATTGCAGCAGGCGATGATAAAAAAAAGGTTACTTATTTGCAGACATTAGTCTTTCTCCCACCTGACAACCACCGAAGTGCCTCTCTCTTGCTTGCTTTTGCTCATTCACATGACTTCGTTTGGAATGTACTCACTCAGCAGTCACAACTTGACCTATTTATACACAACGGAACATTTATTTTCTCGCTTCCTACACTGTTATGCAAGTTTCATTTTGTAATCCTTCCAAGTTTTGCTGCTGCGGCTGCCGTAAGGAATATTTCGTGACGTTCATTCCTTTAATGGCACCAAACAAAAAAACAAGCACTTCCCCCGGCAACAAACAAGAAATGCGCACGGCAGTCAGCAATGCATTTCAATAAACTCGAATGTATACAATATATGGTTTTGGTACGCAAACACATCTTATAAATGCATCGTTTTTAAGAGAGCACTTTAGCGACGACACACCTTGGCGTTGGTCTGGGAATGTAAATTCTCCGAGCGCCGCGCACCACGTGAGGAGGCAAATCAGCAACAGCAGCGGTGGCAGCAGCGGTGGCCGCGCGCGCACGCAGCTGTGCCCCTTGGGCTCGTGGCACCCCCAGCTCCCCTGCATGGCACGCGGCGGCGGCGGAAACTTGCAGGACACCCCCTGACACCGTCAGGCCAACGTGGCAGGGACTGCCCCTTCGCCCCATGTACGAGGTTCACGCAGGGAAGGACGGCGGAGAGGTGGGTGAGTGGTGGGGGTTCAAGCTGCCTGCAAGAAAACAAAAATCCAATAACGACACAAAGAAGGGAAGCAAGAGGTCCGCGTTTGTCAGTGGTCCTTTCCCATGGCGGGGAGTACAGTTGAGTTGGTGCGAGTGTACACACGCGCTGGTTGTGCTGCTTTAGCAGGAGGGAGGAGGCGTGCTCGTACGAGTGGGGTTGGGGTGCAAGCTAGTTGGGAGGGGAGTTTGGATTTATGTCCAGGGTTCCTCTTGCATTGGGGCCCCCAGTGGGATGGATTCATGTTTCAGTCCAGAGCATATGTGAGCCCTTCCCCCCCACGCCTCCTCCAGCCACACTCCCCTTTCGTTCCCCTTCTCTCACCCACCCACTCACCCGCCAACCCACCCATGACTATTCCAAGTGGAATCCATGTGCTGCAGCAACAGCAGCGACAGTGGTGTGCCATGGCGCAATGAGTTCACTGTGTGGTTGAAGTGCGAAAGTGCATAAGGTCTGAGTTTTTGCGAGAAGAGCAAAGGTTACTTTCCAAGCATCACACTGATTGCCCAAGGGCGAGTCAAGTATTCGAACAACGCGACAAAGTCACTTACGCTTCACCTCAAAGCTGCAATCATAATGAACGAAGTAAAGTTTAATAATTAAAGAGACAGAAACGCTGAGATGAAGCGAATGCGAGTGAAGCAGTGAATTGGTATTCGTCCGCAAGAGAATATTGATGAAAACCAGATGTAATCAGTGTCTTTAAATCTTTTCGTTGTACAAAACCATGAATTTCCATTCACAAAAAAATACTTTTAGTGCCTCATTTGCCGAGTTATTTATGCTCTTTTATTTAACGTTATGATTGTCATGAGAGAGGGCATGAGAGAGCAGGCCGAATGTGATGATTTCGTTCGCCATCTCAAAAATTGTGAATAAATTCAGGAAATTTTTCTCTGCCAGGTGAGTGTAATTTTGTTGGGATAACAGGAATAAACATACGTAAGTATGCATACATATATATCAAACGTTATTTATTTATCATTTAGCTGAGAGAAATTTACACGTTTTGGGTTTGGACATAGACTGGCACAAGATAAATTGTCACCGGTCGCGACCAGAAATTGTCTTGGATTTTCGTGATAATGTACGCATTATAAATCGTTTCATTATTAAGTGGTGTTTAGAGTATACTAGAAGGAAGGGGAAACTACGTGTAAATGCAAGGTCACAAGTGATGTTGCATCAATACGCAACTGACAGAGAAATATGAAAAAAATGTAGAAAAGTAATATGAGCGAAGAGTGTTCCGTTCAAGATAGAGATGAGAGAGATTGATTGTATTATATGTAATGATCTCATAATGCTTATTAGGATTACACCTTTCCATGATAATTCATGAACCTCTATTTTTTCATGAATCCGCGGCCTCTTGAATTGCCTGGGGACCCAAGCATTTTGTTGGTTTGCTTTTTCAGAGCACTTCCATTGGTGGAGAAAGCAGCCTGGATGTAGGCTAAGGCCCTGCTCTATTACAGGCCATTCCTGGGCCTTAGGCTGTTAGGCTGTTCCTGGGTCATTCCTGGGTCAAAAGAGCCTATTTATGAGTGGGCCACGTATGTATGTTGAACTTATTTTGCACCATACGTAGCAAACAATGCTACAAACTAAACACAAAGAAGTTAGTTTTCAATCTAGATTTAAAAGTGCGTAACTCCAGTGGCTTCCTAAAATCGGAAGGAAGAGCATTCCAGGCGGCCGCAGAAGCACATCATGAAACCAAGGCACACAGGCTACCCAGGATACAAGGATCAGGTTGCGTTTCGGGGATTTCACACCGTGTCTTTGCTGATGCAGAATACATGCCAATGGTGTTCTGGAAAAAGAAAAAAAATCAGGTCATGCAATTTGTTTTGAGGAGCAATGAAACTGCCATTTTCGGTGCCTCATGCGTTATTCATGTAGGATCATGGTCAGAATTACGCTTGTGTCTAGGAAAAACCAAGAAAATTGTAACTCTTGCGAAACGCAATATCCATTCATGACTTTACCAGCAGCTTGTGCCTTGAAATATTTTATTTTCATATCGTTGAAGGAAAAATTATGATTGAAACCTTTTTTCTGGATTTGATGTCCAACCGAAGAGATTGATAAAGAACAGACATTGTGTTGCATCTTGGGTCTCTCAGTCAGCACTGAGCGCATCTCAGCCGTGCATGCAGCACTGCATGCACGTGTCATTTTAAAGTGCCTCATCTTTGCACCGAAAGAGCACCCTCTGCTGGGCAGACCATCTTTCATGTTTGCCCGAAATCTGTACCTGGTCGTAAACACTCAGGGCAGGACACAACTAACTCAAGCGCGGCGACTGCGCTGAGACAATCAAGCTTACTTTATGAATACTGGGTTGTAAATAATGCATCAAGAAAAAAATGGGTTCTTCTGCAGTTTGCATGACCAGCCAACACTGGACGGTCGTTACTTTTAAACCAATTCATGCACCTGAATACAAACTTCAGTTTGTTGGATAAAACCAAGTGCTGCCAGGAAGAAACAAAAACTTTTTATTTAATTCACAAGTTGGTAGTTTTTTTGTTGCGGTTTTGCGGTATAACTCTGCGATGGCTTGTCAGGTTGTACCATGAACAGGCAGTTTGGTGGTTACACCAAACCCGGTTGTACCGCCTGTTCTTCACGGTTCAACTCCCGACAACCCATTTTCACCTCGAGGGGGGGGGGCACACATGATTAATTTCAAGGCACTGCTGTCAGTGTGTGGAACATGAAAACGTCTCAACCATCTGCGTTCAAAGTACTCTACGATGCTTTAATCACTGCAATGAATGTGCCAGGCGAGTAGTATGTGCCAAACGTCAACAAAGTTACCCAAATGGATGGCGACGTGGCTTGTTGCAGAGATTCGTGGTTTAAACCTAGCAGTCCGCCTGGCGGATTTGTTAAACCATAAAATTCGCGCCATGTTTCACGGTAGCCACTCAAGATCCTGTGACATTATTAAAAGAAGCGGGCCATTGGGTATTGGGGTCAGGTTTCAAATAGTGTAGAATAATAACTTGAAAATTACTTAATTGGGAACTGCGTAGCAATTGTCATCCCCTAATAAGAAAGCTTAACTGAAAAAAAGTTGAGACTTTTCTGGGTAAACAAGCGCAATAATGGTTATTACGTGAAGTAGGTGGATACAAAATCGGTTGTAATTGCCACTTACTAATAACAGAATATAAGGGCCTTTACTTGAAAGGGCTCTAGAGAGTCCCTCTAGACGGGATGTGGTCGACTCTTCTCTGCTCTAAACGTCTTGGGGTGGGAGTACCCACATTTCCCACACCACACATCCGACCTGCTGACCAACTGTGGAATACCAACCTGTACCGCTTGGTGAACAGAGGTGGTGGAGATTTAAGAAACATGCACAGTTGTTTCAACTGCCCTGGTCGGAGATTGAACCAGCGACCTTTGGATTGCAAGTTCAGTTTGTTAACCTTTACACCTCGGCAGCAGCCATATCTTAAAGCATTGCAACTAAAACGCAGTCGTTTATGTGAGGTGGCGTTGTGAAATTTCACAGGGTACAAGATGTCGAATTTTGTATACAGTATACGTATTTATAGTATAAACCTAACTGAACTGCAGATTGCGCCTTTTCATCCACTCGATGAATTGAAGACAGATTGTCATCATTGCAAATTCTTTCGGGAAATGCCTTGTAATGACCAATTTAGCATCTGGTATTATTGATTTCTGTAATAAATAAACACTGCAGACAACAGGCTGAATACACGGCATTTCTTCCTGGTCTGACCTTGCAATCAAAACATTTAAGGGATTTCCACTCCATTAGGCATTAAGATGGTGCTTGTCTCCTGTTCGCAGGCCTGAGCCTCTGGTGGAAACCCGGCATTCCTAATGCTTCTAGATATGAAGCTTTCGTGACTGCAAGGATTCATACTCTTAGGTTTTTTCGGTAAAGTCACGTAGGTAAAAATAAATAATAAAAAATAATAAAAATAAAATAATAAATCACGACGTTTCGGACGCAACACAAGCGTCCGTCATCAGGTGGGACAACCACAGCATTTGTTTCTTGCTGTGGTTGTCCCACCTGATGACGGACGCTTGTGTTGCGCCCGAAACGTCGTGATTTAATTTATTTTATTTCTATAATTTTTTGTATTATTTTTATTATTTCATTTTACCTACGTGACTTTACCGAAAAAACCCAAGATTATTCCTAATGCTGTGGGCGAGGCTATCCATATCCACACCACTGTTGACTTCCTCACAAAGTCCCTTCCAATTTCGATCCGTGCGCTCTCCCGCTGCGCCACCAAATCGGATGTAACCTTCCCTTTAAAAATCATCGAATCAGGATCAAAAGGGCAATACAGTATTATCCCAGTTTAGGTCGGGCATGCGTTCCTGAAAGGTGCAACGAATTTCGAAACGACGTGAATCAAAGCAATTTGCAGGGCTAGGTGGAGGCGAAGTCTGAGGGGCGACGGATACGGGACATGGACGGATGATGCTGTCAGTGACGAAAGTGTAGCTTGAGGCGACGCAAATCAGGTAGTGGTGCTAGTAAAGTGACGACGTATTCGATGTGAAAGGGGGAGACGTAAATCGGGAAAAACTTTACAGTGCTTGAAAAAAAATGTAATTTATGAATATAAATACTGTGCCTTCATTACGTCAAAGATCAAATGGAATAATTATTTTGAGGTAAAAATGACCAGCACAAATAATATATGGAGCCACTGCATAATTGCTTTGATGATAATGGTGTTGAGTCTGTCAGAGGTTACCCAAGGGACACTGAAGACTGCAGTGAAACAATTTGCTGACTTTCAGTACACACAAAATCCGTTGTTTACACTATCTTTACCTATCTCAACGTGTAGGTTTTTACGGCTGAAATTATGATTAAAAATATTAAAATTCATAATGCCCGATTGATTCACGATATTATGACTACATCTGTATCGATATTTGTTGCATTTACACTATCTCAAACACAATATATACGGTGACACTCCTGGGCTGATAATTCCAAACATGCGTTGCTTTAAAATTCTTGATACTGAAAGGTACATGCCAGACAATGTTTTTTTTTGTTCAATTAATACACGCAAAGCACAAAGCATATTAATATTAAATCTGAAGGCTGGGTAGCTCAGAGGTTGGAGCAATGAGCCCACTAAGATACTGTGTTCACATCCAGGCAGCGAGCCGATATTTCAACCAGGTTCTTTCTCAAGTTTAGAGTTAAAATCGGGGATGTTGCTGCGGTCTAAAAGTTATTACATTGGATTTGTAAGAAAGTGCTCGTTTGACAATACATACATGTGTAATGCGGGCGAAAGCGACCTTCCGGATGTGACGTCACAAGGAGGCGGAGCCAGGTGACGTGGGTGAAAGGTTGGGGTCCTTAAGTGGGTAAACCGGAAAGAGAAGGCAGTCGGGTTGTGAATGGAAAAGGGTGAGGCCACGAGGGCGAACGAGAGGAAGGGGGCACCGCCGGCGAGCGGGAGCCGACCCCAGAGTACAGCCAGGAAGGCTGTGTGTTAGAGGCAGCGGTGTGGCTGCAGAGAGTCGCAGGAGCGACGAAGAGAGAGGAGAGTACAGCCAGGAAGGCTGTGTGTTAGAGGCAGCGGTGTGGCTGCAGAGAGTCGCAGGAGCGACGAAGAGAGAGAGAGACAGCACGAGGCTGTCAGCGCTGCGGAGTGAGCAGCAGCGATTACAGCCAAGGGGGCTGAGAGTGAGTAACAGCAGCGGAGCTGCTGTGGGGGCTGCAAGAGCGACAAAGAACAGCAGCGGGGCTGCTGATGGTGACTGGAGTGACATCGGAACCAGCACTGAGAGAATAAGAAGAGACAGCCGTGTGGGTAATACAGTACGGACCAAATAAAGGACACTGAGCCAGAGATCGTGGTCAAGTCATTTATTACACTGGTGTCAGAAGTGAAACGGCTTGTCAAGACGGCTCGGAAGAAAGAATATTCCTGTGCCATGATCTGCTACATCATCCGACTTACGATTGAGACAGATGGCGCAGCTGGAGACCTGGAAAATCGTGCTGGCGAAACCGTGTGAGCTCACCACGCCGACGACGGCAGTGGGGAGAGCCGATGGTGGTCTGCAGGCCGACGCCTTGCCTGCGCTGCCAGCGCCATCTGCCACGCGGCACGAAGACGCCATCTTGGGCGTGGCAGGGGAGAAACGGCGGGAAGCCGCCATCTTGTCTTCACCGCGGCGGGGAGACGCCGCCATCTTCAACATCGCGGCGGAGAGGCAGCCTTGCGCTGCCATCTGGAGGTGCCGCGGGGAGAGCAGCCTGCTGTGAGCTGCTGTTTTGCGAGGGGGAGCTGCGAGGAGAGGACGACGACGCTACAGCTGCTGGGGCGGGAGCTCTCCCATCCTGGCTCGGGTGCGTGACAACGGAGCAGTCAAGTCGCCGAACGAGTTCTGCGAGACGACTCAAGTTGCCGCCCTGCCGTCCTCTTCCTGTTGCAGCCCCGGGCGGGTCGTAACGATACGCACCCGGCCCTTACACACACCTCACCCATCTTTCGAGGGCCGGGGGGGGGCGATTTTGTTTTCTCTCATGACTCGATTGTGCGGAGCGCGGTTCGGACTGTGGGTATGTGTGTGTAATAACGATGAACGCGCTATCTGCTTGTTGCTCAGTGTCAATTAAAGTGTGTACGAGTGTTGAGAATGGACGGAGAGTATGCTGTGCTTGTTGAGTGTAAATTGTGTGTGTGCGCTGCGGTGTGGAGTTGTTATATTGATGGCGAAGTTAATTATTAACTCGGGAGCGTCGGGTATCTTGCGCTGTATCATCTCGTGGGTTACCTTGTGCGATGGGCTTAATTGAAAACTATATATATATTTTTTTGGTGTATTGTGCTGCGAGGTGCTATGGGCGATGTGGTTGTTGCAAGAGAGAGAATATTTGTGTTGTTGCTGCAATGTTACGACTGGATTAATGGTGTGTTGGTTACCTGCAGATCGGCTTGCTATTGTGCTTAAATGTGCGCGTGTGATCGCGATATGCTGACTGTATGTGCTGTTACACCGTTCTGTACGGTTATGGGGTGCGATGCATTGATTGACTATTGGGGTTGGGATGTTATTAATTGTGCGTACCTGTTTGGAAATTGGTAACAAATTCGAGGGGGACCCTATTATTTGGTCGTATGGATGTTATGTACACGCGATTTTGGGTATATTATGGGTAACGGCGCTTTGTGAGAGAGAGAGCGCGCTTTGAGGGTGCGTGATGACGCCGTTGTGGGTGTCTCAAAGGTTAATGCTAATGGGACCGTAAATTGGCGCCAAGTTGCGTCGCGTATTCGGTTGGTCGCATGCAGCCACGAGTTGCTTTGCGAGTTGGGTTGTGTACCCAATGTGGTTGGTAAAATATTGGTTAAAAATTCCCCGATATGACTGCTGCGCGCAGCAAGCTGGGGCTGTGCGTCTATCGTTGTTGGGATTGTTACAATAAGACGGGGGAAGCAATTTGTGACCCCCAGCAAAGGGAAGCTGGGGTGCACGAATGGAGAAAACTGGCCACGTGTTCGCACGTTGGGCCGCCATTTTGCGCACACGCGGGGTATGGCGTCGATGCGCTTTGCGGAAAGGGCCGCCATTTTGAGTGCGCGCGAGATATTGCGCGAACGCGCTGGGCGAAGGGGGCCGCCATTTTGAGCGCGCGGGAAAAACCTCGGTGGGGCAAATATTCCATCTGTTATGCCTGCCATTGTTGATTGGGTGATGCACGAGTGGTGGTCACGTCGGCCTATGGCTGATGGCTGACCTGACAGCCCGGAGGCGAAACCTCCGTGGTATGTCTTAAACTAATGGGCCGTGTGCTCATATGGCTCGGGGAGTCATGGTTCAGTTGTGCGGTGGCAGACTGAACCTGGTGTGCCGGGGGCTCACGGGTTTTGGGTTAGGGCGTTATTGTCTCTATAAGAGAACATTACCCCGTGGGGGGGGTCGTTGATATCTGGCCTTGCCGAGGGATTGATCTTCCCTTGGCTATGAAGCGCATTTCAAAGATTGATGGAGCTCGTTTGACGGGGTTGCAGTGGCAGACGTGTCTTATATATTTGGACGATATCATTGTCTTCAGCCGCACATTTGAGGAACATTTAACACGGCTGGAGACAGTGTTCACGAGGATGCGCTCTGCGAATTTAAAATTTAAACCAAAGAAATGCCACCTACTGCAACGGTCCGTCCGTTATCTGGGGCACATTGTGAGTGCTGAGGGGGTGTCCACGGATCCGGAAAAGACGGCGTGCGTCCGGGATTGGCCGACTCCGGCCACCGTGGGGGATGTTCGGCGGTTTTTGGGATTTGCCTCGTATTACCGAAGATTTGTGCCGGGTTTTGCGACGATTGCGAGGCCCTTGCATCTCCTTACGGGTAAAGGACGGAAATTTGTTTGGGGACAGCCGGAAGAGGCGGCCTTTCGGAGTCTGCGTGATCTATTGGCTACGGCTCCGACATTGGATTATCCCGATTTTGATCGCCCTTTCATTCTTGATACGGACGCGAGTGACACAGGTAATGGGGCGGTATTATCACAGTCTAAAGGGGGCGTAGAGCGCGTCGTGGCGTATGGTAGCCGAGTCTTGTCGCCTGCGGAAACACGCTACTGTGTCACTCGTAGAGAACTTTTGGCGGTTGGTTTTCCTACGGCAATTTCGACCGTACCTTTACGGTCGTTCTTTTATTGTGCGTACGGATCATGCGGCCTTGCAATATGCACTTAAAATGGACCAGCCATCGGGACAGTGGGCACGTTGGTTGGACACGCTACAGGCATTTTCCTTCCAAATTCAACATCGGAAGGGAGTGCGCCATGCGAACGCTGACGCACTTTCCAGATTACCAGGGCGCGCCCCTTGTAAATGTGCGTCGGGGACGCATAGGTGTTCGCCGATTCTAAACCCCCCTCAGCCGCTTACGTTGGCCGTCGAGAAGTCGGATACTCCGATGGAACCGGGACCGACTGACGGGGTTTTGAATCTGCCGCGGTCTGTCTGGATTTGGGAACAAATGATGGATGAGTTGTTGTTGTCCATGCGGAAGCGGTCTATGAGGGACAATGGGAGTCCGAGTACGGCTGTGGGGCCGCGAACCGCTCTCCGAGATGGTCTGCTTAGGTGGCGAGAAGGGTTCCAGGAAAGCTGGCGTGTGGTGCTACCAACGTCCTTGCGATTCGAGTTGATTAGAACTCTCCATTGTGACACACTATTGCATTTAGGGGTGCAGAAGACTTTGTTGACGTTGCAACGTCATTATTTTTGGCAAGGCTGGTGTGTGTCCATCGCTGATGGGATAGTAAGGGAGGAGCATGGCCGAGTGCTGCTCATCCCCGAAATGGCACTAGCTGAGAATATGGTAAATGGATGTTGCCGTGGGTTGACGACCACGGTGAGGGTTACGGCGAATTAAACGTTACCGCTGGGGAGCGTGGCTCTCTCCACGCGAGGGTGTGCGATTAGGGGTTTTGTTGGTTTGTTGAGAGTGACTGTGGATACATGCTGTGTACGTCTGAGGTCTGTGTTGGTCCTCAAGGGAGGACTGCTGGTGGGTAAGAGCAGAAATTTTTTTGTTGTTGTTGTTTTCACGTGTAAATAATATTGCTGTTAAAATGTAAATACTGGGGCGTCCATCGCGGTTATTTGGGTAATTATTGGGGTTTTCTTAAGCGGCCCGGAATTACATCATCTCCACTATCCTGGGGCCGGGTGGCTGTCGTGTACGACATGCGGATGTGCGTTGTTGTGCTTTGTGCTGTTGTTGTTCTTGTTGTTATATTACATGCTTAGTGTCCTTTAAGGGGGAAGGTCGGTTCACCGCATTACGCTTTGGTATTGTTCAGCCGAGGTCGGCTGGGTTTTTTCTATGGGGGAGGGTGGTGTAATGCGGGCGAAAGCGACCTTCCGGATGTGACGTCACAAGGAGGCGGAGCCAGGTGACGTGGGTGAAAGGTTGGGGTCCTTAAGTGGGTAAACCGGAAAGAGAAGGCAGTCGGGTTGTGAATGGAAAAGGGTGAGGCCACGAGGGCGAACGAGAGGAAGGGGGCACCACCGGCGAGCGGGAGCCGACCCCAGAGTACAGCCAGGAAGGCTGTGTGTTAGAGGCAGCGGTGTGGCTGCAGAGAGTCGCAGGAGCGACGAAGAGAGAGGAGAGTACAGCCAGGAAGGCTGTGTGTTAGAGGCAGCGGTGTGGCTGCAGAGAGTCGCAGGAGCGACGAAGAGAGAGAGAGACAGCACGAGGCTGTCAGCGCTGCGGAGTGAGCAGCAGCGATTACAGCCAAGGGGGCTGAGAGTGAGTAACAGCAGCGGAGCTGCTGTGGGGGCTGCAAGAGCGACAAAGAACAGCAGCGGGGCTGCTGATGGTGACTGGAGTGACATCGGAACCAGCACTGAGAGAATAAGAAGAGACAGCCGTGTGGGTAATACAGTACGGACCAAATAAAGGACACTGAGCCAGAGATCGTGGTCAAGTCATTTATTACACATGTTTGATTCTTTAAACGAATAGTTGTTTTATTATACTGTACAGGGTGTTTAAAAAGATGGACACAATTTAAAAGCAGTATATTTAACGATGGCAACGTGTTACAATTACACAAAAAGTTACAAACGGTTTAATGAGTTATCAAATTTTACTAACCATTTTATAAATGCTCTATGTGCCCTCCACCTGCTGTACGGACAACATCGAGACGATAGTTGAATTCGTCCCAAACGTCTCTCAAAGTGTCTTCTTCCACTGAAGTTACCGCTGCCGTGATTCTGTTTTTGAGGTCATCCAGATTAGTCGCTAATGGTGGCACAAAAACACGGTCTTTGACGTATCCCCACAAGAAAAAGTCGCAGGGTGTGATGATGTCTGGGGATCTTGGGGGCCAAGAGTGTAGCGCCAAGTCTTGGGGTCCCGTGCGACCTATCCAACGTTGAGGCAGTGTGTCTTGCGAATGACTTAGGCTAGGGGCTATTTATGCGCTGGGAGGGGCTATTTATGCGCTGGGAGAGGCATCCCGCGGTAATCATTTGAAACTATATGCCCCGCCCTCTCTATGCCCCGCCCTTTCAAGTGGTAAGAGTTTCATTCATGGGCGGTTCGTGGTTGCAGAGATATAGCGATTTCAAATCGGGTCAATGTTTTAAAACACCTGTTATTTATTACATTGTTTACAACAGGCCCAATTACAACTACGACACGATACTTCACTGAACAGATCCATTATTAAGAGGGTGTTCAGATCCAGGACGCTAAGTAGAGCTGACCCTGCGATGGGATAGTGCATGAGAATATTACGCGTTGTATGCTACAGCCGTGAAGCGGCCAGGAGACGGCAGTAGAGCAGGGCATTATTCCGTCTATCTGTGTGGAGCTTTGAGTGTTGTTCCTTTGTATGTTGCATGGCTTTTCTCCTGGCAATTCTGATTTCCACCCACATACCACTCTTAAATAGAACCAGCGAAACATCCTGACACAGGATCCTCTTGGGGGAAATAAACAAAACAGTATCCCACACTCAAGGAGGCTTTCCTTAATAAAAACATGACATGTATTATTACGACAGTACCTTTATTGCTTACGACAGTCTCTGGCAGCCCCGGCAATAGCTGGAGGGATCTCTGTAACATGCGCTTATACCTGCACTCACTATGGCAATGCTCGTGACACCGTGGCATTATTATCCGCTGGGAGCAGAGCAGTCGGGATGCTGCGCTGCAAGTCCTTCTCACCCTTTTGCAGCCACCACCGCACGTGACTTGAGTGGGTCGCAGCAAGTAATTGTCTCATTTAACGCCTCTTGGCCACGCGAGACTTTCAGAAGAGTGGAGGTGTACAGTGGGTAATGACATTGAGCTGAAGGCACACAAGGAATAACAATATTCTGGGATGTAGTGAGTGTGATGAAATAAACAGCTAACACAAATGCAATATTTTTGCTGCGCCACTTTAAATTGAAACTTGGCAGCAAATGTAAATATATTGGGGACATGGTTACGGTGGAGAGAGGTCAGGAGCTGAGTGGAGTGGACAAGGTGTGGAGATGCCATTGCAGAGGTTTTTCACAGTTGTGCTGTGCGCCACTCTCCGATGTGCTTTTTGGGTTGTGCCGTGCGTTTGCCGTGAAGTCGCCGCATGTGCTGGCAGCTTCGTCAGGAACTTCAGATTCTTGAAGAAGCTCCTGGAATGCGATGCGGAATGTCGATCATCGTGCAGAACATCACTTGGCACAAACCGAAAAACACATCGGACAGGATGTTGAGATTATATCTGGAGGACCCATTTATGCGCGCGCCAAACCCTTGCCAATCACTTTTGTGGACCATTCTTTGAACCATGGACCCTTGGTTGGGATTTTCTCTTTTAATAATCAATTCAATACAATGAGTGATTCATAGAACAGCTTATGTTGCCGAGCAGTGTGTGCCAGCATCAATGGACCCCATTAGACACCCTCTATGATTCGCAGCCCAAGGTGCTTGCGCTGCTGTACCTGCATTTAAACATTGTGCGATACGGCCAGCGCAGATTCGGAGTCTCTGACCCGAAGACCTGTAACCAGTTACCGGCAGATGATCGGAATCCATCTTTGAGTCTGTGCCAGTTTTGCAAGAGACTTAAAGCAGTGTTTTTCCAAGGAGCTTACTGTGTGTTTTCGTGATGAACTGAACTCATAAAAGTGCACGATGAAACATGTTCAGACTTACCTAACCTTTTTCGGATTTGACATTATAACATCATGATGTATGTCATGGTCATCAAGAATGCCGCGTAAAAATTTCTCAAAATTAACTATTACCAGGAGACCAGAGACGTGCGGTCAGGGGAGGCAGGGGGGGCAGAGCCTCACCTGTCATACGCCAATGAAAATAACTGTTACGAAAAATAAATAATAAAATAAATATGAAGATTTTTCCACTGATTTGTGTTATAAATGTCATTTCTATATGATTCCAATAATTTTTTCTAGTCAAAATCGCCAAATTTGCGGAGCTTCGCTGCAAATACAGAGAGAGACGAGAGGTGAGGCAGCGACGAGCTCAGCCTCCCCTCTGATTGCCCAACCCCTCAGAAACTGGATGGAGCGCGGGCAATAAGCGCGTGCCTGGTACTATCTCTCTGTATGTCACCAATGTAATGTTTGTAGACCCCTTCATTTCATGTCCTCGCCTTCCATAGTCTAGGTAACTTATTTCACGTATGTGTATAAATATATTTAGGCTCGCTGGTCTCGTCATGAAACTGCAATGGAAAAGCACCAGGGGAGGCAGCTATCACATCTGCCTCACTGAGTGGGGCGTGTCAGACCCGCCTCCCTCAGTGAAAACACGCCCCCCTCAGTTAGGCGGCTATCACATCTGCCTCACTGAGGGGGGTGTGTTTTGAGCCTGCATAATTGACGCTCGCTCTCCCTCCACGTTAGCCAGCTCTAGCAAAACAATTCCAGCGGCTGCAAAAATGGAAAACGTTATATCTAACCTTAAAAAATTCTCAAAATTGGACTTTCAATCAAAACAGTGAGTGAAAAACAATGGAGGACCAATGCCCGAGCTTAAGGACCTACTTCAAACGAAGGGACAGAAAATAACACGGTCGTTTCAAATGGAGTGGTACCAACGAAAAGACTGGCTGTGTGGCTGTGCTACGAAGAATCGCCTTTGTTGCTGTCCCTACCTTCTGTTCTCCGCTACCGACAACGTTTGGACTAACGCGGGATTTTGTGACTTGAAAAATCTACCTAGGAGCCTAAAAAAAAATGAAAGATCGACAACTCACATTCAAAGCCAAATTGCTTTAGAAACTGTTGGAGCTTCAAGGATAGATCTGGCTTTGAACAGCGGAGATTAAATATCAGCATCCACAATGCTAAGATAAAGGAAAACCGACAGGTTTAAAAAAAATCCTTATTAATGCGACCTGCTTCCTAGCCAAACAGGAATTAGCATTTCGTGGTAACGATGAGAGTGCAAGCTCTTCTTATCGTGGCAACTATGTAGAGCTATTACCGGCTTTTGCTGAGAAAGATTAAAAGTAAGCTAGAAATTTGGAAACATCCACTGTGTTTTCTGCCTTATCAAACAGAATACAGAACGATTTAATCGAAGCAGTCGGTGATGTAATTAGAAAGGATATCAAAGAGGAGATGAATGCAGCCCAATTTGTTGCAGTCGAAGTAGACGAGACAACGGATGTCACAAACAAAGCCCAGGCCTCTGTAATGTTGCGTTATGTGGCTAAAAGTGAGGTGACTTGTGAGGTGAGGGAGGCGTTCTTGGGATTTGATTATGTCAGTGATGACAGACAAGCACCGGCTATTGCTGATTATGTTTTGTGAGTGTTGGGGAAATACGATTGCGTTGAAAAGCTGGTAGCTCAGACTTATGACAGAGCCTCTGTGATGGCATCAGATCTTAATGGGGTGCAGGCCAAGATTAAAGAAAAGGTACCTAAAGCCACGTTTACCCATTGTTATGCATACACATTGAACCTGGTGCTCTCGCATTCAGCAAAATGTATGCCTGAGTGTAAAGTTTTTTAAAACAGTTGTGGGAATTGCGACGTGTTTCAATAAGTCGACCAAGCGCACCCACCTCCTGGACGATGTTGTGAAGCGACGTTTACCAAGAGCAGCGCCCACGAGATGGAGCTCAAATTCTAGACTAGTTCAGACGATCAGCATGTACCAATCTGATCTGCGTGCTGTGTTCCGGATAATGAGCGAAAATCCCAATGGTTGGGACAATGACACCCTGATGATGGCCGCCGGATATGATCTCTGGCTGTCAAAAACATCAACCTGCTTCTTCATAATGGCATATGAGGGCATTTTCAATGAAACCGATGCACTCTTGTGTGTGCTGCAGAATAAAGTAATGGACATTGGATTCTGCTGTGCCTGAATCCGCGACACAATGGGAGTTGTGGAACGCCAGAGACAAGCGTTTGACAGTTTCTATGATCGATTCGAGCAGAAATGCGTCACACTTGGCCTGGCAGACAATGCCCGAAGTAAACAGCCGATCAGAGATGAGAGGAAAATAATGTTTTATAACATTCTGGACAATATTAATGTTCAAATGAAAGCTAGGTTTGATCATTTCGGTGAGCTAACTTTGCTTGGTTTAGTTGATTGCACGAAATTTATGAAATGTCACAACATTTCGATGACACAAAACTGCAGAGCCTATCAAATATGCAAGGTACTTTGACTTTGTTAGACTAAAGGCTGACCTCATCGGATGAGTATAGTTCACAAATAGTGAGGAACGAAGGCAAATCACTCGGACAGCTCCTCAGATTTTTGGCCCAGAACGATCTGATGCCGACGGTTCCCGAGGCGACAAAGTTACTCCAGCCGGTGCTCACTATACCAGCCACAACAGCGTCCGTTGAAAAGTCGTTCTCTGCTTTGAAACGACTGAAAACATACAGTCGGAATCGGACTGACCAAGGACGACTTTCATCCCTGGCAATCATCTCTATTGAGACGGAGAGACTTTTAAAACTAAAAGAGAATAAAGAGGAGTTCTACAACAAAGTCACTGACATATTTGTCCAGAAGGAAAGACCATGCAATATATTTTTTCATTTGTGTTGAATGAGTATGAATAGTGGAACTGCATTCACCAATAAAACGTGAATCGAATGCGTACCTGACCTGTATGCGTGTGTTGTAAAGAATGCTGATATTAAATATGAAACATACGGCCGCCTAACCAATAGTCATTGTGCAACCTGCCAATTTAATGGTGAATTTAAGCTACCTCTATCGGGTTCATATATGTGTAAATCTGGCTCTGATACTAGCCAGTGCCTCCCCAACCATTGACCTCACCGCACGCCACTTCATGAGACAAATATACATTCAAAGCATCAAATCTAGACAGCTGTTAGAAGCCATGGTACGGTGTCTCACTATAACTACACAGCACACATATTTTCCGAATATCTAATCTATTGTGCACTTGCTGTATTTATTATAATATGTATTTTCATAGCTTTGAAACCCACTAATCATCTCTGTATGCAGCATTAGCTTTCAATTCATATGTAAATGAAACTGCTTGTAATGTGTGCATTTATTGATGAACAAACAATAAACGTGTAATGGGCAGGTGTCTTTTAATGTCTGAGGTTGAATATAAATGAACCAGTTCAAGCAATTACTCAGATAAATACACGGTTCAGTCCCTTTCAGCTATCCGAAGTCACAATTACAAACCAACGCATTAACAACCATTGCAGCCTCGTAACACTCGCATTCCAAAATTCCATTATATTGATCTCAAGCTCAAATGGAATCTCACACTTTCCCACACCTACGATTCGCACGGTTGGCTATGTATGGTGCGAACGATGTTCACCATACACTTGGCAAATTACATCAGCATACAACATGCATATTTTTCAAGATGCATCGGAGGTGAAAGAACACATATATAAACATCAAGTGGCCTCTCCGCCTCTCCATGCCAGGCTGTTTCGTTTGTGCTGTCATTAAATCTAACAATGTGTGCTGGAGAGTTTATTATTCTGAAGTACAGCAGGGAAGTGGAAGCTTTCCACTGCGCTGTTATGATTGCGATTTGTAACTGATGGGTTTTCTGGGGTGTACCGCATGTTGATTGGCATTGTCTGACATTTCACTCCACGAGCTTGGAGCTTCTTCGGAAAATATATTTCAGGATATTAATTTGAGGAGATGAATTCCGTCAAGATGTTTCCAGCACAAAGAGCGTCGGACATCGTGCCGAACAATACGGAGTACATACCGACAACACATCGGGGAAGCTAAGCACAGCTGCGACAACCTACATGGCAGCTTGTGTTGCGACCGAAACGTCGTGTTCTTTTATTACTTTTTTCTATCTACGTGACTTTACCGAAAGAACCAGAGAGTATCGATTCCTGCAGTCACGAAAGTTTTGAATCAAGAATGGCAGTCTTACTATGTACGACTGGGCCGGAGGCAGAATTTTTGTTCAATATTCAGGTCGACAGCGAATTTCGGGTTGAGTAAGAGGTGTGATATGTCACACTGTGAATGCCAGGCATGAATATCGCCATGGGGTTCCACCTGCAATTACGTTTGGTCCACTTCAGAAATGATATATAGAAACCTGACAACATAAAACTACTCAAAGACTATGTTAATTTCTAATCTGGATTGGAAGATGAATGAATGAACTTGAAAAATATAATAATTAATTGAACTATTTTATTTTATTTATACGTACGTGACTTTACCGAAAGAACCAAAGAGTATGGATTCCTGCAGTCACGAAAGCTTCAAAGCAATATTGAACTAAAGTTGCTTATGTCTAGGAATGCATGATACATGATTATGTCTAGATTAAGAACTCATTTCTTTGAACTGCTTTTTGCATTGTCACGGTTGGCTACGTACGGTGCGAAAGAAGTTCAATGTTACATATGTAGTGTAATAGCGTCAGTTGGTGGACAGCAGCGGCAACTGTGGTGGACAGACAGTACACATGCCAGTGAGGGTGTGTGCGGGGTGTGGGCAGGGCGGAGGAACTGGGGCAAGGGTCACGGAGGACCCTGTCTGGAGGCCCCTGGAACCTGCTAGCGGGTTCGAGAAGGGAGGTGCGGAGAGCGGAGCCAGGCCGCGCTGGGAGCATAAAAGGAGCTGAGAGGGGGAGCTGGAGGCTGCCGGTTTTGGGAATGGACCCGTCTCGTCGTTGCTGTCGTCTCGTCGCCGTCGTTTCTAAACGTCTTCGCTGGATATTTCGCTATGAAGGATAGTAGTTGGCTATCTCAGTCAGCGCCGTCAGTGTTAGAAGGCTAGTGTTGTGTACAGGCTAGAATGAGCTACTGTGGAGAGTGTGTGGACGAGACCGTGAAAGTTGTTAATTAAGAAAGTGCCTCCGAGAAAGTATGTCTCTGAATCGTTTACACGACACGTACATGCAGTTACCACCATCACCTGATGAATGCAATAACAATATCGCAATGCAATAACAATAGTACAATGTAATAACAGCATTACAATGTGATAAAAGTATTACAACGTGATAACAGTACTGCAATGGAAAGATGCACGGTTGGAAACATGGAACATTGATTAGTGCGCGTATTAATCGTCATCATTTTTTAACCATCCTACTTGTGAATGTTCGGTCGTACTTACTAACCGGAACCGTGGAACTATTTTGTTGGGCGGAACGATCCTCCTTCTGACAAACAAACCAGCATCAGGACTCAAGGTAAATGAAACAGATTTTGTTTTTTTTTCACGTGACTTTATTTTATGGTGTATATACAATGCAGTATTTATTCCTTTTACGTTGAACCATAATACATTTTATAACACTGGCCGTATGCACAGTTAAATATGTAATTCCGAGATACAAATATATCAACTTACGAACGGGTCTAAGGAACGTAAACAGTTCGTAAGTCGAGTAGTATCTGTATTTGTTAATACTGTCAGCACACCCTCGAGTCCCTGTGGTGACTATAGAGACAAAGCGAGTTCAATGCAGTCATACTTAGGCGTGTTCCAGCAGTCATCTACTGAGACCTAAATAATATGTCTATTTATACTCAATTAAATTAGAGTGTATTTTCAAAGGATTATCCATGGTCATTCACTGGGGAATATTTCAACAATACGGTATAAAAATGCTATAGAGGGTTTTTTGTGATGGGGCAATACTGTGATATAAGAGACACAGTAATCGTATTGTTAGATTAACAAAATATTGTAATGTCACGATTAAGGTGGTGCATTTTATTTTTCTCAAACATTTAAATAGCTAACAAAATATTTGTGACTTAATAATTGAAGTTTAACAACAATAATAAAAGTTTTTAAAAAATGCTGTGACCGAGGTATTGCTTTGTAAAACGCTTTCCGGAGCAATTATGGCACAGTGATTACATGATAATACCATTTCTGACAGCACGTGCATTATAAGAATTGCAGGTTTGTAAGTCACATTAAATAGAAGATTTCTGAAACTGAAAGGCTTGTGTTGGATTTAACTGCAGTTGCAGAACTTGAAAAAATATTTAGCCATACTTGAATATGTCATCGCAGAAAAACAAAATGATAAAAATGTTAAATACAATTTCAGATGCGAAACTGATATCGTGATCATTGTAATGCAGTAGAACTCAAATAACACGCCCTCCAATAATCCACGCATCCTAACATTTGCAACTCCCATAATCTACGGGGGCGGAGATCCTAAGATCTGTGTTTTTACCCCAGATTTTTTTCATCTCTTCTGGAAACGGCTAATTCCTCTCATACCTTTATTTATTTATTCTAGGCATTGTGCACTTCATAGAGACTGGCTTGGGTTTTTATAGTGCACGACAATGACCTTTTTTCAAAAGCCCCATGTGCCCCTGCTCTTAAAAAAAACACATTTTGGTAAAGCCTCGCAACACAGAGACACCATTTTGAAGCTCTCTGTTTCCGTCACCAAAACACGTCTCTCTCCGACATGGCTCTGCGAGCGGTGTTCTTTTCGCGAGAGTGGTGGACTGCCGAGAGATAAGCGGAGCTGCAAAGAGGTAAATGGAGCTGCAAAAAAAACAGCTGCAGATACAAATCCGAGCTGCAGGGGGAGACAATTGGGGCTGCATAGACAAGCGGAGATGCAGAGAGAGAGAGAAGCAGATATGCAGAGAGACAAATGGAGCTGCAGAGAGACAAGTGGAGATGCATTGAGACAAGATGAGGGATGTAAGAGTTTAGTTTACATCACACAGGCTAGCTCTGCTAGCATTCTCTGTAGAATAGGAACGGATTTTTTTAGCATTTCGAACGTTTCCAGATATAAAACATTTCATTTGTACCTGATGATGATTGCTTGTGTAGCAATCGAAACGTCGTATGGTAGTATTTAATTTATTATTTTCTCTTTATTCGTGACTTCACCGAAAGAACCAAAGAGTAATTCCTGCAGTCACGAAAGCTCCAAATTAAGTATATAAAACATGTTATGGTGAACGAGCTTTTTCGGTGGCTGCCCCTCGTCTGTCGAACAATATTGCCACAAAACCTGATCTGCAGTCATTTCCGTCGATCACTCACTTTAAATCACGACTTTCAAGTAAATTCCTGCCGAGCTGCCAATGTGTAAAGAGTTATACGAGGTACAAATATGAATTGCCTGTAAGCGACCTTTTTTGTGAATGCTATGTTTTTGTATTTCCTCAATATAATGCCATCGTGTTTTAGGCCGTATTTGTATTATAATTAATATGGCAGATTTCCATGAGTAATTTTAGAGATACAGCATGCTTTTTAATAATAATCTATGTTAAAATGTTTTCATATTGCAATTATGATTTACTATCTATATTTTATTTTGCATATCTGTTGTTCTTTATTATTGATTTATTTTACCGTGACTTGCTGCATGTGTCGGGAAAAGCGGTGTTGTTTTCTTGTTGATGAAACCCGATTTAAGAGCTTCCTGGCTCACAGGGTAATTTAAAACAAACTGAATAATGCAAAACACTTTAACATACAAATGTATGGAAGATTTGCTCAATTTGGGTATTGAAACAAACATGGTGAAACACCAACACTCTCATCTACATTTTTTCCCACCAAACTGCGGAGCAGTGAGCGACGAGCATGGCGAGCGATTTCACCAGGACATTGCGACAATGGAGAAACGCTATCAGGGAAAATGGAGCCCATCAATGTTTGCAGACTATTGCTGAAGAGATGCTCCATTTAATTAATACAAGAGACAAGCCAAGAAGCGCCGAGTAGACACTGAATAAAGACTAAACTATGTGCTTAGATATACATAATAGTTTTTTTGCCTTTTGTTTTATAATACATTTTATTTATATAACCCTTTTGCTGATTTTTTAACTATTACATGAACAGGACAGGTGACATGTTATCATGTAAAGCAACCATAAGCACATGAAAAGACCTAGGTTTACAATTTGTGAGTAAAACTCTACTATCTACACTATCTACATAGACGTAAAATGTAAAAAAAAACTTCAATATCTTGGGAACAGTAGCCAATCAGTTGTTTTAATTGTCATATTTTAATTCAGTACATCAAAATCTAAAAATTGTAGACCAGCGTTATCTATGACACGTCATGACGGTGTGAAAATTGTGTTGCAGATTACAGGTTTAATGTTCGTGGTGAACCGCTGACTGCATCCACAAGTACTGTAGGTGCCCACATATAGCGCCGTTGATTTTTGTATTTCTGCTTCATCGTGAGAATATATTATGGTATCTTATGAAAAATGTATATCACAGGAACCCTTATTATAAACCTGACCTTAAACACATACATAAACGATAACAACAGATATTTGTTTTATTTTACCAGGTAAGGCCCACTGAGCTATTTCGATCTTTTTTTCAGAATTGTCCTGGCCACAAATGATAGCTCAACGAAGTGGCTTACCATGTGGAAATGTATAACAGTCAAATACTCTAAACGCACGTTTTTCTAAATGTGGAGGAAAAACTGGAGGAGCCGGAGAAAAAGCCGCACGACGACAGAGAGAAACACGCAAACTCCAAGTATACAGGCAATCAGGTTCTGGATCGAACCCACGGTGGTGCCCTGATGTTGCCGACTCACACTCCTCCTCCCTCCTCCTCCACCACCACCACCACCATAAGTCACATGCATCTTCATGTATAAGCCTGACAACATTATTTCGGAGCAATGTTCTTCATCTTAAAACTATGGCAAAAGGTAAATTGAACAACACATATGTTGATAAAGAAATGTATTCAAGTCATAATCAGCCTTAAGCAAATATCATGATTGTTTTTTAAACGCTTTGTGACACAAATGATGACATTGACACAGTGGGAACATTGGTATTTCAGGCCATTTTACTTTTAAGAATTCTAATGATTTATAGCTGATTGCTTCAAACCAGTCATTTACATGGTGATTTTGTAAAGCAATCACCCGCATATTATTATTATGTCTTGCAGATAAAATGTAAAGCTGATTGAAGTAGCGCACGCCTGGAATACGAAAGGGGATCCTTCTATATACGGAACAGTAAGTTGCTGAATAGTCTCTAAAGCGATTTTCCATTTGTCCAACCTTATGTTACCATTGACTTCCATTATATAATTGGAGATACGTTTCTACGGAAGAAAAAAAACTTGTCTGCAAGGCGTATTAAAACCGGACTTAATGCAATACAACTTTTCAAAGGACATTTAACAGAAAATCGATTTATTTATGATAAATTATATAAAAAAAACTCAAAAAACAAGTCGTGAAATAAAAACGCTTTCCAGGTAGTCCAAGGCAATTGCTTTCCGGTCTCTTTTTTGTACCTCTGCTATCACCTGCACTTGATGGCCTCTTTCCAAACATCCTGACTTACTTTTAGAGCAGTAAGAACGTTACGAACGGCTGAAATCCTGCATATTTCATTACTGCACCAGGCGTAATTAACACAAAGGATGGAACCAAAATGAGCCGAGCCAGAGCGATGGAATCGAGAGTGCAGGGGAACCAGCACATTGCCAAAAGTGCTCCACGCAAGCCACTTACAGCAGCAGCAGCATGGCAAAAGGCAAATATCTCCTCGTGTAGCCTTAACAAGACTGTTGGGGCAAGTGCTGTTAGCGAGCACCTATGAAGGTCGGCACGGCACGGCACAGCCACCTACGAGGAGGTAGGTAGCCAACACCACGCCCGGCCGCCTACAGCGCCGAGAAAAAGGTTTGTGAACCCCTTAGGATTTCACATATTTTACTTATTTCAAACCTAAAATGTTATTAGATTTTAATCTAAGTCCTAATAATTGATAAAGATAACATGATTGAACAACATCATGGGACCTCCTTTGCCAGTATCAAAATATGATCATAGGTTTTCCCCTTTTTTCTGGCAACGAAACAGGTGTAAAGATGTTAAAACACCAAACTGAAACCTTTTACTAGAAATCATGTCTACATTAACCACAATGCTTGTGGTCAGAATGCAAACAAAAAAATACTCTGATAATATATGCATTGTCCTTGAAACTGACATATATATGCATTGTCCTTGAAACTTGGCGTCCTCTGGTCTAACACCATTTGAGACGAGGCTCAAAGAAAAGCTGTCTTTGGTGTGGGCCAATCAGTTTCAAGGACAATGTATCAGAGTATGTTTTTGTTTGCATTCTGACCACAAGCATTGTGGTTAATGCAGACATGATTCCTTGTAAATTAATTCAGTTTGGTGTTTTAACATCTTAACACCTGTTGTGTTGCCAAAAATAAGGGGAAACCCTGATTGAACAAATTACACAGAACAACATGACACTCTTTCAACATTTATTTATCCTCAAATGATTCTACATTCAATAACCACGTGTGAAAAAGTATGTGAACCTTTAGATGTAGTCACTGGTGACACTCCCTTGAGCATCAATGACTACAACTAAGCGTTTCCTGTAACCGTTGGTCAGTCTCTCAGATCGGATTTGAGGAATTTTGGTCCTTCAACCCGGTGACATTTGAGGGTCGCCTTCCATGGACAGTTCGCTTCAGGTCCTGCCACAACATTTCGATGGGGTTTAGGTCCGGACTTTGACTAGGCCATTGTAAAACGCAAAATTTCATCTACTTCTTATGCAGATCTATTTGCATGTTTAGGATCATTGTCTTGCTGCAAGACCCACTTTCGGTTCAGCTTCTGCCCACGGACGAATGGCCTGACATTCTCGTCTATAATCTTCTGATACAATGCAGAATTCATGGTCGTATCAATGACGGCAAGCCGTCCAGGTCCTGAGGCAGCACAGGAGCCCTAAACCGTCACATTCCCACCACCATGCTTGGCAGTTGGGATGAGGTTCTTCTGTTTGAAAGCACTGTTTGGTTTTCACCAAACATAACGTTTCTCATTCCTTCCAAAAAGTTATATCTGTGATTCGTCTGTCCAGAGAAAATTGTTACAGAAGTCTTGTGGATCAGCTAATGTGCTCTTTGGCGAACTTCGGATGGGCAGCAATGTTCTTTTTGGAGAGCAGTGTTTTTTTCCTTGCTGTCTTTCCATGAACAGTGAGTGGCCTGCAGATTACTAGATGGGTTATTTGTGACATCCTTGATTATTTTTATGCTTTTTTCTTGAAAAGATTTTGGTAGGACGACCGTTCTTGGGTAGAGTGACTGTGGTCTTGAACTTTCTCCATTTGAACCTTATGGCGGGACCCCGGGGTCCCCAATAAACGGAAGTAAAAATCTCAATTTATTTCTTTATTTCTGGCGACTCCATCCCACCACGCACATAAACGCCGTGACCTACCAGATATCAATCCTCTCGTTCTTCACCAAGCACCCGTCGTTGCCAAATTGCCATAGTCATAAACAAAACTTTGAAACTTTAAAAAGCGCATCGTGTAGAGCTCACCGAGAGGTATAGATTGCCGTATCGTTCACCTTCAACAGACATACATTGACGTCGCAACACAGTCTATGTAATAGCTGGGGGCTGATGGGACCCGGGGTCCCGCCATAAGGTTCATTTGTAGACTATCTGTCTTACAGGGGATTGGTGGAGCCCCAAATCCTTAGAAATGGTTTTGTAACCCTTTCAGGACCGATGAGCATCAATAATTATTTTTCTGAGGTCCTCAGAGATATATTTTGATCGTGGCACGACTTGTTTCCACACGCACCTGTATGGTGAAGACCAAACTCACAGTTTCTGATCTTAATATAGGGTGGGGCCTCCCAAACTCATCTCTGAAGATCTAACTAATTTTTTTAACACATGATTCGAAGTATTCCCTTAATTGAGCTAATTAAACCAGGGGTACAACCTATTTATATTTTTTTCATCAAACGACAGCCTATGCAATGTTTAATTCACTGCCCCCCCGCCACCGTTCACGCGGGATTTTTAATTTATTTGCGAAATATCTGATATTGATTTGTCGTATAACGAGAGATGACTTTACTGTGGAGGCTGAGTTGAAGTGTCGCAATGCTGCAAAATCCCCTTACCTTGGGCATCGAGGTACTGTATACACCCTGGCTTGTCAGAAGAAGGCGGTACAGAAAAGTGTGGACTAATAATGTTTGTCCCTATTGTATGGGATAGTGTTGGTGCATCACACACACGTGGGTTTTCTCCAGTTGCTCCAATTTCCGCCCATACCTATGAAGACGCATTATTTGGCTGAAAACATCTTAACATATAGAGGACTGCAGAGCTCGGGCAATTGTTGGTACCGGCTTACCACCTGGCTGCCTTCCAGCTTGTCTGTGGTTCCTCATGAAAATGGGAAAATATGTTTGTCTTTTAACTATTTTCACTGTATGTAATTTTGCATTTTCAATATGGTTTACACTGACATCTGTGCTATAACAGTGGGTTCTCATATTGTTTTCAGTCAAGTTTGTCAGTTTTTTTTTTTTATACAGTACAGTGACATTTAACACGCCATTTTTAAAGTCCAAAATAGATCTATTGACACAATATTCCCTGACGTAATATTTTCCCCTTGTCCATAAATGACGTCACGCAATTTTGGACGATTTTTGACCCCCCCCCCTCATCACATAGCGTCACAAAAAGTCAGATCCCCCCTCAAATATGACGTCACAAAGCTCTGCCCCCCTCAAAAAAGAAAACATGCTTCAAATCGCTCTAAACTATTGTCATTGTAGTGCGTATTTAATGTGGCACTGCACTCTGATGTTGTAGGAGAAAACATTTATTAAAATGTCTATTTAATTAAGTAGAACGTGTTGTCTATATTTATTTAAAGTTGCGCATTTTGACGTGACGTCACATTTCTCAACCCCCCCCTCCTCGTCACATATCGTCACAAATGTTTGACCCCCCCCCCCACCTAGGTGCGTGACATCATTTATGGACGGCCCCTTATTTGAGTACAGGTGTCTGAGACAGGCACCAGGTATTTTGTGACGAAACGGATTATGTAAGCACTGCTGGAGTCTGGAGGAGAACATGGCAGATAAGTGTTGTAAATATTATTATACAAAACGAGTTTGCGCTGGGTAGGATGTGTGCAGGATAGAGGAAGGGCCGATTACTGAAACTGGCATTGGAATGGTCTCTACAAGTCTGGCGACCAAAGGGAAAAGACCAGATGTTGGGATTAATGATTGGGTGGCAGCCGTGGGATCTGGAGGGTTGAAAGCATTGGTGAGCTGAGAGGGCATCAACAGCATTGGCCATGATGATCTTGAGGTTTAATTTGCATGCTATATCAACCGTTGCTCTGTTGCCAACCGTATGTTATAATGTCCCTCGTGGGGACATTTTAATATTTGCGGCAAGCCATTGTCTCCTGATTGTGCCACTACTGCCGTGCAATCCTGTGTCTGAAAGGAGTGTCTCGTAGTGGTCAAGTTAAGTACTGATTCAATGGTTACATTCGATATCAGTCAACAACTACATGAGGCAGAATCCCAGTAGTGGAGACACGCATTCATCTCACTCCATTAAAAATACTAAATACAGCCCGTTGTCAATTCACTGCTGGAGGAAGGCCACTCCATGCCATGTCAGTCATGGAGGCTATTTGACACGACTTAACTATGCCATTCAGTACGGGTTGGTGAAGGGGGTGGGAGATGTCATGAGCAGTTCAGATATCATTCGTCACTAATGTTAGCTGTAGCTGGGAATCGAGCTCAGGTCACCAAGTTCATATGGTAGTGGTAAACCACTGCTCGGCCAAATTAGCATGCTTTTTACACAGGATGTGAACCTGTGTTACTTTAAAAATGAGTAGTATTACTTTAATTTGTTCTTTTAAATAGACATTTGTTTTAAGACAATGAATGTTGTCTAAAATTATGTTTAATCAATATTCTCAATATTAAGCAATTTAATTCTGCAGAGACGTAATATATGTCCTTAATCTTTGCTATATCATGGGAAAAAATGCTGATGACAGCATTTAATACTGAAATAAGCATGATTTTTTATAGTGAACTAATATCACAAAATATATCCTTAATCGCGTTTGAGCCCGTCCAATCATCTCAGCTTAAATTAGAATAATATTACTGTCAAAACCATACATATGCATATATATTACATTCCTTCAACACGTCCGTATTGTAATTTATATGTTGTGTTTCGTCGTCCGGCCAAGTGGAGATTGAATGGGCTTATTTTTTCATATATGTGGTTTTGCGGACTGTGCTTCTCTTATAAATAATGCCTCGAGCAGTGGAGGCCTGTGGGAAAAAATGCCTGGTTGCTTTCGGAGCCCGGAGTGTGAAGAATGGCAGAGGGGTGATTTGAGTCACGGGACTCGGCATTTTTTACATTCGTCCATGAAATTATACGTTGTGTTAAAAGGTCAAATTCATCTACGTTAACGAAAATAAAATGACTTCACCTTCAAACGGTTGTCTGGACAAACGATGGACACAGGATTGCATCGCTTAGCGAACAGCTTGTTAATAAAGGGTGCTTTATTGCCATATTGTTTGTGAATTCCAAAAAACAACACTTAAATGCCTATTAATACATGTGATTGTATCCAGAGTAGATTGTTTTAAATCGTTCAGTCAAATCATAGGCGTGGTATGAATAAATACATTATAAAAAAACATATAAAATCACCAAATCAAGAGCAGAACATGATGATGATGGCTTGTTAATTTTGAAAACACATTCTGGTTGTGCGCACAAGTGTGTTTGCTATTTAGTGACGTTTTTATTTCCTTCTTGCAAGACAACGTAAAGTAGATCCTGAGGCTATGTGGTTCTTGTATGAATATTATGTCTGTCTGCATGTATGTATGTATGCGCGCATAATGTTTTTTTTTTAATATACAACATATACGTTGTACATTTATAAAATGTTGTAATCGTATCTGCTCAATCCTTTGTTCATACCTGCCTGGGTTGTTTTCAATTTGTAGAGGTTATCAATTGTATGTGTTGATAGGTGTCATAATTCATGAAGGCAAAAGAAGCATAGCCCAAAATTTTTTTTGAGTTTAAGTTTCCATTTATGAGGTATAACCCTGTGAGCCATGCGGCTCTTGACTCGGGTGCAACCGCAACAAAGCAAAAACATGAACAAGAAACATCTTAAAGTGAATACACGCAACAGAAAAATCCAGGAAAAAACAGCAAAGTCTTCCAGAAAAAACACCGCATTTCAACGCTGTGTGCAAAAATACCAGTGGGATGCAAGTCAAACAATAACAACCATAAGACAATGTATATTAAAGTTATCAGGCTAACTCTGTACTACAACAAACAAACATGGCTAAACCAAAACGTTTCAAATCACCAGAATAAAGCTATAAAAACAATGTAACAGTGATCATAGGAACTGTTATTCAAATGTAACAATAAACGATATGCATAACATGTACGACCAAACTTTGCAGCCATAGCTGGCTGCATGCGTCACTCCATAACAGCAGGAGTATCAGTAGCAGAATAAAACATTGTCAATACACCTTTAAAGATCAGCACACTATAATCAAAACTCAAGATCATACTATTTCAGCGGTCATTTGGAATGATACATTTGATTTCAGGCCATTCTGAATAGCAGTGGCAGCTAGGGGTGTACAATTCCTCTCGAGCAGTTTTGAGTGAAGATCTCACAGATAGTGATCCATATTCTTAGGTTTTTTCGGTAAAGTCACGTAGGTAAAACATCAAAATTAATGAAAATGAAAATAAAATAAAAACAAAAATCACGACGTTTCGGAGGCAACACAAGTCTCCGTCATCAGGTGGGACCGTCACAGCCGAATTAGCTGCATCAAGTGAGGCAATGATTCAAGAAGTAATCCCTTATAAGCAAGTTGAAGGAGGGAGGAGAGGGGGGGGCTCATCAGAATGTGGTAGCCAATGAATGGAACGTATCGGGAGGGAGGGGGCGGGGCTCAAAGACAGCACGGAGTGCTAAGTACAACGCATCAGGAGGTGGAGGGGGGCGGGGCCAAAACAATGGACGACGGCTTGGACGCGGTTGCTGCTGCACACGCCAACACAATGGACAGAGAGGGGGGAGGGGAGGTCTGATACACATGATAGACAAAAGAACGAAAATGCCCATGTTTATACCAATGCTGGCTGAACAATGAAGAGAGCACTGCCAAAAAATAACTGGGGATGTTAACACTCGGTAAAGTAAAGTAAAATAGTGCCTGTCAGATAAGATGGTCCAAAAAAGTGTAATTAAGTCTTTTTTGTGTGGTTGATAACATCTTTCCAATTGTAATAAAAGACTTGACCACGATGTCTGGCTCAGTGTCCTTTATTTGGTTCGTACTGTATTCCCACACGGCTGTCTTTACTCGTTCAGTCTCCACGGTGCTGACTCCGATGTCGCTCCAGTCCACAACAGCAGCCCCGCTGCTGTTACTCTCACACAGCCCCTTTTGGCTGTACTCGCTGCAGCTCCTCTCTCCTTCGTCCACTCCGCAGCTCTGACAGCCTCGTGCTGTCTCTCTCTCTTCTCGCTCCTGCCACTCCTGGCAGCCACACCGCTGCCTCTAACACACAGCCCTTCTGGCTCTCTTCTCTGCAGCTCCACACCACTCTGTAGCTCCCTCCTGTCTTCGGGGTTGGCTCCCGCTGGCCGACGGTGCCCCCCTCTTCTCACTCGCCCGCGTGGCCTTACTCTTTTCCATTCACACCCCGACTGACTTCCCCTTCCGGTTTACCCGCTTAAGGAGCCGAACCTTCCACCCACGTCACGTGACTCCACCTCCCATGACGTCACATCCGGAAGGTCGCTTACGCCCGCATTACACAATGATTACTAAGTTTGTACCCATCATCACGGTTGAAATTATGTCTGTGTTTGTATATTTGTATGGCTTCGTGTACAAACCTTTGATGGTAGCCGGGAGGTTTGCAGAGAACCTTGGTCTCGGAAAAGACAATTTCATGAGAGCCCACCGAGTTGTAGCAATGATCGGCAACGGCAGAAGAATCAGTTCTGCCGTGTTTCAGATCTGACTTGTGCTCGCGGACACGATCAGAAACATGACGTTTCGTTTCTCCAATGTAGCAATCACCACACATGCAACTCAATTTGTAGACTCCAGGATACTGTAAGTCAGGAACGACATCCTTCACAGATGGAATCAGATCACGGATTTTATGCACTGTACTGAATCGGACTTGGATCTTATATTTGTTTAGAATTTTGGAGATCTTTTTGGTCACGCCTGCTATGTATGGTAACGTGATGGTTTTGGTCGGAGTTTCAAGTGGCTGTTTCTCTCTGTCCATTGTGTTGGCGTGTGCAGCAGCAACCGCGTCCAAGCCGTCGTCCATTGTTTTGGCCCCGCCCCCCTCCACCTCCTGATGCGTTGTACTTAGCACTCCGTGCTGTCTTTGAGCCCCGCCCCCTCCCTCCCGATACGTTCCATTCATTGGCTACCACATTCTGATGAGCCCCCCCCTCTCCTCCCCCCTTCAACTTGCTTATAAGGGATTACTTCTTGAATCATTGCCTCACTTGATGCAGCTAATTCGGCTGTGACGGTCCCACCTGATGACGGAGACTTGTGTTGCCTCCGAAACGTCGTGATTTTTGTTTTTATTTTATTTTATTTTCATTAATTTTGATGTTTTACCTACGTGACTTTACCGAAAAAACCTAAGAATATGATTCCTTGCAGTCACGAAAGCTTCAAATCTAGATAGTGATCCAAGTTGCAGTTTATTGGCGATAGCATTCCAGACCCTGGGGGCATCAATAGAAAAGGCCCTTCCTCCAGTATTTGTACGGCGATAAGGAATGTGAAGCTGGTAAATGAGCGAAGACCTTTGGTCACATTTGTTCTTCGAAACAGTGAGGAGATCCAGCAGATATTCTGCTGATTTTTTTGTAAGTACATCGTGAATAAATAAGATCTGATGCACAAGCCGTCGATCATTAAGAGAAGTTAAGTTTGACCCAATGTAGAGATCGCAGTGGTGGGTCTTATATGGGCAGTTCTATGCAAATCTTAAGGCCGAGTGATAAATTGAGTCAAGCTTCTTCAGTATAGTACTGGGGGCTGATTTATATACGTTGTCACAGTAATCAAGTAGAGTGCAGTACGGTAGCTTTGATCAATTCAAGCGGGAACATAGGGGGGAAACAGTGCTTGTGTCGATACAGAAAACCATTGTTTTATTGTGTCTTTTACCAATATAATCAATGTGATCTTGAAAATTCAGTTTTCAATCAAAGATGACCCCAAGATACTTATAGATCTTGACTTGCTCTAATTGATGATTATTTAAGGAATATAATTGGGAAAATAACTTCCTGCTTTAGTCCTGGTGAGAAGCATATCACCTTGGTTTTGGAGGTATTCAGGACTAGTTTAAGAGGAACTAGCTGATGTTGTAGTTTGTTGCAATCACCCTGGAGCTTAGCAATCACCTCATCCGGAGAGCGGCCAGCAGTAATCAGTATCGTGTCATCTGCAAACAGATTTACCCTGGAATGATCCAGGTCAGTGCCCAAGTCATTGACATTAAGAGAGAACAAGAGGGGGTCAAGGATGGAACCATGCGGAACCCCTTTTGTTATCTTAACACTGTTTGACCTCCAACCATCTGTGAATACAGTTTGGGTGCGAAAAGAGAGGTAATTTTTTAACCATTCTACTGTGTGTTTGGAGAAATGGGGGCAAATTAGTTTACTAAGCAGAGTGTTGTGGTCGACTGTATCAAAGGCTTTGGACAAGTCAAGAAAAAGACTGGCGCAGTACTGCTTATTATCAAGGCTACTGTAAATGTGATTCAGAGAGTCTAATGCAGCAGATGTCGTACTGTATTTTATTCGGAACCCAGATTGGTTTCGATGTAATAGATTGTTGTCGGACAGGAAACTGCTAATTTGGTAGTTCAATAATAAAAAAAAAATGTCATCAACGGGGACAAAATTGAGATAGGTCGATAGTTATTTGGATCATCTTTAGGGCCCCCTTTGTAAAGTGGACGAACATAGGAATGTTTCAATTCTACAGGTACTGATGCTTCTTTGATGGACAGGTTGAAAATATGGGCTGTAGGTTTGTATATTAGGTGACCAACAGTTTGCAGAGCAAAGACGAGAATACTATCCGCTCCAGTAGAGGAGGACCCTTTGAGGTAGGACAGTTGTTTCAGAACATTATTTTCGTGGATCGGCTGGAAACTAGATTCGTTTAATGTTTGGACAGGGGTATAGGAAATTGCATGAGCAGGGATGACTCCCAATACATTATCTAAAAGGTTAAAATTGTCGACTATTTTTTGGGGCTCTGAAAAATAGTCCCATTTCGGTTAAGCACAACGGGCAGATTATCTGTGTTGGATGCCTTTTCGATACATTTGATTGTTTTCCAGAAGATCCTGGCATTGCCATGTGATTCCAGGAGAGTGGAGGAAAAGTAAGCATTTTTTGCATGCCATAATCTTTTGATGCATCTATTCCTTAAAATCCTGTATTGTAGCCAGTCATTGACCAAATTACTTTTCTGAGCACATGCCCAAGCCTTGTCGCTAGTTTTCATGAGCTTAGTAATCAAAGGATCAAACTATGGTGGGCGGTTGCCTTTAATTTTAAATCTAACCAACGGAGCATGTTTGTTAAGAATTTGGAGAAACGTGTACCTGAAGGTCAAGCCGTAGTCAGGTTGGGGATATCACAGACCTTGTCAATATCCGAGTGAAGCACATCATTAGTAAATGCCTGTATGCTGAAGTGTCTCATAGAGTGCTTCTCAACCAGTTTAGGGGGGGCTTTTTAAATAACACACTCAAGGGCGGCAACATAGCACAGCAATACCACTTTTACGTCACAGCAAGAAGACCATGGGTTCACTCCCCGACTGGGCGCCTTTCTGCGTGGAGTTTGCGTGTTTTCCCCTGCTGTTACGCATGGGCTTACTCCTGGCTCTCCAGTCCCATCTCGTTAATGTAACCGGTGTGAACTTCCCTATAAGTGTGAGTTACACGTGGAATCACGTCACTCTTGTTATTTTATCTAGACGCGTGGTGCACAGGGGTCTGCCCATGCGACTGAATGTAACGTCGGTGAAACGCAATGGCCTACTTCAATTGTGACGTGCCCGGGTGAAGTGGGGTGGGGGGTTGAGCTATGCGGTGGTTGTGGCTTATTGGGAGCTAAATCTTGTCCTTGGTTGTTATTGTAGTGACCCTTCAAGAGCATTTTAGGAATAAAGTACTGCCGTATACCGGAATTCATCGTGCCTCATTCCTTGGTGCCGCACGGCCAATTCGTCAAGAAGGAAGGAAGGACCACAACACGTCGCAGAGACTTCAGGATCAGAATATTTATTTATCAGAATCAGAATCTGTATTTAGACTGGAGGAATCCGATGAGCTTATGAAGCTTTTTTTCAGCAGATGTCCAGTCGGGGGTAGGTCAGAACGTTACAACAACAAACAATGCAAAAACACGATAGGAGTGCAAAGTATCTGAAAGGTTAGCACATCACTTAAAAATATATACCAATAAACTTCACATTGTTTCTTATCTTAAAAGATTAAACCCACTGAGCTATTACTTAACCATAATATTGGCCCGAATTTTTATATAATAATTTTTTTTAATACATGTGTAGCAGATTAAACTGAGTCGCAGATGCACTTCTTAGAGGCAATACATTTATTACACCAAAACGTAATACATAAAGGGGTAGTTGCCCCTTTACCAGATAACAGCCTAGGGTGGTGGACCACCTGGCTAAACTACACTAACACACTGGGAGTTAGCTACAATGGACCGGACCCCGGCTCAGGTCCGGGTTCACGTGTTGGAGACTCTTCTTCGACGTAGAACGTAGATCTTCAGATGACAGTAGCAACGCTGAACCCCGGTCCCTGTGGGGACCCCACTTATATGCTCCCGGGTCGTGGCCGGCCCCACCCACCTTCGAGAGAGTCCGAGCTCTCTCTCGATCCTTCTCGTAGGATCTTTCCCCCCAGCCTGTGACCACCCCCTAGCCCCCACCTGGGGCCCCATGTAGACTTTAGCGGTCACGTGCCTTCGGGGTCAACCAGTGTGCCATGGCCCAGAGTAACCTTGTCCCTTGGCTGACACTCTCCCACTCCCTCCGGTAGGAGACAGCACTACACGCCACACGTGGTGCCACTGTGCTATCCCAGCGCTCACCGAGCCCTCACTAGGGCTGGTACTACACCCACCTACGGGGTGTCCGCGATGACAATGCATCGCACGCCGTGCCTCGCTAGAGCTGGCATTGCTCGGTGACATTCACGATGTTGCTACATACGTGATGCGAGTACATCGCACGCCGTGCCCCTCTAGGGCCGGCACCATACAGTGACATCCGCGATGTCACTACACATGTTTTTGTTTTCATATACAGTAATCAGTTTATATAATCAGTTATATATAATCCGTTTTTATATAATCAGCCTGTATTCTCATTATGATTATGATTGGAGAGAGACAGGGTCAGGCCGGTTACACATGTAATGACAGGGTGTCACCTGTCGGTCTGAAGGGGTAATCGCGGTTATGGGCAAGTTACGTCATGTGTCATGTCTAATTATGAGGGGGCGTATCTGGGGTAAATGTGAAAGGCGGAGTCAGTTGAGAAGCTCCAGGAACCTGCTCGAAGGTTCTGGAAGGGGGCATGGCCGGAGGCGGGGCTTGGCCACGCCAGGGTGTATATAAGGGGGACCGAACCAGAGGTTTGGTGCTGTTGCGGTTTCCGGGTCCTGGCTGTGTCGCTGCTCGCCGTCATCTCTCGTCGTCCGGCCACTTGGTTGATCTTCTGCAAGGCTCATATCGTCGCCGTCGCTCCGCTAATCAGACAGCTGTGTAGTTGGACGCCGACGATGGGGTTGTGCAGGAGGGTCGGCTATGTGTAGCTACGTAGAAACGTTACGTAGATGTATTGCCCAGTGGTGTGCTTAAAGTGTGAGAATAAATAAGAAGCCTTGTAGACGATGTGTCTCGGAAGTCGCTCACTACACACACAAAAAAACATGCTATCAGCAAAACATCCAAACGCTGGAACATTTCCTTGCAAATGTTTAAATTGAGATTACTCAAAGCAACTTCACCCCTGAATGCAAAGACTTGGCAGGACCCTCCTGAAAAAGAGACTTGAGACTCAGTAAGGCTTTCCTCAGTAAACAAGTACAAAAAGAAATAATACAGCATTTTAATATTTACAGAGTTTCGGTTTACAGGGCAAGATCAAGTAAATTGTCATACAATAGGTAAAAAGCGAGAACATATATCATTTGGTGAATAATTTCATTATGCGAAAACAGGGTTCAATCCTCCAGTTATGGCTCAATGATGAGGGACTCGTCTTGATCTCAAGCTGTAATTTAAACATGTAAGGACATGTAACAATTCAGACCACCCAGCAGATTAGCATACAGTATTCCCTCGTTATTCGCGAGGGATACGCTCTGGAGATGCTCCTGAACAGACAATAATGCGGATGATATTGGCCTCCGAATTTTATGAAATTCCTTAAATTAATACATAAATAAGCTATGAAATACATGAACATTATCATACAAAAAAATTGGTTATAATAGAAATAAAGTCAAAAAATATATGAAAGTGTTAAATAATAATTTATGAATGGACTTGCCTTCAATTATGATGATGCTGCGCACAAGGATGCAGTAACGTTGATGCTGACGAGGACGATGGTGATGACGACGATGATGATGTGATGATGATCGTTGTGATTTCGTTTCCGCTCCTACATATCTCATCACTTTCTCGCATCACATTGTCTCTCATCACTTTATCTCATCTCTCTCGATGCAGTCGTGTAGAGTTCCAGATTCGATTCGCAGATATCCAAAATTGCAGATAGCAAGTTCATGAATAATCGGGCAACACTATGTTGATGGAACAGCTGGAACGCATTGTCTTGATCATGTTCTCCTATGTTGGAAAGAGGCGTGTTTTTCTGCCCCCCCCAAAAAAGGACTGTAAATGCATACATAGCAACACGAGAATCGGGCTGTGTGCTCATGATTGTGTTTGTCTTCTGCCCACCACATATCTCTGAAGGTGTTGCCATAGTTCTAGACTCACATTGCCATGGCAGCATGCGGATACAGGCTGCAGTGAGGCATAGCTAACTTGGAGCATGCTCAAAGTCGGTCGTTAATACCTTTTTAAACACTACATACTTCAAAGTGTATAAAATATGCCCATAGGCACTGCATGCATCCTTCTTGGAACATAGTAATTTAAGCCACATTGTAACCGTGTCATACTCCATTATGGTAAATTTGCCAATTTGAGATTATTTCATATTGCTTTTGCTGAAAGGTAATTCTACTCTCAAACAATATATCAGAAAGAGGGGGGGGGGGTGCACAGGTGGGTGACATCTGCAAAAACCTTGCTGCCATCTCGACATTTATTTGGCGACATGTTCTCTCTTTATTATCGGCTGCCATGGTGTATAAATAGTTAGCACACGAAGTGCTTGAGTACGATTTTATCTTCCACCGTTCACACATTGCTGCATGCAACTAACGTTCCCGTCGTTGAGGATGTTAGTCACACAGACGCCGAGATGTCGAATCGTTATGCACGTTCGAGTGACTGTGATAGGGATGAGCGTCGGGCTTGGGAACTCAGTGTGAGGGGCAGGCGTTGGGCGTGAGTAACATGAGGTGAGGTAAGAGGAATTGAGACGGGCTTTTGTGTTGAGGTGAAATTGAAAAAGAAAGAGTTTTCACACAAACACACAAGAAATGGAGAGTGACGCAGCATCCTTTAGTCAAATAACAGGGGCTGTTAAATATGTTCCTCTATTTTCTGAACACACACACACCTCGTACATTTAACACTGCGGCTATTACTAGCACCATCACTATAACCCTTAAAATGTGTCCCGCTCAACGCACACAATATGCACACATTTTCACCGGTGCATCTAGAGGCGTGGAAAAACTCCCCAAATGAACGGCGTTGCTCCACACGATCCGCGCTGCCGAGGTGTTCTGCTCTGCAGGGCTCGTCCCGCGGGCTTTTCGGTGACGACTGTCCGACTTGACACTCCACATGCTGAAGAAGAAGCGCCCCCCCCCCCCCCCCCCAGAACATGGAGCTAAATGTCAGACATGCCAAACACGTAATGCCACCCGAAAACGGATTGGTGAGCGTTGCTCTCCGGTTATGGCTTGCATCTCCTGCACACGCCACAGTCGACTTGTATAAGCTGCACACATTGTGAGCAATACGTCAAGGGGCATTACATTTTCTGACGCCTAAATTATTATACTAGGATGACTGCGCCTACCTCTAAGCTGTCATTATGAGCGTTATTCCATAATGATCAATATCTTCGTGCTGCAAAATGATTTAAACGTAACACATTGCCTTATAATGCTTCATTCGCCATGAAGCACCTCTGCAGAAAGTTCCCGGATATATTCTGAAGCACATATTACACAAATTGTCCTGAAGAATAATGCTACATTTGAACAGCAAGTAAAATTGTACTCAGATTGTAAATGTTGTGGATTTTCTCTCCAACACACCGGTGTGCTGTACTAGTTACGAATTGGCATGTTCTGTGTACGTGACAAACCTTACTAATTGGCTGTGTCGGGTATTTGTATGTAATATATTGTTTCTGTATTATATTAATGCAACGTTCAGCCTATATAATACATTCACTGCAGTTGAGGGCTTCGAAACGTCACATCAACACATCATTGAGGATTATGTGACCTTTCATTTGCTATCAAAGAAGCACCTCGAGTGGCATATGTGTGCACACCACCGATTTGGAGCTGATGCACGCATTAAATTGACTTTCTTTTCCATTGCTTTGTGTAATGTATCCTATGTGCGCAATTGTCATGTTAGCAAAAAAAGCCATGTGGGTCTGATGGATCGTTGTGTATATGCATTTTTTTCTATTAACTCCACCAATATTAGGTGCTAGTCCAGAACGCTCTGGACTAGGAGTGTATTGTCTGGGAGGGGAGGGAAGGGGGGTGAGGGGAGGGGAGGGGGGTGAAGGGAGGTCCTGAAAAATATTCTATGATACTCTTTGGTTCTTTCGGTAAAGTCACGTAGGTATAAAATAAAATAAATCACGACGTTTCGGGCGCAACACAAGCGTCCATCATCAGGTGGGAAAGCATGGTCTGCTGCTGAGGCAGACTAAAACAGGCAGACTAAAACAGTCTGAGGCAGACTGCTTTCCCACCTGATGATGGACGCTTGTGTTGCGCCCGAAACGTCGTGATTTATTTTATTTTATACCTACGTGACTTTACCGAAATAACCAAAGAGTATGGATTCCTGCAGTCACGAAAGCTTCAAATCAATATTCTACGATATATGAGGTTGTGTGAATGTACACGAACATGCACTGTGCAATATAGGTGCCTTTTGCAAGCTTTACTTGGATAACCATAAGAACAGTTTCAGGACTTGAATTTTAATGCCGTTGCTCCCTATTAAATGATCAGTTATAACATTTTTCCAGTGAACGGCATTATATAGTCATTCCAAACATGCCAGGTTTCATAGATTTTTATTTAATTTTAATGCCACATTGAGAATTGCACAAATAGACTTGAATAATGAAGATATTCAAGCTCGAAACAATCTGTTCTGTTGTAAGTAGCATTTTATACTGTGGCAAAGTTAAGCCGATAGCACATTTCCAGCACTTAAAATTAGCCCTTCATATTTAAGTCAAGAATTGACCCTATGTACTCCTCCTTATAGATATAGTACCGAATGAAAATGTCCGTAATTGCCCAGTTTCAATTATTGCTATTTTAACAAGTCAAAAAGTCACGAGATGATCACGTCTGAGAATGCCTATACAAATACAAAGGCCATGGCCTCATACAAAGTTAATCTTGAAGCTTTTGTAATCACGACGGAATGGAACACTCTGAATGCCCCATAATGAGTGTGGGAAAATTGTTTTTTTGTGTCCAGGTATTAAATACAAAGGTTTCAAAATTACACTTGATGAGCAGCGGACAGGATGCCTTTTATAAGCTATTCTGGAAATAATAGCGGTGGGATAAAAAAAACATTAAATGTATTATTGTCTAATATAGAGTTTCATTCGAATATCAGTTATATTTATAAAGTGTCAACCTTTTTGCTACATCTTGAGACACCGTACGAATAACGGGTAAATATGCAATGATTACTTTAACTTGCATTTGTCCTCTAATCCATGTGTAATAACAGCCATAGAGGGTTCACGTGGGGATTGGCTTGCCGGTCCTGCTTGTAGCCAATAAGGGTTGAGATAGGGACCATGGCCCATGCGTCATCACGACAGGTCATCAGGAGTGATTGGCCTAGCCATTCGGGGCCCCAGCCAATGGGGAGCCGGATGAGGGGCGTGGTCCCGGGATTGACAGGGAACCATCGAGAATGGTCGAAGCTGTCCATGTACGATTGGCTGGGGGAACCACGTGATGAAGGTATTAAGAGCGAGTGGAGGGGAACGATCGGGAGCAGACTGAAACTGACAAGAGCAGGGTCACGCGCGGACGGGGACTGGGGTTGCCACGTGTGCGGTGGGAACTTAGTGCGTGGTCTGTCCTCTCTCCGTTGTCTGCCAGCAACGGAGAGTGAGTGAGCAAAGTGTATTGTGGAGTGGAAATAAAAGGACCGATTCCGAAGCCGTCTCTGGAAGGATTATTACACTGGTGTCAGAAGTAATTCTGTGACTGTTTGGACGATCGTCAAGATGTCTAAACACCTCAGAAAAAAGAACCTGCCCGTGCCTCTGTCGGAGGAAGAGGCCGAGACGGAGGAAGATGAGCTGTTGGGAGCTACAGCGCTGGTGCCGCCGGCTGACGACGCTCGCCTCGACGCCTCTCAGCGTCGACGCGAGAAGATGCGACCACCGCAGGACCGAAAGACGAATGGCGGCTGATGGCGGAGCAGATTGAGTCGTTGCGCGCAATTCTGCTAAGCCTGGTGACCGCGGTGGCGTCCTCACCAGCCGTGGGTCGCCAGATCGCCGATCAGCTGGACGCCGCGGGAAGGGGTCCTGCTATGGAAGCGGGACCCGCCATTGCTCCTGCCACGCGGGAGGACGCCGTCGTCTTGGGTGGGGCGGCTGCGCCGGAGTTGTCGGCCGCCATTTTGGGCGCGCCTGCTACCACGCGGCCGCCGGACGCCATTTTGTCTGCACCGAGCGGAGAGCGGGAACGGCGGCCGGAGACGCCCGCGGCACGCGCCTGCCACCGCGGACATCGCCTTCCACAAATAAAATAATTTATCGCCGGGGGCGATTGGAGTGCTTTTACGTGGCGCTTCGAGTCGGCTTTTAGATCTGTCAACTGGACGAAGGAAGAAGCGCTGGGAGCGCTACCTACGCTGCTCGATGATGTGTCTCTGGGAGTCTTCCACTCCATTCCGGCGTCCAAGAAGAAGACACTGCAGGATGCGTTCACAGAGATGGCGGAATTTTACGACCCGCCGACATCGGCCACCAGAAAATTTATGTCGCGTCGCCGGGCACCGGAGGAATCGCCGTTGGCCTATCGGGGGGCGTTGATGGCGATGGCCATGGCCGCCTACCCCGACGCAACGGCCGAGCATTTGGATCCACTCATCCTTTCCCGCATGCTGGAGTTGTCTCAGGAGCTCAACATCTCTCTACCAGTGTGCGGCCACGAACCGCATTCATCGCGATGGGTGGCGCGCTGCCTGGACGCTAAGTTTAATATCAAGCGGTGGGACCAGATGGCGGCGTGGACGGGGAAACCCGAGATCGACGGGCCGCCTCTGGGGTGGTCTCCGCGACTGGTTGTCCACTGCTCCGACGACTCGGGCGACGACGACATGCTGGCTGCTGCTGTCCCGCGTAGGATTCCGGGCCGGCGGCTGCGCGACCAGCGGGACAACTACACGGCCCGACCGCGTGCGAGGGCCGGGTCGTCCGACCACCGGCCGACGTCGGCCGCGTGTTTTAAGTGCGGCAGACGGGGCCACTTCGCCCGTGACTGCCGCTGCCGACCTCTGCTGTCGCCTCCTCCGCCAAGGGGACCTCCATCTCCTCTACCTGCCGCGGAGCTGCAACAACCTCGGGCGAGTCGGCACAAATCGGACACCCGGCAGGTCGTGTCACATCACTCATCCACTCGCACTCATTCTTACACTTCTAAGGCCAATTTTACTTCTCCTGCTCCATTGACACGCTCTGCTACACAGTGGAAGAAATTGGCTCGCAGGATTGTGGCTGCGGCGTCGGGCTCGTCGACGGTACGCGGTACCATCGACGGCGTTGACGTCCGTATCTTGGTGGACACTGGCGCATCGGCTACCATCATTTCGGATGTAATTTTTCATTTGTTGTCCATTCCTGCGTCGAGAATACGCAAGGTTAATGATGCGTGTGTTGCCGCCAATGGGGGGAGCATGGGTATCTGCGGACAGGTGGATGTGAGCATCGCTATCGGAAATATTACCGCCGCAGGACCTGTGTTAATTTCTCGCTCGCTAGCTGTTCCATGCTTGTTGGGGACGGATTTCCTGCGCCGGATGCCGTTGCGAATACGGGTCGACCAGGACTGTTTGGAAATGCCGGGGGGTCGTAGGATGGCGTTCCTACCTTCCCTGCTGGCCAAGGCGCCTACAGGTAACGCAGTTACTGCTGTAGTTGCGGCTACGGTGGAAGTTCCATCGGGAGCGCAAATGCTCATTCCGCTACGTTACCGAAAACTGCTTCAAATGGGAAGGGGTGCGAAAGGCGTGCTATTATCCCCATCGAATTCCGTATCGAAATCTTTTTCTTTGGCGGCGGCACAAACGATTGTGCGCCCAGGTCAGGCACCTTTAATACAGGTCTTGAATGGGGGACCTGATCGCGTTGTTGTTCCGGAGGGATCGGTGCTGGCTCACGCCACTACCGATTTCGCCTCTTGTGAAAAACCGCCGCGCGCTCGGATGCCTGCTGATGGGTCTCCGCATGATCGTTCACAAGAACGCTGGATCGCGGATTTATGCGGAGAGAATTCTTCCTTGTCAAATGAACATAGGAACGCCTTGCGTTCGCTGTTGCTGCAGTACGCTGATGTGTTCAGCAGGAATGATTTGGACCTCGGACGCACATCGCTTTTGTCGCACCATATTGAAACCGGTGCATCGCCACCTGTCTGTATGCACCCTCACCGCATGAGCCCGGCGGAAAGGGAACACGTGCGTGGGGTGGTAGATGAATTGCTGGCGGCGGATATTATCTCACCATCCAATAGTCCGTGGGGCGCGCCCGTCGTTTTGGTTAAGAAAAAAGATGGTGGTACGAGGTTTTGCGTTGATTTCCGCCGGTTGAACAAAATCTCGGTAGCGGACGCGTACCCCTTACCGAGGATGGATGACTCATTGGATGCTTTATCGGGTGCTAAATTCTTTTCCACCCTTGACCTGTCCTCGGGCTTCTGGCAGCTTCCCCTCGATGACGAGTCAAAACCCAAAACGGCATTCTGCACGCCGCAAGGCCTCTTTGAATTTAATCGGTTGCCGATGGGCCTGAACGCGGCTCCGGCCACGTTTCAGCGGCTCATGGAATTGGTGTTGGCGGGACTGCAGTGGGAAACGTGCCTCATATATCTAGACGATATAATTGTCTTTAGCCGCACGTTCGAGGAACACCTCCAACGCCTTGAGACAGTTTTTCAAAGAATGCGTGCGGCTGACCTTAAGTTTAAACCGAGGAAATGCCACCTCCTGCAACACTCCGTCCGTTACCTGGGTCATATTGTCAGTTCGGACGGCGTATCCACTGACCCTCTGAAAACGAAGTGTGTACGTGAGTGGCCCACACCCACTTCAGTGGGTGATGTTCGGCGGTTTATTGGATTCGCTTCCTATTATCGCCGCTTCGTTAAGAACTTTGCGATGTTGGCAAAACCATTACACGTTCTGACTGGCAAAAATCAAAGGTTTAAATGGGGGGCGGAGGAAGAAAGTTCCTTTATGGCACTTCGGGACCACCTCGCCACGGCGCCTACGTTAGATTACCCAGATTTTTCACAGCCGTTCATCCTTGATACGGATGCTAGTGATATCGGCATTGGGGCCGTTTTGTTGCAACGTAAGGATGGGGTTGAGAGAGTGGTGGCGTATGGCAGCAGGGTTCTGTCCCCTGCGGAAACGCGATATTGCGTGACAAGGCGGGAACTTTTGGCAATTGTCCATTTTGTTCGATTGTACCGACCGTACCTGTATGGACGGAAATTCCTGGTCCGCACTGATCATGCGGCTTTGCAATATTCCCTCAAATTGGATCAGCCGTCAGGCCAATTGGCCCGGTGGTTGGAATCGTTACAGGAATTTTCCTTCGATATAACGTACCGAAAGGGAGCCCGTCATGCGAACGCTGATGCGCTCTCAAGGCTGCCGCCCGTTCCTCCGTGCACTTGCCTGACGGGCACGCACCGCTGCGCCGCACCGCCCACGTCGCCCTGCCCGGTTATGGGGGCGATAGCGAATGAGGACGACGCAGGGGCGAAAGCGAAGGAGGAGGACCAGCAGGTGTCGGTGGACACCGATGACACCTTATGGCTGCCGCACGCGGTCTGGTTGCGCGAGCAGGAGGCCGATGCCTCGCTGTCTCCACTACGTAAATTGGTTGGGAAACAGAAATCGCAATTGGCGGGCTGGAAGTGGCAGATGTTCCGGGGTAAGTCGGGATTGCTAATGTGTACCGACGGGGTGTCTGACCGACCACGCTTGGTGGTGCCTACTTCGCTTCGCTACGACCTGCTCCGTGCTCTGCACGCTGATAAGTTGATGCACCTTGGCGTCCAAAAGACTGTGGCCGCGATGCAAAAGGATTTTTTCTGGGCCGGTATGACGGCGGACATCAATGATTTTGTCCGCTCGTGCCATGACTGTGCGAAAAGGAAGCCGCCTCGGAACCACTATGTACCACCGTTGCGTTCCATTGAAGTGTCCCGTATTAACGAATTAGTGGCTCTCGACATTCTGGGGCCGTTTCCCCCGTCGGCTAGGGGCAATAAATACCTTCTGGTCGGGGTGGAATATTTTTCTCGATGGCCGATGGCCTGGCCTCTGCCCGACCAAACGGCAGCGTGCATCACCGACGCTTTCTTGAACGGGTATGTCATGGACAAGGGGGCACCTGAAAGGCTGCTCACAGATCAAGGCCGGAATTTCTCCTCTAAATTGCTTAGGGAAGTTTGTGACGCGCTAGGTACAAAGAAAGTTCGCACCTCCCCATACCATCCATAAACAGATGGTATGGTGGAACGATTCAACCGTACCCTTTCCGCTATGCTTTGTCACACGGTCAGTGAAAAGCAAACCGATTGGGACTTGCACATACCAGGCGTCTTGGCGGCATACCGCATGGTTCCGCACACGTCCACGGGATACTCACCGTTTTTTTTTTATGTATGGCCGTGAAAATGTTCCACCCATCGATGTGCAACTGGGTACGCCGAGTAAACAACCGTCCTGCTCCCTGCCTGACCACGTGCGTGACTCGCTTGAACGAGTAACGGAAGCGCGAGAGGCTGCCCGGTGTGCGACGGCCCATGCTCAGGCAAGGAACGAACGGTACGCTCGTCGATCGCATACTCGCATGCCTTGGTCAGTGGGAGACCTGGCGTGGCTCCACTGCCCCCAGGTACCGGCGGGCACATCCCCTAAACTGCACAGGCCATGGCGGGGGCCTGTGACGCTCGTAGACGTTCGGAACTCGCAAAGTATCCGCGTTCAATACGGCAACCGTCGGTGGTATGTTCATTCCTCGCGACTTAAACCCTATGTTGACGCGCGTGTCGGTCCTTCATCCCCAATAGCTGACCTGCCGGGTTCTGCTGGGCCGACTACGCTGCTTGACACGCCCGTTGATCCCAGGGGAGATTGTGTTGTGCCTCCTGCAGATGAACAGGTTCTGAGGGCTGAGGAAGCCCCCACTGCCCCCCCTCCAACGGGGCCCGCCCTGGACGTGACCAAGCACCAACAACCGACTTCTTCTTCGAGCCTGCCACCTCCTGTCCATCCGGAAGCAAAGCGACCTTGCGCTGGGAGCGGAGAGGGTCCCGCGTCGCGTACGCGGTCGAAATCTCTTCCGTTTCGTTAACGTTTGATCGTTTCGCTGATTCCCTGTCGTTACCGCGCTGCAGGGGCGCCCTAATGTATGTTGTGATTTGTTTTATTATTATGGGTGACTGTTTTAAATGTTGTTAGGCGCGGGAACGCCGGTTCACCCTCAAATTGTTAAACGCACCTTGGTGCCCTAATAAGATGTTGCGGAATTGGTTCTTCACCCTTTTCCCAGCCGAGACGGCTACATTTTTTCACCGGGGGGGGAGTGATGTAATAACAGCCATAGAGGGTTCACGTGGGGATTGGCTTGCCGGTCCTGCTTGTAGCCAATAAGGGTTGAGATAGGGACCATGGCCCATGCGTCATCACGACAGGTCATCAGGAGTGATTGGCCTAGCCATTCGGGGCCCCAGCCAATGGGGAGCTGGATGAGGGGCGTCGTCCCGGGATTGACAGGGAACCATCGAGAATGGTCGAAGCTGTCCATGTACGATTGGCTGGGGGAACCACGTGACGAAGGTATTAAGAGCGAGTGGAGGGGAACGATCGGGAGCAGACTGAAACTGACAAGAGCAGGGTCACGCGCGGACGGGGGCTGGGGTTGCCACGTGCGTGGTGGGAACTTAGTGCGTGGTCTGTCCTCTCTCCGTTGTCTGCCAGCAACGGAGAGTGAGTGAGCAAAGTGTATTGTGGAGTGGAAATAAAAGGACCGATTCCGAAGCCGTCTCTGGAAGGATTATTACACATGCATCACTATATTTCAGTACAATGCCAAACGTAATCCTCCCTGTTCTTCTTTGCGCACTTTTCAAATTTCGTTCCATTTCTTTTGTAAATGTCCCTTGTTTCCGAACGATGTAATTGCAGGTAAATTACAATGATGGAAGCGTTCGTCTTGAGGCAAATTAAGTTCGCCCTGGCAAGATGCGTTGCTTAGAGATGAATGATTGCCAAGACTGGCAGAGTAGAAGCCAAACGATGGAACATGCCAGAGTGGACGTCTGTAACAGAGATGGAGTGATAAGTCCAGGTCGTGTGCAGTTGCTAAATTAATTGATGCATCATAAGACTGTTAGAGATAGCGACGGCTTGGGCAGGCCTTCGTCCAGCAGCGGACTGATCATCACAGATGATGATTACATTTAGCACAAGCTAACGCTATGTCTCTGTGCATTGAAATCAATCAATCTATTCAGATGGAATAAAAACACACAACACGCCAAGTCACGTGATGCCCTGATTACACTTTTTTTTCACGTACTAAAATAATAAAATTTTGTTATCCAAAATTGCTATGTGCTTGTTTGGCAACGATAACAACATAATCGAGTCATCTTCTTGGTTCTTTCGGTGAAACGTCGTGAGAATTATTTTATGTTTTATTTTTTTATTATTTTATTACTTCCCTTCTACGTGACTTTACCGAAAGAACCAAGAAGATGAATCCCTGCAGTCACGAAAGCTTTAAATCGAAACATAATCGAGTATTGCGATGTACCATTAAGCCTTGAAGAATTATATTCAACAAGTGAGGATTTCATGTGACCTGCCACGTGTGACGTGCATCACACATTTGATTACTTACGTTCGTGAACGCGTTTGCCAACCCAAGCAGCGTCATTGCCGTAATTGGAATTTAACTGCCAATTAAAGCGATAATAATAATCTTGACTTAAAACTTTCGTGACTGCAGGAATTATTAATCTTGGTTCTTTCGGTAAAGTCACGTAGATAGAAAATAGAAAATAAAAATAAAACAAAATACAAATTTAAAGATTTCATTTCTGGGAATGATTCGTCCAGTCGCTACAATCGCTACTGGCTCATTGAAACAAGTCCGGACAAAGCTGTGTTTTGCTTTTATTTTAAATGTAATTTATTTTAAAAATTATTTTGTTAAAATGTATCTTTTTTATTTGCTATCTACGTGACTTTACCGAAAGAACCAAGAGTAATAATAATCACAATAACATAAACAAATGCAGGTGTACATGGAAGAAGTCTGGAAAGGTTAAGATGCGAATCTTATTTCGCGAATGCTTTGACACGTGACTGTCACAAAGCTATATATGCAAGAAAAAATTAATTATTTTCGTTGTCAACGTTATATGTTGTGTGAGTGGATGTCATCCCATGTAACCACAGAGCCACGTGACAGCCTCCTCCTCCAGCACGCGGAGGGCATCCAGTCACCCCGGGCACGCCACGACGGACTTCACAGCCAGAGGCGATTGTCTGTGCGCCATTGGTCTCCTGCTCCCCGCATCCACACGGCGGTGCTGTCACGGAGTAGCCGTCGTAGTCCGCCCGACCATCGAACACCACTCGAGCCTTCGGAGGTCAAAGCCAGCAGGCATTTTGAACAGGCGGATCACTGACGAGTGATGAGTGAAAACACTGAAATAGAAAAATCACGGTCAGAAGGTGAGGACGGGGAAGGAACCCAAGTCTGGACTTGAAGAGGCGAAGAAGCGCTCTTTGAAGTTCAGCCAGACAGGTGTAGAGGTGTAATTGTGTATGGGCGCGGATGGCTAACAAACACAAGGGGCGTGGTTAGGGCCGTACACAGAGGAGGTGCTCACACCGACGTCCGCACCTGCATCCCCCACGGGCCCCTCCCGGGGGCCGAGTACTATAAAAGGTGGTGAGCCGGAGTGCTCGAGGTCGGAGTATCAGCTTTAACCAGCGAAGACCGAAGACCAGCTAGCATAGGCCCCGGAGCTCCCCTGGCTCGCTGTCCTTGTCAGGGCCGACCAGGGCAAGCCGGTGGCGTGGCCCCGAGAGCCCAGACTCAGGGTGCCGAGATCCCAGCTTGACCAGGGCTGGGATAGGTAGCCTCCCTTAGCTCCGTAGTGGAGGACTCGGGTTTAGGTTAGCGGGGTTAGATGTCGTGTCTCCCTGTTAGTTGAGTAAAGGGGACGTTAACCCCTTAAGTACTGTGTGTACACAAGTTGGTGTCAATAAATAAGTGTGCCTCCGATCCCGTCGTCAAGCCTCCTGAATACTCCTACATCTGGTGTCAGAAGTAAAACGTTCAACGATGGACACACGAGGGACGACACGTACCAGGGAGTCGGAGATGGAGGACACCGCGGCCGAATCGCCTCCAGAGATGGCCGAGGTCGGATCGGAGCAGCCGGGGCCGAGTACACCCGCGCTGCTACGACAGGAAGGGGGGGATGCGTCGGCCGAGGGACTTCGGCTGGCTCACTCCCGCCTGGCGGAGCTGCTCTACGCTGCGGCCGCCGGGCTGCGCGGGACGACGACAGCAGCCGACGCGCGGCGACATTTCCCGCCACCCCGACGCGGCTAAATTTCCCGCCATCACTACAGTGCGAGCAGAGGGGAGGGCAGGGCCGGCCCGCGTCAGGTGACTGCTGAGGGCCAAGCATGAGCCGTGACATCATCAACACCGGCCAGCGCGTCAACAACAGAGCGACCGGCAATGCCATGCTCGCAGCCCGCCCACACTGTAACGGCTGCTGGGAACGACGGAGCGTGATCCGCAGCCACGGACGTCGCGTTACAGCAGCGACTGCCGCCTCTCAAGGAATTCGTGGGCGCGGACGGAGACTGGGGCGGCTTCAAAAGGCGGTTCATCGCACATCAAGAGATGGCGAACTGGACGGACGCCGAAGCACTACGCGCGCTGCCGGCGATGCTGGACAACGACGCCCTGGCTACTCTCACCTCGGCGCCTAAGGAAAAGCGCGCCACGCTGCACTTGGCGCTGCAGCTGCTGTCAGCTATCTATGGCCCGCCTTCGGACTGCAGGCAGCTGTTCCACGATCGGCATCGGGGCGCCAACGAATCGCCCCTGGCCTTCCGGACGGCTCTCCTGGCCCTGGCGAAGGCAGCTTTCCCGCGGATGGACGAGGAGGGAGTGGACGCTATGGTGGCTGAAAAGCTGCTGCTACTCGCGGATGAGCTGGACGTCGCCGTCTTGGCTCAAGACGACGCAGAGATGTCATCCTTGCTGGTCGCGCGCCACATCCACGGGGGCTTGCGGTCCCTGCGTCGCAAGGCCGCCAAGGGGGTGGCCGGCCATGCCATGGCGGCCACCACCCTCCCATCGGAGGAGGTCTGCGGGGTGGAGCGGCGGGGGGAATGGAGATCGGCGGCACCACAGGCTCGGAATGGACCGAGCCGCCAGGAGCAGCCCAGGCCATCTCGGGCGCTCACACGCTGCTACAACTGTGGCCTTCAAGGCCACGTTGCTTCAGGGTGCCGGGCTCCCCGCCAGCGCGGGGCGACACCTCGTCAGGATGCCGCGCCGTCTCCACCCAAGCTCCAGCAGAGAAATACGGCGAGTCGTGGCACCTCACACGTTTGGCCCATGCACACATCCGACACACACTCACGCGCTCAACCGAACAGGGCTCACAAATCGACGGCCGTTGCGGCCGATTGTTCTGAAATGCGGCGAGCACTCCAACCGGGTCAGTGGTCGGAGCTCGCCCATCGTGTCGTTGCAGCGTCGGCGGGATCGTCGGTTGTGGTCGGTCATATTGATGGGGTAGAGGTGCGGATTTTAATTGACACAGGAGCGTCGGCGACCATTATATCTGATTTGATCTATAACATTCTTCCCGTTCAAAGTCGTCCCTTGCTCCCCGTTGACGTGCCATGCTATGCTGCTAACGGGGGCTCGCTAGGCATAATTGGCCAAATCCGCGCCAAAATTTGCATTGGAGACATTAAATTATCCGGCCCTGTTTTGGTTTCCTCCTCACTGGCGGTTCCGTGCCTGTTGGGGACGGATTTCTTGGCCAAAATGCCCATTCGTATCTTGATTGACCAGGGGTGCATCGAGCTCCCGTCGGGTCGGCGCGTATCGTTTTTGTCTTCCCCCGCCACGGGGTGTCGGGCGTTTGCAACCGTGCAGGCGCTCGTGGCAAAAACTGTGCGCGTACCCCCGGGGGCTCAGATGCTCGTCCCTCTTAGGTTGCGTCGGCCGTTTGCTGCGGGGGTTGCGGATCGGGGGGTCTTGTTGGGACCATCTCGGGCCGGGGTCAATGGCCCCGATTTGCTAGCAGCTCAGACCATGGTGAAAGGGGATGGGGAACCCTTCATTGCAGTCCTTAATGTAGGATCGCGAACGGCCGTGGTTCCTCAAGGGACCGTGCTTGCACACGCAACGCCGGCACCCTATGAGGAACCACTCGTGGGTCAGGTAACCGCCGATCCTCCGTCGCGACCGCATTCGGACTGTGATGACGGATGGCTGGATGCACTTTGCGCGGGATCTGTGGACTTGTCCGACTCGCAGCGTGCGCAGCTGCGAGTTCTCCTGAAAGAATTTGCCGACGTATTTAGTCAACACAAATTTGATATTGGTTGTACTAAATTGCTGCGACACCATATTGACACGGGTGACAGCGTGCCAATCCGCCAAAATCCCTTTCGGCTGAGTCCCGCCGAAAAGGATCATGTCAAATTGGCCGTTGATGACATGCTAGCCGCCGATATCATTTCCCCTTCCAACAGCCCGTGGGGCGCGCCGATCGTTTTGGTGAAAAAACACGATGGCTCACTGCGGTTTTGTGTCGACTTTCGGCGATTAAACAAAATTTCTGTGGCAGATGCGTACCCGCTTCCTCGAATGGATGAGTCGCTCGATGCCTTGGCGGGGGCGCGATTCTTTTCCACCCTCGATTTACTTTCTGGATTCTGGCAGCTTCCTCTGGATGACGAATCAAAACCTAAGACTGCTTTTCGTACACCGCAAGGTCTCTTCCAATTTAACCGCTTGCCGATGGGCTTACATTCTGCGCCGGCAACTTTTCAGTGGTTAATGGAACTGGTCTTGGCAGGCTTGCAATGGGATTCTTGTTTAATTTACTTGGACGATGTCATCGTCTTTAGCAAATCCTTCGAGGAACACCTCCAGAGGTTGCGTGCTGTTTTTCTCAAAATGCGGGCTGCCAATTTAAAATTTAAACCGCAGAAGTGCCATTTGCTCCGCGAATTGGTGCGGTATTTGGGTCACATTGTTGGGCGCTCGAGGATATCCACTGATCCCGCCAAAACGTAATGCGTCAGCTCCTGGCCGACTCCCACCTCGGTGGGAGAGGTCAGGAGTTTCATTGGGTTCGCGTCGTACTACCGACGGTTTGTGGCTGACTTCGCTACGATCGCGAAACCATTGCATGCCCTGACGTCCAAGGGAGTCAGGTTTCATTGGGGGCCGGAGGAGGAGGCTGCTTTTCACGCCCTCCGGAATGCCCTGGTGGGGGCTCCGCCATTGAATTAGCCCGATTTCTCACAACCCTTCTTGCTCGATACAGACGCAAGTAACACGAGCATTGGGGGCGTGCTGTCCCAGCTCATTGGGGGCGTAGAGCATGTGGTGGCTTATGGTAGTCGGGTACTGTCTCCAGCGGAACAACGGTACTGCGTTACCCGTCGGGAATTATTGGCAATTGTTTATTTCATTCAGCAGTACCGCCCGTATCTGTACGGTCGGCGTTTCACCGTCCGTACAGATCATGCGGCTCTACAGTACGCCCTGCGGGTTCAACAACCATCGGGCCAGTTGTCTCGATGGTTGGAGATTCTCCAGGACTACGACTTTGTCACCACATATCGTAAGGGCGTCCGCCACACGAACGCTGACGCCCTGTCGCGGTTGCCACCCACTTCGGAGTGCGCTTGCCTCTTGGGGTCGGGGCGTTGTAGGCCCCCGAACGTCACCACCGATTCGGTCCTCGTGGCCGCCGCCGATGCGCCTTCGGCTTCGGGTCCTATCGAGCAAGAAGGGAGGGATTCGTTGCTGGGGTTGTCGGTCGCGGAGTGGGGACGCCTCCAAATGGAGGACACCTCCCTCCTCGCTCTGCGCCATCGCGCCGGGGGGGTTGGTCAGGGGGTGGCGAACGTTGACTCGTGGGGGTTGTTCCAGGGTCTTTTAATGCACTGGGACGGAAAATCCCGCCGCCAACGGCTCGTGGTGCCTGCAGCATTAAGGGGTAAGGTAGTATGGGCTGCTCATGAGCGGCTCCTGCACTTGGGGGTTCACAAGACCTTTGCCACGCTCCAGCTCGATTTCTTCTGGCCGGGCATGGCAAAGGACGTGGGGGATCTCCTGGGGTCGTGCACGCAATGCGCGCAGCGGAAGCCACCAGCAAGGGGGTCCAACCCTCCGCTGCAGTCCATAAAGGTTTCCCGGGTTAACGAGCTCGTTGCTCTAGATATTCTCGGGCCATTTCCCGCTACACCCAGGGGTAATAGGTATTTGTTGACAGGGGTCGAATACTTCACGAGATGGCCTATGGCCTGGCCCCTGGCCAACCAGTCGGCAGCAGCCATCGCGGAGGCCTTTGTCCAGGGCTATGTCCTCGACAAAGGTGCTCCGGAACGGCTGCTGACTGACCAGGGTAAGAATTTTTCGGGGAAACTCCTCCGCGAGGTGTGCGACCTCTTGGGTACGGAGAAAATTCGGACCTCCCCGTATCACCCACAAACTGACGGGATGGTGGAACGGCTGCATCGGACCATCACGTCCATGCTGTCCCAGCAGGTATCGGAATCCCAGACAGATTGGGACCTTCGCATTGCCGGTGTGTTGCAAGCCTACAGGATGGCTCCCCATGCGGCCACCGGATTTTCCCCTTTCTTTTTAATGTATGGCCGCGAGGCTAACCCCCCTGTGACGACCCAGGTGAAGCTCTCGGCGCCTCAGGCGAAGTCTACATTGTCCGAACACGTTAAGTTTAACATCGGCAAATTATCTGAGGCGCGGGAAGCGGCTGTGCAAAATTTTGAACTCCGCCAGAAGGCGAACGAGAGGCTTCGGCTGGGGCGGGTACATGTGTTCAAATGGAAACCAGGGGACAGGGCATGGTTGCACTGTCCCCAGGTGCCGCTGGCGACCTCGTCAAAGTTGGTACGGCCGTGGCGGGGGCCCGTGGAGGTCGTACAGGTCTTGCGGCCGCAATGTGTACTCATCAAGTGGGGGAGGCGTCGGTGGTACGTGCACCCCTCAAGGTTGAAACCGTTCATTGCGCCGCCCCGTGGTTCACACACACACACGCATGGCCAAACGTGTGAGGGGTCCGCCGACTCCCCGACGTCGCTGCTCTCGCCTAACCTGACATCACCTGTTCCATCTCCAGGTGCAACTGGAGTGACGGGTCCACGACCGCCAACCCCCCCCCCGGGGGGTCGGGGGTCACTCGGCAGCGAAACCAGACTCTCTCGCACCCGGACCGTCAACAACCGCCACTGAGCATGCCGGGACGGGCCCTTGTGACGGGCCCGCCGCGAGAACGCGCGCCAAAACGCGCACACAATTGTGAGGTCGGCCGTTGGGGGGCCTTTGCGGACGAGGGGGGGAGGCGTCCGGTGAGCGTGTATATATGTTGGGTTTGCGGAATGGGGTATTTATTCGGGAGGGTGCGCCGGGTTATTTTTTTTCTTTCTCTTTCTTCTTCTACCTGTTTCCTGTTGTTGTTGTTATGGTTGTCATTGTTCTTGTTCAAATTACGGGAGGCACACACGGTTTTGGGGAGGGATGCACCTTTATTCTGATTTTGTTGCAGCCGGGGACGGCTGCGAGCTGTACAGGGGGGGTGATGTAGAGGTGTAATTGTGTATGGGCGCGGATGGCTAACAAACACAAGGGGCGTGGTTAGGGCCGTACACAGAGGAGGTGCTCACACCGACGTCCGCACCTGGATCCCCCACGGGCCCCTCCCGGGGGCCGAGTACTATAAAAGGTGGTGAGCCGGAGTGCTCGAGGTCGGAGTATCAGCTTTAACCAGCGAAGACCGAAGACCAGCTAGCATAGGCCCCGGAGCTCCCCTGGCTCGCTGTCCTTGTCAGGGCCGACCAGGGCAAGCCGGTGGCGTGGCCCCGAGAGCCCAGACTCAGGGTGCCGAGATCCCAGCTTGACCAGGGCTGGGATAGGTAGCCTCCCTTAGCTCCGTAGTGGAGGACTCGGGTTTAGGTTAGCGGGGTTAGATGTCGTGTCTCCCTGTTAGTTGAGTAAAGGGGACGTTAACCCCTTAAGTACTGTGTACACAAGTTGGTGTCAATAAATAAGTGTGCCTTCGATCCCGTCGTCAAGCCTCCTGAATACTACTACACAGGCGGAAGGCACACGATCCCCTCCCACCGAGCAGGGGATGAGGTTGCCAGTCAACGATGGTTGCGTGTGCGGCTGGCCACTTGTGGAGAGTACAGAGTGAAATGAGCAGGGAGAGGTAATGTCGCTCATGCAGAACGACATTTCTCTGCGGCCCTCTTCATTCCTATTTCCGCAGTTGTCCACGATTTTACCCATAATAGCGTATGAGAAGTCCTGCAGCAATTGCTGTATCCCCCAAATACCCACCACGATTGTCTGCAATAAAACAAAAATCCCGTAATCGAAACCTGCACACGGGTGAGAACAGTACTTTGCTATAATCGTGTGACAGAGAGAAACGGACATGAATACACTCACAGAGACACGGAGGCACAGGCACGAATACACTCGGACACGGAGGCACAGACATGAATACACTCACGGAGAGCCCATGAGACAAATTCACGGTGCCAGAGACGAAGGCAAACATGGAGACGCAACAACAGCCACGGTGTGGATTTTCCAGATGCTTCTCATGTCGTGGTGACTGCGGCGCTTGTGCCATACTAGGCGAATTTTGAGGCCACGCGAAACTGTTCAGTGGCTTATACGAAGATACAAATACAAAGATCCCCCATATATCCCTGAACAGACGGCTGATGCCAGTGCTGTTAGCGAGCACCTATGAAAGCCGGCACAGCACACGAGGGGGTGGGTGGCCAACACCACGCCTTTCCGCCTTTGTCTCCCAAGTGGCGATGCTTACACACTGGACCAGGTACTCATTTGAGACTGAGTCGACTTAGGGGAGCCCCAGGACCGGTTCAGATAATCGTCACTGGTGTTGGCCGTGAGCGGGAATCGAACGTAACGCAGCGTGCTAACCGCTGCACTACCGCTTCCCACATACGAAGATAAACGCACATACAGACACACACGGAGACACACAAAGACACGTGTCTCTCCGTAATTCTGTGTGAGCAGCATAAACTTCAGTGACCCCGCTGTGCTGTAAACACTCATTACGTCCCACTTTTGTTCGCAGGTACTGTAAGAGCTGTCACGTGGACATTTCATCCTATTACCCATGATGTTATCAATGGGTAATGGTCATCACGTCATTAATCTTATTATCCACGATATTTTTGCAGATAAGAAAAGTCGTGTGGAAATGTCATCCTGGTATCAGTGCATCATCCATATTTTTTACCCCCTGTATAACAGGACGAAATTTGAGAAAAACTCACAGATAATATAATCCACGATAATGCCCCCCCATATCTCTGTCGAGAAGGGGCGTTCTGTATAAATCAGAACAGTTTACGATCATAGTGTAATGGTCCATGCCTCCAAGCTAGCACCTTGGAGACAAGGGTTTGTGTATCATGTACATCTGTGAATATCCCAAATCCGCTCTCTATAACGGTGACCAGCAGTATGGAAAGTTTATCAAGCAGCGTTTTGCGGAACTTTGAATGTCATCCCCTTCTGTGCAGTTTCTTCAGAAACATTGTGTTCTTCTCACATGTCAAACATTCATCCATGGAATTTTCTAAAATATCCCAATGAAAAAAAAAGTACTTTGCCTCAGTATGGATTTCCCAGATGCTTCCTATGTGCGGAATTGTATAGCCACTCATTTTCAGGTCTAATAGCCAAAGGGCAGCCTCTGGGTGAACTGAATGGATGTCTTCAATGCCTCTGCTGAATTCATGAAGTTCAGAAGCGAATTCCCTTGACTTATTCTGAATTACAAGTGTACTGCACTAATGGTGTGATACGCCTTCAGGGTATACTTTCGGAGTGCCACGGGCAAGACGGTGTATAGTGGGTTGGTATCTCCTTCGGTGGAATTATCCGACCAGCGCACCTCTGCCGCTAAGCAACACCACTCTGGGAATACTTCCTCTACCCACCCGTACAGACGTGAACAATCTCCTACTAATACGCCTAGAATCAAGTCAGACATTCTGGAACACATCATTCTAGACTGTTGGAAGAACAATTGAGAGAAAGTAAACGTCATTCCGAATTTGCAGCTCATTGAGAGTGAGACCATCAGAAAGCCATTAGGAGACTCACTGCCCCACCAGCAGTGGGCTGCCTAATCCACATTGTATCCGAACCGGCCACGGAAGGTGCAATCACCTTTTGCACAAAGGGAAAATAAAAATTCACCCAAGTGTGACTGGCGCACCGCAACAAACAGTGGGACAAGCACACAAGTGGTTTACACTCATTGTCGTCTGATGCTGGCAGTTGGATTACAACCTAGACATCGATTCGCCGTTGCTACTCAATCCATATCGATGCTAAATAGAGAGGGTGGCACTCGTGGTGTTTCACAAACCCTGGATCATGCAAATTCACAATGAATATTCATAAATGTCGGAGGATAATTCGACACAATAGGGAATATATTGGCATGTGAGAGATATGCCACCTTGAGATATAAATATATTAACTGATAAGATATGCAAATGTGACCAGTCTATGTGCTCAAAACGCCATCAATGCAATATCAATGCATTTTTTTTACCAGCTATCCCGAACATCGCATTTTTATGATATATTGTTTTTACATTCCAGGGTAAACGCTCTATATTTTACTATACGATGCATTCATGTGTTCATAGAACATTCATTGCCGATGAAACCATGTAATTTGCGATGCGTTTACACTCCAACGTGCTGTGGTGTTGTCACATCCACAGGAATTGAATGATCTCCAAGCATCGCTTTGCTCAGTAATGCGGTCATTGCGCCGTCTGCTGGCCACAATGATTTACTAACCAATGCATTGGCATTACATACAGACGTAATATTGTGTTGTGTCACTGTTAAATGCGTCAGCACATCAACATGAAGTTTTAACAGTCTATCATTATTGAGATATTCACTGACCATTTACACTGAATGAGTGATGATCAGCGGACTCTACTAACTCATTCGAGGTTGGGAGGCTCAGGACTGATTCAGATAATCGTCACTAGTGTTGGCCGTAAGCGTGTCGTGCCGGCCTCCATAGGTACTCACTAACAGCACTTGCCTCAACAGTCTGTTAAAGGCTATACGGGGATCTTTGTTTGTGTCTACTAACTCACTTTAAGCCAGTGGTTAAACATGTGCAATTTCGTATTATCCAGGTTCTGTACAAAGAGGCACACCCTGACTCGTAGGTTACGTCTATGGAATTCTACGATACAAAGCTTACTCTTTCTCACAGGATTACGGACGCTTGTGTTGCGCCCGAAACGTTGTGATTTATTTCATTTTATACCAACGTGACTTTACCGAAAGAACCAAAGACTATGGATTCCTGCAGTCACGAAAGTTTCAAATCAAGATTGATACAAAGCTTTTCATTTACTTGGTGATATGTTTTTGCGAAGACTACAGGTAGATTGTAAGTGCATTGTTAAACGTGGTTGGGTTTGCTAATTTTGGTATGGCTTGTTGCACTGCCTAGGCAAAACTAAATAAATGTTGACAAGATGTATGCATCCATAATACAGTCACACGATTGTGCGCTGGGAGAGTCAGCGCGTCGGCATACCCTGGCTCTGTTCTATTTCGAGGTCATTAATGGTCGATATGTAATAGTTTTAAGTGTCTTCGTGGAAACAAATCAATGCATTTGTGCAATTTCTAGTAACTTAAAAAATATGTTATATCCATTCATCCCACACAACAAAATATTCAAGTGTTATCTGGCTACACTTTACCTATCACAAATAGGCACATTATTACGCAATTATCGAAGCTCACGGCAATGTCCAATTAGGTGTCTTCATGCCGAGTTCTATTATTTTTCCACTCATCCTACAATTTACGATGGAAGTAATCTGGATAGTTTATGTAAATGTGATAATGCATTGAGCAAATACAAAAAACACATGCGTGTTATTTACACTACTTTCTAACAGGAAAAAAATATACAGCAGACTGACATTCGCAGTCATTGCCCTTGTTCAGAACACAAAGAGAATAAACTCCCTGTGAATGTTCCCTTCATAAAGAACGTGTGTTTTTGTTTATGCCATGCCAGAGGAAAATTACACTAGGCTAATCAATAGGCTGACATTAAACTGGATATGCATTTGGAAAGGAAATCAGTTTGCTTTAATCGGTCTTTGCACCCCAATTTTTTTCACGGGTGTTAAATCTTTATATGTTGTTACCAAAAGTTAACCTCTATAGTGGATCAATTGAACAGCAAAGGTCACATTTATCATATGTATACATTCTTATACTTTTCACTGTCTAGAAAAAAATGCCATCAAATTTGACAAAAAAATTCTCCATCATAATCCCAAATGGAATGATGCTATTCTCGACCATTCGCTCTGGCTTCACAAGTTGAAGACAAACGCCAGTTGGGTTGTCCCAAGACAACCCAACACGACGGTGCTTGGAACATTCCGCGGGGGTTAATTTAGTGATTTCTTTTTTAAAACAACAACCAAACGAGAAAAAACAAGGTCACTCAATGGCCAGCTTTGCAGTTTCGTGTTACATTCGCTCAAAACAGATGAATAGGATACAGTTAAAACGTAAAGGTGTCATCTATTGTATGGATTTAACATGCTTCGCGTGTACGTTTTATATTTCGAGCCAATTGTTAGAAAAAAATAAAACACTGGTTGCTGCAAAAAAAACACAACACGATTTGAATTCTATTTTAAGATTTTGCCATTACATTTGAGCTTGGCATAGAGTCAGGTACTCACGTTAGGACTATTGTTAGCTGTCATTTGTATGAAACGATTTACATTCAAATACCAATTTGTAGTGTAATCACGTTTAATTGCTAATAATGTTTTGCCATGAAAGAGTGTAACGAGGGTATTTAATTTTGATTTTGTTTAGCAATGGCCAGATTACAAATTATCTACAATTAAGTCAACAATCCATCTTACAGGTGCAGTGGATATAATGATACAAAGTTGCCACCCACAGGGCATATTTGGGGGGGGGGCGGAAGAGCGAGCTGACAGGCGAGCAAATTGCCCCGAAACCTATTCTTCAATCTGTGCACACACTCGCGCATGACGCACACAGTGATCGTAGAAGATTGCGACTGAATAATTGACGTAAATAATTATGATGTCGTAGAAGAGATACAAAAACAAGAATTTAACACGAACAAGGTCGAGTTTATTTTAGCAGCGATACATGTTTGAAAGCCGACATTTTTCCAATTTTGGCACCCAAAACTTACAGACAAGAGGGTCATCTCGTAGGGAAAGAACACCATACAAATCTCCATTGCAGCCCCCCAGAACCACGACAATCTCCGGTGGGGTGTATCGCTTAAGCCAATACAAATCGGGAAAACCCCCGCTGCTACTAGTGCTGCTGGAAACACACACTCCACAACAGTAAAGATTTACATTTGACTCTCACCATGAGCGGTCAACCGTGGTTAACATGTAGCTAAACAAAACATATTTTAAGAGGTTCTAGTTGAAGTGTGTTGTCAACATAACTCACCGCATTACTGCGCTTGACTCACCATTAACATCACTCGCTCTCACACAGTCTATATGTAAAAGCCAAAACTTGCAGAGCTTCTTGCTGATAATCGGTCACTTCCGAGTGGGGGGAAAGGCGGAGGAGGAGGGGGAAGGTCGGGGCGGGAGAGGAGGGGAGCAGGCGCGATTTATAAACACAGCTCGCAAGGGCTGCTCCTGCAGTTGGACTTTCAGTCTCGGCTCGTGCGCTTGCTTTCACGCGGCGATGTAAGTTGCAGCGTGTTGACGGTGGGAAGCTGCGTTCCGAATTGATTTGTTTCTCTTTGTGAATTGGTGTGCTATTCGTGCGGAAGACAAATATACATTTGACGAATTACGTTACGACCAATTGACATCGTTTGATTCCGTGTATCACAGAAGCCTTTTTTTCCGAGAAACCTGTTCGCTACTTTCAGCACCTGGGACAGCGCACGCGACCGCGCTGCGTGCTGATTGATTACCGAGCACTGGTCAGCTGCATTGTGTTATCGTGCACGGTGTTAGCCAGTCGAGCGCGGTGGGTTAAGGACCCAACCGATGTGATTTTGTTTTGTTTACGCGCGACTTACAATTGTCGATCGGCAGTCTGCTCAGGTGGGAAACGAACTTCGCGTCAAGCTCTCCAGCACCCGCGCTTTCGGCAGACGAAGACCCGTTGCAGGTGTCAGTCAAGTCGCAGGTATTTTGCTCATTCGCAAGGCGATATGCGTCGGTGAGTGGCTGCCCCGCTACACGCGGCAATTCACGCTCTATTGGTATTGTTGTTGTAGGTCTCAAAGCAATCACAGAGCAACGGACAAAGGGATCCAAATGGAGCCAGTGTCGCTAACCGGCGTGAAGACCTCTGCGGGCGCGAACGTCTCCAAGTATAATATCAACTTCACAGCGCCGCGATACGTGACTCTGTACGACATCGACGTACCGGCTGACGGCTCAGCCGGCCTTCGGATCATCATCTCCATAGTCTACTCGCTGGTGTGCGCCCTGGGACTCGTGGGCAACTTCTTGGTTATTTTCCTCATGAGGAGCAAGCAGCGGTGGCAGAAATCGGCGATAAACACTCTGGTGTTCGGGCTGGCAGTCACGGACTTCCAGTTCGTGCTCACTCTGCCGTTCTGGGCCGTGGAGGTGGCGCTGGATATGACCTGGCCATTCGGGCTCGTCATGTGCAAGCTCATCCTGTCGCTGACCGTCATGAACATGTACGCGAGCGTCTTCTTCCTGACGGTCATCTGCATCACGCGCTACTGGTCCATCGCTTCGGCCCTGAAAGCGCGGAGAAGGCCCGCGGCTTGCACGGCCATGTGGCTCAACCTGGTCATCTGGCTCGCGGCTGGACTCGCCACGCTGCCGCACGCCATCTACTCCACGACGGCGGTCGTGTCCAGCGAGGAGCTGTGCCTCGTCCGCTTCCACGGTCCCGTCAGCAGCGCGCAGTTCTGGCTCGGGCTGTACCATCTCCAGAAGATTGTGCTCGGCTTCGCGTTGCCCCTGCTCACCATCAGCGTGTGCTACCTGCTGCTGCTGCGCTACCTCAAAGTGCACACGCTCAACAACAACAACCCCAAGAAGCGGTCACGCGTCACCAAGTCGGTGACGGTCATCGTGCTCTCGTTCTTCATCTGCTGGCTCCCCAACCAGGCCATCACGCTCTGGGGAGTGCTGGTCAAGTTCAACAGGGTGCCCTTCAGCTCGGCGTTCTACGCCGCACAGACGTACGTGTTCCCGGCCAGCGTGTGCCTGGCCCACACCAACAGCTGCCTCAACCCGATCATCTACTGCCTCATGCGCACCGAGTTCCGCGAGGTGCTCAACGAGATGTTCTGGAGAATATCCCCCGCCGCGCTGACGCGCAATTGCCAGATCGGTCCCTTTCTGCACACCGGGGCTCGCACCCGCGAGCGCTGCGAGGCTAGGGTCGCCAACGACATCGTGGCCATACCCCTGCAGCCCCTGGATAGCAGCGAGCAGGCCCGCAACCGGGGCTCGAACCTGTGCCACCGGAGAGACGACACCCTGCCCAGCACCACGGCCGTGCAGCGGCTGTGCTGAGCATCGGAGCTCACGAGGCCACAGTGTTCCTCGCGCACACTCTGCACCACGCGTGTTGCTTGTTCAAGATGCCACGAGGCGGTTCGACCCGCTGAGATGCATTTCATCGGAAAAAAAAATATTTTATTTATAGTCTTGCCCTCGCAATGGGCTTTGTAGGGTACCGTGGTAGTCTATTCATTTTGATGGTGGTAGTGATCCATACGCTCGGTTGAGATACTGCCACGATTTATTACGCTTGTACATCCTGGGTGTGCGTAAAACGTAATTACGGTTGTATTTAACCTCACTGAACTGAACGCATTACGCACACAGATGGCGCATACGAGGTGGGAGCGCGCGCGTATTCTGCTTGTTGTGCAAATGCACGGACAAGTACTGTACTGTACTTAAGCACGAAGCCCATGAGGCTATGACCCCCCCCCCCACGCCGAAATGCGCCCGCTCTCGTCAGATCTCGGAAGCTCAGCAGGTGTGAACCTGCACAGCGTTCGGATGGTCGACCACCAATGCGTAAAGCAGGCGTCGTAGAATGCCGCGGGACTGCATCGTCAGCAGCGGGCAGTGCAGCAAGAGGCCAATGTTGTATTCTACTATCGTTCAACCTTCTAAGCTCACCGCCTTCACGAACCCGTGCTGACCAGCGTGGTGAAGTGCGCTCAAATACCTAACCACATTTAACCGCACGGCCCTAATCCAGCGGCGGATTGACAAAAGGGCTGTAACATGGGCATGCGCCAGTATAATTAAAAACACGTTACTACTGATGCGTGCGATCAAGAGAGCACGCGCTGGGGGTTGACGCCTGCGTGTTGAAACTGCAGGGAGGGGAAGGTCCGCACAACATCGTAGAAAAAAACACGGAGTCCTACTGTTTGGGGACATTGAGGACGAGTAAACTCATTGGCAAACATTATTCCATCTGTTCTGCTTGTACAACGGGCAGTCAAATCGTTATAATTGAGTGCACTGTGGGTGGGTCTGTTCGTCGATGTAGATCACAGGGTTTGCTTAATAGTTCGTGTTTTGTGTGCATACTTCGTTAAAGTGGTGTATACATACTTGGCCAACAAAATCTACTTACATAAACATTTATATGGTGGTGCCAAATTGTATGATGCAATGGGCTTGCTTAACACCAGTAATTTAACATTGGAGCCATTTGCTTGTTGTGTTTTAAGCAACCCAATCCAATTGATGCCATATATGTCGCTACAGTATGTCCACAGTGCTTGAAATTGAAGTGCGCATTGCTAATTGGTGTAGCAAGAATTAAGTGTAATGCATATTGGGAATTTCTGTGAACCCATGAATATTTCTTGTTGGGGCGGTTGCACAGTGGTTAACACGGTCTGCTACAAACCCGGCGAGCCGAGGTCTATGCAAAAACCGGTGACGATTATCTGACTAGTTCAGGGCCTCCTCTAGGTAGACTCAGCCTCAAATGAATACCTGGTGTGGTGTGCAATCATCACCACGAGCGAGACGAAGGCAAGGACCAAATCAAATCGGGTTGTCACGTGGGCATGTGTTGCCAAATGATTGTTTTCCTTTTCAGCAAAAACCGGTTACGTTGAAACGCAAACGAAAATCTTTGGTCAAGCATCACCAGGCGCTCGCAAGAGCTCAAGGTACCTGATGTAGGCGCCACGACGCCATGGGGAAGAGTTATGCAGGTGAACCCGTTTGATAGAGCAGATTGCTGCTTGGTTGTAATTTACAAAGTTCAAATAGTGTAGCTAAGTGAATGTATTTAATTATTGGCGAACACAGGCTATGGGTTAACTCTATTACGGTGTTATTGCGTTCGTTCAAATTGAGAATGGTAAAAAAAAGTCGAAGTAAATCGTGAGTAAATGACAATAATGTAAACAACTTGAGATATTAGTGAGAGGTGCCTTACAAATACATGTAAATTGTTATATCTTCAATGAGGTAGATTTACCCAACTATAATGTAACAAACAATAACTCTCCATCCCCCACCCTACTAATATTTATAACTAACCCTCATAGCTCAAAATTACATTATACTTTGAGCATTAGCCCAAAATAAATCAATTATTGGTCGTCATAATATTGGTTATGAAAGTAAAAACCAATTTATATGATTATACTCTTAACCTGGGTTCATTCGGAACATTGAACACACTCCATGATAATTTCCAATTTTGAAATATTGATTCAAGAAGAGTTTTACAAATTCGTGTAGATTTTGTGCATACTTGAGTGGAAATTCAGACGTTCTGATTATCATAACTAGACGTAATGTTAATGTATTGATTTTTCGGCTTATTTGGAAGCATTACACATATGATTACATCTGTAATAATGTTAATATAGTGTTTTTGTGCTATGTGTTTGTGTACGTTGTATTGCACACTCTAGTATTGCAACATGTGAGTGTGTGTGGCTGTGTGATACTCTCTGTGGAATTGAAATTGCGAAGCCATCAAGGATCATTATAATTATGGTTTATATATATTTAAAACCGTTTGGCCTTGATTTGTAAGAGCTCGTAATGCCTGCATCAGTTTCTCCTAATTCAAATCAATATACAGTAGTTGATAGCATTCATCTGATCAATATATACATAGAATTCATCGAGACTATTTGTTAAAGATTTAACTTTTACAACTCAGAATGCAGATGAACGTGACGACAATACAAATTAGAATGAGAAGATATTTTCTGAAATTGGATTTTGAGAAAAAGTCAATGGGAAATGATTAGGCATCTCAGATTTTATAACCACGTGGTCATTAAAACAACCAATGTCAATGAACGATACGAAAGAAAGCCGTAAAGTTTGGTTCAAGATTCATATGAGCAAAATAAGTAATGTACAAGTTGCTAAACAAAATTTTAAAGAATTGGAAGCACACAACTGGAAAAACACAGCAGAATATATAAACGTATGGCAATTATTGAACGTGGATTGATATAAAAAAAAATACATCAAACAAATAGTGAATGAAAGCAGGATGGAGTGCTTTTGTAAAACTGCAAAAGCGCCTAACGATGCATGTGGTGAAATCAGTTCATGTGCAAAAATCTCATCGCAATTCATTTCCCTCGTGGACACGAACAGAGTGAAATTAATTGTGACATCACAAGACCATGGGAAATGGTGAACGCATGTTCCCGAAATCTTCGAAAAAAGTCAGCTTCATAAAATGCTTGCTTGTCACATTAGCTTCGCAATTATACACCTTGTGGTTATACGCATTGTCGGTTCAAATTAATAATGGATAAATATTTTTAACGTAACATTGATGGTGAGACGTAATTTGATCACGAAAGAATGTTGTGAATGTTTGTATGCTTCAATTAAACGTAATATTTGTTGTTTTCTTGCCAGCCATCGTCCCGCCAAACTACCTTTTGGAGATAATTAGGTCAATGTATTAAATGTGCCCAGTAATGACAACGACAGGCATTGTACCGAAGATGGATAACATTTACGAAGAATTCTAATCGGACTTTCAGCACACAAGCGTTAATATAGCCACAACACCGTCACAGCGGTTGTCTCAGACCCCTAATGCGATGGAATGATTCTTCCCCCTCAAAAGTTCAGAGGAAATGCCTGTGGCTCCGCATGTCACATTGAGTCACCCAAATGGTAAAAAGTTACAAGCCGGTGGGATGACAAAGCGTGTTGTTCTCTTTCCACAGGCGCGCACTGTCAATCGTAGATCTGTTTGAGCTCCAATCACGCGTGGCTCGTTTTTCACTGAGGTGCTCGCTGACAGCACTCGCCACCACGTCGTTCGCAACAAATTTGTTTTCGACATTTGGAGAACTATTTATGAAGCGTGAAAGCGAGGTGAGCAACCCGATGAGCGGTTAAGCATGCCATTGACTGTAGCAACTCAATAAAGAGCTAAGGCTGCAAGCTAAAGTAATGAACACTTTGAAAATAACTGCATGTCGATAACTTTTCTCAATTTCACTGTGGGGTTCACGGTGTCTTATCTATTGTTTAACATGTGTGTATATTGAAACGTTTCGTTCGTATATATATCCAGAGATGACTTTCTCATTAAATATTTCCAGGAGCCATCGACCTGCCCAAGCGGGGCAGGAGAAGGCTTGGGAGGGATTATTTTCTGGAGCTCAGCCCCAGAAAGCTCCAGATGAAATTAAGCCCTGGTATTATCTATTCCAAGCATCGCTAGCCGCAAATAGTAAGCATACACACAGGTGGTGTTGTTTTTATATATTTCTGAGAGCAAACATGGTCAGCAGACTTACAGAGGTCATATATGGGTAACTTTTTGGCCTCATAAATGGTGGGGAGTGAATACAAATCCATCACATGGCTGGTTATAGATCACTACAAGACTCGTCCTTGTGTATCGGTTGAAAATGTAAAAAAGAAAAATCTAAAATGTGAATATTACATCGTGAGAGATATGGTTTAAAAATACCATTGATATTTATCAATTTGTATTGCCTCATTGTATTTTTTTTATCGATGAAATACTTACACTGTTGTACAACAATTGCGTTAGTGTTCTCTGAAGGCCAAATCCTGGACCTTTCTGGAATGCGTCATACAAGCCAGCCGCATGCCAATATTCCTGCTCGCATGGATTTGATAAATACGTAATAACAGAGTGCACACCAGTTTAAAAGCCAAAAGTAATATGTAATTTGGTTAAAAAACAATCTCATGCGACCCAGAATTATTACATGAGGTTGTCTTCAGGGCTGTTCCATAAAGTGCCTGTGGCATTGTCTTAAACACCTTGACTGCTACTTTGTCAATCAACACAGGGCATCTCTGTGATAATTGACAAAGTACAGGTTGTCCACGAAGATGTCATCATCTATTTATGAAATAATTATAATTGGGTTGGAGGTGCGTTTTAAGGTTTGATAGGTGTGGTTTGAAAATTTTGGCAAAGGAATTCATTAAACTCAATCAATAGAGACAATCACAGCCGATGCAATCACGGTGGGCGAACACCTGGGACCCTCTCTCCAATCTAGATGCGATGTGTATCGCCACACGCCATGGTGGACAGGCGAAGGATAAGATGGGATGAAACCCTCGTGATAAAAAAATCTTCACACTACCGCGTGTGCGTGTATAGTTTTATGGGGAGCGGCGGCGCAGTGGTTAGCGCATTACGCTATGACCCTGGGCGAGCTGAGTTCGATGCCCGCTCACAACCAATAACAGTGGCAGTCCTGAGACTCCCCGAGGTAGATTCAGCCTTAAATGAGTACCTGGCGTGGTGTACCATGCTGGCCTTCATAGATCTTCGCTAATTGTACTTGCAGCGACAGGCAACAGGCTATTCGGGGGAATCTGAATTATTGATCTAGAATAAACCGCTGTCTCGTAATTCTTGAATAATAGATCACACCTTTGTGGACACCCTGCGCATTCACTCGAGTTCTTAAAGCACTTTTAGAAAACAGTGAAGTTGTCTATGGAAAGAGAGAATACCGTAATTTTGTCGACAGTACTCTTTAACTGGGACTAAGGGGCTATTTGAAAGTGTGTCACAACATACAAAAATACATGTAAATATATATATACTTCACTATGTGTTATATATAAACGATATGTACTTTATACGTAGCTGCTGTATGCTGAGCAACACACACTCGTGAACATTTGTGTTGTAATGTTTTGATGCCCTCGAACTCCCTTCGGCTGGTTATTAAGAAGCAGCGGTGTCACAACGCGTCACGACATCGATTTAATATTGATTATTGAGCTCACAACGCAGGCACGTCAATCGCATGTATGTAAATTATTGTTCTTTCAATAAATACGCTGAACGTAATAGGTTCGCCTGACCCCCTGAAGTTAACCGTGACACTGAATTATGACAAGTGATGGAATCGTTAGGAAATATTTCAATGGGGGAAAAACACGCCCAAGGTTTCCTCTGGGTATCGATCGTACTATTCCGCAGTTGGCAAGAGTAGATTGAGCCATTGCATCTCAGATACATCAGTGTACAATCGGAATTATGTACCACTGTTACATTATTTCATTAACTGTTTGCTTCGGGATGGGGCTTAACCTCTGATGTTCAGGTAACGTGTGAATTCTCGCAACATCAATTCAGGATGTATGCATATTGAACTTCTTTCGCACCGTACGTAGCCAACCATGCTAATCAGATGTGCGGGGGAAGGGCAATGCCTCTGTGGTGTGATTTCGGGTTATTGCGCTGTGCTGTTGGACATGTTGTTTGACGTTTTGCGTCATGTGCTGGGAGTTTCTTCGGTGAATTCATCGCACGCGGAGCGAAACGTCAGACACCGTGCCTAACAGCACGCGGCACAATTAGAGGGCTGGGCAGCACAACCGCTCGTTGTGGTGGTTTACAGTGAGGACTCTCCTGGCGAGATCGATAATGTTCGAGCACAAACGTTACGAGAGTGGAACTTTGACACTGACTCGCGACTATTTTGTTGGGGGGGGGGGCTCAAGTAAACATTGCATTGTGAACCTATCCACAGTACAGCATTAATGGTATTATAAAACTGCGGTTAACAGAGTGATTATCCAAGTTTGTTGAAGATATGGTAATTTCGTCCCATCTCAGAAGCCATGTAGGTTTGAGCCTAATGAGGATTTGTTGCAGGGGTAGCCAGCCATCAAATTTTCCCCACCGATGTAGATACAGGGCCGTGTGGTGGCCAAGAGCATGGTCGTGTGGAGTGTCACCTGCTCTTATGTGAGATCTCTCTCGGTAATTCTGGCTTCCTTACATTTGGCAAAAAAATACATTAAAATGCAGGACAATCCTTAAGATGAGTTTTGACACTTGGTGAGGCTTTCATGGGTAAATAATTTGCATTTTTTTAAGTCAACAATAATTCTTCAACAAATTAGTAATGTGCACGAATCCTATAACGCAGTTTAAAGGTATACCGGTATAAGACTCACATCCCAAAGAAACTCTATGGAATGAATACTGTCTATTATGTAGGATGTTGTGAGAGAAAAAATCAGGAGCACGTGCTTCGTTTCTCACGTAGAATGAAGGAGGAAGAAGCTCTCTCTTGGCAATGAAGCCGGCTCATTTAAGGTGTTGACAGTGCTATTACCTGCGGGTCAGGAATATTCTTATTTGGAATGTGCTGCTATATTCCCATAATGTAATGGAAACCAATTATATAGAGATACACAGAATGCAAAAAAGAAAGCGAAGGAGAGAACATGAACTTAGTGGTGTATATTTTGTATTTGAACGTAGATTGTGGACAACAACAAACAAAAAAATGTGCATACATTATATATCATAAATGAGTGTAATCTTGTGCCTTTGGAATAAGGAATGGCCAAGTTGACATAGCATTAGACCATTGATTACATTTTTATATACTAAAGTATTGTGATTTATTCAGTGATCATTTTATATAAAAAAGAAATATATACACATGCTAATATTTGCAAATTTTGCACTTTATATATAAACACTTAGAGGCAAACCATGTTATCCTAGAGTGCTTCAGCATATTATAATATCAATTAAATGTGCTACCACTCAATCATTGATACAGTCGATGAACACAACAACGAGCAGTGTTATAATAAAGTAGATGGATGAGCAATTCATTGCCGTGACATTATAAGTCACTGCAGAATAATACGAGCATTTCCTAATTTCCTCGTAAAAATCACTGCACTTTATATACCTGTTACTTAAATATCCCTTGGCCATCACTCTCTGAATTGTGGTTCTGTGATCGTGTAATCCATTGTGCATTTGTCCTGGGTTAGTGATAACTGGTTAAACATTATTAATGTATTTTCAAACCTAAAACCTGCAAAGTTAGTTTCGCTTGTGTTGTGCACTTTCTTTCTTCATGAATTTCATTGACATTATCATAGTTCAGTGTGTACAATGCTATAATTGAAGCCATTGTGTGGCTTGCCAGCTTCGTTTTTTACGTATTTAATTTTAGAGCTTAGATTTCTCATGGAATGTTTGACATGGTCCCCAAATCATCCAACCATCTGTACTTTAGACCTCAGCCCCAATTATGTAACACTCGTGTTTGAAGTACAGCCCTGTAACTGATACATAATTAATATTATATGGCTACCATGCGCATGTAAGGCAGAGCGTGTGAATAACTGAATCAAGGGCCTGGGAGATGGGTGGAACAGTCAACAACTCGGGCCCCCGCGGTAGCGAGATGTTAACTCCCTCGCCTGGTATGTGGGATGTGCGTGGCTTCCATCCCGACCCTGACACCTGTATATTTGGAGTCTGTATGTTCTCTCTGTGGTCGCGTGGATTTTTCTCCGGGACCTCCGGGTTTTCTCTCCACATTTAGAATCAACATGCATCGAGAGTATGCGGTTGGTATACATTTCCACATGATAAGCCACTTCGTCGCTTTTGAAAAAAGAGCTATAAAGCTCAGTGAGCCCTACCTGGTAGAATAAACATAGTTTAGTTCAATAGTTTTAGTTTCACTCGTGATAATATTACCCTCGTGCATGCGTAACATGTCCTCCGCGCTAATACATGCAGATGGCGGACATTGGCACCACGTTGCCATGAAGTGGACTCTTGTTGAAGATCATTGTCTCCTTGAGTGAGATAGGCGGTAGGCCAGCCCCTACAAACAGCCGCAATCACACACTCCACCTGCACGTGTTCGCCAGTCTTCACCGAGGTCTTCATTAGAAGTTTGGGTGGTTGGGAGGGGGGTGCTGAATCTATTTTCCACATCCTACCGCCTGGCTGCTCCAACTAATGAAAGACCGCTACTCTTGTGATAAGATGTCATGAAAGGTACGGATCATACGGAAGTGTGTTTTTTGTTGTTGTTTTTGTGAACCACCGTCGCGATGAGTAGATGCAGAATTTAAGCGCGGGGAAATGCACGAAACGAACATGGAGGTTCCACTGGAACACGTCTTGATTTGTCGTCTACGGTATTTAATCGATGTCCGTTTCATGCCGGGCCGTTTCTTCTTCTTCTAAATGTAACCCCCGCGTACATGGCTAGTGTGTGTTGGTGTTCAGCTTGTGAAAGTGATTATTAATACAGTCGCAGTAAAATCCTCTGCATTCAAGTTGTTGTTCATGTGAAATATAATATTGCAGAACGAAATGAATAAATATGTAATGTACAACGACTGCAATACGTTTTATATGTTTTCATTGCAAATCATTAACTTAACAAAAATTGACGTGAACAAAATAGCACGCGCTGCTGTGTGGCATGTGTACAAGTACACCGAAGGCAATGGTAGATGATTTGCAATTTAGATTGAAGAGTAATTTTTGGGACAAGCTGTCCCATCGTACGTGTTCCACCACTCAACCCTAACCCTCTGGGGCTGATAGTCTCGTGATTACATGAAACAGTTTGCATAAAAAGCCATCATTTCACAAAACTGCATTTCACCAAATGTCCCGTATTGCTTTCACAGCTGTAGGCACGTTTGAGAGTGTGCCTTTTCAGGGTGCAAAATGTATGATAATTGTGTTTTCTGAATGTGTGTTTAGTTTTGATCCTTTCAGGTTCAAGCACTTCATTTCTGTGCTGTATTTATGATCATTATGGAGGCACTTGTTGCTTGTGTGACTTCTGTTCAGCACACTTATGATTTAATGTCCGCACCTGTTTTTTTGCTGAATTATTTTGTGCATGTGAATATCTATTTGCATCCACAAAAAGCTCAACACATTTCCTCAATAATACTGTGGCCTTCACGGGAATATATATATTAGGTGATATTTCGAGCAATAGCCCTTCTTTATAGCACATATGCAACAATTGCGCTTGTGTATCACTGTACACCTCCGATTCGCTTGGTTGGTTACGTACGGTGAGAAAGAAGTGTAACATACACACTGTCATAACAGCATCAGAAAATAGTGTATGTGGCATTAAGATATGCATCACATCCGTGACACTACATAGCATATGTGTTTGGCATATGCTTGTAACCTGCATAGGTTCAAGCACACACCAACAGGTGATGCATGTCTGCCACACGGTCTCCATGTACTGAATACATGTTAGGTTTACGATACAATAATCAAATCTCATCCTTAAGACTCGACTACGTTTATTTGTATGTTGTACGGAATTGGATCACGTGGCTCTCACATTCACAGCCGCTAAAAGGCGCGACCATTCACAGCGGTGTTTAAACAAACAAAAAAGAAAATTCAATCTTCAATCCCAATAATTAAATTTAATTATCGGGGGATAAATGGAGAGGGGTGTTGTATTTCTCATCACATCCACACCGCTGTGAATGCAACCTAGGGGTGTCCAATTACCGAGCCACAAATCACAACCGGTGAACGCGCTGATGTGTTGAGCAACCTCGGTTGTCGCAAACCGTTTACATGCCTCGTATTCCTTCACCCTCTGACATGCGGCACCTTGCCATTTACTTCACACATGACAGACCGTGCCACTGTGGCGCAAGACGGATGTGTGCGCGCGCCACTGATGGCAACGGCAATTCACTTCTCCATGTTTGATAAGAGACGATCACACGGCTGTCAGTGCTCCAAGCCACGCAAGTCACAGTAAGCACAGCCCCGTGCATTCACTTTCTCTTGCCACCACAGCTATCGGAAGGGCTTAGACGAGAGGGAACTTCTCGACTCGAGATAGCACGTGGCATGCACGTGGCATGCTCCTCTATGCCGGCCATGATGGTATGTGCTAGTCGTAATTATGAAGCCAATTATTTACCGATAATTATTGAAAGCCTCACTGAGTCGCAAGACCATTCAAGTGTGGCGTGTGGGTGAAAACTGTAATATCGTGGATAAAAAGCCACGCATACAACGGGATAGCACTCAATTCTCTGTGCAGCCATATACTGATTCAACCAACAGACACACTCAGCCACGGTAAATAGAACCAAACCAACTGTGGATCACACCCATTATCGTACTGCCATCTCCTGGCACCTTGCACCCCTCGCAATCAAACGCTCACAGCACCCCGTGGCGTGCACATCGCTTCTCACCCATCCAAGCAACTTGAGCCAGGCTTGACCCTCCGTAGTTTCCGAGATCCGGCAAAAATTTGGCACAAGCAGGTGATGGGATAGACTAGTGATCATTCAAAAAGGCGGTTCAGCATAATCTCCAAATGCTGTATATATATGCTCGCACGTCTATTATCCCTGGCTTTACCAACTCACGATGACCAGCCGTCGTGAAGTATGGTCGAATAATAGCTTTGGGAGGCCGTCATCTAGCAGTAGATTGGCACTATGGATTTGCGGTGTTTTAAAAGGCGTTACTGCTGCATACGGTCATAGAGCACACTTTGGGCTAAAGACTTGTGTGCATAGCCTGCAGGGAGATTTCACGAGTAGTCATGCTGCTTTAAGATGATTAAGGAGGAATACAACCATTAGCATGGGGTTGGGAGGACCTCATCCAGCAGTGGAATTAGCAAACGGGCCGTACCTGTACAGATGCTTTGCCTGTCAACCCAAACGATCCGGGTCTCCAAGTGCTGTCCTTGCCGTTCGCTACGCGTGGTGCACGCTTTGTGTTACATCACCCCGGCTAATTAATTATCAGCGGTGAAGAGGTGAGTGATTGTGAGCGTGAATGCACATTGTGCCTTTGCAAATTGGTGACATTTTTCAAACATTTCGCTGCCCGGGAAACTAGTACGAGAATAGTTAAGCTATTCCTTAATTCATAATATAGGTCTTTGGGTTAGATTGCGTAAATATATAAATGTGTCGTTAAACCCGCCACCACCCGACACAGCCAATTAGTAAGGTTTTTTGTCACGTAAACAAACATGCCAATTCGTTACTAGTGTAGTGACATCGCCGGATGTCACTGGAGTGCCGGCCCTAGAGAGGAACGGCGTGCAGTATAACGACATCGCGGACACGACGATGATATGGGTGTAGTACCCAGCACTATCAATCAGCGGTGAGCGCTGATTGATAGTGCTGGGTGGCACCACGCTTGGCGTGCAGTGTCAGCCCTACAGGATAGAGTGTGGGAGTGCCGGCCATGGGAATGTGGGCACTCTGGTTAACCCGAGAGGACACGTGACCAGTTAAGTCAACAAAGGGGCCCCAAGTGGGGGCTCGGGGTGGTCACGTGGTCGTGGTCCAGATCCTGCTCGAGGATTCTGGAAGGTGGTCGTGGTTAAGGGCAGAGCCAGCCACACCGTAGAGAATATAAGCCGGGTCCCCCAGAGGGACTGGCGTTGTTGTTCATCCTGAAGAAACCTTCGTCTACGTTCTACGTCCTACAGAGTCTCCAACACGTGGACTGGGACCCAAGCTGTGGTCCTGGTCCGTAGTAACTAGTTACAGTGTAATTAGTGTAGTTAGCCTAGTGGTCACCACCATAGGTCGTTATTCTGTTAAGGATACAGTCATACCTCGGTATACGACCACTTTGGAATACGTGGAATTTGGTATATGTCGTGTTTTGACGAGAAAAAAATGTCTTGGGATACGACATCTTGCTTGGGATACGACGCGCTTGCTAGAACTTGTGTGGGTCGGGATGAGTCACCGCGTACAGTACCCGCGTATACCCCGTTCACGACTGTAACAAAGCGCCGCTCCTCAGTCTGCCTGTACAGTAGATCTCGTTCAGTGCACAACCCTTGCTGTAATTCTAACTCCTCTCAGCAAGGTAAAGTAACGTAAAATTTTATTTTTGTTCCAATTTATTTTAATTTATTTATGCATTTATTTTAATTAATGTATGCATTTTAGTAATAAGTAGTGTCTAAAGTATTTTATACAACCCCATTAATGTATAATATGCCATATAAAATATCATTTCTTATACTCTGGAACGGATTATTTCCTTTCCCTTTATTTCTTATGGGAAAAAATTCGTTTGGTATATGTCATTTTCGGTCCTACCTTTTGGAACGAATTAACGACGTATACCGAGGTACCACTGTAGTTACCCCGTGTGTTGGTGTTAAATAAATGTGTTGCCTCCAAGTGTATGTCTGTGACTCAGTTGAATTCACTACACTAGTACAGCACACCGTTATGTTGGAGCGTACACCCACAACATTTACAATACGAGTACGACGTTTCACCAGTAATTAGAACAAGCATCATCAGGCGACAAACCTTACTAATTGGCTGTTGGCAGGTTTAACGACGAATTTATATTTACACAATCTAACCCAAAAACCTCTATTACGGATAGTATTGGTTGTGAAAGCCTGCGTGTTAAACTATGCCTTTATTATAATTCATTTGGAGCTTTCGTGACTGCAGGAATTACTCTTTGGTTCTTTCAGTAAAGTCATGTATAAAGAGAAAATAATAAATTAAATACTAGCATACGACGTTTCGATTGCAACACAAGCAGTCATCATCAGGTATAAATGAAATAGAAACACAAATCTAGTATACTTAGAAATATAATGTAATACAACAAAGAGTCGGTTAACATAACAGTCAACACCCTACCTGGTTGATTACGTTCTTCCTGAGAATGCTAAATTTGAGAGATAAAACACAGAAACAGAGACATATAGACAGACATATAAGTGGAGACAGATATCACAGAGATACATAGGCACACAGAGAAACCACGCCTCTGTGTCAAGGCCTTAAATAGAGAGAGGGGGCGGGGGCGGAGAGAGAGGGAGGGGTTAGAGAAATTAGCATGTCAATGAGTGGCACGCTGAAAAGGTTGTAAAAATGAGGAGACAGGGAGAGAGGCACACTGAATTAAATAACCTAGCAAAATTTCGAAATGTAATGTAATGCAACACAGAAAGTCGGTCAACACACAATTAACGCATAGACTGGTTGATTACGTTTTTCAAAGATTGCTAAGTTAGAAGCTAAGTGTGATTTTTGTTTTTATGCTCTGCTCTCTCTGTTGTCTCGGCTGTTGTCCCTCTCTCTCTCTCTGCTTGTCTGTTCTTCTTGTTTGCGTCTTGTCTCTCTTTAAAAAAAAATTCACACTTAACTTCTAACTTAATGGTAGGTTTTTACCCTTTTAACTGGTACAAAACTGACACCTTTATTCAAGGCATCATGTTTGCAATGACCACAACACAAGTAGTCAATAAAGCAAACAAAAAGAAGCAACTCTGATAAGGATAATAATATGCACTGTCCTTGAAGTTGATTGGCCCACACCCGAGACGGCTTTCTTTAGAGCCTAGTCCCCATTGGTGTAGGGCCAGATGACACCAGAAGGCGTACAACTCAAAAACAGTGCAATATCAGAGTACTGAGAGTTCGGGGTAAACATTTACACTATGAGATCTCTTTTACCAGTGGCAAAATATAATGGTAGGTTTTTACCCTTTTAACTGGTACAAAACTGACACCTTTATTCAAGGCATCATGTTTGCAATGACCACAACACAAGTAGTCAATAAAGCAAACAAAAAGAAGCAACTCTGATAAGGATAATAATATGCACTGTCCTTGAAGTTGATGCCTTGAATAAAGGTGTCAGTTTTGTACCAGTTAAAAGGGTAAAAACCTACCATTATATTTTGCCACTGGTAAAAGAGATCTCATAGTGTAAATGTTTACCCCGAACTCTCAATACTCTGATATTGCACTGTTTTTGAGTTGTACGCCTTCTGGTGTCATCTGGCCCTACACCAATGGGGACTAGGCTCTAAAGAAAGCCGTCTCGGGTGTGGGCCAATCAACTTCAAGGACAGTGCATATTATTATCCTTATCAGAGTTGCTTCTTTTTGTTTGCTTTATTGACTACTTGTGTTGTGGTCATTGCAAACATGATGCCTTGAATAAAGGTGTCAGTTTTGTACCAGTTAAAAGGGTAAAAACCTACCATTATATTTTGCCACTGGTAAAAGAGATCTCATAGTGTAAACTTCTAACTTAGCAATCTTTGAAAAACGTAATCAACCAGTCTATGCGTTAATTGTGTGTTGACCGACTTTCTGTGTTGCATTACATTACATTTCGAAATTTTGCTAGGTTATTTAATTCAGTGTGCCTCTCTCCCTGTCTCCTCATTTGTACAACATTTTCAGCGTGCCACTCATTGACATGCTAATTTCTCTAACCCCTCCCTCTCTCTCTGCCCCCGCCCCCTCTCTCTATTTAAGGCCTTGACACAGAGGCGTGGTTTCTCTGTGTGCCTATGTATCTCTGTGATATCTGTCTCCACTTATATGTCTGTCTATATGTCTCTGTTTCTGTGTTGTATCTCTCAAATTTAGCATTCTCAGGAAGAACGTAATCAACCAGTTAGGGTTTTGACTGTTATGTTATCCGACTCTCTGTTGTATTACATTACATTTCTAAGTATACTAGATTTGTGTTTCTATTTCATTTATACCTGATGATGATTGCTTGTGTTGCAATCGAAACGTCGTATGCTAGTATTTAATTTATTATTTTATCTTTATACGTGACTTTACCGAAAGAACCAGAGTTATTCCTTTATTGCGTTTCTGTTGATCACATGCTCCGTTGAAAGTAATGAACAAAACTGTTTAAGGGACATATTTTCCTGTGCAATAACTCTACGAAGTCTCTACAAAGGCTCTTGCCAACCCTGATTTATTATATTAGTGGTTTTCAAACTGCAGTTGCATGGGTCATCATGATTTACGGCAGACTGCTCAGGCCTTGGGCAGACCCTTCAAGACGAAGAGCAGATCCATAGGTCAAAGATCTACGCACACCACTTTGCTTCTCATTGATGCTATTTTTGAGCGACACTAAAAAGAGAATTGAGACAAACTGATCACAGTTGGAGGAGCGAAAATAACCCTCCATCTTTTGTTGTTGTTACTTCTCAATTGACTCATATGGTATGTCAAACTGTGCCCTTTTCACGTTTTGACAATGTGAGTCAATGCCTGGGGTCTGTGAGCCTTTGTAAATCTCACCGTACTTAAAGGTTTATGCGATGCTTGGGACTTCATGCTCTGCTGGAAGTTTACCTGCCGAGCAAAAGCTGAGAGGCCTGGTACACGCTTTGGCAGGCTGTGACTTTCGTGTCAAAATTAGTTTTTGAGATGAAATAATTATTTTGGTGTGAGCTGCAGTTGAGGTTGTTATTAGTGATTGGAGGGATATAAATAATGGATTAAATTTTGACTTAAAACTTTGTGACTGCAGGAATTCATATTCTTAGTTCTTTCGGTATAGTCACGTAGATAGAAAATAAAAATAATATAATAAAATACATTTCAATTAAAAATAATAAATTGAAAATAATAAAAGCAAAAAACCCACGACGTTTCGATCGCAACACAAGCGGTCTTCATCAGTCAGAGAGAAAAGAGGGGGCAAGCCTCCAAATGCAACTGCTTATACTGTAAGGGTTTCCAAAGTGAATGGGCGGAGGACGAGAGCTGGGAGCAGGAGAGCTGCACGGCACAAACAGCATGGGCCGGGCAGCCAGTTAGAGATAGGGGGAGAGAGGGGGGGGTTAGAGATAGGGGGAGAGAGGGGGGGGTAGAGATGGGGGGGGGGGGGCATTGCACCTCGCTACACACATCCACACTGTTGACAGTAGAGGATGACAAGAAAACACAAATCAAATCATGACCCAAAGTGGTTGATGACATCTTTCCAATTATTGATGACCCAAAGTGGTTGACGACATCTTTCCAATTATTGATGAGGTTAAAACCGTCGTCTCGGTTGAAATTGTGTCTGTGTCTGTATAAATGGATGGCTTCGTGAACGAATCTTTGTTGATAGCCAGTCGGCTTGCAAAGTACCATCGTCTTAAATTAATTAATTTCACGTGAGCCAGCCGCATTCAAGTAATGATCAGCCACGGCAGAAGTATTGGTCTTGTCGTGTTTCAGATCTTGTGTTCACGAACACGGTCCGAGATATCGTTTAGTTTCCCCAATGTAACTGCTGCCGCACGTACAGCTTAGTTTGTAGACGCCGGGATATTGCATGTCAGGAATCTTGTCCTTCAAAGATGGGATCAGAGCACGAATTTTATGCACTGTGTTAAATCGGACCTGGATCTTGTGTTTGTTCAAGATTTTGGAAATATTTTTGCTTATCCCTGCTATGTAAGGTAAGGTGATGGTTTTGATTGGATCTTCAGATGGCAACTTCCTCACGGTTGTGGTGATGGCTTTGCGGATTGTGTAGTCAGAATATCCATTCACCTTGAGAGCCTGGTGTACGTATTTGAGTTCACTGATTAGGTGTTCGTGGTCAGATATACATTGAGCTCTATGATGTAGCGTTTTGATGAGGGAATTCCTTGGGATGGATGGTGGTGGCAATCAGGTTTTAGGTAGGCGTCAGTATGGGTTACTTTCCTGTAGACAGAGTAACTCCATGAGCCATCTGGCCTCTTTTTGATTAAGACATCCAAGAAAGGTAGCATGCCATCCCTTTCTACCTCCATGGTGAATTTGATTGTTGGGTGTATGGAATTGATGTGATTGAGGAATCGTTTCAGAGCCGGCCATGTGGCCAGATGACCAACGTGTCATCCACGTATTTCTTCCACAAGGACGGGCGTAGAGTGGATGCCTGGATGGCATCCATCTCAAATTTTCCATGAAACTGTTGGCCCCAACCAGAGATAAAGGATAACCCATTGGGGTGCCTTCAGTTTTTTGTAGAATGTTCCATTCCAGGTGAAGTCTGTATTGGTGAGGCAGTGTCTCGCCAGGGCTGGTACATCAGCATTCAGTCCTTGTTGGACCAAATCTTCAATTATTGCAATGGTATCAGGCACATGAACTTTGGGGAACAAAGAAGCGACATCGAAACTAACGAGCAAATCACCTGGGGACAGTGAGATGTCTTTAATTGACGATACCAGGTGAGCTGAGTAAAGTACAGAAGAGATGGTCTTACCAGTGAATGGGTGCAAGGTCTCAGACAGATCTCGGGCCAGTTTGTATGTGGGTGAGCCAATGGTGGAGACGATGGGACGAAGCGCTGTACCTTCTTTATGGATTTTTGGTAAGCCATATAGTCTGGGTGGTCTAGCAGCAGAAGGTTTTAAGGAAAACCGTTTGGTCTGTTCAATTAATGAAACTGAATCAGTGATTATACTGTTCGTTTTTGTAACGAGGCAGTTGGTGGGATCTCAAGCCTACATAAGACCTTGTTTCAATAGCTTTCTCTCTCACACCTGAAGACAGTTGCTTGTGTGCGATCGAAACGTCGTGATCTATGAATCATTTCTACCTACGTGACTTTACCGAAAGAACCAAAGAGTATGGTGGGATCTCTTTAAAATTTTGTGTTGCTACCATTATTAAGTAGGTCCTGAATGTTGTTATTGTACACGTTCTTGTCCATGATGACCGTGGCATTGTCCTTATCGGCTAGGAAGATGACGATTGAAAGTTATTATTAAAAAAAATTATTGTATTTTATTTTATTATTTTTAGTTTATTTTTATTTTCTATCTACGTGATTTTACCGAAAGAACCAAGAATATAGATAATGGATTGTTAAACAGACGAGAGATGTTTGTTTCATTACTAATGTTAAAATCACTCGTGTATTCAAATTCACCAAAATTAGTTCAATACACGAGTAGAATTGAAATATAAATGAAATAAAATTGTAATCTCTTTTGAAAGTTTTCATGGCTAATTATCTCTGTAGTCGGATACCCTTTTTCTATTGGCACATGCGAGGCCCATGCGGTACGAGTGGTTTTCCACTGGTCATTTTCTGAGTTGAGCCAGGACCAAACCACGCAGCTCTGGCCTCACAGGACATGTGAATCTGACTTGGGGCCAAGCCAGGACCAGAGTGGGGTTCATAATTTGCATCCTATTTTTCGTCAGTACACTTGAACGTGTGATGTTAGGGCCACGCGTATTACTGCATATGATGTCTGTGGCACGGCTTAGCTTCCGCAGCGACAAAACTGGGATCCTTGTAGAGCTCTGCCAGGCTGGTTCAGGCATGGCCCAGCATGTCACAGTAGAAACAAATGTACTTTATTATCGTGTGGATAAGTTTCTACTGAACATTTTTTGATTTGTAAATGCAGACATGTCTGTATGCCATTATGCCCTTTGTTTTTGCAAAGGTAACACATTATATTGGCCAGTGGTTTGCAACTTGTCAATTGATTATTCTTTATGTTCCAGGAAACATATTTTCATGCTACTCTTTGAAATGTATACATATTTTATAAGACATCCACAATTGACAAATACTGGCAGTTATATCTGAAACACACAAAAACCAATCATCCTGTAGTTCCAGTTTTACAATTGTAAATTAGGGGTGTGGATCGATCACTTTATTTCTGAGCTGTTGACTCAGAAAAATCAATGTGTGATAGACTTGAGTAGTAGGGCTCCATCGCTTTCATCATGACATGTTAAATATTGCATTCAGTTTCATGTTTGCGGTACGGGCAGACACACACAGGCGAATTTGCTGGAGGACTCTGCAATCAACAATTGTCCCATTAATCTATAAAGGGTTGCTTTGAGTCTAGTTTGTGATACAATGCAGTAATGTTTACACTAAAGATCACTACGGAAGAAAATTATGACGATGATAATAATAATGGCTTTTTACTTTTCTTACTTTGCAGGTGACCACTAGTTTGTATAGGTTTGGAGAAATGATGTTAACGCTATTGTTCAAAGCCTCGAGACATGCTTTGAACAGTTACTATTTATACGCATGGAACATTTCCATTATAAATCAAAGAATACGTTTCCTCAGATGATTTTGTTTACATATGCAGGAGCAGCCGCGTATAAAAAAATTCTAGCGGGAAGTATCCGGCGTTGCCTAGGCGAAAAAAAAAACACACACACACACATCGACTCACACACACACATCGACTCACACACACATGGACTTACACACACACATATGGACGTACACACACACATCGACTCACACACACACATCGACTCACACACATGGACTTACACACACACATATGGACGTACACACACATCGACTCACTCACACACATCGACTCACACACACACATCGATTCACACACACACATCGACTCACACACACAGACTCACTCACACATACATCGACGTATACACACACATCGACTCACACCCATCGACTCAGACACACACACATGGACTTACACACACACATCGACTTGCACACACATATAGACTTACACACACAAATTAACTCACATACACACACATCGATTCACACACACACATCGACTTACAAACACATACACATCGACTTACACGCACACATGGACTTAAACACACAAACACATGGACTTACACACACAAACACATTGACTCTGACACACACACATTGACGCACACATACATGGACTTACACACACACTTCGACTAACACACACACATACACATCGACCCACACACAGACATATCGACTTGCACACACACACATCGACTCACACACACACATCGATTTACACACACAAAAAACATCGACACACACACATCGACTTGCACACACACACACAGTGACTCACACACACATCAACTCACACACACATCGACTCACACACACACGGACTTAGACACACACACATTGACTCACACACATACATACATGGACTCACAAACACACACATCGACTCACACACATACATCGACTCACTCACACATGGACTAACACACATGGACTTACACACACACACACACCGACTTACACACAGATGGACCCACACACACACACATGGACTCACACATATATCGACTCACATACACACATCGACTGATACACACACATCGACTTACGCACACACATCGACTTAGACACACATATATCGACTTACACACACATTGACTTATATACACACATTCACTAATGCACACACGTGGACTTACACACACACAGCGACTTACACACACATACACATGGAGTTACACACACATACACATGCACTTACACACACATACATGGACTTACACACACGCACATTGACTCACACACACATATGGACTTACACAAACACAGCGACTGTCACACATACACATCGCCACACACACATACATCGACCTACACACAGACACATCGTCTTGCACACACACATACAGCGACTCGCACACACATATGGACGTACACACACACATCGACTTACACACACATCGACTTGCACACACACATGGACTTACATCGACTCACACACACACACACGGACTCACAAACACACACATCAACTCACACACACAAACATACATCGACTCACTCACACATGGACTAACACACATGGACTTACACACACATCGACGTACACACAGATGGACCCACACACACATGTGGACTCACACACATATCGACTCACACACACACATCGACTGACATACACGCATCGACTTACACACACACATATCGACTTACACACATCGACTCAGCCACACACACAGATCGACGCACACACAGACATCGACTGATACACACATCGACTTACACACATCATCTCACACATACATACATGGAGTGAGACACACACATAAACTGACACACACATACATCGACTCACTCACACATCGACTAACACACACACGAGAGTGCAATCATTTGCACTCTCATTCTCACATGTCCTTTGGATTGCACTCTCATACTCACATGTCCTTTGGATTGCACTCTCATGCTCACATGCCCTGCAGTCCATATCTCACAATCGCTGGTCCCACCGTCTTGCCCGATGCGGCAACCCCCCCTCCCTCCCCCTCTCGGGTCAATATAATGCCTCGTCTACAGCAGTCCGATTCCCTCACCTGAAGACGGTCGCTTGTTCTTGCGATCGAAACGGCGTGATCTATTATTTTCTCTATCTACGTGACTTTACCGAAAGAACCAAAGAGTATGTTAATAAATGTTTCAAGGAAGCTGTGTCTTACCTTGTACGGTGTTCACACGAATGAGAATTCCCCCCCATAGAATGTGTGTGACTTGGTAGGGGCGAGCATTCGCAGACGCGTGTTTTGGCACGCGCTGCGAGGCGCGAGCTAATAAAGAAATAACCAAAAACAGCACTATATCGCTAATGAAACTACTTTAAAGGTGACGGACGCGAAATTGGAATAGCGCTGGCTCAGCACGGAGCTTATGGCATGGTACCTGACTACTTTTTTTTTAATGAAAACCCCAAGGTTTGCGAGCCAAATCGTTCGCAAGTTTCGGCCACAGACAGACAGACAAAAAATGCCTTTTATAAGTAAGAAAGACTAGCGGGAAGCACCCGGCGTTGACCGGGCGAAAAAGACAGACACACACATCGACTTACACACTTACAGATATTGACTCACACACACAAACACATGGACTTACACACACACACATATGGACTCACACACACAGACATCGACTTTAGATACACACACGTGGAGTTACACATTGATGTACACACATACAGCGACTCACACACACATAGAATCACACACACACATACATAGAGTCATGCACCCATGGACCTACACACACATATGGACTTACACACACACACACATCGACTCACACACACACATATGGCCTTACACACACATATGGACTAACACATCAACAACCGCCATTCGCCATTAAGTGGCGGTGACGTCACCACGACGCTTGTGCCAGGTGATGTGCACCTTGAGGCCACGTGACGTGTCAACCACCCTCTGGCAGGAGGGCACGGGGCAGACCCAGATGCCACAGGTTGAATGACTGGGACGACTGGCTGATGCACCACCTGTGCCTCCTACTGTGCCAACTTGCTGTGCTTTAGCCACCCGGCGCTCGGCTCGTTGTTGTGAACGTCGCTCCTCCGCCTTCCGTTGTTGTTGGAGGGCAACTGCCTCCAACTGCCCAGTAGCAGCGTCCTTCACTAGCCTCCTCCTCCACAGAGGCCGATCTTGACACCGCTGGTACCAGTCATCGGCAAGTCCACTCAGCTCCACATCCTCCTGTACCACACCACTCCATATCTACTCTAGCTCGTGTCACACCCGTTTAGCCCCCTCGATCTGGCCGAACAAAAGCTTCATCTTCTTGGTTCTTTCGGTAAAGTCACGTAGAAGGGAAGTAATAAAATAATAAAAATAAAACAATAAAATAATTCTCACAAGAACCAAGAAGATGAATCCCTGCAGTCACGAAAGCTTTAAATCGAAATCGAACAAAAGTTGTTTAGGCATGCGGTGGCTGGGTATGCAGGCTACATGACCCAGCCAACGCAGCCTTGCCTGCCGGAGGAGCTCACCGATGGGATTTGTCCACGACTTTCAAGGATTTTTGAGCTCCTCACAATCCAGCCTGGCTAAACCCAGGATGGATCGTAGGCAGGCCAGCCTAAATGTTTCTAACCGACGAAGATGTTCCATTAGGAGGGGTCCATGTTTCACAAGCGTAGAGAAGGGAGGGAATGATTGGGGCCGAGTAGAACTGAAGCTTTGTGTGGAGCGATAGACCAGGTAGCTTCCACACAGCATTATGCAACCGTTGAAATGATAATGCCGGTCGACTGATTCGGAGTCAGACCTCTGCTGTTCAACTGGAGCCGGTCATGAGCACACTGCCAAGGTATGGGAAACTCTCCACTCTCTCCACAACTGCCCTATCACCAATTGGGAGTTGTGGGGGTGGAGTGTCCGATGGTACAAAATACCCAGGCAGGTACTTAGTTTTGGTGGGGCTGATGATAAGGCCACACCTCCTCTGAGTAAGCAGCAATTACCAGATCATCGGCATACATAACATGGTTGAGCAATAGGGAGCCATCCCTTGACCGCACCCGGACATCGATCAGCATCCCATTGTATCTGTACCATTATTATTTTAATTTATTTCTAACTACATGACTTTACCGAAAGAACCAAAGAGTATGGATTCCTGCAGTCACGAAAGCTTAACATCAATAATAGCACTAAATTGTTCATTTAACTACTTTAAAATTGACAGATGGGACAACGGAATAGCGCTGGCTCGCCACGGGGCTTACACGCATGGTACCTGGCTGCTTCTCTTAATCGTAAACCCCACGGTTTGCGAGCCAAATCCTTCACAAGTGTGCGTCCACAGACAGACGGACAGACAGACGGACAGACAAAATGCCTTTTATAGGTAAGAAAAGAAGATTGTTTGACGTGTATTTCGTACAAAGCATTTCGTATCACATTTTGGAATGGATGGTGAAACTATCAGGGAATAATGTGGGCAACATTTTATTTGTATTTGCTCAGTGTAATGCAATCGCGTACGAATGTTAATGAATATGCCGAGCCACGTTTGCCTGGCGGAAACAGAGTGAAGTGTATGAAGTTCATCCATTGCACTCATCGCATGTGTGTGAGTGTTGAACACAATTAACTTTTACTACAACAACAACAAAAATCACATCGGGATTGCTTCATCCAAAAGAAATGTAATCATCACGTGACACTTGCAGGACCAGGACAAAAAGCAGGTTTACATGACATTAGACACCCGCCATCGAGTCTTCCTTCTCTCGTACGGCGTTTGAACAAAGCAATTGGCTCATATACATCTAGAGTAGCTGAGGGGAGGCCGCACGTTCCACGTGTTGTATTGGGCAGTCATCGGTGATATGCGCGCAATGGTTTGCCCCTCACCTCATTCGCTGGGAACGCGGGTTTAAAAGGATGCCCTGCATTAGTATATTTTTTATCATGTGAGACAAGAGGAACTCTCACGACATCATTGGGTACAAACGATTTATGTACACTCTAAATTAATAATGAGCGTATTTCAAATGTTTTCGTGGGGTTTGCATCTCGTTTTTTAACTATGTGGCAACCATTTTTTTGCCTTTTGTACGCTTTTGAGTTAGTGATATTTCAATGTAGCTATAATTCTGTATTTTATCATCATGGGACCTCCTTTGTCAGTACCAAAATATGATCATAGGGTTTTCCCCTTTTTTCTGGCAAAACAGTTGTTAAGATGTTAAAACACCAAACTGAAACCTTTTACAAGGAATCATGTCTGCCTTAACCACAATGCTTGTGGTCAGAATGCAAACAAAAAACATACTCTGATAATATATGCATTGTCCTTGAAACCGATTGGTCCACACCAGAGACAGCTTTCTTTTGAGCCTCGTCTCAAACGGTGTTAGACCAGAGGACGCCAAAAGGCGTACAGCCCAAAGACAATGCACTATCTGTATTGTAGTGTAAATATAATCAACTGGAGTGGAGTGGTGGCGCAGTGGTTGACGCATCACTGTACGAACCCCGTCACCTGAGTTTGATCACCATCTACATTTCACAAAAGTGGAGAGTGATATCTGAACCAGTTGGGCTCCTTCTCCACCCCCTCACTGACTCACGCTGCCCAGTTTGGTGAAGTATGCACAAACAACCCACATGATGATAATGGTGAGGCAGTACCTCCATCCAGCAGTGTATTAACAAAGGACTTCATTACAATATTATTAGAAATATTAAACTGTTTCAACCAACTGAAAGTATGTGTATCTCTAGTCCCTTAAAATGTTACACGTCTAGTTTGGAAACTACAGGATTAATCATTTACTCACACACATTCCTTGTGTGTATGTATATTAAAAAGATGAAATAACACCTGGAGTATTAAAAAAAATCGAAAATAGTAACATTTCCATTTGACGAAACAAGGAATAAACCGTGTAAAATATGCAAAGCCTCTGAACTTTGCTATAATTGTCACGGCACGTTTCGCTTCAGTAATATTTGACACGCGTGCTGTTTGTGCCGAGCAAAGCGGCTAAAGTTTCCCCGCTCGCTGTCCGGATACATTCAAAGGTTAGGTGGTCGAGTTTGGTGTGAACACAGATTCCAAACGAATCATCTTAAATCACGGCTCAGCTTCGGATGAACACAGCAATGAAGACGCAGCCCAAGAGCGCGACGGCCGACCCCGAGATCGCTACGACCACCACGCTGCCAACGGCGTTGACGATCGCGCCCAGGCCGGCGCCGACCAGGATTTGCGCCAACTGCACCATGCACGTGAGCGCCGCGCAGTCCAAGCCGGCGCCCCGGTGCGCAACTTGGACTGCACTGTCAGACTCGCGCACGATGTCGAGCTGCGCCATCTGTAAAGCGCAACGCAGTACGGAACGGGCGGGGGGTGGGCACAGGTGAACGCTTTTTTAGTCGTGTGCGTGTGTGTTTCGTCGTCATCTCGGTCATCTCAGACAGTTGACCCGTGGCACCTGCTGGGTCTGCCCCGTGACCTCCTGCCAGCGGGCGTTCGACACTTCACGTGGCCTCAAGGTGCACATGGCCTCGCACAAGCGGCGAATGGCGGTTGCTGTTGTTTCGTCGTACGATCGTGACCGGTTTGCCGATGTCGAACGTGGAGTGGCCGATGGAGGGATATGGGGGAGGGCATGGAGGAGAGGGTTGTACGTGTGCAATACGTTCACATTCATTGCATTATTTTGTAAAGATATTTAGAATTTTGAAATGTTTTTTTACGGGGTGTTGACATGTTACACATGTACGCTTTGTGATCTTTCAATGAGGCGCTGTATAAAAATAGATAATTATTATGTGGCATGCGGAATGGACCCTCACACATTGTTTGTGTGTGTACTAGGGCTGAACGATTTGCTGAAAATATCTAATTGCGACTTTTCTGACAGATATTGCGATTTGATTTACAATTACATTTTTTAAAGTCAAGCTTCAGTTCAATATTCACTGTGTAACGGATTTAAAACATGTGATGGAGCATTACCACATGACACCATCAAAATATGAACTGCTTGATATATTCTAATGCAAGGATGAGAATTTAAAAGATATTAATTGCTTCCAACATGTATTTATTATGATTTTTTTATTGAAATAGAATAATCAAACATAGAATTGTTAAGTTAAATAAATAAATTTATAATAATACAAAATAAAACAATTCCAATAAGTAATAGGACTTTTCAAATTGCAAAAAATCGCAGCCTTTGCGATTTGCGAAGCGCATTGTTTCCAATTGCGATTTCGATTTGAAATCGATTAATCGTTCAGCCCTAGTGTATACCCACAGCATGTCACACATTGTAATACACATGCACTTTATCACACTGGTGCGCCTCTTAAAATACTTTCTTTCCCGTGTTTTGTTGCCTTATCTAAAAACTGTACAGAAGAACTGGCAATGGTATTGGTAAGCTTAGCTTTAACTGTCACTGAAATTGGTCCAGACATTCTGGAATATTTGTGATGATATTTGAAGAGTCCTTGGACAAATGGAAGGACAGACAATCTCAGGAGTGCATATTGGATCCACTGAAAACAACAGCTTATGACATGATGGGTTTGGAACCTTATTTCATAAGCCTCATAGCGTCAGGAGACACTGGAGAGGCCTGAGACTATCCAACTGCCACACCTGCTGAATAATTGGCTCCACTACTAAAACCCTATCGTCAAGTCAAAGTAGTTTCTTATGAAAAGCAATGGGCGTCAAAGCCTTTCCCCATATACACAGTGAGTCAGAGCTAAAGTAGAATGCACGGAATGCGAAAGCAGATCGTATTGTTACTCATCTATTCAGTAATAAAATATGGTTAAAGTTTGACATTGACTGTGCCGAGCCACCGTGTTGGCACAAGTCTATAATCCAGCATTGTGGAGGTCAGTGTTAGCGGATCGTGACACATTTTGTGGATCTTCCTTCCCATGGGCGTCAATGTACCATACCCTAGCTTATCAGGATAATGCAGTACAGCAAATGTGGACTCCAGGTGTTCCATCTGTACGGGGATAGAGTGTTGCCACTCACACTCATGGGTTTTCTCTGAGTGATCCAGTTTCTTCCCTCATGTAAACACTCATTTATTGGCTGATAACACCTTAATATATAGAGGACCGCAGAGCTTCGGAGGAGGGTGGAATTTGGCACCGGTGCACCGCATGGCTGCCTTAGCTGCTTGTCTGTGGTTCCTCACACTTGTGAGTCGTTTTCTCTTCCTCTCTCTCTTCGAGTGAGTATGCATTCCAAGTTGAAAAATGTATTATTTACCCAGACTCTTTTAAAGAGTTGTTTTGCTTTGGGTGCTTGGCCAACAAATTGTACAAGTTCAGGATTTTAAAAATGTGTGACTCCTGCAGCCATTAGAGGCAACTACATTCACCACATATATATTGATTTCTAATTTTATTAAATATGTTTTCAATTGTAAAAGAGTATGCCTTTTAGAATGGACAAAAGCATGTAATTATTATTTGCAGAAAAATAGGAATGTGTTATAACATTTTATAGCTATTGGGACACTATTCCAACATCGAGCCAGGCCGCTGTTGAAAACACTGGCAGAACCAACTGATCTCCAAGAGTAAAAACTCACACTTTAACTGCAATTCATGAACGCTTCAGTAAAATCATTCAGTTTTTTTTATTAATTGTAGCATCTTCGTCATAATAATTCCAAATATGTACCCAGGGAAGCCTCACTGAGTGTCTATTTTTTTTCGGAGGGACCTGTATTGCGATGGTTGGCCTAATACCATGAATGCGCACCTTGGCTTCTTGTGGATTGCTAATGAATTTTGCCATGTGGAAGTAAACCAACAAGAGGGGGAAACAATCTGCACTGCCATCTCCTGGCCATCTCAAAGCCCCAAGGCCTGGCAAAGCCACGGTGATCAACTCCACCTTTCGATGAGCACCGCAGCTCTGATTAGCACAACACACCTCTAATTTGCACAGTTGGTTAGATACGGTGCAAAAGAAGTTCAACATACGTACGACTCCAATGTCCGCTAAGAGATGCATTTAGGTTGATGTGGTCTTTGCAAAAACGCAATAACATAATTACGCACACTAACCATCTGCTCACAAACAACGTGCTTCTAGTATTTCTATCTTCGTAATAATATAAGTAATAATAATGGTGCTACATCTTCAAGTCTCCCCTCTTAAGAATCGGTCTCCTGTCGTATCCAAGCTGATAACTACGTTTTATTTTACCAGGCAAGGTCCACTGAGCTACTATAAAGCTAGTTTTCAGAAGCAACCTGACCGCAAATGATAGCTCAACGGAGTGTCGTCTTATTGTGTGGACATTTTTATAGCAGCCAAATACACCAAACGCATGTTTCTAAATGTGGAGGGGAAACCCGGAGGACCCAGAGAAAAATCCACGCGACTACGGGGAGAGAGAGACACGCAAACTCCAAATATACAGCAGGCCGTCAGGGTCAGGATCGAACCCACGACGTCCTGCGTACCAGGCGAGGTAGTTAACATCTCGGCACCATGGCGCTATCTCTCACATGCAGGCAGTTGTGATACCGATCTGTAATTTCTTCCAAATCTTGAACATCCCTGAACCGTTGCAGTGGGGCCGTGTTTATCAATCCTCATACCACGTTTTCAGATTTTTAATAATGGAATGTGCGGGCCTGATGGTATGTATATTTCCAAACCCTGTAATGAAGCAATACTACCAAATGCATTGCTAATGAATTTAGTCATGCATCCGATGCTGTAACATAGGCTCTTTCGCCGTTGGACATGTCAGAATATTTAATTTGTCTGCCTTCAATTCACGCTGCTTGCCCATATTCATATACATAATTGGGCATCTCTGAAAATGTTATGAGCAGCCTTTGTATATGTTTTCCATGTCGCATTTAATGGGAAATATTGAACTGAAGTCTCCATCAGTTCCCAGCGCCGTAGCAAGGGAGGCGCCACCCCAGCAGTTACTGCAGGTTGCTCACATTATTGGTGGGTGGAGGGGGGGGCACGGGGATATTCCGAGCTACAGCTGTTTGTTCTTTATATGGACTACTTAAATTCATAGATTATCGTTACTGACTGACCGATTGAACCAAATTCTAATGTTCTAGAAGGGCTGGAAAGCTTATACTGATTCAGATTTTATTTTTTATGATGGACTAGTATATAGTTGGTTATACGCATAGATCATTATTAAGTGAAAAATGGTTTAAATGTTCATGCTAAACACTTCAAATATGGTTGTCATTATTGGTAAACCAAATAATTTGCCTCTACAGTATGATGCTGCAGCCAAAATAAAGTGGGAAAAAGTCCGCTCCCGGATACTTGCAAACATTTATGTCGATTATAGCATTCAATCAATCTATATCCTAATTGTGTTAAAGGTCCAGGTAAGCACTGCATGTTTGTGTTTTACTCTATCCTGTACATTCTTTGTGATTCAAAGGAACATAAATATATATACCGAAAGACCCCAAGAATATAAGTATAAAATTAAATATATATTTTTTAGAAAAAAAAATTCATATCTGCATGCAATCGTGCTACTGGGAGATGAGGTTGTAGCTACTTACCTCTTCCTCCAGATGATATTCTGCAACGAGGCTGTAGGGCACGGTGTATAACGTGCTGGACATGATCCCGAACACCGTGCACAGTGCCAGCGTGGAGTAGATGTTGGGAATGATGGCTATCAGACCAGTGCCAACACCGAAAGTAAAATATCCCAAAAAGTACATGGCTCGCAGACCCAGCACCGGGGTTAACCACTTCTGGCAATCTGTGGCACAAGGATATTAATTCATGAGTGTTAGCATTAAATGCCAAATACCCCCAACAACATTTAAGCATTGTTTCACAGTTGTACGGTATTCCTCGCTCCATTGTTTACTGTCAGTTGTGTGCAGAGTCACGTTATTTTCATGAAGCCCTCTGTTTTATTGTAAGTGCTGAGTTTTGATCGAGTTCTTGCTGTGTGCGCTGGTTAAATGTTTGAAATTTTGATGCCTTCTCTAAATAAAGTAAATGCCTTCCGTCTTCGTCGCATCACTTGCAAAAAAACCTTCCATAATAACAAGCAAGTCGTTATTTTTTAAAATGGAATTCTTTATTTCAAAGTGACATCGTAGCATTTTAAAAAAAATCTAAGTTTTGGCATTACACTCTGTACATTGAGTTTGGTTTTATATATTTAAAAAACTAATTCGCTGAAAATATCTTCCACTCCACAATTGTAGAGCTTTTAAGAAGCTGTGCTGGTTTCAGAAACTTGCTGTTATGCTACTGTAATGTAGTAACTTGGCGGGAGACGACCTTACGGGTAGCACACTCTTTATTAACACCAACTTATATTACACGGGTGGCTAACTGCAGCCTAACCCACGGGATTCCCCTGGCTACACCCACACGGGCTCTTACGCCCCGTAGCTTCTCGGAACCCACCCGGCTGGGGTGTCCGTCTCGACTCTGGGTCCCACAGCCTCGTCCCACATGGACGTCAGACCACGGGTCCCACAGTCTCGCCTCCGAGCCACACAGGGTCCCGGCCCTTACAAGGACAGCGGGACTAGGGGTCTCAGGGCCCTACCTCTTCAACTCCGTCTTCGATCTTCAACTGGTTAACAACTCCCCGAGTGCTCCCGCACGTCCCCCTTTATAGTCCTTCATGCGGACGTCGCTGAGAGCACCCACCCCAGTTGACCAATCACTGCGCGCTGCCCACGATCCTATTTCCCACCTTGTGTCAGCGCGCACAACCACGCACCCCGCGCCGCCCCGTGATCTCTCACTGTCGGTGCGCGTCAACACCACCACTACATCACCCCCTACCACATAGCTCGCAGCCGGCCCGGCTGCTATAAAAAAAAATTTTATTACCCCCCCCCCCCCCCCCGTGTGTGCTCCGTAACACAAGCAACAATCACAACAACACAACACAACAAGAACTCCGCCATCCGCAAGAATCAGAACATGCCACCGCAACAACAAGAACAATATGTACAACCCGGCGAGCGACAACAATAAATGTGTATGCAAAAAAATGACTCGTGCAGCGTCCCTTCATTTCCGAGCGCCCCTTGAACGGGACATTATACCGGGCAGAAGGGGAACGCGGCGGCGAGCTGCAATCTCGGCCCCTCCCCTCTTTTTTTTTTTTCATGAAAAGTGTCGTGTCTTAGCACGAGTCCGCCTGGCCGGTCCGTCGTACGGCACCAGACGCGGTTGACCGTCCGGTGGTGCCGGCAGTCCAGGAAGGCACGGGGCAGGCATCGGAGATCCGCGCGTGCCTCGGGGTTCCGGTTCACGACGGTCAACAGCCGTCAGGTCCGAGACACCTGGGAGTGGGTCAGGTGGAGACACGTGAGGATCAGACTGCGACACATCCCTCCCCAAGTCGACGGCCACATCACACGCTCGGTCGTTACGGCACAAAGGGAGGTCATGCGGTGCCGCGAAGGGTTTCAGCCGGGAGGGGTGTACGTACCAACGGCGTTTTTCCCATTTAATCTGGATACTCTGGGGTCGTGCAATACGCACGATTTCCACAGGTCCCCTCCATGGTCTCAACAATTTATGGGACGTAGCCAACGGTGCATGTGGGCAGTGCAGCCAGGCCTTATCGCCTGGTTTCCAATCGTGCGTATACACCTTTCGTGCATGCAATCTTTCGTTAGCGATCTGGCGAGACCTTAAATTCAACCTCGCAGCCTCTCGCGCTTCAGCCAGTTTGGCGATATTAAATTTGATGTGGTCGGCCAATTTAGATTTCGCACGTGGCTGGGAAATCCCCAGTTGGACATCCATGGCCGGATCGGCCTCCCGCCCATACATGATAAAAAATGGGGAAAACCCCGTCGCCGCATGGGGGGCCATTCGATAGGCCGCGAGTACCCCAGGTACCTGTAAGTCCCAATCAACCTGATCGTTGCAGACCTGTTGGCACAGAATAGAAGTAATCGTCCTGTTTAGACGTTCAACCATTCCATCAGTCTGCGGGTGGTACGGGGAGGTACGCACTTTCTTCGTACCCAACAGGTCGCACACCTCGCGCAACAAAACGCTCGAAAAATTCTTTCCTTGGTCCATCAGCAAGCGTTCGGGGGCGCCTTTGTCCAAAACATAGCCCTGGACAAAGGCGTCCGCCACTGCCGCAGCCGACTGGTTGGCGAGTGGCCACGCCATGGGCCATCGGGTGAAGTATTCTACGCCAACCAGTAGGTACTTGTTACCCCTAGGTGTAGCGGGAAAGGGCCCCAAGATGTTGAGCGCAACCAGTTCGTTCGTGCGCGAAACCTGAATGGATTGTAGCGGTGGATTAGCCGCTATTGGTGGCGGTTTTCTTTGAGCGCACCCCACACATCCCTTGAGGATGTTTGCCACGTCGCTCCCCATACCCGGCCAATAATAGTCCCGTTGGAGTAGGGCGAGCGTTTTATGAAATCCCAAATGCATGAGTCGTTCGTGAGCAGCCAGAACGACCCTACCCCGCATAGCAGATGGCACAACGAGCGTATGACGCCGGGACATATTGTCCCACTTCATCAGGAGGCCCTGTCTGACCACCCAGGAACCGACCCGCGTCTTCCCCCCCCCGGGAGCCTCTGCCTTCCGACGCAACGTGAGTAGGGAGCTGTCGGCCATTTGGAGACGGCCCCACTCGATAAGAGGCAACGCGAGTAACGAGTCCCCGCCCGTGGGAGCGGCGGGCGCGTCAGTGGCGGCGAGCAAAACTTCCGCGGGGACGGTGACAGGGGGTTTACACCGCGCCGATCCCAGAAGACATGCGCATTCCGAGCGAGGCGACAACCGCGACAAGGCATCCGCATTCGAGTGCCGCAATCCCTTACGGTAAATCGTCGTGAATTGGTAGTCTTGGAGGACCTCCAGCCATCGGGACAATTGGCTGGAGGGTTGCGCCACCCGCATTGCGTATTGGAGAGCCGCGTGGTCCGTACGAACAGTAAAATGACGGCCGTAGAGATACGGCCTGAATTGCTGTATAAAAAAAACGATTGCTAGCAATTCACGACGTGTCACACAGTAGCGTTGTTCCGCAGGTGACAAAACTCTGCTACCGTAGGCGACCACCCGTTCGACCCCCCCGACCACCTGTGAGAGCACTCCCCCGATACCCGTGTTACTGGCATCCGTGTCAAGCAGGAACGGTTGCGTGAAATCGGGGTAACACAAGGGAGGAGCCCGCACCAAGGCATCCCGAAGGGAGCAAAACGCAGCCTCCTCTTCCGGCCCCCAGTGAAACCTTACCCCTTTAGCCGTCAGAGCGTGTAGGGGCCTGGCCATGGTGGCAAAATGTTCGACAAAACGGCGGTAGTAGGAGGCGAATCCTATGAAGCTGCGGACTTCAGTGACTGAGGTTGGCGTTGGCCATGAGCTGACGCAGTGCGTCTTAGCAGGGTCTGTAGAGATCCCTGAACGGCCAACGATATGCCCCAAGTACCTGACCGATTCCCGAAGCAGGTTACATTTAGCCAGTTTAAATTTTAATTTAGCGGAACGCATCCTGAGGAACACCCCTCTCAATCGCTGGAGGTGCTCCTCGAAAGCCCGGCTGAAAACGATATCAGAGGTAAATCAAACAGGTGTCCCACTGGAGTCCTGACAAAACCAATTCCATGAGCCTCTGGAACGTGGCGGGAGCGGAATGTAAGCCCATGGGCAATCGATTGAATTCAAATAGGCCTCCTGGTGTCCGGAAAGCGGTCTTTGGTTTCAATTCCTCATCGAGGGGCAATTGCCAAAATCCCGAAAGCAGGTCAAGCGTCGAAAAAAACTGTGCTCCCGCCAAGGCATCCAGCGACTCATCCATCCTGGGGAGTGGATACGCGTTGGCCATCGAGATTTTATTTAGGTGGCGGAAATCCACACAAAACCGCAAGGACCCGTCCTGTTTTTTTAACAAGGACGATGGGAGCACCCCACGGACTGGAAGAGGGCGAAATGATGTCGGCAGCCAACATGTCATTAACAGCCGACTGCACATGCTCCTTCTCGGCTGGGCTGAGCCGGAAGGGATTCTGCCGAATAGGGGCCGCGTCACCCGTCGCTATGTGGTGGCGCAACAGGTCCGTGCAGCCAATATCGTACTTGTGTCTGCTAAACACGTCAGCGAATTCGAGTAGCAGGCCCCTCAACGCTCCCAACTGCACACAAGACAAGTTACTAGACCCAGCACACAACGAGTCCAACCATTCTGTCCCCTCCTCCAATGGAGGATGCGTATCGAGGCTAGAATCCGCATGTGCAACGAGCTGTTCATCGACGGGTAGCGGCGCCGCGTGAGCCAGCACTGTGCCCTGTGTAATTACAGCTGGCCGCGACCCCGTATTCAGAACCATAACGAACGGATCCCTGTCCGCCCGCACCATGGTCTGAGCTACCGCAAAGTCGAGGCCCCCAACAGCTCTGTTTGACGGCCCCAACAGAACACCTTGTTCCGCCGCATCCACCCCGAGGGGTTTTCACAATCGAAGGGGTACCAACATTTGCGATCCCGGGGGCACCCGCACAGTCTGAGTTGCCAGCGCCTGAACCGTAGCACAAACCGTGCGTATTTTGGTAGGACTCGTTAAAAATGCAACCCGCCGACCCGATGGAAGCTCAATGCAGGCCTGATCGATGAGAATTTTAATGGACATTTTAGCCAGAAAGTCCGTACCCAGTAAACAAGGAACTGCCAGAGATGATGACACAAAAATAGGACCCGCCAATTTGATATCGCCAATACAAATAGTCGCCCGAATCTGTCCGATGATTCCCAAAGAACCCCCGTTCGCCGCGTAAAACGGTACGTCCACCGGAAAAAGGGGTCGACATTGGACGGGGAGGATGTTATAAATAAGGTCCGAAATGATAGTGGCCGACGCACCCGTGTCCACCAGCACCCGGACCTCAACCCCGTCAATAAAACCCGTTACTACGGACGACCCGGCCGACGCAGCCACTATCCTGTGGGCCAACTCGGACCATTTAACTGCTCCCGGGCCGTGTACGAACCCCCCTCGCCGAACCAAATCCCCGGTACCCATACGCGGTCCCCCCACCGCGAAGCGGCGACCCGAGTGTGCCGTGTATGTGGACCGAGCGTGTGGGGTGCCGCGACTTGCCGGGGTTAGCTGGGACGACTTGGGGCCTTGGTCGTCGTCCGGACGTGGTCCCGTGGCGCGCTGACGCGGGGCCCGGCACCCGGACGCGACCCCAAAGGCTGCAGTTGTAACACATGACGAGGGACGTCGTAGGTTTCGGTTGCTCCAGCTTGCGGGACGATCGTATGGGCGAACGACCTCCCGATCTCCACTCCCCCGGTCTCGACACGGTGAAGGCCTCCTCCCGAGCCGTAGCAGTCTGAGGCTCGGCGACCGTCGGGGCAGGTGTCGCGATCCCCGCCGATGCACAGACGACCGCCCGCTTGCGCTTGAGGACCTCGTGTGCGTGGATACCTGTAGCAACCCCCAAGGAGCAGATGTCCATTTCATCCGCCGTATTGATGGGGACTTCCAGGTCGTGAGCCAACGCCAGCAGCTGCTCTGTCACCATGGCGTCCTTCCCCTCCTTGTCCATGCGGGGAAAAGCGGCGTCCACCAGGGCGAGCAGCGCCGTGCGATAGGCGAGCGTAGTTTCTCCAACCATCTTACGCCGTTCGTAGAACTGGTGGCGACAGGTCGAGGGCGGTCCGAACACCTTAGCCATGAGATGTAGCGCGGCCTGGAGCGTTGAACGGGACGACCTTGGTGCGGATGTGAAGGCCGCAAGTGCGTCGTCGTCGAGCGTCGCCGGCAGCGCGCGTAGGGCAGTGGTGTCGGACCACCCCGACATCTCTTGATGTGCGAGGAACCTTCGTTGGAAGGCCCCCCAGTCGCCCCCGTCTGCCTTGAACGCCGTCAGCGCGGGCAGTCTTTGTTGGAAGACCTGGTCGTCGTCCTCCGATGAATGCTTTTCCCGCGCGCCGCTGTGGTTGACGAAAATGTCGGCTCCGTCGACAGGCGCATGGTGGAGAGTTTTGGCGCGCGCCGATGACGCGGGCTGTGTAGAGTGGAGGTCCCCGACCACGTGGTGTCCACGCTTCCCGCCAATCGATGGTGGACCCTCAAAGATGGCGCCAATTTCAAAACTTTCGGCGCGGAGCGCGTTCTGGCGGGATCCCTCCGGCCGCGCTCCCTCCTCCAACCTCGTAGTCGTCCTCCCGCCTGCTGAAACGGTGATTTCTGCCAAAATTGAAGCGGCGGCGAACAGCAACTCCGCCAGGCAGGAGTGTGCATCCTGTAGGCCGGTGTCGGAGGCGAGCGGAGCGTCGGCCATCACCGCGAAGTGCTGCATCGGCGGCAACTCTTCGTCCTCGCCTTCCGAGGCTTGTGGCTCCGGTACGCCGTCATCTTCCCGATCTCGCTTGTGGGTACGGGTAGTCTTCCTAGTATCCATCCTTTTGAAGACAGGTTTACTTCTGACGCCAGTTGTAATGTAGTAACTTGGCGGGAGACGACCTTACGGGTAGCACACTCTTTATTAACACCAACTTATATTACACGGGTGGCTAACTGCAGCCTAACCCACGGGATTCCCCTGGCTACACCCACACGGGCTCTTACGCCCCGTAGCTTCTCGGAACCCACCCGGCTGGGGTGTCCGTCTCGACTCTGGGTCCCACAGCCTCGTCCCACATGGACGTCAGACCACGGGTCCCACAGTCTCGCCTCCGAGCCACACAGGGTCCCGGCCCTTACAAGGACAGCGGGACTAGGGGTCTCAGGGCCCTACCTCTTCAACTCCGTCTTCGATCTTCAACTGGTTAACAACTCCCCGAGTGCTCCCGCGCGTCCCCCTTTATAGTCCTTCATGCGGACGTCGCTGAGAGCACCCACCCCAGTTGACCAATCACTGCGCGCTGCCCACGATCCTATTTCCCACCTTGTGTCAGCGCGCACAACCACGCACCCCGCGCCGCCCCGTGATCTCTCACTGTCGGTGCGCGTCAACACCACCACTACACTACAACCACTCTCCCCGGCGTCACGCTGTGAGCTCGCCCGCTCAAGGGAACACAGCGACCTGACACTCTGCGGTGTCATCACTGTGTGTTCTGCTCCACTGCCCTCAGTGAAAGGCCCCTACTGCTCATACCCAAAGCTGTTTCATTCCACCGACACCCTGAAAGCCAATTACTGCCTACGGACCGCATGCATCCAATAATGTCTATATATAAACATTGGAAGTCATTCATGTTCTTTTGTCAGGAAACCTTCACTTCTGTTGTGTCATGCTACCAAGGACATATCATTATACATGGATTTTTGGATTTATTATGATGATATGCACGAACGTTACTGGCATTTACGAGGGGTCCTGCAGTTGATTTTGTATTCAGCCACTAACAGTTAAGCAATGCATGCATTGTAGTGGTTATGTGCAATAAAATCACATGTAACATAAAAAATAAGGCTCTTTTTAGAAAGTTTGTGATTTGCAATTTTGGAATTGTCAGTTAAAACTTTCCTGAGCTTAAATATTTACAGCTTATCACCATATGAATAATTTTCGAAATTGGCCAATTAAAGAAAAGCAACAGGAGTGGATCTGCACAGCATCAAAATGCGACCCGTATCTCAAGGTGATAGAGGAAAATTGCTTTGTAAATAACATAAAAAGAACTGCAATTATTCTATTAATTGCCATTTTACATAAAATCAAACTTTTAAATGAATTAAAACTATTTAAATGAAAGCAATCAAGTGAATAATGCCACATTGTGGCATTTGTATACAGAATATAGTGAACCTTAAGTGCGATTCACTCGCTAATTTAGAATTTTTTTTTTTACAAACTCATCATTACGAACATTCGTCATCATCTTCATCCACTGTTGGATGAAGGTATCCTAATGCCGTCGCCATCCCACACGATCTTATGATTCCACAGTTCATCTCACTTCTCCACATGAGCTGATATCATCACTTAATCTCAACAGAAGTTGTTTTCTTGGTGAGTTTTCGATCCTTTGTTGCCTTTATGTCGCCAGTCTCATCCGTTAACCATCGTTCCTTTGAGTGATTTGTCCTGCCCAAACCTAGAAAATATTTCTCCACAATTCGATTTCTTCTCCCTGATCCATGCATTCCTTTTGCCTGTCTCACAGTGGAATGCCAAGCATGCATCTCTACTACTTCCATGTGCAATTTTCTATTTTGTTCCATTTTCTTTGTCGGTGTCCATGATTTCAATCCATACGTCATCGCAGGTACTATGCTCTCGTTAGAACATTGGCGTGCTGCTTTTCATGTTTAAATTCCTCTTTTTCAAAAGCACTAAAACCTCCTGTTCCTCTCATCATTTTTTTATCCCTGGCTACCTTCAATCCTAAATGGTGAATATTTTTCCCATTTTTGTGTATACCTTTATTTTACCAAGTATTTATTTGTAAACATTTCTAACTTCAGGGTGAATAACTACAGAGAGAGAATGTCTATATTTGCCTGTATTTTGAACCTCTTTCGCACCATACGTAGTCAACCGCGCTTATCAGAGGTGCGGGGGAAGGACAATACACTTATCATAAAAAGCAGTTCTAAAGAAAGTAGTTTTAAATATAGATTCAAAAGTGCATAGCTTCAGTGGTTTCCTAATATTGGAAGGTGGAGCGTTCCAGACTGCTGCAGAAACCCATCTGAAAGTACACGATGCAGTGACCATCTTTGTACGATGTCTCGCTATAAGTCGTTCTGAGGATAACCGGAGTTTGCGTGATGGTTTATGCTCCTTGACAAGATCCACAAGGTATTGTGGTTCATGTATTGTGATACTTTCTTGATGCAATCTCCGTGTAGCTGTTCCATTTTTTGTAAATGGGTTTTATAACTTCTACATTGTCAGTTAGGCCTTGGCTTTTGAAGCCCTTGGATCACTGCATCGATTTGCACCACAAGCCAATTGCCTTTTTCACAGTCTACAAAGGCTATACATGTTGGTCATTTGTGAAAATTCTTCCTTTCCAGAATCTAGTGTAGGTCAGCTGACATGTGGTTGGCCTGTTCATGGGGATTGCTAACCTCTGCATTATTATTTTGTTGTTGCTCTTTCAAAATGTTCATACAATCTACGGTATTCATATTCGTGGATGCATGGTTTTTTGAGTCGGTTTCATCACGAACGATCTAAGTACCTTTCTACGCGTTTAATTTCCGTCAACATTAAGTCACAAAAACAAGTCTGCTGCTTAAGTTCCAACAACTGATATCACTTCTTTCATTGTAGCCTACGGTTATCCCATCTTTTACTAAACCTTTCCCCTTTTCCATACTGGCAAGTGCGTTACTTCTTCCAAGTGTGACACTGGGGATTTCTCTCCTCTGCATGTGAAAAATTGTGGGATACTTTGTTGTTGTTTTTGCATGATATTCATCCACAGAACTAAGTAACAGCCATGGTGGAAAGCATGAGAGGAGACGTCTGAAAACATGCGACAAAAATGAAGGAAGATGTCACAGCAAACATTGGAGGCACGAAATCATAAAAACTACGGTTGATGATTGGCAATTCACAATTGGTTACCCTTCACAAGAATGATGGAACCATAACTCATCATTGCGATAGAATCCGAAGAATTATGAGCACAATGTTGACAGCGATTGAAGGTTATAATTGTGTCATAATTAAATCTTGACTTAAAGATTTCGTGACCACAGGAACATAATCTTTGGGTCTTTCGGTAAAGCCACCTGGTGACGATTGCTTGTGTTGCGATCGAAACGTCGTGATATTGTTATTATTTTAGTTTTTATTATTTTTTATATCTACGTGGCTTTACCGAAAGATCCAAAGAATGTTTCATAATTGTTGCAATTACATCTTTATGTTTTTTAGATAACCAAGCTTTGTAAAAAAAAATCACTGTACACATTGTTTTACTTTTAAGTTGTTTTCTTTTTTTAGAAAGGTATCCAACACAGTTGTAGTGATTCACACTTAATGTTTACAGTCATTAACAAACAGCAATTGCTCCAACAAACATGTTGGAATATTTGCGTGGTCAACTTCAGCAGCGATCGTTATTTTATGCGGCAATAATAATGGTGATAAGCGTGCGTAGCTGGCGCTCACACGAGTAGATGGCAGATGACAGAGCGTTGATGCACATCCCCCAGCACCCAATCTCAACCCCGTCCTCGTACAGCCTGTACTCGGAGGAGGTATGCTTGGCATATGGATCTCCTTTATAGACAATCTGTGGCACAAAATCCCAATGACGTTGATCATTAGGGGGGCGGCGGGGGGTGGGAAGAAAAATATACACCAACAACAAATGAAGCAATGGTTGATTTGCAGTTAATCCAGATCTCATACAGAATGAATGTGTGTATTTTTAAATGAATTTAGCATTTCTGGCATTGCTACTGTCTTGAATTAATTTTGTGATAGACTAGCATCCTTTGAATGTGACGATCCATCTGTCCCAGCTAGCCATCCAACACAACTTTAATCTTGCAGAGTCCTGGCTCTACTCTTCTCTTTCCTTCTCTGTAATGTATATTCTGATTTATCGTGATTTCTCATTATGTATTTTTCTCTTCTTGGTTCTTTCGGTAAAGTCACCTTCTACGTGACTTTACCGAAAGAACCAAGAAGATGAATCCCTGCAGTCACGAAAGCTTTAAATCGAAATGTATTTTTCTGTTTATCAATTCCTCTGTTCCCTCTTCGACGACTCACCCCCCTCTACATTCCTCCCCTTGCTCTATTCTACCTCACCCAATTCCCTCCTCCCTATACAGTATCTCCCACCTGTTTCTCTCTCACCTCTCACCATTGATCCCCTTCTTCCCATCTCCCCCTTTCCCATCTCAATCTATCTTGACTCTTCCTAATCCTGCCTGCCATTGGTTGTCGCTGTCCTCCGCTGTCCTCTTTCCATTTTGCTCGCTTTCTTTCCTCTCCATTTCACGCCCCATTTCACTCTCTTCACGCCCTCACCACTCCGTTCCTCTCGTCTCCCCTGTTTCTCTCTCCTCTATCGCACTTCGAGTGTGATACACATCCGGAATAGGGGGTGAGGAGGAGAGGTGTGATATTGCCGCGACGCATGAACCAGACTCAACGCCGTGGGATGTGGGTGACGTCTTTACCCAAACATGTGCGGTGACATCACCACGTGCGCACCTGCATGTCAGCCAACCAGGAATCGAGCTAGGCAGCCAGAAATCCAGCCAGCAAACCTTTTTTTAAATTTAGTATTAAAACTGTTCAATTACACAATGAGCCACATGTAATGTTATGTAATCTTGCTTACACTTTAGTAGAAAAGAGAAATGTATTTAATGCTTATTAGATAAATAGAATAACCACAAACTTTAAAGGATGTATTTTATATGACTGTGATTCAAGCGCGGCAACAGATGTGTGAGCCTTTGTGATATACAGTATTACTTAAATGCCCGCCTAATGAAAGCCCTCATTAATTATAATCTTAATTAATCCTCATTTCACGTTCATTTTTATCAGGTTCCACTGGCTTTGTGAGCACATGAATTATGATCTCTTTTCCCATTATTATTTTCTGTTCAGATGAGCTTATGTCTCAAGGAGGTGATTAGTATGCCCACATGTACTTCTGCTGCTCTCCATCACTGCTCACTTTGGCACTAAACAAATAAGTGAAACTGAACTATAAAATACTTTTTTATTTTGCCAGGTAAGGCCCACTGAGCTATGTAGCTCTTTTTCAGAAGCGACCTGGCCACAAATGATAGCTCAACGAAGTGGCTTATCATTTGGAAATGTATAGCAGACAAATACTCTAAACGCACATTTCGAAATGTGGAGGGGAAAGCCAGACGACCCTGAGAAAAATCCACGCGACCACAGAGAGAACATGCAAACTCCAAATATACAGGCATGATGGTTGGGATCCAACCCACAACCTCCCGTATACCAGGCGAGTTATTTAACATCTCGCCACGGTGGCACCCATAAGAGTGAGCGGCTCGCAATCGAAATATCGCAAATTAAAATCCTGATCGAGGGTTGACTCAGCCCATCATCCCTCCTGCGGTAGATAAAATTAGTACCACTTTGTGGGGAGGTCAACAGTGGTTATCATATGGAGAAACTCCACAAAGAAAAGAGGACTTTGCACTGCTGGCTCAGGGCTCTAGACAGGAGATAAGCACTACCTTAATGTTCATTTGACTAATAAATCACTTTAATGTAAAACATTGTCAATATTTTAGCTGTCTCTAGGCCAACATTAAATTGTTGAATTGTACATTGAGCAACTATATTTGACCAAGAGCTTACTGTAAATATATGAAAATGATCAATGATATTTATTTAACCAGCTTAGACTGCATTCAGATTTGCTAATTTCGTTTTCTTTCAAGCATATAGCTGCTCAGATTATATGTATTAAGGGGTTGACAAATACGAGTGTCTATTCATAGATTTATTCAAATATTCTTACATTCATCACTGTTCGTCTCTGGGTAGCTGATATCTCGCTAATGTGCTACATTGGGTATTCATGGCTCTGCAAACGCCACAACACGGCTGGCCAAATCATTTGTCTACGCACTCTGTTGATGTACAGCTACAATACAATGCAACAGTGGATTTACACCGCATCTAAATGCGACCAGTATCTAAAGATGATGCAGAGAAAACGTGCACGTATTTATCCTGCGGACAAAGGCAGTTAGTCATAAGCATAGAGAATAAAGAGAGTCTGAACAAAGTGTTCTAAATTTATGCTACAGCTAACAATGATCCATGTTTACTGGAAGTATATCACAAAAAGGGGGAGATTCTGGCGTGCGACAGCATAACACAGCGGTGGCTTGTGACAAATGATTAGTGCGAGATGTGTCAAACAGAAAGTCCGTGTGTGCACACGCTAAAATACACGCAAGTAAATCCTAATACTCCTAAAGATTAGAATTTAAAAATTTAAATAAATAACTAAAAAGCTCGTGTATTTCAAAACTTTGGGTCATTATAAGTTGCCTAAGCCCCATCAGACAGTGTTTAAGATGCTTACAATTCAGATGTAAATGCCGAAGGGTCCAACTACCAAACTGAAGCAACTTATCATAGAGCCTAAGCGTACAGTGAGGGGAAAAAGTATTTGATCCCCTGCTGATTTTGTACGTTTTCCCACTGACAAAGAAATGATCAGTCTATAATTTTAACGGTAGGTTTATTTGAACAGCGAGAGACAGAATAACAACAAAATCTAGAAAAACGCATGTCAAAAATGTTATGAATTGATTTGCATGTCAGTGGGCAAACGTACAAAATCAGCAGGGGATCAAATACTTTTTTCCCTCACTGTATGTTGTGGGAGAAAATACAGTACTGAGGTCATTCGATCTGGCTACCTTGTTAATGAATGTAAACTAAAACTACCTAAACTATTTTTTTTAATTTTACCAGGTAAGGCCAACTGAGCTACGTAGCTCTTTTTCAGAAGCGATCTGGCCACAAATGAAAGCTCAACGAAGTGGGCTTATCATGTGGAAATTTATCGCAGCCAAATACTCTTAAACACACACGATTCTAAATATGGAGGGAAAAACCGGAGGACCTGGAGAAAAATCCACACAACCAAGGGGAGAATGTGCAAACTCCAAATATACAGGTGTCAGGGTCGGGGTCGAACCTCCTGCATACCTGGTGAGGGAGTTAACATCTTGCCACCACGGCGTACCAGACAGATGGGTGAATAGGCAGACAGACAAATGGCGGACGAGACAAGAAGGCATGTTGTTTTTATGGCCGAGTAGTACCTGGCCCATGTAGTCAGTGAAGAAAAGCATGATGGAGAGAAAGGCCATCCATCCCAGGAGGTGACTGATGCACAGGCGCCGCAGTGTCCACGGCATGCTGGCAAGGGCACTCAGGAGTCTCCGGAGGCTCATCCGGCGTTGTGGCAGCTGCTTGTGTTTGTGTGCATGCGCGCACGTGTGCACACGGGCGTGCATGTGTGAGCGTATGCGCGTGACATTCACGTGTTTGTGTGTGTGCATGCGTGTGTTCAGACAAACATTTAAACAAGGCACGTAATATATGTATGGCAATTCCAATGCATGCGGCACAAAAGCATTGCATTGATATCGCATTTACCATGAAGGTCCTGAACTGCGTTTGAAAATACTGCATCTCATTCTTTACTCAAATATGCACGGATAATGACCGTGAAAGAGTGTAGTGAAAGACAGAGCTCCCACTATCTCAATGGCATGAGAACAAAGACACATGAGTTATGCCCTGTCTAATGGCATATTGAGAGTGAAATGAAGCCCACAGTAGTACATCCTGTAAGGGAAGAATTATCCTGTAATGAGCTCTCCTTATTTGGATGTGTAGTGGTATTATTTCACACGGACAACTTCTTTTTCTCCTGTCACTTTTTTGTACAGAACTCCTCGCGTTCAACACCCACACATCTCCGTCTCAACTGTTCCTCTTGAACTGCTCGTCTGCTACGCTCCAATCAACTCTCTTTCGCTCCGCTAGCCTGCTATGTTGCACTCTGCCAGCTTCTCCACTGCTAGCCTCTCACTTTACACTCCTCTAGCTTCTCTGCTGCTAGCCTTATCACACTCCCACTTAAGATTCCGATAGCCTCTCTACTGCTAGCCTGTCTACCCTCACCCCCTCCAAACTCGCCCGTGCCTCCAGTGGGGGATCAGCCAACACCGCTGGAGAGGACGAGGTGTGGCGAGCGGGGTCCCGGACTTCTCTTGAATTCACTCGTGTCTTCACTCCAACCAACTCAACTCCTCTGCCTCACACGTTCCCCTTTTATCCATCTCCTCATTAAGTGCCCTCAGATGGCCCTCATTAAGCCGGCATCTTCCCGACGCCTCTCGCACGTGTTCTTCCCCTGATCTCTCGACTCTGTGGCGCCTACTCCGCGTTTGCATTTGCAGCCAGCCAATCACTGCCTCTTTCCCTAATTGCTGGCGTCTCTCTGTCTGCTGTCACACAGGCCACCCGCCTGCACCTGCTTATCCTTAGCTGAACTTACTGTCTGCAACCCCGTACATAATGCAACTATTTGCAAACCCTGCACGTGTTACGCCACTACAGATGTATACGACTGTAGGGAACGTTGTCATTGAAATAAGGTAAATCACAAAGATATTCACTAAATTCACAGCATGCCATCTGCATTTGTTCTGAGTTTTTTAAAAAGTGGTGTTATCTCTCAAGGCACATCCATATTCAGCGACTTGTGGCACAACTTGGTTGCATACAACTGCAACGCTTCTACGCGGATGCCTCTGTTGCCAGTTGTGAGCGGTTGGTTGCACAACCTGTTGCTCACATTAAAGGCAGACTCTACTTTCAATCAACTTGCTCAGCGATTTTTATTGTGATATAGCTCACCGGGTGCACAGTTGCGAACACACAATTGGTTGATCCTTAACTATCCTTGGGTTGGGCCACGTAGTTCTATCATGCCAGAATTAGTCATTAACCCCTCCATCAGCCGACAAGATTGTCGTATTTACAAAGATAGTATTTACACGCGGCAATGTCTTGGTCAAATTCTGAACAAAAAATGTATCCTCACCAGTGGCTTAATACTTTCGTGACTGTTTTTAAAATCGACATTCGGTGACGTTTTTTTGCTCAAACAGCTTCGAGTTTCTTCAAGTATTGAACTCGGAAATCGAGTGGGCTGCATCAGCTGACTCTGCGCTTTATATATTACAAGCATATAAAAAAGTGTATAAAAATTCTCATAAATATTTAAAGCGTCGTATAAACAACCTACATGGAGCAAAGATAGATTAATGTACAAAGGTGCGATTATTCATTGGTATCACAGGATCATGGCAGCAATGGTGTGTGAAGGCCTTCATCCAGCAGTGGATAGATAGGCCATGGCTGCTACTGTTGCTGCTGCTGGTGATAACGATGTCGTTAAAGTTTTGAATTCGTTTTAATGCGCTGAAAGTTTCTGCAATTCCTGCCATATGCCAAATACCATTGTGTAGGTTTGTGGACTGTTTTTATCCTGCCACATATGATTAAAATATGTACCAAACATTGTGGTACATGTAATACACATTTTTTTCTGCATGACTTCCCCATCCTGCCTATTTCTCCCCCATGGATTTATTTTAACGCTGTATTCAGTAAAACGGAAAACAATAGATTCCTTTTGTACCATACAGCCCTCATTCAAAAAAGCATCCATTTACATTGCATAGTGCCGACAGGATACGATCCTGCTATTATACAGTCTCAGTTTAAGCAGCACCAAAACTGAATCCAGTTATAGAACACTATTTAGCATCTCATTAAAAGGCATTTCATGTCATCCGACGATAACACGGCCTAAAGGTAATTCATTCGCAGGCTCACGGTTCGAATCCAGCAGCTGCCTTGATTTATACTGTGGGTGTATAGCCATACTAAATAACCGTAAAAATACGCGCCATCTTCTTCACAGTGGACATTAAACATCCCATGACATCATTCACTGGAGCAGGCCATTGTGTGCCCCTTGTAATGGTTCACATTGCAATTTACACGCCAAAATTGGCAGGAGCTTCCTAAAAAAAACAGCCAGGAGGCTCAGTGAGGCCTTTCTGGGGTCACAAGCACAATTAATAATAAAGTAGATGTAGTTAAATACAATTAGGTGACATTTTATATTCTGCCCGATGACTTTTTTGAGCTGTGTTCCATAATTTTGCGTCAAACTGGAATTACAGCAAGCCTGCCTCTGCTGATGAGAAAACGGACACGTCGACATCGGTCCACAGTTTGCTCGTCTTGAAACAATGCTGCTGAATTTACGCACTACCACAGGGCTGTGCGACTGATGGGTTGTGTGAGAATTGTTTTTTTTACATGAACAGACGAATATCGGAAGGAGACACATTGGCTGCTTATTTATTTTGACATTTGAAAAATCATCCACGTTAATCAGCTGATGTTTTAGGAGAATGATCCTCACATGGCAGTTAATTCCACTCCGAACCGTGTCACGTGTGTGCAGTTAATCTATACCGTGCAGATGAAAGAATCTACAAATTATAGAGATCATCAGCCATGCTCAATCCACTGCTGGATGACGGCCTTCCCAAGCCGCCGCCACCTCTCAGTAGATGTCGTCTCAGTCAGGTTTAGTCCCTTAGTTGCCAAAATAGTTTACGTATATGCTATTATATAAATTGCATATAAATCAGTATCTTAAGTGTAATTTTGTCATCACATTTACGTGAAAGAAAGCCCCTCATACTTCTTATTCAAAAATAACTGATCTCTATGAAGCAATTCATATTTCTTTATTTAAGGTCACACTCATTATACAAAAAGTGCTTGCCAGAAATGAACCACAATATTTTGCTCATCTCGTCAATGACCATAATGCAAACTCCGGTCATCCTCGTAGCGGCTTTTGCGTAACCATCAAAGAAAGACGGTCATCACATCGCGCGCTTTAATATGCGCTTCTGTGGCTGTCTGGAACGCTCTTCCTTCCTATATTAGGAAGCCACTAGAGCTATGCACTTTTAAATCTAGATTTAAAACTCATTTCCTTAGAACTGCTGTGTTTAGTTTGTTGCCCTTCCCCCACACCTCCCTTTAGCACGGTTGGCTATGTACGGTGCGAAAGAAGTTCAACATACATACAAAACAAGCACAATTTTGGGATTTACCACCAGAGGAACAACTCACCTGTTTAAAGTTTCCGACAGGAGGCTTAGATAGTACACCATTACTCAGCGGGTCCTGAGTCAGGGACCTCGTGTCGGCATGATACGGCACTCCGTTGGCCACATCGTCTGTGCTTCCGTACAAACCAACATAGCCTGCCGACTGTGTGGCTACTCGCTCATAGACCCCGTTAGTTTTTGCCGGCTCTTCGTGCCGCCTTTGCTCCCTGGAGAGGGGCATCTCGGGGATGCTGACAAGGTGCATGATCACCACCGAAGACAAGACGATGGCCACAAACAGGTAGATGATGTGGTACTCCGAGCCAAAGGCAGGGCCCAGGAAAGTGCTCTTCCAGTCAATGGCGCCCGTCAGGTACCCGAGTGCTCCGCCAAGTCCTGGAGGGTGAAGTGAGGCAGTGATTTCAAATGGAGCATTGAAAGCTTCGGACAATGAACACTAAATGCTGCCCGCTGAAAAGCACTCGGATTGCACGGTCGTTCCGCGCAATCTGTAAAGTGCACGATGAAACACAATTTACAAATGTTTGGGAATTTGCAGCAGCATTTTTTTTGGGGAGGGGGGGCAAATGACTAACATCAATTCCCTTCCGCTGTCCAACAATTACGGTTGAAACATGGAGCCACTTTGGTTTGTCCATAAAGTGTCGGGGATCCCAACTGTTTCATGATGTCTGTCCAGCGTGGAAGAGTAGGCTAAATACCAGAGGTGGGACAAAGTCATTGTTATGCAAGTCCAAGTCGAGTCGCAAGTCATCAAATTCATGACTCGAGTCTGACTCGAGTCCAAGTCACATGACTCGAGTCCACATCTCATAGGTGGGACAAAGTCATTGTTATGCAAGTCCAAGTCGAGTCGCAAGTCATCAAATTCATGACTCGAGTCTGACTCGAGTCCAAGTCACATGACTCGAGTCCACACCTCTGCTAAATACCCTCTAGACTCTAGAGGGTCTCTCTAGAGCTCCCTATAGTGGAGGCCCTTACACCAGCAGTGGGGTGAGCAAGCATCTGACTCCCGCATCCTTCACATGCTGTGCATCTTTACCTTATGTATGAACTATGTTCTGAAAAACAAAAAAGTAAAATGTATAGTGTTTATCAGTTAAAGGCATCTAAGCCATAAAAACTCTGTGTACTGCTTGTCAAATTTCATGATGATTTTAAAAATTGAATTTACAAACAACATTAATAGATTCATAATAGAGGTTTTTGGGTTAGATCGCGTAAGTATAAATGTGTCGCAACCCTCCACCACCCGACACCGCCAATCAGTAAGATATGTGTCACGTTAACAAAACGACAATTAGTTACTTCTTCAACCCACTGGTGTGTTGAAGAGTGGATCCACAACATTTACAATATGAGTACGACGTTTCGCTGGTAATTATATCCAGCATCTTCGGGCGATTTGCCAGAATAGTGAAGCCATCCACCTGCTTCCAGTCTTAAATAGTGCAGGACGACGTCATCATTGTTGAACACCATCAGGATTCGAGATCAGAGTCGGAGGTGGGGAGTTACTGTAATTATATAAGAGGTTAGTAATCAGTTAAGTAGTATGTGATTTCTCTATAAGGAATTGTAATATGTATTGTGTATTACTTAATAATACGCTTTGATAGCTCCAGGCTTAGCGCAGACTGGAAGCGTATTATTAAGTAACTAGCGGGAAGTACCCGGCGTTGCCCGGGCGAAAAAGATGGACACACACATCGACTTACACACACTTACAGACATTGACCCACACACACAAACACATAGACTTACACACACACACATATGGACTCACAGACATCGACTTTAGATACACACACATGGAGGTACACACATTATTCGACGTACACACATACAGCAACTCACACACACACATCGACTCGCACAAAGACATACATAGACTCACACTTACATCGACATACACACACATATGTACTTACACATACACATATCGACTAAGACACACACAAACATGGACTTACACACACACATAGACTCACACACAACGCCCTACACACACACACACATATGGACTTACACACACATATGGACTAACACACACATACATGGACTCACACATACACACATCGACGTACACACACACAACGACTGACACACATAGACACACAAACACACATCGACTCACACACGAACATAGAGCTACACACACACATCGACTGACATGCAGACATATCGACTTACACACACACAGCGACACATACACACATCGACTCACACACACACATTGACTTGCACACACACACACAGCGACTCACGCACACACCGACTGTAGATACACACACATGGAGTTACACACACACATAGACTTACACACACACACACACACATCGACTCACACACACACATTGACTCACACACACATATGGACTCACACATACACACATCGACTGACACACATAGACACATAAACACACATCAACTCACACACGAACATAGAGCCACACACACAAATCGACTGACATGCAGACATATCGACTTACACATATGTAATAAGAGCCTATGTCCGGCTCACGTGGTGATCGGCTCTGCCGGTCCCGCTTTACAGCCAATGGGGGGAGAGCCTGGGAGCATGGCCTCGGCGTGATCACGGGATGTCAGCTAGGGTGATTGGTTCTGCTGGTCCTGGCCTCAGCCAATGGGAAGACAAGTAAGGGGCGTGGTCCCGGGAGTTGATGGGGAATCTGGAACATTCGGCGCAGGCTATTAAGGATTGGCTGGAGTGTACCACGTGACCCAGGCGTTAAATAAGGGGAGAGATCAGAGACACGTGGTCAGACACGGAACGAAGAGAGAGGGGGGCCACGCACGAGCGGGGCTCCACGTGCCACGTGGCGGTGCGTCTCTTGTGGGCTGTCTGCCCGCTTCCCGTTGCCTGCCAGCAACGGGGAGTGTTTGTGAACTGAAGAAGTGAAATAAAAGGACCGATTCCACAAGCCGTCTCCAAGAGGTTTATTACACATACACAGCGACGCACACATAGACTGACACACCCACATGGACTGACACACACAAATGGATTTACACACGCACATCGACGTACACACACACACATCGACTTACACACACACATGGACCCACACACACACATCGACGTACACACACACATCGACTGACACATAGACACACAAACACACATTGACTCACACACGCACATAGAGCCACACGCACACATCGACTGACATGCAGACATATTGACTTACACACACAGCGACTCACACACAGACACACACACATGGACTGACACACACACTTGGACTTACACACACACACATCGACGTACACACACACACAAACACGATCCCCCCGCCCGCTCTGCAGTAATATCTACGGCCCATAGTGGTAGCATCTACCGACTGAACAGTAGTAACTGCACGCATCGGGGTGGGGGGGGGACATCAAACTGTGAAGAATTTAGCTCAGCGTTTTGGGTATTTTTATTGCATTTTTAACGCGAAAGAAAATGTCCCCCTCACCCCCGCCGAACGCGTGTGACTTGGTAGCCCCCCCCCCCACCCAAGGCGTGTGAGTTGGTATGGTCGAGCGTGACTAAGTATCAATGAATAAATAAATAGAAATCGCACTAACTCGTTCATTTAGCTACTTTAAAGTTGACGGACGGAAAAAAGGAATAGCGCTTGCTCACCACTGGGCTTACGGTTTGCTATTATTTTTTTATGTAAAACCCCACCGTTTGAGAGCCAAATCCTTCGCAAGAGTGCGAACACATACACACAGACAGACAAAAATAACATTTATAGGTAAGATACACAATACATATTACAATTCCTTATGGAGAAATCACGTACTATGAATAATACTGGTCGCGAAAGCCTACGTGTTAAACATTTATACAACATGCAGTGAGTGCATTGCTTGTACTGAAACATAATTGAAAAAAATACTTTACCACATCTTTCGATAAAAAATATACACTTCATCGCCTCACAGGGTTAGTCAATTTGGAAAGATTAAAATCCATTTGCGATTGGATCTTGTGACACAGTGTTTGTATTCCACGTGAGTACCTGTCAGCAGAGCCTGCATCTGCAATCCACGCTCCTTGTCAGCGTGAGCGCAAACATCAAATAGATAGGCTTTAATGGGGCCATCAATAAAGTCAGCGGAGAAGTCAAACAGCACCACTCCAAACATGCAGATCACGATGGCCCAAGTTGGGCTATTGTTCTCGGAAATTTCTGCCGCGAGAAGACAAGAGCGATTGGACAACGGTGCCTTAGTATGAATGCATGGGTCAATATTAGCTCACTGCCCCAATGCGTTCAAAAAACCGTCAGCCACTCCAGAGAAGAAGCGGGTCAGGGAGTCAAACGGGGTTCCACTGAGCCACCAGGCAACCCGGATGCTTACTCAGCTTTGTAGTTTATCCACTGCACATTCTGCCAATTTAAATAAGTCACCAGCTGGTTGCAGTTTACATATACGGTGGGCTATGTTTGTGGCCCAGCTCCAGAACTGGCTTTGCCAAATTCCCCATTGTCCAGTGGCCCAGTCCAGGCCTTGGATCAAAATTATGTTTTTTTATTGCAATTTCCTTTTGCCAGGTGTGAATAATGTAGCCCATTCTGATTATCTTTGTATATTGCCTTTCCTTTTACAGCATGCATAATCAATGAAATGTAATACAGCACCGACACAAACCTGCTTATCAATCTAGCATAATCCGCTTCAATACATCTTCTCCAGTCATATTCACAACATATATATCATGTTGTGCATCGAACGCAACTCATGTGCAATAAGATTAATATTAACCAGGATAGCAATTCTGAGCTTGAAATTTCAAATATCAATATCTTTCATATTATCACCGAGTATTTATTTATTTTATTGTGCCATGTTAACATGTCTGCTAAAAATACAATTTCCAGTTTTCACTCTGGTTGTTCATTCTGACATTATGGTGGTGACATGGGCCTCGCATGAGCGCACATGCGGCTTATTCCAGAGATGCACGGTTGGAATCCATCAGTCATCCTGATTAATACTATTGGTGTATTAACCATATGTTGTGCAGTAAAACCACGCGGAGACGAGGAATACTATAAGGGCTGTTGCTGTTTATTAAACACTGTTAGACTCAGCACTATATGTTCACACCAGGGATAAGTGCTCTCTATCTTGGTCCTTTACCCCGGACACTGAATGCTATCTGGGTCCTGCCCTCCGCTATCCTTTGGGACTCTCTCACTCTTCTGCCCGGATCAAAGGTTCAGCCAACACCACTTCGGCGACGAGGAGAGAGGAACCCTCTCCTTACCGACCCTTACTGAATACTCGGGACCCTACCCTCGGCTATCCCTTTGGCTCTCCCATTGGTCTGCCCGGAGCGGGGGTCCATCCAACACCGCTCCGCGACGAGGAGGGAGAGACACCTTGCAGCCGATCCTTGCCCTGGCTCCCCACAACGACCACGCTTTCGTCATGGGGTCCCCCTTAAGTACCTTGCTAGTCTCGTCAAGAAACATCAACCATCAGGCAAATCCTGGTCATCTTCGCAGTGGCTTTTGGCGAGCCATTGAACAAAGTCGATTACTACATCACAAGCTTTCAGATGCGCTTCTGCAGCCGTCTGGAATGCTCTTCCTTCCGATATAAGGAAGCCACTGGAGCTATGCACTTTTAAATCTACTCAATTTTTTAGAACTGCTTTGTGTTTAGTTTGTTGTCCTTTCCTCGCACCTCCGATTTACAAGGTTGGCGACGTAAGGTGTGAAAGAAGCTCAACATAGATACGAAAATATAATGTGACGTCAAATTACCCCGTTAAAATATTCACAGCAATAATGTCCCCCTACTGTGAAAACTTAACAGGACACCTCCTTCAAAATAGTGGTGAGACTCAGTGAGGCTATCCTGGGTAAACATGTGTGCTCACAAACAAATGCCGCCACCATCGCAGTGAAACTGACCCGAAACGATGGAGTCGCCGTTGAGAAACAGCGTCATCCCCGTTAGCATGAGCACCGCCAAGGCCACGATGTACGGCCTGCGGCGCCCGAACCTTGAGTGGCAGTGATCGCTCGCTGAGCCGATGATCGGCTGCAGCACGAAGCCTAGCAAGGGGCTGATGAACCATACGACGCTGTACAGGCTCCGCGGGAGACCTACGCTGAGCAGCACCGGCATCACAAACGCAGCTTCCACCGCATAGCAGAACTCCCGGCCAAACATGATGACGCTGTGCATGAGCAGCCTGCTCGTGGGGTGCCTCGCTCGTTGCTCCTCGACGAGGACGTTATTACCTTCGGAGTTTTCCATGCTTGTACACGCGCGCGCGTCTCGTCCACAACACGTTCCGGTGAAGTCTCTTTGTGAGGCCGAATGAGTTTGTTAAGCGCGCTCGGAGGCACGTTGCGTCACGAAGAGATTAAACCCGAGGGCCGGCAAAAAGTCTCCCCTCGGCTTGGCACGGGGTTGCTGGTCATCTGACCATCACTCATGAGACTCGGAATCACACCACATTCATTCCTTTACATAAATGTGCTTTAGTCTATGCGCTGTTGCACACAGCACAGTGCAGTTCTTGTGTAAGGTCAGCGGATCACAGCTTTTCCACGTGGCATCCACACTTTTGTTGTTGCTTCAGATTATGGGAACTTTCTTACAGTCATATTTGTATTGTGCAACTAAAGAGAAAGAATATTAGTGCTGTATTCGAAAAAAGATTGTAATTTTGCTCTGTGGCTTTTTTGAGTTTTGTAAGGTTCGCTATACATTTGGTTCACTGTTTCATCTCTCTGAATTCAGTAAATAAAGCGTACATTAGGGGTGAAACCCAATTAGTATCCGCCACACTATGTTTTGTAAACATGTGGAATTTCAAGCACATTTTCACAAATGTATGGAAATGTCCAAAACAGTGATTTTATGGGACACCACTTCATATCACGTGTAAACCATAAATCCTTTTGCATGCTTGACTTTACATATATATAAACAACAGATGTAATATTTAGTCTCAGGAGACACAAGCGCACGCACGTAATCGTGTTGTATTGAATCAGGACTTCAAGCCGAGAATGTGGGCCAGTAGCCTTCACTTTTGGCCAATGCAAGATGATTGATTTTGCTGCATGTCAGCTGCTATGAGAAATTGGTGTAGGACAGGCAGGGACAGAATTCAGTAAATACAACAGTTATTTTGGTCCGGGTTCAAAATAACAAAAAAATATATAAAAACTAAAACTAGTCATAAATGTCACTATATGAGTCGGGAGGGGTGGAATGGTGGCACAGTGGGTAGTGCACTGCTCAAAAAAACAAACAACCTGAATTAAATTCCCGGCATGGCGAAGTATGGGCAGCAACCTTGATAAGTGACATGGCATGAGGAGGCTTTCATTGGGAGATGCTTGATAAAGGAAAACCATAATTACCATCTATTATTATGTTACTATACATTTAGAACAGATAGAAGCAGGATGGCAGGCGTCACATAATTCATCTCTAAATGCCTTGCATTAATTTGCTTTCTACTAGTAAACATTGTAAGACGATTCACTCCCTCCACTTAATGTGTTCCTAAAAGATGACATCCCTGGGCATAATGACTCATGAACTGTTTGTGCCTGTTCTTCCAGCATTGCTTTTCCTGACCCAGGACAACACGGCAGCAAATAATATTGTAAGCGTGTGGGTGCCCATGCTCCGAGATGTCTGCTCGCTGATTTTTCTTTCTTCTAAAAATGCTCAAATTAGTTGAAAAATCTAAAGCGGCACGGCACTGCTAATTTGAGCAGACGGTTCCCTTGTGACCCTTGGTTTAAAGGTTGACGACCTTTGGCATGCGTTGAACAACATAATGGCTCAAACCCTAATATAAGCCCAACTCGAGCTATTTATGGTATTCCGTTTTACTAAATTCTAATTCCACCTCGTGTCCAAGTGGCTTTCTGTGTAATCGCTTTCCTCTTGGGAACGTGTGTGCAGTAAAATGGCTTTGCCTGTCCGATGGCAAGAAGAGTCACATGAGCTTAATTCGTGGAGTCTGTGCGAGCAAACATTCCCTGATGCTGGACGCTATCCATCAAAGATCCAACATGAAAAAAAAACCTGGAGGAGCTGTCTCATCAATTATGGAGCAGGAATCAGCCCTCATCGCCTCTCAGTCGAATAGCTCTGTTACGTCACACAATGACCCCCTTTAGGGCCACGAGAAGCTCGGCGAATCTCTCGTTCCACGGTGGCGTTCCTCTCTCTTTTTTTCGCCCAGTCGATCGGTACACATTCAATAAACCAATAAACAAGTGGAAACAACGACCTCAAACCGAGGCATTTATAGTATATACGCATATATATGTGTGTGCTCTAGAAACTGCTCTAGAGGAGTTGTACACCCCTGGCTGCCACTACTATTCAGTGGCCTAAAATCAAATGTTTTCGTTCCGGATGACCGCTGCAACATATGATCTTGTGTTTTGATTTAGTGTGCTGATCTTTAAAGGTGCATTTGAAAAATGTTGATACTCCTACTGATGCTCCTGCTGTTGTGGAGTGACTCATGCAACCAGGGTTTGGTGGTACATGTTATTTATGTCGTTTATTGTGAAATTTCGGTCACAGTTCCTATGATCACTGTTACATTGCTTATGGCTTTATTTTGGTGATTTCGAAAAGTTTTTTGGTTTGGCCATGTTTGTTTGTTGTAGTACGGAGTTAGAATGATGGCTTTAATCTAAGTTGTCTTGTGGTTGTTGTTGTTGTTGTTTGACTTGCATCCCACTGGGATTTTTGCACAGCGTTGGTGTACGGTGCTTTTTTTTCTGGAAGACTTTGCAGTTTTTTTTCTGGCTTTTTCTGTTTGCGCATAGTCACTTTAAGATGTTTTCTTGTTCATGTTTTTGTTTTTTGTTTGTTGTGGTTGCACCCGAATCAAGAGCCGAATGGCTCACAGGGCTATACAAAATAAATGAAACTGAAACTGTGTGTAAAGGAGCATTTCAAAATGAAGCATGCATCTTTTAAGCGTAAAACTGCTTTTAATAATCAAGGTGATACAAATAATAATGTAATGGCGTTTGTTAATCTACTGCTGGATGAAGGCCTCTTAGTCCTTTCGGGCTTGTGGGAGGGAGGGTGGGGGCGACCATAACCACTGCCTCACCGCTCCACCCCACTTGCATTTATGCCTTTGTGTCGTTGACGTGACAATTTCGAAAATAGCATTAATAATGATTTACAACCCTTTGTTAAGCCACTGCTGGATGATGGTCTGAGCATGCTATTTCGATCATGTAGGTTGTTTTACCATACTTCACCAGTGATATCGTCCGGTTCAATAACCACTGTTCTACTGCTGCTCCACACTTGCATTTATAAATATCTGTGGTTTGTGTGACATAGTGTGAAATAAATAATCCCAGACTTTTATCAATACACTCTTGGATGAAGGACATCTGATGCCTTTTTAGATGTGGAGGTTATTCAACCGTACTTCACCCCACTGATTGGTATTGGTTTGTAAAAGGAGGTGGGCCCCTGGTCAGTTGAACTCACCATTGATGCGAGTTGTGGCCAAAATTCAAGTCGCGGGGTTCATCGTGCAGCTCGTGCACTCCACTGCTACTACTCCACAAAAAAAGGAAATATAATTAGAGAATGCACAACGCCATAGTTTCAAATTTTCAGTGTTTAAAAATATCCTCTCGGTATATATTTCAAATCTCCAATTTATAATGTTCCAGGGAACATTAACAAATTGGTTTGCGTCATATTCCTAACAATAGAATACCCTTTTAAGCCACCCTGTACTTTCACATATAACGTTTAGTTTTCTGCTTTTGAAGTTAATGAGATACCCTCTCTAATTTTCTCGCTAGCACAGTGGCACTGTAGAGGTAAATGGGATTGTTACCAGCGTTTTCAAGCTTGCTGCTCTGGTACTTACAAATCTCATAAGAAATACTTTCAATGCTAACCAGTGTAGTGAGCGACTTCCGAGACACGTCGTGTAGAGAGCTTCTTATTTATTCTCACACTGGGCACAACACCGGGCGTTATACAGAACATATCTACATGGCTACACATAGCCGACCCTTCTACACAACCCCATTGTCGGCGTCTAACTACACAGCTGTCTGACTAGCGTAGCGACGACAACAATGAGAGCCGTGCAGAGGATCGGCCACGTGGCCGGACGACGAAGAGAGATGATGGTGAGCAGCGATGCAGCCAGTGACCCAGGACCCACAACAGCCGCAAACCTCTGGTTCCATTCCCCTTATATACCTCCCGGCGTGGCCAAGCCCCGCCTCCGGCCACGCCCCCTTCCATAACTTTCGAGCAGGTTCCCCAGATATGCCCCTCTTTTTAGTTAGTATTATATAACTTGCTCATACCCGCGATTACCCCTCCAGGCCGACAGGTGGCACCCTGTCATTACACTTGTACAATCCCTTTGGGCTTGAAAAGCAGAGTTTATCTCTCCCATACTGAAGTCTGATGATTGCACTTTTCCTCAAGAAATTGTACATGCTAGCAGTACAACGCTATGGAATGTTGTGGCCAATAAATCGATTACATTGAAAACTGCCACAATGTATTACCTAAATATTTATTTGGCTTTTGTAAGCAGCAATATATCTGATTAATTGGTACAGTAGTATGTGTGGAGAGGCCTTGCATTGCCTCATGCGATGTTTTCTGCTCGGAAAACTTCCAACTCCGTGCCACGTGAACTTTAAACACTTCATTGGATGTGAGTATCTGTCATGAACGATCTACCTTCAGTTATGTGTTCGCTCACAGACCTCGAGTCCAAAGTAAGATGTGGTAACTGCAAGAGAGGGGGCCAGATTAAATTTGCCTCGAAGATGCCTTGAAACAAAATATGCACAAAGTGAACAATGCTCACTCGAACTTTAAGCAGCTGTAGACTCCCTCCCCATATAGATCTTCACACCTCTACGCAGGGTCCCCACTTGGCTGGTGCAGTGAGTCCAACTCTCTCCTCCCCCCCTCTTATACATACAGTCCTACCACGCCGAATTCGAGTTTTCGCGGAGTTTCTATTCCCCTCCAATATCGATCGGCATATTGTACCGGGCTCGCGTTTTGTGGCGACAAACTCAAAAAAACACAAGCAGCTGTCGACTGACCACCACATGGTACCGTGCCATTAAAACGTTGCAAAGAATTGCGTGATCGGAGATGCGATGCCACTGATTGAGAAACGGCGTTCATCTCAATCAGTCCAAACGGGCGAAGTGTGGAAGCCACATTGAAGGCCCAGAGGAGACAGCTGATGATCGTTCAGATCATCCTCAAAACACCAAGGGACTGGAGCGAGATGAACAAGTGTCAAGCCTTCTTCGCCGAGGCCAAAAAGCTGTTCTCTACTCAAATTGCGATCGCTTATTCTATTAGTTCCTGTGCTATCGCATTTGAATCGACGCAATATTCTCTTCGCCAGAATTAGCTCATAACAAAGGATAAACAAATATAGGGGATCAAAAATGCTCACCAGATCATTCTCCACAATTCATCACTAAAACTCCTGGGTTGAGTTGTATAAAAAACTCAATATCTGGAATATCGCGATTCAGTAGTCCCTCGGGTAACGTTTTGAATCCGTTCCGCGAAAACTACTCTTCACGGAAATAACCGTTAATTGAATACTCTGTAGCAATTGCATGTTAACATAATTAATCCGTAATGTAATCGAAGCCAGTCGAGGTCTATGGGCGTCGTTGATTGGCTGAGGGCACGCTCAGCTCCACCTACGAGCGCTCGGATTGGCCTAAATTGCCATCACGTGCGTAACGTGAACGTTCCGCTCGTCAGAATGTCAACGTGAGTCGAAGCCATGAGGTCCTACGGGAGGTGAAACGTTCACCGAAAAAAACGTTAACCGAGGGACTGCTGTAAATTATATTTCTACGATTAAATTCATCCTGGATGCACCTGATACCATTGATATAAAAAAGCTAAGCAGATTTGGACCTGGTTAATACTTGGATGGGATACTGCCTGGGAATACTAGGTGGTACTGGCTTGAGCTGCAAGCTGGCCAGCACACAGTAGTACAGATCATTTCTTATTAAATTAATCTGTGTGGCGCTTTAAGTGGTACCCCTTTTATGTGTAGGTTACCTGGCAGGCGCCATGGTGGCTAAGAGATGTTAACTCCCTTGTATATCCTGATTTGAAGCTTTCGTGACTACAGGAATCCATACTCTTTGGTTCTTTTGGTAAAGTCACGTAGGTATAAAATAAAATAAATCACGATGTTTCAGGCACAACACAAGCGTCCGTCATCAGATGTGAAAGCATGATCTGCTGCTGAGGCAGACTGGTATACAGGAGGTCATGGGTTCGATCCCGACCCTGACGCCTGCTGTATATTTCGAGTTTGTATGCTCTCCCCGTGGTCGCGTGTATTTTTCTTCGGGTCCTCCGGTTTTTCGATCCATATATTTACACGTGATAAGCCACTTCGTTTAATTATCGTTTGTGGCCAGGTCGCTTCTAAAAAAATAGAATAGCTATATAGCTCAGTGGGCCTTACATGGTAAAATAGAAAATAGTTTAGTTTAAAAATAATTTAATTTATAGTTGATGTGTGGAGCTCCCAATCCAGCTGTACCACAAGGCAGCAGGCAGGAGGCCCTGCACAGCAACAGGTTCTTGAATCTGCCTGTGTGTATAGCTTTGAGTGTCACCCGTCCGATTTGTGAGTTTTATTTGGGATACTTCGGTTTCCTCCCACATGCCACTCGTTCGTAGAAGTAGGCCAAACATCCCAATGCAGGACCCACCTGATTTTTTTTTGTGAGACTAAGTGAGGCTGTCCTGCATAAATATAAGGGCAGGGAGTTGGCAGCATGTATGGCCAGGGGTAAGACATTGCAGACATCGATGGCAGCAACCAAGCAGTAACAACAAACTTCTCATTGTGCACAGTTCTGGCACTGAGTTTTGATAGAAGGTCAAGGTCATAACAAATCGGCAGCCTTTATACAGACTGCAGACGTTACAATATGGAAATTCTGTCTGCATTCTGCGGAACTGTAACATATTTGCCGGTGAACACCTTAGAACTATGATAATTGTTTTTTTACCCCTCTATCTGGCAACCAAAACTGACACCTTTTAACAAGGAGTCATGTTTGCATAGACCACAACACCTGTAGTCAAAATGCAAACAAAAAACATAACTCTGTATGCACTGTCCTTGAAGTTGATTGGTCCACACCCGAGACAGCTTTCCTTAGAGCCTAGTCTCACATGGGTTGGACCAGATGACGCCAAAAGGCGCACAACTTAAAGACAATGCACCATCAAAGTATGAGAGCTCGGGTTAAGCATTTACACCATTGGAACCTCATTTGCCAGTAAAAAATATGATAATTGGTTTTTTACCCTTCTATCTGGCAACATATATGTTTTTTGTTTGCATTATGACTGCAGGTATTGTGGTCTATGCAAACATGACTCCTTGTAAACCTTAGAACTATACAAAGGGTCTCTTCTACAAACCAATGTGAGTCTCGTAAGCTTGTGCTCATCTATAAAATGCCACATGTTTTATGCAAGAGATTACGAGAAGGGTCATAATGCACATCTCTAGCACTAGATCATGTCGACAGTGTGACCTTTCTGGAGACATTTGCTGAATGAAGCAAACTGCTATAATTTATAAAGAACTACAGAGTTTGGAAGACACTGGCAGCGAGCGTACACTTGTATATGTGTGTGTTTCTACGCCTGGCACAAGCGTCGTGGTGACGTCACCGCCACTTAGTGGCGAATGGCGGTTGTTGTTGTTTCTACGCCTGCGAGAATGTGTCATTCTCCTTCTACGGCGGCTATTTTTACGGTGGCGTGGATCTCGTATGGGGTTGGGGGTTGTGCTTTAGTTTGGCTATTTCAACCTTAGCCACTTCCACTGAATATTGAGAATCTGATTTCTTAAAAACGTTGAATTTGACATCAGCGTGTGTTACAGTGCAATTCACATTATTATGCACATTACAGTTGACGTGGCAATTTATACTTGGTATAACTAATTAGCCCATGAAGCAGGGGACAAATGCAAATGAGAAAGAAATCACATTGATTGTTAATAAAAGTAAAGTGGCCTTGGGCAGAAGATAGTTATAAATGGGATGATAGCCGATGGATAAGACTAGTTCCAGAATGGCAGACAAAATAAGGGAACACACCTCATAGGGTGATGAGTACATTGAATATTGAGTCATGAGATCAGTTCATGCACAGGAATTCGGTTAATTTTGCTACTGCAGGACTGTGATGTGCAGGCCTTCATCCAGCAGTTGGTAGACCTTGGCTGAAGACGTTGATTGTTTTTATAAACGGTTTTTTTTTTCAACCAGGTGAGAGCCAATTGAGAGTAAAAGTCTACTTTCATTTTGGATCTCAGTGCACACGTAAAGAGTCAAAACAACAATAGCCAAAACGGCGGTCGAAACAGCACGAAGCTCACAATATGTGATGTTCAGCGATTCGTGAATTAAACTCCGATAATCCATTACGGTGTTATTGGAATTGACGAGGTTAAATTAGCTGTTACGATTGAAAGTCAGTCGGCTAAATTCAATGTTCCATTACACTGTACAAGAGACGGGCGTAAAGTTTAGGATGCTTCTGGCGAGGCGCGTCCGATGTCGAAGGGACATCTTCGGAAGCGTGTTTGTCATCGCTGAAGGGCAGTGGGTTGAAACAGGTCACCTCGTGCCCAAACAAATAAGCTTTATGAAGCGACGAGGCAGCATCATTGCGACGTTTTCCATGGACACATATATGTTTTTGTTAAATATAAATCTCCGCTTGCGGTAAATAGACATACAAAAATTGTCTGCGCATCACAGTTGACTCGTTTTCCACGTTCTTTGCACTATTGATGCCTCTTACGACGTGGAGCCCGTGTTATAGGGAGGCACTCACCTGGTTTATATTCGAAAGGGCATTGCTCGCGTGTTTAGCCATTTCCCACGGTCGCTCGATGCCTGTTGAGGCTGAGCGCGACGTTTGTTTCATTATTGGAAGCCTCCCAGCAGCGCACAGAGCCACTGGCTTGGAACAGCCTCAACTCAAACACCACAGGACATCTCACTGTGCGTCAACCAATTAGCCTTTCACACAGCTGCGCTAAGAGACACTGCTGTTTTAGCAGAGCCCGTGCAACCGACTGATTCCCTTGATTTCCCCCACCGTCTGCGCTTTGTACATTCGTGGCTGTGCAGAATGGTATTGAATACAACCTCCCGTTATGGTAATTTCTGCAGACGTTAAAATTTGGGAATTCGGTGATTATCTTTATATATATTGTGACCGCTGACCCCAGGCCCACAAAAGCCCAAAGCAACAGCGTTATTAGCATTGTTTCTTCCTCTGAATATTCACTCAACAAAGCTTCACAGACTCTCATGACTCATTTAGGAGGGACCGGCCAAGTTGGCGTAACATAAAATAGTTCATACGTTTATTGACTTGAACTTGGGGGGGGTTGGTGGTGAGATACGTGTTTTTACCTGCCGTGGGTGGTTGAACATGGCGTGTATGCTACTAAAGTCGGTCTGATAGACAGTCGTCAACATACTGTAGGTGGAACAATCAGTGATTGAAGCGACTGGCCGAGTGACTGGAGTGAATCAGTTCGTGCTGGATATCAACACCGCAGGAAAAAAACACGGTGAGATCAAATCAAGGCCGTAGCCATGGATTCAATATTGGGGGGGACCAAATCTTCCAGGGGGTTTGGGCCCCCCCCCCCCAGAAAAATATCTAAATTTGAAAACGAATTTCCTGCCTTAAATATAAAAAAAAATCACTAACACATAGGAAGGAGTTTTTATTTAAAAAAAATTACAATAATGTCTCAGTGTATTATTGTATTACATTACTCTGTTTTTCTTTTTTACCTTTTCTTGTTTCATTGTATGTAATGGCAGAGATTAGGGATTAATAAAGTACAACCATAACCACAATCATATAAACAGAAATCTATTTTATAGCAATATATTGGGGGGGACATTTTGAGCATATATATTATAATTACCGCCTTGGATCAAATTGTCCAAACGCCCAAATGCAGGATCCTCTTGACTAGTCGTCTTGATGCTCAGCAAGGCTTTTACTGGATAAATAAAGGGCTTGCATGGTTGTTGTTTTGTTGCGGAGGATTATGGGTAAGAGCCACATGAAAGTAAGGAGCCAAAAGGGGCCATTTCGAGTTGTATTCAAACCGTCTAGTTTTTTCTCTGAGATGGTGGCTCAATATTCGAGACAGTGTACCTCATGTGTGCATTGGTGGAAAATGCTTTTCTATAAAATATTGCTCAGCGTTATATCACGTAGAAAATTTTAAATCAATGCCGACCTTACATTATTGCATACATATGTATAGAAGGGCCAGTACTTGACTTTTTCCAGTGAGTGGCATGAGATTGACGAGTGGCAATGTGAGATCAGCAATGGGATCAATTGGTATGATGGACACAACATTCATGAATGAATGAGGAATGGGAAATCCTACGAGTGTGGGAATGGACAATGTTGCTGTGTCGTGTTTATGTTGAAGGATGGCTGCATGAAAATCAGTGAGGTGGAATTACTGAATTCACTGAGTAAATATGCAAAATCCCGAGCACTCGCGGTGCGTTAAGAATCGATGGCGCTTGCTATCACGAGTGTGAGATGCACGCCGAACGTGTAAACCTCGCAGCGCATACATAGATAGTCAGTTTAACACGTAGGCTTTCGCGACCAATATCATCCATAATAGAGGTTTTTTTTGGGTGAGATCGTGTAAATATCTAAATGTGTCGTTAAAACCCGCCACTACCGGACACAGCCAACTAGTAAGGGTTGTCACGTAATCTGGCTGTCGCCTGATGAAGCTAGTTGTAATTACTGGCGAAACGTCGTACTCAGATTGTAAATGTTATGGCTTGGCTCTCCAACACACCGGTGTGCTGTACGAGTGACGAATTGGCATGTTCTGTTTACGTGACAACCCTTACTAGTTGGCTGTGTCGGGTGGTGGCGGGTATTAACGACACATTTATATATTTACGCGATCTCACCCCAAAAAAACCTCTATTATGCACTTAGACGGTGTTCAGCGGTGTGCGCACAGTCATCTTCATCATTGATCTCCAGTAATCAACAGGAAGTCAATTGAAGTGGAAGCGTGTGCAGTTGGTGGGCGTACATGGAACAGGACTCGTAAAGCATCGGCTCTGTGTAACTCGAGCACAGGACAGAGAGACAGTTGCCATGCAACCCACGCTCCAAAGACATCTGAGAGCTGTCAAAAAACAACTGCATTTGCCCTAAATTATAATGGGAATAGTAATAAGCAGGAATTATTCTGCACTGTCTCGCTGCATCTGTGGTGAGCGTGGATCCGTTTGTAAATGTAAATGTCCTCGTCGCCACTGGTATCTTTAAACGTGGCAAATTTGAATTGAATGTGCGTAATCACACCAGAGGCCATTCATTGGGCCATGCGAATGTGGAAGGGTAAGCCTGACAACTGCGTGGTGAAAAATATAAACTCAACAGGGGCGTTCGTTTCCATTGAGCCTAAAGTCAAAAGCAGAATTAATAATTTGTCCATAGTAGTGCTCTCTCTATATATTTATGCACCCACATAAGTAAATTTTATGCAACTCGAGCTGAATTTGGATATGTTTGCTCGAGCTGGTTTTAATCAGATGTACCATTCATCTACATTATTTTGGTGAGTCATTTCACTTTTCCCCTCTTGTTCGCTTCATGTGGCTCTACTTGAGTACATTCACTCTTTATTAGCCATCACGCACTTTGGGGTTTAAAATTTTCGCCTTAATCTGGAGAGAATATCAGTTTAACATGTAGGCTCTATTGCCTAATATTATCCATAATAAAAGGGGGGGTTTGGTTAGATCACGTAAATATAAATGTGTCTATTAACCCTACTAATTGGCTGTGTCGGGTGGTGGAGGGCGTATCGACACGTTTATATTTACGTGGTATAACCCCAAAAACGTTATTGTAGAGAGCATGTGTCTCCGTGATAGATGCAAACATTCCTTCGAGAGGATGCCCACTTAGTGTTTCATGACCCACTCGTAGCTGCCTATAAACATCACTTGATCCTGTTTACAAGAATGCCTGGAATAATTAATTATGAATGCCTTTGAGTAAACTTCTCGGAGTCATTTCTGAAAATCTTGGTGAGTGATTTCTGAAAATAACTCATTCAGGCTTACATTTCATATGGACTATGACATTCAAATAATCTAGAAATATGTATCCAAGTGAAGATTAAATCAAATAAAGTAATGCATGCCTCTCTACCGAGGAAAGCCTCACTGAGTCTTAAGAATCACTTTTAAGAGGGTCCTGCATTGGGATGTTTGGCCACTGCTATTAATGAGGGCTTGGCATTACCTACTATAATTACCCAGAAATGTCTGTCCGTCCCGCACGTGACGTCACTCCACATGAGGCCCACCCCCCCATGTGACGTCACTCAACATGAGGCCCACCCCCCTTATTAATATTAATGAGTGGGTGGATTTTTACACGAACACATGGGAAGGTCGAGCCGAATAAAATCATGTATTACTCAAAGTCTCTTCAAATATGACGTTTCTTTACACAAAGTGACCTCACTGCAAAAGACCCCCCCCCCCCTTTTTATATTCATGCCCGCGTGGAAATTTACACTAACGCACAAGAAGGTCACGCACTCCACATGCCGCACCCCTCCCCTAATTAATAATCATGAGCGGGTGACGTCACTTCACATGCCGCACGCCTCCCCAATAACCATTAGCGGGTGACGTCCATTCACATGGGGCAACCCCCCCCCCCCCCCCTCATTAATAATCAAGAGCTGAACAATTTTCTTTAGAATATTTCAGATTCACTGTAATATACACCCGTCCTTGGACGGGCAAAAAAGCTATTGTGGGAATAACACCAGAGTTGCCAGAGAAAACACATGTGTAGTGACTGACTTGGAGACACTAATTATTGGAGGCAGTTCTTTTTATTAAATCGAGCACCCTTTGCACAATACACACCCTACGCTGGTACACACTCTTCTCTCTCTCGTGTATACACAACTCTACATAAGTTGCTAGCCTATACACAACGCTAACCATCTGACACTGACGGCATTGAACCAAGGCAGCTAACTACCATCTAGCAGCGCAATATCAGGTGAAGATGGCAGCGACGAAGGTGACGAGATGACAGCGATAAAGGCGACGATCGTCAGCAGCAACGACTGGGATCCCATTCCAAACGACAGCCCCGATGTCCCCTCCCGGGGCCCCTCTTATACTGTCAGCATGGCCTGGTTCCACTCCGGCAATGCCCCCCTTTTGGAACCTATTAGCAGTTTCTCGATGTGCCCCTTACATAACCTTTCCCCTACATCCCTCTCTGGTCTATCACGTGCAGATCCCCTTCCCTGCTAGTGCGATGCTGCTACGTGACCGATTCTATGTCACTACATCACCCCCCCTGTGAAAAAAAACAGCCATCCCAGATGACATCAATCACTTACTGAACGTGGAGCTTCACAATGCACAAAACGCGTCAATGCAACAAAGCCAACACGGAGGAACAAACAATTTCCGACGAGAACCCATGGTAAAAAAACGCCCTGCAAAACCCAACTTCTGGTGAGAACTCTCAACAATAACCCCGGCCCGCAAGAAAGTAACACATGCCGATGACTGCCGGCGCACCACAGCCCGCGAGCATTGGGAAAGACCCCAGGTCAACCAGCAGCCGCAGCCCAGCTCACAGCGGTAGCCACCCAAAGGGCGACATCCCACATCCGGCTATTCTCTGCTAAAACGGCGCCCCCGCCAAGTCCAGCATCATGCTGCGGATGGCAAGAGGCATCACAGCCCCTCCCCGCCCCCGCAGCACCAATCTTCGACATGCTCCGTAAACGGCGCCCATCCGCGCAAACACCCGAGGCAGAGTCCCCCTGTTGGACCCCCAGACCAAGGCGCAGGCCGCCCTGAAGTGGCGCAAAAACGCCATCCCATCTCCTCCTACCGCCACGAATTCACGGATGGGAGGCAGCCACCCCCGTAGAGGCAGCGCCCCGCAGAAGCAGCCGGTGGTGACTCGAACTTGGCGGGAAAAATTTCCCACTCGGGTGACAAAATTGCAGTTGCTCGCTGTGCCACGCCCGCGGCGGACAAAATGGCGGCCGCCCGCATGGGCGGGCGGGAACTCCGCAGTTTCCCGCGCTAGTGCAGCGGCGAAGTTTGAGCCATCCGCCTGCTATCCCCGTGCTGCAGCATCTCCGGCAGGCTCCGCAGACCCGAGCTGGATGACCAGCTCTGCTGTGATGGAGAGCGCCACCCCTCTCCAACCAGCGGCTGCAAGGGGCACACATCCCTCTCGCGCTGCTCCGCTGCATCTCCGCCCCAGGACGAATCACCGGAGTCCTGTATTCCAGGGTTGTCGAGGGGACCGCATCCCCGTCGTCCACATCTCCAGAAGACACTATCGGTGGATTGTTTTTCTCGGCCGACTTTGACATGAACAATTTTTTTAACACTTCTGACTCTTAATGTAGTGACTGACTTGGAGATGCTAATTTTTGGAGGCAGTTCTTTTTATTAAATCGAGTACCCTTTTCACAATACACACCTTACTCTGGTACACACTCATCTCTCTCTCGTTTATACACAACTCTCCGTAAGTTGCTAGCCTATCCACAATGCTAGCCGTCTGACACTGATGGCGCTGAACCAAGATAGCCAACTACCATCTAGCAGCGCAATATCAGGTGAAGACGACAGCGACGAAGGCGACAGCGACGAAGGCGACAATCTTCAGCAGCAACGACGGGGATCCCACTCCTAACGACAGCCCCGAGGTCGCCTCCCAGGGCCCTTCCCTCTTATACTGTCAGTGTGGCCTGGTTCCGCCCCGGCCACGCCCCCCTTCTGGAACCTACTAGCGGGTTCTCGATGTGCCCCTTCCGTAACCTCTCCCCTACATCCCTCTCTGGTCTATCACGTGACCTGCTGTCAGTCAGGGCTGCTGCAGCTGCAGATCCTCATTCCTGCCAGCAGCCAGTGCTATGCTGCTACGTGCCCGATTCTATGTCACTCCACATGTCACTAAGCTTCATGCAGAAAGATTCAAGAATCCAATATGGCACAGCCATCTCCTAGCCACCTCACAGCCAAAGTCTCTCACCCAAGTTCCATCCAGGTTCAATCCTACTTCATTTCTAGATTTTATGAACTCAGATGCATTAAAAAGTATATGGTCACGGTAACAATATATATTTTTAACAACAAAAATGCAACACATTCATCAAAAACCCTGCCTTGAGAAGGACAATTATATCATCGGCATGGTTTCATGTAATGGCCCTTCTTTGCAGCACATGAATCCAAATAGTTGCCCATTATTACTTTTTCTTTCAAGGCACTGTTATTGACAAATGTGTTGGGTTTTTGTTCACCAACTGCCAAGGCAGTATCACCAAGTAATGTTGTTGTGTTAAGGAACGTTCACGAGATTAGGCTAACGGTGCATGAACAGTTCAGGCTTTCTGGTGTTTTCCATGATGCGGTATAAGCAAACAATAAATAAGCAGGCAATATGCCTAATTATTTATATGAAACTTATATTATCAACAACGATGCACTCATTAATTTGTACTTTGTAAGCTAAAGGTGTGTTATGCCTTAATGTGCATTGTGCGGAACATCCCACACAATGAAAAAGCTCGAAAGGGAGTCTTTATTTAGACGAGGCGCTCTTGCAGAGGAACCTGAGGCTGACCATTCCATCATTGACTCTAAAGACGCTCTGAAAAACCTCTTTCCCACAACACAATGCTGCCTGCCAGATACAATTTGAAGACTATTTATTTCCCACCCATTAGGAGACAAATGTTGTGGTGCAGTGGTTTAGTGCACTGCACTGCATTATGGACCCAGCACTTCGAATTATATTCCCAGCCACGTCGAACATTGGTGATAAGTGAAATATGAACCAATTCTTCCCCCAACCATCCCAACCCATCTTCACCATTTCACACTCATCAGCAAAAACTCTGGATAGGCCTTCATCTAGCAGTGGAATGGCAAACCGGTTTGCTGTGCATTTTTACATTACTTATTATTATCGTGACAAGAGGAATATTTTTTTTTCATGTGACAGAGTAATAATAATGTCTTTTATTTATCCAGGAAAGCCTCATTGAGTCTCAAGACTATTTTTCAGGAAAATCATGCTATATTGGGATGTTTGGCCGATTGTATTATTGAGTGTAGAATGTAAGTAAATAAAAAGCAATGTAAAGTATATAACTTACGTAAACTTCATGTGGCATTTTTCCCCCATTGCGTAGTGACAAGAGTGATTTTATTGCTAGTTTTTCATGCTGTCAGGTCTTTTCGGGATCTTTTACACATCCACCTCATTTGCTCATTTGCTCATTTGTTTGCTAAACCTGCAGTCTGAGAAGTCACATTCTCTTACTCAATGGTGCTTCCACAACGTATCATCGGTACGCCTATACAGTCTTGTTAAATTTGCTTTGCTAGGCAAACACGGGATTAACATTTACTGCCCGCTAATCTGAATAGCATTTCATGGAAATATTGTATCAGTAAGATGTGAACAGAATATGCGGTGACATTAGGTAATTTAAATATGATAACATCCACCAATTGCAAAAAAAATCCTTGCGTTTCACCATAAACCCACAATGCAATTCATTTAGCGGGCACAAAGGCTATTTTATCATATCAAATACTGTACAAGTGGCGTTGTCTTTGTGATAATCATGTGCCCATGTTGATGTGTACATGATCTGAAGTCAGTGGCTGCATACATCACATGGCCTCTTTGTATATATTATCCAGAAAACCCACACGGAGTCGTAGGAGTCTTTTTCAGATGCATCCTGCATTGGGATTTGATTTGAACATGTTTTCAGCCAATTACTGAGTGTTTATACAAGTGTAAGGAAACAAAAGCACCCGGAGAAAACCTGTGCCTTGTGCAAGAGGAGGCAACACTCTATCCCCGTAGAGATGCAAAGAGATGGCGATAAGTCAACTTGCTGTGTTGCCTTCTTGCGCACTCGTGATAACCTAGGTTATTAGACCATAATACAGGTTTTTTGGGTTAGATCGCTTAAATATATAAATGTGTCGTTAAACACGCCACCACCCGACATAGCCAAATAGTCAGGTTTTTGTCACGTAAACAGAACGTGGCCAATTCGTGACTAGTACAGCACACCGGTGTGTTGGAGAGCAAAGCCACAACATTTACAATCTGAGTACGACGTTTCACCAATAATTACAACTAGCCAGTAATTACTCAGATTGTAAATGTTGTGGCTTTACCCTGGCAAGTCAGGGTATTGCACTTCACCGACATACATGGGAAGGGAGTTTCACAACATGTGTGCGGTGACCTGTCAACCCTCACCTCTGCAGTGCTGGATCACAGGCCAAGTGCATAGCCACCACCACCTGGTGGTGTTCTCTGTCTGTAGCGTGTCAACTTGCACAAAAGCTCACGTGATTGGATCACCATTTTTTGACCGTTCATTTTTCAGAACACAAGCTTTAATATAATTGTTTTGCTGCGCAATTTAGGTGTATTAAAGGAGCCTAACACACCTACATTGAAATGCATCATGTTGTCTCAAAGGCAATGTTAAACCTTGATTTTTATTGGACATTACTAGGCGTTTTTCCCTCGCGATTTTTATTTTTTGTAAGCTGTTGTGCATGAAAAATTATTGACCATCGCGTGCCCTCCAGGCACACTCAGATGTGCAGTTAATTATATTTACAGGTCCTGACACACAACTGTACCGTGATTATGAATCCCAAATATCAGCAAACCATCAGCTTGCCAAAATAAATGAATATCGATTCGGTTTAACCTTGACACTGAGCTGTTTACTTAACACTTAATTAACAAAAAAATATTGAAGTGTGGTGTTCATCGTTTCAATTGACAAGTATTTTAGATTATTTGCACAAGTAAGGAATCCCGATTTGGTCACTGGTACCATATCTAGTACCTCTAATATCCAAAATAAGGATGTTTTAATCTAAATTATTTTTAACTTGAATGTTCAGAGAAGGATATCAAACACTTAAAATGCTTAAAATGCATTGTCCTTGAGTTTTACAGGAAATTACAATTCACACATCTCAAAAACAATGTAAGTTATGGGAACAATAAGTAAATAAAAAAAAGTAAAGATGTCGCCTTGCAGTGTCTTGCTCGCACCACTCCTCTCTGATGAGCTTACTCTTACACCATTGGAACCTCATTTGCCAGTAAAAAATATGATAATTGTTTTTTTTTTTAAGGTGTCAGTTTTGTCGCCAGATAGAAGGGTAAAAACCCAATTATCATATTTTTTACTGGCAAATGAGGTTCCAATGGTGTAAATGCTTACCCCGAGCTCTCATACTCTGATGGTACATTGTCTTTGAGTTGTGCGCCTTTTGGCGTCATCGGGTCCAACCCATGTGAGACTAGGCTCTAAGAAAAGCTGTCTCGGGTGTGGACCAATCAACTTCAAGGACAGTGCATACATTATCAGAGTTATGTTTTTTTTTGCATTATGACTGCAGGTATTGTGGTCTATGCACACATGACTCCTTGTAAAACAAGTGTCAGTTTTGTTGCCAGATAGAAGGGTAAAAAAACAATTATCACGAGCCTACTCTTATCATGCTGGCCAGACGTCTTGGAATGGGTGTGAGCACCCACACTTAACCCCACCACACGAGACCCGTCGATTAACAAACACGTGAACAAAAACGAGACTGATGACTAACGAGTTCAATATTGCATTTTAAACTGTAAAATACAAAACATGTCAGTAGTACGTTTAACAACGTAGACCTTCGTGACCAATATCCATCAGAGGTGTTTTGGGTTAGATCGCATAAGTATAAATGTATCATTAAACCCGCCACCACCAAGACAGCCAATTATTCAGGTTTGTGTTGGAAAGTAAACCCACAACATTTACAATTCGAGTACGACGTTTCGCCAGTAATTGCAACTAGCATCATCAGGCATGCGGCCAGGTTTGTGGAGAAATCCTCCTGCTTCAGTCTTAAATCGAGGGATACATGTGATATCGTCACTTGTGAGCCAATCAGGTGCGAAGGCCAGATATACATTACCGGTTGAGTTATTCAAAGGGAAATCAGCAACATTGTGCATGCAAATTATGCATGCACACCAAGCCTGTACATCTCGCCGTTTTTGTGTGCAGGAAATCGCAATATCTTTTATCGTCTGCTCACAGTTAATCACCATCGACGTGTGGTGACCTTGATAGGCATGCAGTTAAACACTGTATTACTTGATAATTCGCTTCAAAGCAGCACTAAGACTGTAATTATCAGAACGGTTACAATTATTTTCAATTCTCTAAATTTCGATAGATTCTCGAATTAGTCTAGTTTTGCACAGAACTTCAACATTATCAAAATCAATCGAGTGTGCTTGTTGGCACGTGTGTTCTGCTACTACAGTTACATAACTTGACAAAATGCAACTGTTTTACATTTCTGCTGCATGGCTCACCCCTGTGTTATGAACGCTTTCGCCATAGCAAATAATCAGATTAACTTGTTTAATCGCTTTTTTTTCTCATTGAACTCTAAAAAATGCTGTATATGTTATATTACAACTTATAATACAAAAAATGCAAGTACAGTATAGGCAGACCTCGCTTTGCGCTCACAATGTGTTCCTGAAGTGAGCGTGAATCGAATCGGTGCTAAAAGGGATCGTTATACTATTGTATCTATGGGGATGCGTTCCCAACAGCGTTATTTCTTTCATATTTCTTTCGTATGAGCAATATACGAGGCGGCCAGCTTGTATCCAAAACATTTTATTGCGGAAGAAGTAAACATGTGGTAGTGTACATTGTTACGAAAATGCTCAGATTGCTACGGTAGCTATAGCAACATCAATTTATCCATGAATTCATGAAATGTAAATAACACCGCATACAGAAATACAATCCTGTCCATCAGAACTATGCAGAAAATTAAAAACATTTTAGCCCCACACTTAATTAGAATCGAACAATGACTTAGCTTTACTAATATCTATTAACTGGAAAAGATAAGAGAATGTTCCAGAGATTTCAGCATATTTGGCTAAAATTATAAACACACCTTATTGACTGTGGGCCTAAGTATGCTGGCCTTAATACAATGCTAAGTCTATACATTAATTTAAATGTTTGTTTAAAAGTAATGTTCCAAACTAGGAGAAACATTCATATTAAATGACATCCAAATGCAATTTAAGCATCAGGTATGCAAGTCAACTGACCATAATGTTACACTTGCATTATTGCTTTTGTAGACTAAAATGTATCCGGCCATTTATTTGGCTTTCGAGTAAATACACGTTTAATTGAATTTGTTCTAAGCGGCTACAGAAGAGCATACACTTCACCTCGTCTCAAAAGAATATACAAAAGGAAAAGGACGCAGACGAAATAAAAAAACGATGCTGTTGCGGAGATGCTCAGGCGGTCTCAAAGAGGAGGAATCCGCAGAAGGTGGAGAAGCGCTGGTGGTCTCCGTGAATTCCCCCGTTGCCAAGTCGCAGCCACACCTCGTCGCCTTCCTTGAGCCGCAGCACAGCGCTATTCCCAGCTGTGTCGTGCTTCCCCTTCACTTCGTAGCTGCACACCAGGGAAGTGGGGGTGGACACGGCGGCGTTGGAGCCATGTTGAGGCGATGAAGTGCACGTCGGCTGGCTGATGAAGTGCCTGATTCAAGTGTGCGGTGGTCATGCCGCGAATGGAGACGCTGCACGGGAAAGGCAAGGCCAGGTCGTGCACTTGACGGCCTCAACTTAATAAGAGCTATTTTGGCTTGCACAGGTGCGTGGAGAAGTGATTGATCCTTCCGCCTGAAATTAGGCATAATTGGGCCCCCCCTGCAGTGACAGTGTTAAGGGATTAGACGTCTACTGGAGAGGTAATAATAATAATAATTCAGAAATCTTTAAAACCTCTCAACTGAGTTGCACGGGAAGAAGCACTGCCACTGCAGAATCGCTTGGTATATTTAGCAAGTGGCGTTTGATTTGCATACAAATAGTGTCTTGAACTTGGGGCCGCTTTTAGAAATCACACTCCTGGCGCAGTATTGCATGTCTGTAATTGAGTGCAGTGGAGGCTCGAGTCCGTGGATGGTATGTGTTTGTGAAGCTGCGAAATGCACTGCGATGTGAAGTGGCCAGGAGACGAGCAGGGCAAGTGGAATTTTCTCTGGGCAGTCCTGTTTTCTCCCACATGCAAAACACTCCTTAACAAGGGACTGGTAAAACATCCCACGTGCAGTAACTTCCTTTGAAAATTGTCTTAAAACTCAATCTATATTTTCTGAATAAATATAAACCATCTTTATGATGTACTTGTCTTTGAGTCGTTGTTATGGAATGTTGATGAGCAAAATGTCAATGTGTTATTTATTTACAGGTATTGCTGACAGTTTAGTATGCTCATGCCTTCGGGCTATTTCACGTGAGCGTTTTATAACTTCACAGACAATCCATATTGCATGGCTGGCGTGAAGATCATTTGACTCTTGAGAGGTTGAAAGGGGACATTGGTGCGCCTTGTGTACTTGACTGATGTTCTCCAGAATAGCTGACAACCTTGAAAACAATATGTTGTCTCGTGAAATATTTTTTTGAGTTTCACTTCATTTAACGCTATGTATGAAGACATCATACAGCCTTTTCTAATTCCACTGCTGGATTAGCCCCCCCCCTCCCCCCGGCTGTATTGGTTATGGAGATTATTTGACCATACTATACCACGCTGGTTAGTGTCTACTTAATTCATCTCCATATTAATGTCACACAAGACCAATTCAAACATGCAGATGGTGTTCCAACTGCATGTTTGTTGACAGGAACATCCCATGATATTCCTCACGTCAGTCGGGTGTTATGTGTTTGTGTGTTAGTCAAATGTTCTCGCAATTTACTCAGTCAACAGAGGAGGTTAATAAAGATTGCTCTTAGAATTGGGTGTGTACTGTATTGATCTATTTAGAATTCCTGCACCTGAAGGTGATAAGCAAACAATCATGAAAGTATATAGTGAATGGGCAAGATTAACAAAGAAGCACAGATATTCGTTGTGTAAAACTGAATCGTTCCAGTGTAACCCGTCTCGTGATTCAAAGGCTGCTTTATAATACTATAAAATCCCCATGCGAGTAAAATGTCAAATAAAATGTTTGTTTCTGCATAAATGGAGTGGCTTTTTCACACACACACAAAGCAGCAAACAGCCGCCAGAGATCATGTGCCACTTTGTCTCCCGTTAAACCGGACAGTGATGTTCTAAATCTGGTGCTGGCCAGATGTTGCAAGGTTGTGCCCTGAGAGCGTTCGTTGTCAACGAGTGAGTCGCATATTGCCTGAAGGGAGCCGATTGCTCAGTGTTGCACACATTTTAGGTGTATTTATAATTGTCCGATGCAAAAATAAAGCCAAATTAAGTGCAAAACCAAACTTAACAAGTGATTTTGTCGTGCAGTCATTACAGACCGGGCTGAGACCATCAACTTTGAAAGTCCGGTTTAATCACGAGCAGCTGAAACCCAGATTCGAGGCCGGGATATCAGCAGTGCCACTTTGACCTTTGACCCACCTGGACCCCCTCAACCCCTTTAATTTATCCAACACGGGGATCATACGTGTGTTTTTTTCATGTACATTTTCTATATTTTCTATAATCTATAAAAAAAAAAATCGGTAAACCTTATACTCTATATTCAGAATTGTTGAATGTCCCTCGCAGTTGTATGGCCTGGTAAGCCATTCTGATTCCCCACTCTTAATTCTAGGGGTGTCATGGTGGTGATATGTTAACTACCTCGCCCGTTATACAGGAGGTCGTGGGTTTGATCCCGACCCTGACGCCTCTTGTATATTTGTAGTTTGCACGTTGTATATGTATTTTGAACTTCTTTCACACCGTACGTGTTAATCGGAGGTGTGGGGGAAAGGCAATAGACGAAACACAAAAAACAATTCGAAATAAATGCGTTTTCAATTTAGACTTAAAACTGTATAGTTCCAGTGGCTTCCTAATATCGGAAGGGAAGAGCGTTCCAGATGGCCACAGAAGCGTATCTGAAAGTGCGCGATGCAGTGACCATCTTTGTTAGATGGTTAGCCAAAATCTGCTGCGAGGATGACCAGAGTTTGCATGATGGTTTACGCCCCTTGCCGAGGTCAACAAGGTATTATGGCTAATTTGTGGAAAGCACTTTGTGTGTAATGAGCACAACCATATAATGTATTCGTTCAGCAACTGGAAGCCAATGCAGCTCGGCGAGCACCGGACAAACATGATTGGATCTTGCAGGACCCATCACGACGCGTGCTAGAGAATTTTATACCCGCTGGAGCTTGTTCTCTCCCCGTGGTCGGGTGGATTTTCCTGCGGGTGCTCCGGTTTTTCCCTCCACATTTAGAAACATGCGTTTAGAGTATTTGGCTGCTATAAATTTCCACATCATAAGCCATTTCATTGGGCTATCATTTGTGGCCATGTCGCTTCTGAAAAATAGTTATATAGCTCAGTGGGCCTTACTATAGCCACCTGGAAATTCATATTGGAAATTACCAAAATGCAGGATCATTTATAAAGTGGATGTTAAAGTCCCTATACTGTCATTAAACCAGAAACAACGTGCAAAAATAAATGGTTTCAAATGAACGATTCTGTGTAACACGTAATTCACATCCAATTTGGAAATGGAAATGTAGATTTTCGATGGGCTCTTGTGAATTACTTTTAAATCAGTTTAAATGGTAAATCATTATAAAGCATCTTGTAAGTGTTCACTAAACATCAAAGAGAATGTGTGTGTAGCCCAGGGAGCTAATGCTATTTGAAAGCACTTAGCGTGCACAGCTGAGATCCTATGTTCAAATCTGAGCAACCACCCTTGATTAAACTGGGTTCGTAAGGGCATTGAGTTGCTGGTATCAGTTTGGCCACCAATAATTACACTAAAAAGCACGTAATTGTAAAGTTGGTTAATCACGTAATTTATCATCCTTTGCAAGAACACATAAAAAGACCACATTTTTTTGGCAGAACGAATAAAAAAGATGTGCCCCTTCTGTGTACAAATAGGTATTTTAAGATAGCGAAAAGTACAGTAGTTCAGTGACACAATCTGCAGGGCCCTTTCTGTGGCATGGAATGCTGCACTGGTCAGAGCTCTGAATGGAAAATGTATTTGCCTCGTGACATGACGTCGATAGAAAATTTGGAATGTAAGGGGGGAAAAATACAAAGAGAATGTGAGCCACACTTGGGCTTTGTTGCTGATGGGAGTCTCCTTCAGTTGTGTCCCGGTGAACTTGTGAAAACACGGAATGTTTGGGGACCATTAACGAAAGATGTAAGTTTTGCACTTCACTTTGTGGGATATATAACACTGGTCAACAAAAAAAATTAGTTTTTTAGCCTGAACTTTTGCAGCTGTTTTAGACTATTTCAGGGTGCTGATTCCAAATCTGATCTCAGATTTGCTCTATCACATCTCATTTTTATGCTATCGGCATACCCCATTTTCATTGATTTTACCCGAAATTAACTCTGTCACTTATGATTGCAAGTTGTTGCGAGTCAGTGACTGCTTTAGTGTCAAAATATGGTGCTGTATTTTTAGGATAGTGTGTTTATAATATAATTTATGTAGATATCCACATTTATTTAATATTTTTGTTCTGCAGTTTTTATTGAAAATGCAATATTTGATATCTCAAAAAGCTAATGTGATAGACAAAAACTGATGCCAGATTTGGAATCAGCACCCCAAAATTACCTTAAACCCGTTAGAATACCTTATGCCAGAAAAAGTGTGTTGACCAGTGTAATAGATGAGCAGGCCACACAAGGATAAGCTTGACCTGCCACCACACCTCACCTCCCGATCTAAATTTATCAGAGATGTATGTGATAAATATATAAATGAGAAAATCAGAAAGCGTGTATCATTGCAAAATGTCTCCATACGGGAATGCACCGTAATGAGATGATGTTTATCTTAATTGCCTGTCTATTTGGGATCTGGCAAGAAGTGTCTGTCTCTGGCAGCTAGCTAACAACACACAGATGAGCTGAGTCAATGGGGTACCGAGAATCAAGATATGATGCAGATGGGTGACAGAAGAGAGGAAAAGTTAATGTAGTGCTCAAAATTTCCAACGGGTAATACAATCGGGCCGACCGGAAAACACAGCCTAATAAAAGCATATACATGTGTAACCCAAGAGTGTTAGAGAAAAATGTGGCAGACGCAGATAGGTCATCATAATGATGCAACATCAAGCAGAATGTGTGCTATTTGTGGAACTATACACGTCCTGATGGGGTGGAGTGGCGTTGCAGTGGTTCAGCGTATGCTATAAACCTGGTGACCTCACTTCCATTCTACTCCGAAGCGTGAACTTGCTTAAAGGGGAGGCATACAAAACTCAGCAGGGACACAACACGGCGTTAAGCAAATGTCAAATGCCCAACAATGAGAAATGACGCAATCTGCTTTTGTCTATCGTGAGTTCTGCTCTGCAATTCCCACCACGTGTTTGTAGACGAAGAGCTGCGACGCCCATCGCCTAATCGTACTAATTTAGACACTTCGCGTGCAGCCGTCTCGAACTGCAGGAGTGCTACTCCAAAGAACACACGTGACCAAAACCGCGTTTGCCGAGTCGCTGAACTGATGCTCAGCCGGCACATCGTCCGTACGGCTATGGATGTTCACCAAATTGGGGGACTTTGAGGAAAAGTCCATTACTGGTGTTGAATATTGTGAGAACATATGTTTGACTGGATCGGAATTTAGACAGTGAGGGGGGGGTGGGTTAGGCCCCCCTACCCCTCTCTCAACCCCCCCCTCCCCCACCCCAAGTTTCGAGCCGCTCGCTTCACCTTCTTGCCTACGAATGCTATGAGGATGATTCAATTAGCACGATCCCTTTTACCAATCCGCACTGAATAGCGTGGTGAAGTATGGTCAAACAACCCTCATGATCAATAAGGTGTGGATGCCTCCATCCCGTAGTGAAAGGGATGTGAAGTATTATTATTGTTGATTACACCTGCAGATAGTTCTAAATATGGAGAACAGATAATGCAAATTATAGTCACATTAATGTAGAAGCGTTATCCGGCTCAATGACAAACAATGTTCGTGAACGATTAACAAAGCCAATTAATTCAATGATTTTTTTCCCAGTAGTTTTCAACGAAAAATATCCTTGGGATGATTTCAATCATTTAAATATCTGCACGCCTATGTTGATCATTTGGATGACTACTCAAACAATCCATCATGGCCCATCAAGCCAGAGTCCATAACTTACATAAGTCCCACCAACAAGAGAGGATGGAATGCACGACTGCATCGCTCATTGCCCTACACTCTCATCGAATTATTGAGCAGCACACTTCAATCGGTCACATTCCCATAGGCTGGGAACATTTCAACCCCATTTATTGAACGCGACTTGCCAATATGTTCCAGTTAATCCAGACTCAGGACAACTTTACCTTCAATTAAAGTTGTGATAAATGTTATTGAAATGGCTTAACGATTACACAATTCGCACAAAATATTAAACAATGTTCCTTTGTCTATTTTTTATCATTCACTAATTTCAGAAATGTTTTTGTATCACGTGGTGAGATCCATTTAATCGTCAATATACGCAATATTATTTTGCATGTTTAAATTATTGCCCAATTTCTACAATTATGTTATTATAGTGTGCATTCCCCACTTTAATGTTTGTATAACTGGACAGTGTCCTTATTCTGTATGAAATGCAACATATTTACGTTCTTTCGCAGATAGTCGATCAGCAGGACGTGTGTGGTGGGGTAAAGTGTAGGTACCTTCACCTCTTCCGAGACATTTGATCAGCATGGAATTATAGTACCCCTCTTTACAGCACCCTCTAGAGGGGCTGTCTGGAGCTCATGTTTAGTGGAGGCTCTTTTTCCAGCCGTGACATGCGCAAGCATTTTGTTTTCTGAACACTTTCTTGAACACCAGGCTTATGTCGAGAAATTAATTTAACAAGCAGTGTGAGTGCTGTCTCTAGGAACACACAGCTATCTATTCGGAATGATATGCAGTCCCGAGTGAAATACAACATGCAAACTTGATTTAATGAGCTGAATCGTAATATATTAAACATTGCTCGCACGTAATTTTCACTTAGTCACGATCAATTATATTTAGTAAAATAAATGTGGTACAGATAATGAGTTGGCAATTACGACAAGTGCTGTTAGATAACTGTTACATTTTAATTAATTACTGCTTCATTACACTTGATTTCTGTATATGAAACATATCAGATTGAAATTCTGAAGGAATTTACATTTGTCCAATACCATTTTGGGTATATTTTCACAGGACAATTTGGGATATTTCTAATGTGAATATATATATATACAATAAATCAAATATCGATGAAACCAGTATCTAAATGCAGCTACATCTCAAGGCAATGTAAAAACACGCACAGAGAACCACCCAAAAACAATAATCACATGTTGTACATGAATACAACTTCATAGATAGGGGACAGTTAGTAACAGTTATCGGCAGAAACAAAAGTTAGGTACATATTGTAATCAATAAATCAGTGTTTTGTTGATGCATGGCTCCTGCCCAGCGGTTTACAGGGGTTCATTTGCTGTCGTTGCTCATTCTGATCTGTTGCCCCCCGTGGCCTTGAACTGCCTTCCCCACTGATCTGTCCTGTCGACTCCCTGCCCTTATTCAAGTTCAACAAAGCTTCCTATTTTTATTTTCCTATGACAGTCTGTTTTTTTTTCTCTCCCTCTCTCTCTGTAATATACGCACTTGATCTGGACATCATCGCGAGATCGGGTCGCGTTTAGGCGCCGCCATATAAACAGACACCATGTTTCGACGTTAATGATCTCGCAGATAGTATATTATACCACACAGAACTCATGGCGGTGACTCATCCCTACCTGAACAAAGTGATGACCGTGTTGCCGTTGTGCATGAGGTAGACCACCGTTTCCTCCACGTCTTCGTGCTTGAGCATGTTGAACGTGAAGTAATACACTCCTGCGTAAAGAGGCAGCGTTGTCGCACACGTGTCGTCGACGGTGAATTCGAATTGCTTTCACACACAGTGCTCTCAGGGTGGGGAATTATTCTCAATTTCCCTTTGAACGTGTTGCCGAAATTCCACGAGTCGCCTATAGATGTAATGGTTGTGAGCACTTTAAACAAAGCGATGTTACATTACTTAACCATTTCGAATAAATATAAAACACAATTCGGATTTAAAGAGGCTACGAAATGCAATGGCATCTCAAAACGCTGTAGACTATTGTGGAACATCCATCGCAGGAAAAGAGGAGGTGGATATGCATTCATCATGATTGAAAATTATTACTGCATTATCAAAGAGGCAGTCATATGCAAATGTTCAAAATAATAAATTGTCAATCCACTGCTAGATGAAGGCCTCCCCACACCGTGTCGGTCATCCGGCATGTTTCACCATACTTCACCACATTGGTCACAGTACAAGTTGGTGAAAGTGGGAAAGAACACTGTTTCAGATGACTCACCACTTGTGTTCGCTGTGACTGGGAATCTTAGGTCACCGGAGCCAGAGTGCGGTGTACTAACTGCTGTGCCCACTGCTCCACCCACAAACAGTACCGTGTATGGTTATTGAGTGATTGGCCCAAGAATTACTTATTGGTACAACATAGGGTGACGAATGCTAATAGTTACTTTTTTGAACAATTATATCTCTAGATTACAAATGTGTATGCTAGAAAGCTTACGGTGGTCGCTTTACCATAGTATGTTTGTATCTTCTTGGTTTTTTCGGTAAAGTCACGTAGAAGGGAAGTAATAAAATAATAAAAATAAAACATAATAAAATCATTCTCACGACGTTTCGGCTACAACGCAATCAGCCGTCTTCAGGTGAAGAATGAGACACTGCCAAGCTAGGAGCTTATATATAAGCTTGGTTGGAGGTGGAAGAAGAGCACCTTAACAAAAGAATGTGCATATCAAGAGGAATTTAGCATATTCATGGGAAATGCGTAGGAGGTGGGCGGGGGGGTTTCAAAGTCATATTATGCCCATGCATTATGCAGGATCAGCAGCACCAAAGGGAGGGGGGCAGGGGGTAGCATCGACAAAGGGAGGGAATGTTAATAGTATGTAGAAGCAATGAAACATGTGAATGGGAGAGCGGTGGCAGGAGACCCGCAGCGGAGCAAATAATGCATTCCCTGTGGAGAACACAAGATACACAGGTACTGCCAGTGAGTGGACTGCGGTCTGAAAGTCACCGTAAACGTGAACAACAATCAGTTAAGATCCGAAATGGTTTATTACGTCCTTCCAATGATTGCTGAGCCAGAATCCATCTTCTCGGTTGAAATTGTCTCTGTGTTTGTATATGTGGATCGCCTCATGAACGAATCTCTCATGGTAGCCAGATGGCTTGCAGAGAACCTCTGTCTTGGAGAAGTCAATGTCATGTGAGCCCACTGAATTGTAACAGTGATCTGCCACGGCTGAGGTGTTTGTCCTACAAAGCTGCCTGCTCATGATGGATAATGCCCATGGTGTGGATAATGGTAGCATTTGTCACCCCAGTTGTACTGCTCACAACCCCCGTGGTGAAAGCACATACACCTGGTTTCCCCCGTTTTATGCGGTAAATGTGTTCCAAAAAAGAGTGCACAAAGCGAAATCGCGCAGCATGGACAACACAGTCGCCCAACCCAAAAAGCACCGCACTAGACAGCTGCCTGCCCGAGTAGCGCACAAAGTACAACACGCAACGTTGTCCCACGTCTGACCGCATGGCCCCCATGAGTGAATCCAAACCGCATGTAGCCAATTTTGTTGTAGAAATATGTTAGCCCAGTATACGCGAAATCGCACAAACCAAGCCCACAAAAAGCGAGGCAAAAGCTGTATTCAATAATGTGAGGCTGTGCCGGTCAGGGGGATGCGTTACCGGTTACAGGTGCATTGAAGCGGCCGGTTATGATGTCAAAGTAGTTTCCGAGGTTGGCTTCCACACTGCTGAAGATGATGCCGCTGTTCTGGTTCGTGAAGTGGGTTGCCATGGAAGCCATGAATGCTATCTTCCGGTTACAAATTGTAATGGGAACACATAAATACGCGTCACAACATGCATAATTACAGACGCACATATACCGTGAATAGATTTTGATTACGCAAAGCTGTCACTTATGAGTTGATAATGTATGCCCATTTAGGAAGCAATTTTTGGTGCACTGAAATGTCAACTATTACACACGATCAACACGTAAGCTATATATATATTACAAATGCCTTGTTCCTTCTACGATTTTGTGCAATGTTTCCTTTCTTTACAATAAACCACTCACTGCAAATAGATCAATCACTGCGCCACGTTTTATTAGATGGATAAAATATTAACGGTTCTATTTTTTGAGCGGCGTTCCTATGAATTATTAATAAAGTGCTCGCGGCAAATTGCCCTCTCAAAAAGTGGCTCAAAGGAGAATTACCTTGAGCTCTGATGGCACGCCAGCCTGCCCCTTTTCTCCCTTGGGACCCGATACGCCCCTCTCACCTCTTGTTCCAAGGTCCCCCTTATCACCCCTGTCACCTTTTGAACCCTCTCTGCCAGGCAGACCATTGTTGCCATTATTTCCGTGATTTCCTTCGGAAAAGAAAACAAACCAGAAATATTTTTTGTTTACAAATTATCGAACCAATCACAACACAGCGGATTGCCCCTGAGGCTTTCAGAGTTGAATAAGACTTTTGATTTTCGGCTCTGTAATCACGTTGTTTTATTGCCCTGCCGCATGCATCCAATTCTGAGACTCAAACGATGCAATGGGAATTGGGGTCGTCGTGTGTCTCATTTGTGAGCAGGGGAAAACGCTTTTTTATTTTCTCGATCCACTTTCCTCAGCAGCCTTTCAAAAACCATTTGCAAAATGTCAATCAATTGGACAAGTGTGACTGCAAAGATGCACCGAACTGCAAGATATTTTACAAAGTGTGAAGGAATTTTTTTTTACGTATATAAAGGAGAAAACACACTGACAATGAAGTTCAATAAACGTTACCTGGAATGCCGGGAGGGCCCATTGATCCTGGGTATCCACGTGGCCCAGGAGCACCCAGGAAGCGCCCACAGTCTGGCCCATGGGGCCGGTCTACAGCATGCTCTGTGTCCTAGGGAAAATGGGCAAAGTCTCCCCGCAGAACCAATCGCACCACATCCCTCCAGGCATTGCGCATGTTGCAAGAGCGCACTTTCGCTTTGCAATTAAAATTTTATGGATTGTCAATTAAAATGTTCAGAAGGATGTGTTTGTATACTTGCAAGAGCAGTCCACACGTGGCTTAGTAGTGGGAAGAGATGTTATTGTTGCCATTACATTTATTTTCAAAAATAAGGAAAATAAGATAATTACCTACCTTTTAAATAGCACATTAGAACAAAGCGCACGTCAATGTAGCCAATTTAATCAAATGGCCCAGTCAAAGGTGCAATGATTTTGCTGCAATAGTCATATTGATTAAGCAAACAGAATCCATTTAATTACAGTGCATTTACATTAAAATAAACGTTTCATTCTGGAAACATGGTCAAAGTATATGAAATAATAACAATTTGTAAACACCTACTTTAATTACTGTTCACATACAACAGCATATTCCCAAAAAAAATATTTCAGCACAAACATGTATTTTAAATGCAGTCTACAACTCCCAAACACAATTCAACTGTTACAATACTATTAAAGCGTGTGTCTAATAGACAGCAAGTACCTGGCCATAACTAGTTGATTTCGTTTTCTCTCTGGCCGGTTCTTTGTGCTTACGCGCATTTCTATCTGGCTGCTTCGCTTTGGGGGTGGCATCTTTAACCGTCTTGTTGTCTACGACGACCTCTCTGTCGTGACCGCCGCCCTGGGAGCGGGGCCCCATTGTCTGGGCTACGGGCACCGAGGCAGTGGCTACTATGGTGGGATGGGAAACGGGCTTGGCGCTCACCTCCACGTATTCGTCTTGAGCGACACACAGGTGAGCCAAGAAGAACAACAGCAGGGAGGCAGCTGTCGGCAACATAATGTGGTCAATTGTTTCTCCTCGCTCGTTGAGATTCCTTTTGACTTTTAAATTTAAATGGGTCCTTTCGTCATTACTCCTTCGATTATACTTTCAATGGGTCTCTGCTCTGTCCTTCCAGTTTGACGCCTCTTTCCAGCCAGGTCCTCCAGATGCATTTATACCACTGGAACGGGCACAGGGGGAGGGGGGGGGCACCTGTTTGGCTCAGACTTAAACGTGGCGTGCAAGACCGAAACTTTCTCACGCGCAAGGCCAAATGCTAATGCGGGTTTTCGGCGTGAGGTATGGCATTTGGCACGACCGATGCGTGCGCCTCTTTGTTTCGAAGGATAGCTTCACACGGTCAGCCATTCGTTCTGGTATAATGTGTACCAGAAAGAGGAAAGCCTGTCACCAGCTGTTATGCTCATTTACCTCCTACCGTGTGAGAACTTTCTCCGACAAGTGAGAATATATACGCACACGTGCATATGCATGAACGTACATTTTTGTTTTATATATAACATTCCAATTTAATCTTTGACGACAGACTTCACATGTTGCCTCGCCGAGAGCCCTGACAGGTGCACTCGGCTGTAGATTGGATGAGACTCAGGTTGACTTCGCACCCCGGTAGTTTTTTTTTTATCCTCGCCACTGACGCACAGGTTACTGGCACGCGGTACTGACACGGTGGCAATCGCACAACTGACAGAAGCAGAAAAACAACTAAATGTGGAGGAACGAAAATAGACGTGAATACAAAAATGGTGAATTAGACGCGGCCAGGTGACTGGTTGCGCATTCACCGTTCAAATCCAATATCACTGCGGTGTGGATGAACCATAAACATTCTACGCGCCGCCTGCGTCACAGTAGACCTTCAAGATCCCGTGACGTCATTCGCAAGAGCAGGCCATTGTGTGCCCCCGTAATGGTTCAGATTGCAATTTACACGCCAATATTGGCAGGAGCTTCCTAAAAAGAAACAATCAGGAGGTTCAGTGAGGATTTTCTGGAGAAACGAGCACAATTAATAATAAAGTAGATGAAGTAAAATAAAATTGCGTGACATTTTATATTCTGCCGCAATGACTATTTTGAGTCGTGTTCCATAAATGTGCGTCAAACTGGAATCCCATTACAGCAAGCCTGCCTCTGCTGATACATATGATGTCATGGCTCATTAAATGTGCAAAAATGTAAAGACTACCTTCACTTTACTTAAATTGGAGTACAGCAATGATCGCCCCCTACTGCGAAAAGTTGGCAGGACCCTCCGGACAAAAAACAGTCGCAAGACTCAGTGAGGGTTTCCCGGGTAAACAAGCAGCAACATTAATACTGCAAAACAAATCTTGAAGGTCAGGTGTTGACTTTACAAGTGATTTCGAGGTATACATGTTACTACTGTATGTTGAACTGGTCTGACACAGGTGGGACTAGGCAATAAAGAAGGTTGCCTCTGGTGTAGGTCAATCAGTTTAAAATAAAATGGATAAATTGTATCAGAGCATGTTTTTTTGCAAGTTCACCACAAACAAGTACGTGCGGTTAATGCAAACTTGATTCCTTCCAAAAGATATCTATTTGGTGTTTGAACATCTTAACACTTGTTTTATTGCCAGAAAGGGTAAAACCAAATTCTTATTTTTCACATGTTGAATTTATTTGCACCGCACGTAGCCAACCATGCTAATTGGAGTTGCAGAGGTGTTGTGGGACCAATGGAAGGCGCGATGAGCAATGAAACTTTTAACAATTTTATGCCATTTTCCGTGAAGTGGCCATCAAAGACAATGGGATTTTTTTTTAAGATTAGTGCAGATATGGCGATGGCCTAAAGAAGCCTTAATCTTAATTTTAGAACTTTCGTGACTGCAGGAATTATTATTTGTTTCTTTCGGTTAAGTCACGTCTAAAGATAAAATAATAAATTAAATAATAGAATACGACGTTTCGATTGCAACACAAGCAATCATCATCAGGTATAATGAAATAGCGACATAATAGCGACATAAAATCTAACCAGAAAACTATAGACAGACATATAAGCTATGTATCTTGGTGATATCTGTCTGCTAATATGTCTGTCTATAGTTTTCTGGTTAGATTTATGTCGCTATTTCATTATACCTGGTGATGATTGCTTGTGTTGCAATCGAAACGTCGTATTCTATTATTTAATTTAATTTATTATTTTATCTTTAGACGTGACTTAACCGAAAGAAACTAAAGAAGCCTTCTTCATCTGCCAGTGGATTGCTCATAGGTGATGATGATGTAATTGCACACAAGTCTCAGGGCTAATTAACCTATTTGAAAATGGGTTTGCTCATTTATATTATACAATAAGATACAAATGAGCAAAGGGATTAATTTTAACTCAATATTTTCCGCAACGATGTCGGGCTGGCTTGGAGTATGGATTATCGGCATAAGCCACTAGCACTAAACTAAAAGGCATGTCAATCCACAATAATCCTATATTATTGTAGCCTTTCTTCCGATGAAGAGGTTTATATAAATATATGTGTATATATACATATATGTGTTAGCGCGCTGCGCTATGAACCCGGCGACAAGAGTTCGATTCCCGCTCACGGCCAACACCAGTGACGGTTATCTGAACCAGTCCCGGGCCTCCCCTAGGTCGACTCAGCCTCAAATGAGTACGTGGTGTGGTGTGTAAACATTGCCAATAGGGAGACAAAGGCGGTCGGGCATGGTGCTGGCCACCCACCCCTCTAGTACCGTTCTGGCCTTCATAGGTGCTCGCTAACAGCACTTGCCCCTACAGTCTGTTAAGGCTATATGGGGGATCTTTATATGTGTATATACGTATATTAACCTCTTCATAGGAATATAGGCTACAAACATATATATACACACATATGTGTATATATAAAGGATTAAATAAGGCGAGACGAATGTTTCGCGCCAAAACAATTCCCGGAACGGCATTCCAGACTGTTCCAGCTGAAATTAAACACTGCTTATGCAGAACACATTGAGCAATAAAGTATACAACTACATTATAAGCCTGAAACATTATTCGATGAATATGACATGCAATGCATAATTATTGTTAGGTGTATATTCGAAGAGAGACTACATTGTGAATGTGTGTATGAACAGGTGTAAAATCAAGAAACATCTCTTCAGCGCGTTTTGGAAATGGAAAAAAAGATCTCTGAAAGATGGAAGGAATCTTGAAAACCATCACCAAATTATTTGGTCAGTTCCTTTTGTCAGGCAATGAGCCAAAACGTCTGGGTGCGTAATTGGATTTGGCCCGTGAACCGACATTCCATTTTGGTGCTTTTGGCCATGACATGAAGTCTGAAACGTTCTCTCCAGAGTGATCCAGAGAATCAATTTTGGAATTTATTTTCCGTGAAAATGTTTACTTAACTGATGCGTGCGTATAAATTCATTGCGTTTAATTTCAAATAGCGCACGTGTAAAACAAGTCATCTCCAATATCATCGGCAGCCATGCTCTTTCCACTACTGAATGTGAAACTTTCCAAAGCTGTTGCCATCTCTCGCTGTCTTGTGACGCCATGGCTGGGAATAAAATTCAGAACACTAATTGATCCTTACGGCGGTATCCCGAGGTACCAAATAATACAACATGCCCGAGGAAATTAAATATTTTATTTCTGGGACACTATTTTTTCTAGGGGTGTACTTAATTCCGCGACTGGGGTACCAATCAATCCGAAATCAGTGCCACACTCCGCGATGTCGAAACGCCAAACATTAGCATAAAAAAATCCGTTACCGAAAAATGCAACTTTGAAACTTGCATCGTGTACAGCTCGTCGAAATGAGTCGATTGCCGCATTCCCTACCATCAATAGACTAAAAATGACTGCATCACGGACATTATGCGAGAGCCGGGGTACTATGGTACCCCGGGGTGCCGCCATACGGTTAAATTTCAAAATGCAGTGTGCTAGACACTGTATCGGCAATGTTATAAGAAGTGGATAATGTGTCATATTAAATATGGATTCAAAAATAATTGGAATACTTGTGCTGTTATTGGTGCTCTTCAACTGGATTACAGCATTATTATTTTAAATCTAAAATATTAATTTGATAGATGTCACATGATAACGGTGCAATCTTTTCAATTTTCAATGGGCTTGTAACGCAATGTATATGTATGGTTACATTTTCACATAGATCACATTTAAACCTGTATTTATGAAGAAATAAAACATTCTAACATTTTCACTGGTGACTATACTCTGCTGTTACCATGACGATGTGTATGAATACGCCGTCCTATATGCAGACCACAAAGCAGAGCTTCCCTTAACGTTGTTAACTGCCAATACCCGTTTTGTAACATTTCTCAGTCTGCCTGCCAACTCAAATGGCTTTTTATTTGATTCACTGTTTTAATTTAAATACAAAGGATTAGACTGTGCAGTGATTGTTTCAGGATTGATGTGCGTGAAATCAATATTTGCAATCCCCACACTCCCAAATAAGCACTCACCCGTGCTTCTAAATGTTTAAAAATAAGCAATGAACATCGTTAACCCTAACTCCGAGGGTGGTATGAAATAAACCCACATTTACCAATCCACTGGCTTCACTGATGTCTCAATGAACTTAGAACAGTGGGATGTGGATGTAATCTTCATGACGTCCGTTAGGGCATTTGTAATAATTGTATCTCAGGCTGCATAGATGCAGCACAGTGACGGATACCTCAGGTAATAATAGATCCTTCTTGGGATGTACAGTTCCAATGATACATGTAATCACTACATTTTCTGGTGCAACCCACCACACCATCCAACAAGCTTAGGCTTTCAAAATCAAGTTAAGCTGCCAATTAAAATGGAAAGTGAATCAGGTCACTCCATCGGTTGTATATTCATTTTTATCACGTGTGTATCGGAAATGTGGACGTATGTATGTTAAAAGTATTTCACACCACACGTAGTCAACTATGCTAATTGAAGGTGCGGTGGAAGGACAACAAACGAAAACCCAAAAAGCGGTTCTAAAGAAATTCGTTTTCAATACAGATGTCAAAGTGCATAGCTCCAGTGGCTTCCTAATATCCGATGGAAGAGCATTTCAGATGGCCGCAGAAGCACATGCAATGCAGGCCGTCTTTGTTCGATGACTAGCCAAAAGCCGCTGCGAGGATGACCAGAGTATGCATGATGGTTTATGGTCCTTGACGAGATCAGCAACGTATTGTGGTTCATTTGTGGCAAGCAATTCGTGTGCAATGAGTGCCACCTTATAATGTATTTGTTCGGCAACCGGAAGCTCGGTGAGCATTGGATCTTGCAGTATCTGTCACACGTGCCAAAGAATTTTGTTCACACTGCAGCTTGGTAATGTTTTAGCCAGAATGACCGTAGAGTAGTGAGTTGCAATAATCAAGCCTTGACGATACTATGCTACACACCACCGTGTTGCCTATGTCACGACTCAATAGTGGTAGAATGTGCCGGAGAGCCCCGATATGAAAATTTCAGAACCTGACTATATTTTGGTGATCAAACGACATATTCTGGTCGAGTATGGCGCCAAGGCTCT